>NC_067220.1:36402774-37134441 GCF_019924925.1 Ctenopharyngodon idella
AAAGCATTTGTCAGTCTTGTTCTGTGTTCACAACAATTCAGTCTTTTCAATGTAAAAGTCTTCACTTCACTGCCGCCATCTAATGGCGTAATAATGTAACTTCTGTTGCTGTTCACGTTCAAGGACTATTTTTTCCGACGGAAGGAAGGCTTTTAGTGAAAGTTTACTTCATGAAAGTTGCATTGATACATATTTTTTGCTTTAAAATTTGTATTGTGTGGTAACCGTTTTATAAAAGCAATAAGGTACTCGAGGCTGTGCTGTATCGTGAATTATTCACGATACAGCACAGCCCCTCGTACCTTATTGCTTACTTAAATACTGCAATATTCCATAAGTAACAAGAATTGTCCATTTAACATCTCTTGAAATTATAATTAAGACTTTTGTTACACCATTTAAGATATATTTGAGACTCTTTATGACCTTAAATTTGATCAAACTGATTGTAAGATTTTTTCTGCAAGGACCCTGCAAACAAGAGTTTTAGTGCCCGTTCAAATTTTTAAACCTTTCAAAACAAGTCAGTGCTTAATCAGAATCTCAAATTGTTTCACATTTAACAAAATCTGTCCAAATTCGAGGGACAGACCGGATTGGCGCAACACATATATATATATATATATATTTATATATCCCTCGTCAGTGTAAGAGCCTATGGACCACTGGGTCTCTCATAAGCGTGGACGTTGACATATTGTGCCGCTGGCTGAGCTCAACCTGTAGTCATTCATCAGCCGGATGACATGCTCAATTTTAAAAGCTCGGAGCTGTCACAAAGTCGGCTTCATAGCTTCCCACTTACATCAATAAATCACTAGATGCAGCAAGGACCCACTGCTGACAGTCAGTGACTGCCAACAGGGAGACTCTGGGGCCTTCTAATAGGAGGTGAGGGGAACAGGGAGAGGAGAGCTGATTTTAATAATGTACTTATAATGAAAAAGAAAATCTATAGCACATATTTGCATAACGCCCTGAACACTTGGATCATTTCCATTAAATTGTGATGGAGAGAGCAGGGAATATCAGGCATGGATTGCTGGAGGAGGAGGGCGAGGATGAACCGTGCCAGAAAAAGACAGGAAATAAGAAATGCCATTTAATATCATGAAATAAGAAAGCAATTCATCTGGGAATGTTTTAAGACACATGAAACAAATGGTCATAGTTTGTAAAAGAGATTACAGACGAAACATAACTGCAACCGCTGAGTTTAGGTTTTGTTTCTATTAGGTCAAGAGGAAGAAATAAATACTTAGCAGAGGAGGTACGGTTTACATTTAGCATCACCCAATCAGAACACAGCACATTTACATTTGTCCCACATCAAATTTGATTTTAATAATTAGTAAATGTTATAATGAACATTAACCAAGATTAATAAATGATGTATAAGTATTGTTCATTCGTAGTTCATGTTAACTAAAGTAGTTAACTAATGTTAAATAATGAAACCTTATTGTAATGTGTTACCCAATAATCAAATTAGGGCTACATGATTTAAAAAAAAAAAAAATCATGATTACAATTCCAGCTGCTGTGATCATAAACGTGGATATACACCGATCAGGCATAACATTATGACCACTGACAGATGAAGTGAACACAATGATTATCTCTTCATCACGGCACCTGTTAGTGGGTGGGATATATTTAGTAGGGCTGGGTAAAAAAAAATATCGATTTCACGATTTTAATCGATTCTCAGTTTTACGAACCGATATTGATTCCTAAATCCCAAGAATCGATTAGTCTAGTCTGTTTTCAGTTGATGAATGAACAGAACATGTAGCGCGCCTCCCATCCAATAAATCGCTATAATCCTAGTGCTTTGTTACTTTTGATATGAAGCAAAGTCTCAGATTTCAAATGACGTCCATCTTATTATGAGATTCAAAAAATAAATACCGTTTTGTCGCTGTTAAATATTATGTGATCGCTTTAGCGCCTCAGTTAAAGAGAAGCGGCAGCACGGAGCGCATGTAAACTGATCCTCTCCTCCGCTTTAATACCAGTTACAGAGCGAAATAAACATGACTAAACATCTGAAGGTATGTTAAAATATACAGTACAACTTACCGAAATCCGTATCATGTCTCATGTAATAGCTCAATCAGTGTTTCAACCTCGGAAAGACGTCAATAAAACAGCTTGTAAACAATGTCACGTAACATCACATTTACCTCAGAAAAACATATTCAGTGACCATAAACTCATTAGTCAGCTAGAAAAATGAAATCTAGAAAGTCAGCTATCTGAACAATATAGCTATGCACCGTTACATATTCATTGTAATTTTTCATGTTCTTCAATATTTAATGCATGTTTGAATTAATCAGTTATGACAGCCACAATTTAAATGTTTATATTTAAAAAAAAAAAAAAAAAAAAAATGAATTGGAGCAGAAATATGATTATGTAATTTTAAACTTTGGTTATTATAGAAAACATCATTGAGTGTAATTTAAGTGTTTGTATATAAATAAGTTAAATATAAATAAGCTAATTTTAACAATATTATAGTAAAGTAGTACCAACTGACTCCCATGGGTAGTTTACAGCATCAATTGAGAATTTTTTTTCCTCTAGAAAATTTGCCATGTACAGTATCTGATATACTACATCCAAAATAATCGATATCAAATCGAATTGAAATCGAATCGAATCGAATCAAAAGCATGTGAATAGAAATCGAATCGAATCGTGAAAATTGTGTCAATACCCAGCCCTAATATTTATATTAACATTTTGTCCTCAAAGTTGATGTGTTAGAAGCAGGAAAAATGGGCAAGCGTAAGGATTTGAGGGAGTTTGACAAAGGGCCAAATTGTGATGGCTAGACGACTGGGTCAGAGCATCTCCAAACCTGCAGCTCTTGTGGGGTGTTCCCGGTCTGCAGTGGTCAGTATCTATCAAAAGTGGTCCAAGGAAGGAACAGTGGTGAACCGGCGACAGAGTCATGGGCGGCCAAGGCTCATTGATGCACATGGGGAGTGAAGGCTGGCCCGTGTGGTCCGATCCAACAGATGAGCTACTGTAGCTCAAATTGATCAAGAAGTTAATGCTGGTTCTGACAGAAAGGTGTCAGAATACACAGTGGATTGCAGTTTGTTGTGTATGGGGCTGCATAGCCACAGACCAGTCAGGGTGCCCATGCTGACCCCTGTCCACCGCCGAAAGCGCCAACAGCCCATGCCTCAACAGGTCAGGGCTGTTTTGGCAGCAAAAGGTGGAACAACACAATATTAGTAAGGTGGTCATAATGTTATGCCTGATCGGTGTATACAGCATTCCAATTAGATCTATTACCACTGTGTCAAAGGTTTCTATTTCTACCGTGTACTGAATGTTAGCCAATAACAGTTGAGTGCATGAACCCAGTGGCCAATCAGAGAGGTGTTTAAATGAGTCACCGGGCAAAAGACTTCCACTCAAAACACAGAAGCTGCATCCACAATTTCATATTTGGTAGTACAATTGGTTTGAAACTTACTTCACAGCCATTAAAAAGAATGGAATTGTTGTCATTGTCATGTGACCTACGCTGCCAGCTGTGTCGCTTCACAACTCTTCTCCCAAGGCCTCATGGAATAGTAAAGTGTTTACTGAATGCACACTTCAGAATCTCGCCAGAAGTAGCAGGCCATCAGGTACATTCAACCTACTGTTTGAATACTATGAATTCTGACAGATTATTAGATAAGAAGGTAAGCGGAACTAGATTGCGCATATATTACATCACTCGATATGAATTATAATAATTACATGTATTTACAAAGTATAAACTGTATACCTCTAAATGGCAGTAACTTACTGTATGGATTATTCAGTTTGTGTGACAGCTTCTGTGAAGTAATAAAGAGGTAGCAGATAAATGTATGACTGGTAAGATATGCTAATGAATACTAACATGTGAGTGTACAAATAAATAAATGTTATGATGCCTGGATAGTTCAGTGAATTTCCACATTAACAGCTTGGTCTCCAGAAGTTCAGAATCTTAGAGATCTCTACAGTGTTTAAATGATCTGTCAAGCACAAAATGTTTATTCTAGCAAGGCAGATGGCAGGATTAGCCCAATTTATGACTCAAATTAGTGGCAGGAGGACACATTAAGCTTGCTCATGTGCGATTTTCAAGGGACTAAGTCCAAAAACAATAACTAGCTAGGCAAAATGCAAAGATGCAGGTAATTTAGAGTTTATATAAACAGCCATTTTTGTTTATATCAATTTACTTTTCTTTATTATTTATTTTAATCCAATTTCAACCCATTTTTAATTAAATACATCATCTTTCTTTTTTAATTAATTTTAATTACTTTCTCCTAATTTATGTTTCATATTTTCATTATGCACATTGTACCGCACTTTAAATTACCACTGTGCATGAAATGTACCATTTACGGAGCCCCGCACATGACATGCAAGAAAAAATATTTAATCGTGCGCACGATTTACTAATTCGTTCCCTCGATTTACTAATTCATTCCCTCGATTTACTAATTCTTGCTCACGATTTACTAATTCGTTCCCTTGATTTACTAATTCGTTCCCTCAATTTACTAAATCGTGCGCACGATTTACTAAAACGTGCGCCCGATTTACTATTTCGTTCCCTCAATTTATAAATCATGTGCATGATTTATAAATCGAGGGAACGAATAGTAAATCGTGCGCACGTTTTAGTAAATCAAGGGAACAAATTAGTAAATCGTGCGCACGATTTAGCCTACTATTTTTTTCCTGCATGTCATGTCCGGGGCTCCGTAGCTATTCAATTTTTTGTCCAACCAATAGAAAATAGGTGGAGTGGAAACTTGCAATTCCGTTTGGTGTCACTAGAGGCCCTGAAGTCACCTTTAAACTTGTATTTAACCCAAACAATTCCTTTATCTTTTTAATTAATCTCTTTAAAAATGATTAGAAGAGTGTTCACATGCATATAAACACCTCTTAAACACTGTCAGAGAATATTCAGCTTCTCCAGTGGAGTGTTGACCTGCCCTGCAGAGAAGGAGAATGAGTAGGTTATAGAATTATGGAAATGAGCAACCAAGCGTTATTGTTCCTGTGTCTGACCATTTTCATAATTCACTTTTATACCGGCTAATTGCGTTAGCTATAAATTCTCGATGCACTTATGTACAGCACTCTAAATCATCTGGCGTCCTGTAGAGAGAGCTTGCGATGGCAATAGCTGAACTAATCCTTTCTTTCTTCATTTCCCTGTCGAGTTGAGAACACACTCAGTGATCACGATCCTGAGACATTATAGGCATAAGAAGGTAGCATATATGCAAATCATGCATCAGCATTGTTTGGGGTTGGGGTTTATCTTTGACAACCAGGTCCTCAACATTACACCTCTCTAAACTGTCACTCTCAATTTTGCCAAAACCATTTGCATTTTTTAGAAGTGTTTTGACTGGTGCATTTTTCAAGGGTGTTTCTAGACATGTTCTTCCCTGTGAACTTTGAAAATAAACTTTAACTTGTCCATTTACAATATCTGACAGTTGATATATTTATAGTTGTTAAAGTCTGTTTATGAACCAACAAATGTCATTTCCATTTTGATCTTAAATTATGTATTCCATCACAGCATTCTGTGATGGAAATAATGGTGGTGGAAATTACATTTTTTTTTAAACTCCTTAATGTCTCGCCAATGCTAAATTCATCTCCTTTATTTTATCCGAAGCATGCTCTGACACTGTTGTTTCCTTGGTAAAAGTGTTCTAACTTAGTTACAATTGTTGGATGTCATTGAAATCGTGCATTTCACATTATGTTTAGATTATCATAGTTTTAAAAATGTAAAACTGCAAGAATTTAGATCTGGGACAGGTGAAACCAAAATGGTAACACTTTACAATATAAAATCCCATTAGTTAACATTTAACGCATTAACTAGCATCAACTAACAAAGGGCATTACATTTGCTACAGTATTAAAAATGCAATTGTTTTTTGTTAGTTCATGTTAGCTCAGGTGATATTAACAGATATAACTTTTGACTTTTTTAACATCTCTAAAACACTCTTGTTCACTGAAAAAAAAAACCAAAAAAAAAAAAAAAAACTTGTAGGATTTACTTGATAAAATCCTCGTAACACCACATTTTAAGTAAATTTTACTGCTACTGCTCTGTACAACTTACCTGTTATTAAGTTAAATCTACTTACTATTGAACTTAACATTCATAAAGAAATTATGTAAGCATTACTTAATTATATTTAATTTCACATATAATTAAGTAAAATCTAACTAAGTTAAGTAAATTTAACAAAATTAACTTTTTACTCAAATGATATAACATTGAATTAAACCATGCTTTTAAAGAGTATGCTTTACTTAGAAACATCTAAGTAAATAATACAATAGATATTGTGTAGATACCATATCTACATAATAAAAGTAATGTGCCACTCACCCGAACACAAACAATTCAATACTTGGTACACAATACACATTGACGGTAACATTCGATAGATCATTTTTGAGTATGAATGTGTCATTTTTGAGTAGAAAATGAACTCCACAAAATCGCAAGTTACTAAACCTAACAACAGAAGCAATGATGAAACAGTGTAAATATAGCTGAAAAACAGCAAAAATTCAACCTTATTAATTATTCATGCATGATGGGAACACAGTATCAGAAAAGTTGAGTAGGTTTTACGTAAGCAATGATGTACGAGAGGCTGTGCTGTAATGTGAATAAGTCACGGCTGAAGGGCGCTGTTAGGCACGATGCGAAGCGGAGCACCTGCAACCCATTCAGCCGTGACTTATTCACAATACAGCACTAGCCTTATTGCTTTTATGAAATGGTTACCACACAATACAAAAATTAAAGCCAAAAATATGTATCAATGCAACTTTCATGAAGTAAACTTTAACTAAAAGCCTTCTTTCCGCCGGAAAAAATAGTCCCTGACCGTGAACAGCAACAGAAGTTACATTATTACACCATTAGATGGCAGCAAAGACTGTCTTTATGAGTGTGTCATTCAGTAGCAAAGACTTTTACATTGAAAAGACTGAATTGTTGTGAACATGGAACAAAACGCAACTGATAAATGCTTTGACTAGCGCTGTCAGTCACAGGAAAACCCCTTAACTGTTAAAAGGACAAGATAATACATCAGACAATTAAACAGATTTTTTTTTATTATGAACATAGGACTGACCTGAAGGAAAATTCTAAATCTGAATGTAGGTAATAAACTCGCTCAATCGATCTCTTTCTCACAATACTCTTCTAGTTTTACATAATACAATAAGCTTCAATGAACAATATCAATGGAGAACAAACAGTTTATGTTGCTAAGAGTGGTTGCTAAGGGTGTTGTGTAGTGATGCACAGAACCTTTTTTTCTATTAGTTTGCTTTGACCATCATATCAAACTGGTTCAGACAGTGTCAGGTAAGATCAGAGAGCATCTGTGCATTCCTGTGGGGCAACAGTTGATGGGTTGGTATTATCTGCCCAATGAGCCAGTCAGCCCATGGAAATTAATGAATCGATCGGGTTATTAAATGTACTTTATCAAAGGCACAGACCTCCAAAATCCTGTCTGGCACAGCAACCTGCCCTCCAAAGCAAATGAGGTAAGCACCGGAAAACACAGATGTAGAATATAAAAGATATAGCCATGTTTACTTCTGCTGAAAATTGTTTCCTCATTAACAGATGTTCATTAGTGCATTACCTCCAAAAAAATATATTGTGGAAATATATTGTGAAAATATTTAAATAATTTATTACAATAGTATGTATGGCTCAAATGCCTCAGTTAAGTATTTTACTATAAAATGCATTCATTCATTCATTACTTTAATGTTATTTTAATTTTATTATGTAACTCTTTATTAAGGTCTACAGGTTGCAATTCCATTTGTTGCTAATAGGGGTCCAAAACAATTGGGTAATAAGATGTTAACAATTGGTCCAAAATGCCATTTATTACAGTGTTCTTAGTCTCAGCCTCAAACGTCACGCCCACGGACCGTTGGTTGAATGTCTGATGCATATGGCACACTTATCTGCAAACATTTCAGGAGTTTTGAAGTTGTCGTCTGATTGGTTGAATTCTACAGAATGTCCGGGAGATATGTGTGTTGCATTCTTTAATGGTCCGCCTGGAAACAAATGCCATGACGCCAAACCGGCTTGAGGAAGAAGAAAGCCGTCGTGTTTACAACTGTAACAACGAGCGCTTACCAGGATCAACTAAATGCTAGATTTTCAAAAGTATGTGAATTTCGCGGCTCCATTGTTGCACTAACCTGGCATAACATTCTTGAATGAATAATTTATTAGATTCATGCCGGTCTTTTATTGTAGGGACATCGACTTTACATTTTCATGCCCCTAAACATGACGCGGAACAAAACGAACTGTGACTGGTTGCATTACATGTCAGTCAAACGTCCTCTTGGGCGGTCCTTGGCCAATGAAAGCTGCGATAGAGTCCAGACCTTCTGCCGTCAGTCTGAAGGTCTGACTACACGAGACTACAGTGTTCTAGACTATTCTTCTGTTATTGTTTACACTACTATTCAAAAGTTTGGGGTCAATAAGGTTATTTTTTTAAAAGAAATGTATACTTTTATTCAGCAAGGAAACACTGAATTGATCAAAAGTGACAGTAAAGACATTTACAGCGTTACAAAACATTTCTATTTCGAATAAATGAACCAGAACTATTAGTCCTCATGAATACTATCTTAGTCATCATGAATATTCTGAGAAGCGAAACAGTCTCTTGGCTTGGCACTGGAACTGTGTTTTCCACATTAAGGGAAGTTCAGAACGCCAGGGAGGCTTCGTCAGGAGGCATTCACGCGAGGCATGAAAAGGGAGGTTAGACACAGGGAGGTGACAGGCGGGAATCCGGCTAAAGATATGTGCCATCTGGATGAGCAGTGAGCTGAGAAATTCAGCTCTAACAGCACTGTAACAACTGACTTCACTGCAAAGAGGTAAAGGTGCACACGAACACGCGTTCCTTGCTCACACACTCAAAGGAGAAATCACGTACGGACATACACAGTTTGAGAGAGGATTATACACAAGGTTGATGGAGTGCATGAACATATACACTAAGGTTGCTCTTGCTTACATAATGAGCTATGAGGTACAAGAGGCCATCATATATTGTGAGAGGCGACTAAAAGCCGTTGTTAGGCACGGCACGCAGCGGCCTGTCTGCAAAACCTTCAGCCATGAATATATTTAAAATACTGGATGGCCTCAAGTTCCTTATTGCTTATTACTTCATAAAATGTCATTAAAATGTAAATTATTTTAGAAAAAAATCATATATTTATAGTGCCTGACATATACACCATTATTCAAAAGTTTGGGGTCAGCAAGATTTTTTAATGTTTTTGAAAGAAGGCTCTTGCACCAAAAATTTATGCACCTCTTGATGGAAATAAATGTTGTGGTGTTATTTCATGGTCAAGATCTTGTATTGACAATTGCAGCAATTCACTGCAATAATGATCCAATCATTGACTCTTAAGCATTTGCCTATTTAAACCCAGACAGCGATCTTTTTTTTTGGCCAGACAGTGTATTTGGTCTTGGCGGAATAGATCTGCTACACTGCTGCTGTTATTGCTGCTGGTACAGAGTAAGTACAGGACTTGCATACACGACATGCTGCTGTGCACAAGTAAGACATGCTGCTGCTGTACAATATAGTATACATAAATTATCCGTAGCAGATCTATACAGGTGGAGCTGGGGAAGGTGGAGGGTTTCTGAAGGCACGTTGCACTGCTACAGGAAATTCTGACCAAATATTTAAAGTTTGAGCATACAGGCTCATTGGTTACTAATACAGCAGGAACCAATCAGCTGTGCCCTATAGAGAAATGATGTGATTGCAAGCGGATTGAGTTATGGACCCATCAGCATGCGCCATCTAGAGTTTCATAACAGAACTTTGTATTTATGACACTTTATTCAACAACAAAAGCTTGTTCCACGTGTCATACGTCATTATGCCATTTCTACACCACACACATGCGCAGTACTTTCCAGTTCCCGGTTTTAATCTGATCAAGTGTTTACATGTCCTCTCGATCAAATTAGAAAATGTTTAAACCACCCCTTACAATCTGAATGAAATCAGATTTGACCAATTCATTCCGATTTACTTTTTTTAATCCGACTGTACTGTCTGATTACAATTGGATTGTTAGGGTCCATTTAAACACAGCAACTGATATAAATTTCATTTTTTTAACAATTCCCAATTCTTAAATCTTAGGGGGAAAAAAAGGTGCAAGGTCTAGAGCCGTGTTTTTAAAAAGTTGAACTTCTTTTAACTTGAGCATTCATTTTTAGAATGCCGTGTCATGCGAAAGACACTGCAAAAGACATGAACGCAGTGGTTAAAGATGACTGTCTAGAGCGCATTTACATCGAAAAACAATAGAATGGAACAGTCGAATGGAAAACATGTTCTGTATGAACGGCCCCTTATTCCCACCATTTTTTGCAGCCCTATTGGCAACAAATGGAACTGCATTCTGTTGCTAAACAATGATAAACAGTAGACCTTAAAGGAACACGCCACTATTTTTGAAAAGGAACTTTGCTGCCGTACCATGGGTGCAGCAAGCGCAATGGCATTACGCAGCGCCTGAAAATAGGCTAACTTCCATCAACATAACCAACGTGACCACCTGCTTGCACAGGGAGCGCGTCTTGCAACCATGGAGACATTTGTGAGAGACGATTCAGAAGATATAGGTATATACACAAACTTAGTGCCGGTCACGTTGGAAGTTACATAGCTGGGGACTATTTTCAGGCGCTGCGTAATATCACTGCTTTGATTATAACACCGGAATGAGAGTAAAGTTCCTAGCCATATCGGCCTAGAAAATCGCAACTTTTCATTTTCCGTCGGTCTTAGTACACGATGTAACTACAGAAGAGTCAAGTTTTAAATAGGAAAAATATTGAAACTCTTTGGTCATTTTTGAGCAAGATGCTAACAGTCTAATCAGATTCAATGATCTATGCTAAGCTGCAGCTAAAAGTGCTACCACCAGACCCGGAGATCGGCTGAATGGATTCGAACACGGTAAAACTCAGTTGTTTAACTCTAGGGGAGCTGGAAAATGAGCCTATTTTCAAAAATAGTGGCGTGTTCCTTTAAAGGTGCACTATGTAAGATTTTTTTGTCCGCTAGAGGTCACTAG
Organism: Ctenopharyngodon idella; assembly: GCF_019924925.1. Taxonomy (NCBI): domain Eukaryota; kingdom Metazoa; phylum Chordata; class Actinopteri; order Cypriniformes; family Xenocyprididae; genus Ctenopharyngodon; species Ctenopharyngodon idella. The sequence goes on from NC_067220.1 coordinate 36,414,007, forward strand.
AGGCCTATTCAAAACAAATGCATAGCTTGATGACGCCAAGTTTGATAGCGGAATCTTGGGACATGTGGTCTTCACTTCAACAGCCAGTGGAAAAGAATTGGGATGGGACTCGGGAAGAAATCATGTTCATGGATGCGATTATTAACGTTACTGTAGTATGAAGCAGAGCAGGACCGAGTGTTGTGGGAGCTGAACGAGGCCGCTGGAGCGATTGCGCAACACACGCCGCGAGCAGCGGAACTTTTGTTATGCCACAGTCGCCGGCGCCGCTTCCGCTTTTCCGGTCATGAGTATAAGGTAACGCAGCTCTGTTTATCATATTACATACATTTGAGAGTGTTGAAAATGATGTTATAACATTACTCTGTGCGTTCGCTCGGCGGCTGATGTGAGACACTTGCTGCACACTTCAGTAAGCTAGATCGATTTTAATATATCATATTAAATGTTGGATGGATAAAATAAAAAATAAAACACATATACAAAAATAATATACAAAATAAAATTAAATTAACATAAAAAAAATACAATTAAACAACAGTTGATATATCAAATTACCAATGTGAATGGACATCATGCGCACAATTACACTCGCTAAAGTTGAAGGCTTGTGTGTTTGCTATTTTACCCAATGTAATCCTCTAAAAGGGCACATTTAGAGCTACACGTCAGATTTTCCTTGCAAAGTCATTCTGCATTACTAATCAAAGCAATGATGAATAAAAGGTGACGTTCTAGGCTTAAATTACATGATCCCATGCGCTCCACATTAAGAGACACAAATCCATCTACTTCAGTTAGACATGGTGCGTATTACAGCCGGTAATCTCTCACAGCTTCTCCAGAAGCGAGGAGTCATCAACCGAGACACAGTTCAGGCTATTACTATTAACACCTCGTGCTGCTAATTCCGAAAACACAATGTATTTTCGCTGCAACAACACGAACGACACTAAAAAAGATGCTGTGTCTTGTGTTTATCCTTGTAATGTTTACCCTTCCCACGTTCTTCTATTTCCAGCGATGTCCCTGAAGCATCGAAGCTAGCTTTTGCAAAAGTTACAATTGTGTGCAAAATAATTAACAGAATACATTTACATCATTAGAATGCAACAACTTGGGAAACTGTTCAAGGTTTGACGTTAGAAAACATGCTTCTGAAGGCAAGCCAAGACAACTAATGCAATCTCCAGCATTTGAATGAGAGCAAATTCATGAGGGAGATGCTACAAAAACAAGATGTTTTTGTTCTGTTTTGTTTTGTTGCCTCACATGTTGCTAAACCTGACAAATGTATAATTAATTACTTTCCAGGTAGAGCTTCCGGAAAAACCAATCACGGACCGTAAATGTGATGCTTGAACAGCAAAGCAGTATGTAAATCACTGCTGTATCTGTGTCCCATACTAACAAGTAGCATCCATCTGCTTAAACTAATCCTCGCTTACAGCTGATAATAACTTACCAGACATCAATTTTTACAACCAAACATTCCATTTCACACCCACTCTCTCTGAAAGCTAATACCTATAATCCTATGGGTATCTGTCAGGTCAAGCTTATCCAGGTGTAACAGCATCTGTTCAAAAACTTTATGTCCAGCAAATCCACACAAACTGAAATGCTGAATACACTCAGAATTTTCAGAGTTCAGCCACTGTTTAAATTACATGGCTGGACAGGATGTTACAGTTATAGCCCCTAGTTATCGCTAAAATGAGGCTTATTTTTTAATAAAAACAATAATAACATCATAATAACATACAATACTAACATGAATGTGAATGAGTATAAAATATAAACATTCTTTTTTACCCTCAAATGAAGCATAAAGGACATGGATATATGTGTGAAATCCAGAAAGGCAGTTTTAAAAGTCTGTCTGTCTGTCTGTCTACAAAATATGTGACCCCGTGCTGGCAAAATGAGTCGCAATAAGCAAAGTTTCAAAAATGAGTCATTAAAAAACCTTCAAAATTACGTATTATTTGTTGGAATCCAACAAAAAATGACTGAGTTACACCTGTTTGAAGTCGATAGAGTCATCAAAATCCATTTTGAGAAAAAAAATCTAAGTTTTCTGAAGGTTGCAAAACAAAATCACCTAGCAGCCATACCATAAATCCCTGGTAATGCCACAAACAAAGTCAAAACCTATATCCAGCAACAGGAAAAATATATATATTCAACATTTTTTCCATGATTCCACAATTGTTTGATTAAGATTATTGAAACAGACAATCTATATATAAGACCTACTGTATCACACGGATCTAATATAATGTTACACATCAGATGTTTTTCAGTTAACCAAACAGTCACTTAAGACATAACAGACAATGTTTGCGTGAATACCTGCCAAGACAGATTTTTGAAATACTGTAATTCTGTGTATATGTGTATGTATTGCGCTCTCTGAGGCGTCTTTGTGCACGCGCTTCAGTTTGAAAGTCACATTTCATTGGTTCAGACTCATGCCATCGATAATTCGCTATTAATATTCACAAAGTTGGAATGCTGCGCTTTACAACGATACCAAACTTGTGCTGAGGGGACGCGCCAGTAGTCGAGAAGCGAGCAGAGAAAAATAGCATTTTTCATGGAAAAAGGAAAGATACTCCTGTCAGAAAACATACAAATAAAGATACTTTTAGATGTTTAATTGCTATTTGGAGCTTTGGGATTGCTAGAGAGGGCTTAATGAACTCAATTTTGCACCAAGATTGACATTTTTCACTTGTTTTGCATGTAGCTCGAAATTAGCCTGTGTGCATTCCGACTCATTTTGCCAGCACGGGTCACATATTTTACCTTAATATGTTGCTCATCAGTCATTATGGTACATTGTATATGGTTAAAAAAGTTTTATTTTTGAGTCATTTTCAATGGGGTTTACAGTTATTACAAACTTTTTACCAAAATGTGGGACATGAATGGCATCTAAATACATTTATTTGATCATAAATGATGGTCTCATTTAAAAAAAGAAAAGAAAAAAGGGGCATTTCCATGGGGCACTAAAGTGTACTCATGAATGTAATGGAAGCAATAGTACAACTTGCAGCCAACACCTGTAGTAAAAGCCAAGGTGATGAAAACTTAAAGAGTAGATTGCAGTCTAGTTACATAACCAACACCTTTCCCCACAGCTCCTACTAACTTCTGAGGAAACAAAATGAACTTGCTATTTTTTCCTGTAGCTCTTTGCCAGCCAGCAAATACGTTTAAGTCTGAAACACTTACACGCGGCACATTCTGAATTAATGGAGCTGGTGGCGAGTTATGGTCATTAGTGGAATAGCAGGGAGTGGAAATGAAGAAGAGAAGACGGACAAAATCACACGCAGCTGGCTGGCAGCACTGCACTTTGCAACTATAAATCTTCAGGTCCTCCCTTGCCTGCACATTTCTTACGGTATTGGCCTTCTAATTTCATGGACCAATTAGTAAATGACGATGTCCTGAATGAATTCTATTCCTGTGCCACACTAAATGTACAGGTTTTTGGTCATTCTTTTACTTACACCGTTGTAGGCTGCTTTCATACTTGGTCTATACTTGAATTCCCCTTCCCGTCACCTCCACAGGTCTCTTGTCACATTGTAACATTTGGTTTTGAACAGATATACTTTTGCATCTTTGAGTACTAATGGCAGCTCTTTACTGCTGTAGCTAGGTAACGACTCAGGAGGAGAAGGTGCCAGCTTTAATGTTGTCACTGTGTCTGATGCGGATGCACTGCAAGAGATGCTGAGAATGCGAGCTGCTCACAAGCGGCACTATCTATGAAGACAAGCAGCAACAAGAAATGCATTATGCTATGCTATTTCAATTTTACGGCCTATGCAAGTCATACTGGGATGCATTCATGCAATTGCGAACTGTACTAGAGTCCACATCATGAACCACACCAGACCACTGTTTCATACATGCTACACAATAAATAATATTATTTTGTAGCAATCAAATAGTTTATTTGTTAAAAAACAAGAATAATAAAATAAAACATGCTAATATTATTCATTATACATATTTATATAAAGAATATTTAAAAACGTTTGGCGTCAGTAAGAATTTTTTTTCCCCTTTTTTTAAATAAATTAATACTTCAGCAAGGATGATTTAAACTAATCAAAAGTGACAGTTATTTTTTGAACTTTCTACTCAAAGAAAAATGGTTTGTGTTTAACTTTATTATTAATAATAATAATCAGAAATGTTTCTTGAGCAGCAAATCCGCATATTAGAATGATTTCTGAGCATAAGAGAATTCTTTCAAAAATCTTACTGACCCCAAACTTTTTCTTTAAATTGGACAGCACACTTTGGTATACTCCTCTGTTTTCCTGTGCAAGTTTCCTGCAGGAATCTTCCTCTATATAGTTTTCATTTTATTTGTATTATTATTATTATTATTATTATTATATTTTCCTTATTCAATAAATCCCACAACTTTAGTTATATTGGGTGTGAATCAGTAGGTGGCTTCTAACGTTCCCTTAGAGTAGGTCTTAATTACAAGTATAAGACTGGAGCTTGTTATGTTGCTAAAAGATGAAACTTCTGTCAGTCACTTAGTCAGTCACTTTTCCCAAAACAAAAACTTTCAAGAAACAGTAAGGCATGATGAAATCTTAACTCCTCCATTGGCTGCTGCATCCACAAACCACAAGCTTCTCATGCATCAACATGCGTCTCACCAACACTTCTTTTGACATACTGGTGTTTTTGTGAATCAGAATTTTTTAGATTTGTCCTCTACAGGACTTTCTGTCACTGGTTGTCACTCTGTGCTTCATGGACTTTCATATAACTACTGTAATCTCTTCAGCTAGCTGGCTTTCCGCAAGAACGGATTCTTAGCTGCAACAAGCCCTTCCAGTCCACTTCTTAAAAGTCTTCTCATGGTTGAAGTGTGCACCTTGCTGCTGGATGGCTCCCAGATGCTGAGCAAGCACTTCAATGGATTCTCACTATCCCTTAAGGAAGTGACCTTTAAGTACTGCAATAGCTTTAACCATTTGCTTGGGTGGTCTAAACTAGGCATATATGCATGTCACTGTTTCTAGTGAAGAATAATCTTTCCCTTTTATCCATTTATTGTTAAACAAGACAAGGGCTTAGATTAAGACAGGATTAAACCTTAGTTAAAAAAAGGATATTTAAGTAGCTTTTAGAAACATGTCTTAGAAAAAAAAAAAAAAAAAACAGAAAACTCTAGTGCTAATGTGGTACTATAGGAATTACTGAGGCAAATCATTACTGTAATACTGTAGATACAGACTATTTCATCACACACACACACACACACACCATCTACTTTTTTTTTTTTTTTTGTGGAACAATAACTAAAGCAGAAATACAAAGAAATTTAAAACCATGGAAAATACTTGCATACATGCTCTAAACGTGTGTGAACTGAAAGATATTTGTCTTACACTTCTCAACAGTGGTACTGAGGGTACAGAGTTGGTGACACCAAGCTGCTCCTGTTTGCGTAAGTAAATGTCAGCCTTGTCTATAGCCCCTATGTGGTCTTTGATGGCAAACTGCGATGACAGCTTCAGAAATGTAGGAAAAAACTTAGGAATAATACAGGGAGTGTGACAGAGGAGAGGTGACAGAGGTTAAACAGGAAGCATGTGAGCAATACAGCATCAAGTGACTGCCACCGTGTGTTACTGAGACCTATAGCTTCAGAAGAGTGAAAATTTTGACATGGTGGTAAAAGAAAGAAAACTACATTAGATAGCAAGCAACTGAATTACAAATTCAGTTTCAACCATACTTGGGAACTTTCTCTCCCCTCAAATATATATATATATATATATATATATATATATGAGCAATATCACACTCGTAGCCGTGCGATATTGGCTGTATATCAGCACGGCTGTGATTCGGCCCTACAGGCACGAGGCCGCAGGTAATCACAGCGTGCTGATATACAGCCATATCGCATGGCTACGAGTGTGATCAGGGGCATAGTTTGTGGGGGGGATGGGGGGATGGGGAGGAGGTAACGCCCCCAATATTCAAATCCATCAGTTATAATCCCCCCAATATTTCAACATGAAAATCACAGTAGATCAAATGGAAAATATGTAGAATTAATTTATTTTGTAACAATAATTTTGTTCCTAATCAAATATGAGTTTGTCATAATAAATTAGACAAAAAATAAATAAATAAATAAAAAATACTCACCCTCCATTGAACCGATTTGTAACGCCCAACCAATGCGTCGCACTTTGACCAAAACAACGCGAGTGGTGCTGTACTGTTTGAATGAGAGAGCACGGGTAGCACCAAAAATGAAGAGAACCGCTGCCCAGCCGACTATATTAAACTTCTGGTCAAAGAGGGACGTTAAAAAGAATAAAGCATGTAGTGAGAAGGAGGTATGAGAATATTGTGTAATAGCTAACTACACTACACATATATTTTAGCCAGCTAATCCATTGCAATTTAGCCATAACTATCAATGTAACTGTAGGCTAACAAGTTACCAAAACAGCCGTCTGTTCATTTTTCTATAGTCTGTAATTGTCAATGACAAAATTATTCACATCGGTGTTTGTTCCTTAATTAATCTGACTTTTGAACGAATTGGCTGAATGAACGATGTAAGTGGCTCACTCATTAAAACAGCGAATCGCTGTTTCAATTTTTAACATAATTTCTTTCTTTTTAGAATCACTGTTATGTTAGAATTTGATGAATGATTTTACATAAATTTCATAAAGTTATGAAGTATAGATAGATAGATAGATAAATAGATAGATAAAGAAGAAATAAATTATCCAATATCACTACACATAAAACAGATTATTTTTTAATTAAAAAAAAAATAATAACAGCGTTCCAACCAACGTTCAAACCCCCAAATGTTGAAACTAAATCTACGCCCTTGAGTATGATATTGCGTTTATACAACAGTTCGACGGCACAATAGTGTAAATAAATAAGAAATAACAACGGAGTGTCTTTAAAACCCTCCAGTTTGACCAAGCCTTACTAATTCTAAAACGTCACTTTAGAACTAGTAACGAAGGAATGTTGAGTCCCTCCATTGAAACTCATTACATTTTGAGAGAGAGAGAGAGAGAATTACCCTGAGTCTGATATAACATTCATTCTTCAGGTCGATGTCCACAATATTATATTCATTATAAAAATCCGTTTAAACGTCCGCTGAGGAAAACTATCTTTGTATTTGTCCTTTTTATAGTTAAGGGAATTTTCCATAACAACGCCAAAACAACGTCCTCCTTTGTTTCCAAAAAATCTCTTTCAATTTAAGTCTTTTGCGACTCACTGACTTATTCACTCGTAAAGTTTTGCCGCCATCTAGAGGCGCATTAATGTAACTTTCACTCAATCCATATTACGCACTAATGGACTTTTCTCAATAGCAAATAGCTACAACATATTTTGATAAAATATAATATTTATTGAACAACAATATTTAAATTAACAACAATAGCCATTATACATAAAAAAAAAAATCAATGCTATGGTCACCCTTTACGCCTGTATGTGGGTTTTTACAAATATTTAACGAATGAAAAGGATTTTAAAGAGCTTGTGACAAAACCTAGTAACTCCATTGGATCCTCAAACTGTCAGTCAAACCTCATAAATCCGCCCCACCTCTATCCTGAATGAAGTGCTGCACGCAGTTTGGAGATCTCTGCTTCTTTGCAATGCAAAGGTAAATAAAGATCTGATGTTTGAAAAAAAAAAAAAAAAAAAAAAAAATGTAAAGCGTTTTCTTTGCTTAAGAAACACTATAAAGTCTATAAAAGCATGTCTATAAAGGCTAATGTTTTATTTGAAGAGAGGAGAAGAGTCTTCGCCTGATATTTCCTGTCTAGTTTAGCCAATATGCCATGCTAACAATGTGCTAAATAATGTTAGCAACATGCTAGCAATGTGTTAAAATATGCTAGCAAACCTGTTAAATATAGATGATGCACGTAATATTAAATTATCAAATTTAACATAGCACAATTCGATTTGCTCTGGAACAAGTAATAGATTAATAAGACCAAAGATTGCCCGTTTTATGTACCCAAAATAAATTATGTCTCATGTTTAACCACAATAAGAGCCAGCGGCAAATCCCCGAAGCACTGGCCGAGATGAAGCTGTTATCGGCGCGTACACGACCCCTGAACGGCCGTTGACGGCCTGGAGCTTGCATCTCCGAAAACATCTAAACAAATTGTAAAATAGGCGCTATGATTAAAGATTAAATAAGTCACATAATTCAGGTTTAAACAACTACATTCTCGCCAAAAAAAAACTCTTAAAACGTCTCGGGTTACTGGTGTAACCCTTGTTCCCTGAGTAAGGGAACGAGACGCTACGTCGAATGACGTGATGGGAACCCTCTGCGTGATTGCGTCGTGAAGCACTTCTGTATCCAACCAATGATGAGACGAGACGTCAGAGGCGGGTGACGTCACGGACCAGGAAACTATAAAGCATACCCAGAACAAAGAACGCTAGCTTCTGAATTATGGCTGAAGCAAGACGCTCCCAGGTACGCTGGGGGTACGGCAACGTGACGTAGCGTCTCGTTCCCTTACTCAGGGAACAAGGGTTACACCAGTAACCCGAGACGTTCCCTTTCGTGGGAACTATCGACGCTACGTCGAATGACGTGATGGGAACGCTGTCCCAACTACGCCGTATCACCGAGTGCCTGTCTGCGATCTTGTGGACAGAACCGAGGAACCCGGAGTAGCGCTCATGTCTAGGTTGTAAAACCTGATGAATGTGTGCTGGGACGACCAACCAGCTGCATCACATATATCATTCAATGATACTCCTGACATTAATGCCTTGGAGGCCGCCATACCCCTGGTGGAGTGAGCACGGACATCTAGAGGACATGGCTGTCCGGCCGTTTCATAGGCAAGTGAGATGGCCTCGACCACCCACTTACTCATCCTCTGCTTAGATGCTGGGCCCCCTTTCTTAGGGGACCCATAACATACGAACAGCTGGTCTGTTTTTCGCCACAGGGCAGCTCTGTGGACATATGTATCTAAGGCCCTGACGGGGCAAAGCAGATTGCGTTTCTCCTGATCCGGATCTACAAAAGGAGGAGGACAAAAAGCCTGGAGCACAATAGGACCTGGGACGTTGGTGGGGACCTTTGGCACGTAGCCAGGTCTAGTGTGTAGGAAAGCCTTAACCATACCAGGCGCAAATTCCAGACACGAAGGAGCAACTGACAGTGCTTGTAAATCTCCTATTCTTTTAAGAGACGAGATTGCCAGAAGAAATATCGTTTTTAGAGTGAGGAATTTCCCTGACACCTTTTCTAGTGGTTCGAAGGGAGCCTCAGCTAGCCCCTCTAGCACTATAGCCAAGTCCCAGGCTGGAGTTCTTGTGCGCACTGCAGGCCTCAGCCTCAGCGTGCCACGGAGGAAGCGTATGACAAGAGGGTCTCGACCCACCGAGCAACCCCCTACCGGAGCATGATAAGCCGAGATAGCTGCTACGTAAACCTTCAATGTTGAAGTAGATAATCCTTCCGAGAATTTTTCTTGAAGGAACTGAAGCACAAGGCTAACAGATGACTGGACAGGGTCCGTATTTCGTTGGCTACACCAAGTAGAAAACAACTTCCATTTATATGCATATAGCTTCCTTGTGGAGGGAGCTCTGGAGTGAAGGATGGTCTCCACAACCTCGGTTGGGAGACCAGCCTCTATGAGCCTTGCCCCCTCAGAGGCCAGGCCCACAGTTTCCATAGTTCTGGGCGGGGATGGAGTATTGTGCCGCCCGCCTGAGACAGAAGATCCTGCCTGAGAGGAAGCTCCAATGGAGAGCCGTCTAACAGGGACATTAGGTCCGCAAACCATATCCTGGTCGGCCAGTACGGAGCCACCAGTATTAGGCTGACCCCTTCCTGGCGTACTTTTTCCAGAACTCCCGGGAGCAGAGCGACCGGGGGAAATGCATACAGACGTAGCCTCGGCCACGTCTGTAGCATAGCGTCCAGCCCCAGAGGTGCTGGGTACGTTAGGGAGTACCACAGTGGGCACTGGGTTGACTCTCCCGAAGCAAATAGGTCTACTTCCGCTTGACCGAATCTTTTCCAGATGAGCTCCACCACCTCGGTGTGGAGTCTCCATTCCCCGGGCGTCGGCGCCTGCCTCGACAGGGCGTCCGCTCCCACATTTTGATGCCCTGGAATATATGCTGCTTTCAATGAGAGGAGCTTTCCCTGGGCCCACAGGAGGATCCGACGGGCCAAGTTGCAAAGTCGGCGAGACCGCAGACCCCCCTGATGGTTGATATATGAGACCACCGTCGTGTTGTCCGTGCGGACCAACACGTGATGGTCCCTCAGGTCTGGGAGGAAGTGTTTCAATGCAAGAAATACCGCCATCATCTCCAGCCGATTTATGTGCCAGGAGAGCTGATGGTCCTCCCATAAACCCTGAGCCGAGCGACCACTCATGATCGCCCCCCAGCCCGTGAGGGAAGCATCCGTCGTAAGCATTACACGACGACGAGAAGTCCCCAACACGGGTCCCTGGGACAGGAACCAAGGCTTTTTCCACATGACCAGAGCACGAAGGCATCGCCGCGTGACTTTGATCATGCGAAAAGGATTTCCCCTCGGAGAAAACCCCCTGGTCCTGAGCCACCACTGTAAGGGCCTCATGTGCAGAAGGCCAAAAGTTACCACGTTGGACGCAGCTGCCATAAGACCCAACAGTCTCTGAAACTGTTTTACAGTGAGTGACTGGCCTAACTTCACCCCTTTCACGGCCCCGAGAATGGAACTCACACGAGCAGGGGATAGATATGCCTGCATCGTGGTAGAGTCCCACACTACCCCTAAGTAGTTGGTAATTTGATTCGGGACCAGCACACTTTTCTTGGCGTTGAGCCTCAGCCCAAGCTTCTTCATGTGCGACAGAACAACATCTCGATGTTGAACTGCCAATCGTTCTGTTTGAGCTAATATCAACCAATCGTCGATATAGTTCAGCACGCGGATGCCCTGGAGTCTCAACGGAGCCAGAGCTGCATCCACGCACTTCGTGAACGTGCGGGGTGATAAAGATAGGCCGAAGGGAAGAACCTTGTATTGGTAAGCTTCGCCCCCGAAAGCAAACCTGAGGAACTTCCTGTGATGAGGATGGATGGATACATGAAAGTATGCGTCTTTCAGGTCTATCGCCACAAACCAGTCCTCGGACCTGATCTGTGGGATAATCTGTTTGAGTGTAAGCATTTTGAACTTTAACTTTTGTACAGATCGATTTAGCACACGTAAATCTATGATCGGACGTAATCCTCCATCCTTCTTTGGAACAATGAAGTAGCGGCTGTAAAACCCTGACAGCTTGCTGGGAGGAGGAACCCTTTCTATAGCTCCTTTTTGCAAGAGTGTCATAACCTCTTGTTCCATAATCAGAGACTGCTCTGGGGTCACCACTGTTGGAAGAACCCCGTTGAACCCGGGCGGCCGAGAGCCAAACTGTATTTTGTAACCCTGTTCTACAATGAGCAGCACCCATTTCGAAATGTTCGGGAGACGTTTCCATTCTTCCATAAATTCTACTAAGGGAACCAGTCTCTCGAGACTGGCCTCTGATGTTTTTTGAGCACTTGGCTCGTTGGTCTGACACGGCGCACCGGCAGACAAACGAATCAAGTGATGACCGACCCTCCTCGGAGGATCGGTGGAGGCTGCTGCGCCCTGACGCACACTGGGTGGCAGGGTTGGCAGAACGGCCCCCTGAGGGCGCCGAAGGGGAACAGGTACCAGATTTTTTAATACCCGAACCTCTCCGGGAGGGGCTGCCCTCGTAAGTCCCGGACAGCTGGCGTCAGGACTTCTTTTATGAAGCCTTCCGGGAAATAATGACGGTCCTCAGATCCGCCCTACCCCCGGAAGACTTCGCCTGTGCTGGCCGCCCCGGTCCCCAAGCTCTCTGCGGGGGAGCACGGGTGGCCACACTGGCCTTCTGTTGCGCTCTGTGCGCCGAGGAGCCGGCTATCGGCTGAGGCTGCTCCCGCTCAGCAGCCCCAGGGGGATGAATACGGCGGGGAAGGAATCTCTGGAAGGCCGCTGATTGTTTACGTGTCTCCTGGAACCTATCGACGACAGATGACACTGCGTCGCCGAATAGGCCCACAGGAGACAGCGGCGCATCCATGAGGATGTTCTTATCTTTCTCCTTTATATCTGACAAATTGAGCCATAAGTGCCTCTCTGTGGCCACCAAGGCTGCCATAGAGCGGCCAATTGATTTGGCCGTCTCCTTGGTGGCCCGGAGAGCTAGATCTGTCGCCCTCCTGAGCTCCTGTATGGTCTCAAATGTCGCTTCCCCGCTTTCATCTATTTCCCCCAGCAGATCAGCCTGGTAAGCTTGCAGAATGGACATTGTATGAAGGCAAGCTGCAGCCTGACCTGCTGCCGAATAAGCCTTGCCCACCAAGCCCGATGTTGTCTTTAATGGCTTAGTGGGCAATGTCGGGGTCTTAAGGGACGATGCAGACTCGGGCGAGAGATAGCTCGCAAGCGTCTCTTCGACCCGAGGCATCGCCCCATAGCCGTGGTGTTTCAGCCCCACGATGTTACTATATGTGGATGTTTGGGGGCTGAACACACGATATTGCACAGGTCTATTCCACGACCTCGACACCTCGGGAAAGAACGGCAGACCCCGACGCTGGGGTAGTGACCGTGCGGGGAGAAAGCGCTCATCAAGCTTGCTTTTTGGTTTCGTTTCGCTTCTCTCCGCGGGCCAGTCTATTTTTAGCTTATCGACTGCCCTGGTTACTACCTCCAGCAGCTCCTCATAAGCTGGAGACGAGGATGGCGGGTCCTCATCTCCAGCCTCGACGCTCACCACGTCAACCTCCTCAGAGGAAGATATGTTAAGCGTCGGTGTCTCCCTCCGGGGGGAAGAAACCGCAGCGCGTGCTTCCACCGCCAAAGGAGAGACACTGGGTCTGGCAGGTAAGGGGAGAGATAAGGCAGAGCCCGTCTCTCCCCCCTCTACCAGATCCATTTGTGATCCCCACGAATGCAGCCTCCGCTGTGCCTCAGCAGCAGCGGGACCAGATCCGCGGGGAACACTCGCCGCGGCACCCTCCTCAAAGAGCGCGCGGCGTGATCTTAATACTCTGAGAGTGAGCCGCTCGCAGTGTACACAGACAGCCCCCTCGAGAGCTGCCTGTGCATGCTCGACTCCCAGGCAAACAACACAGAGATGAATCGCGTGCAGGGAGGCACACACTTGATGAACTGCTGCTTATTCATTTTTTCCGCCATTATATATATATATATATATCGTGTCTTGTGAGTGCTTTTGAAACTCTTGTCCTCAGACGAAGAGATCACTGTGAGCAGAAAACGGGACAGACAACACTAAATAAGACACACAAGATACAGAGAGCGCTTGCTGAAGACAACAGAAGCTAGCGTTCTTTGTTCTGGGTATGCTTTATAGTTTCCTGGTCCGTGACGTCACCCGCCTCTGACGTCTCGTCTCATCATTGGTTGGATACAGAAGTGCTTCACGACGCAATCACGCAGAGGGTTCCCATCACGTCATTCGACGTAGCGTCGATAGTTCCCACGAAAGGGAACTACAGTTCGTGGTACAACAAGTGTAGTATTCGCAAAAATTACGGTGGATTTGCTCGACCATCATGACGGTCGCTTCAAGTGGAGTGATACAAAACGGGGAAAAGGTAAGAGAGGTGTTATCACTAGAATATCACACGGCTATCAGCCAATCAGATTCGAGAACCAGAAAGAACTGTAAAACATTTTCAGCTGGTTAAACTTAGAAATGAAAGTTCACCTGCTGCCTTAAAAATGTGAGTTAACTCAACTTGAAGATAACCTTTGTTTCAACTCAAAATAGTCAAGACAACGCAATACTTTAAGTTAAAATTTAAACAAAGTAATGCATAGTCTTGACTATTTGTGAGTTGAAACAAAGGTTATCTTCAAGTTGAGTTAACTCACATTTTTAAGGCAGCAGGTGAACTTTTATTTCTAAGTTTAACCAGCTGAAAATGTTTTGTTGTGGTTAAACATGAGACATTATTCTTATATGTAACAGGTGATCTTTGGTCTCATGAATCTATAATTTGTTTCCGGGCAACTCGTTTTGGTGAATCAATTATAACCTGAAGGCATTTCTTCCTGATTTCATTATTGCACTATAAACTGTCACATCCAGTTTAGATTTTACCTCTTTACTTTTTCTTTTTTTTTTCTTCTTAGTATGCCTCTCAGCAGGGTCTCTACTCTTGTTCTCTCTATTTATAACACGTACACCTTTCTAGCAGTTATTATTCAAGATGACAAAGGCTAAATGACAGCTCCCACCTCTAAGAGAACTGGTCAGGTAAAAAATAAATAATAATATCAAAAGGTCAGTGCAAAGATGAAAAAGCAACGTGCCTGTTGGGAGATCTGAATTCTAAATACTCTCCGAAGGCAGAAATGTATCTAGCAAAGGCAAGAAACATGTCTTCTTTTAATAATAAGCCCCATTGCAGTAGTTATGAATATGGGAATAATGCATTGATATTTTTCTTAATGAAATATAACTCACCATTTTAAAGCCCCAATCATGCCACCCTAAATTACACATAATTATTACGTCATAAAATCTTAAGTGTTGCATTAGCCTCACGCTGTAACATACACAATCCTGAATCTGAGGAACCATAAACACATTTAAGGCAAGTTAAATAGGAACCCAGACACAAAATAAATAGCAGACTTGCCATGCAATTTAACAACACACTCCAAATAGACATTACACCCGAAGAGCCTGCATTGATTTAAAATTGCTAAAGAAACCCCCCTTGTTTATCAATGTTTCTGTTACATCCTCTAACACTTTTCATTTTTGCTGCATTTTACCCACAATACACCATCTGCTAAGCTCACAACACAAGCACACTATTTTCTCAGTCCAACCCAAGTGTAATTCCATCTGTCTCCTAGGCAATTTTTTCCATAAAGCAATAGCACTTCATAGGGACCCAACTTTAATTCTAGCTGTGCATGTTTTATTTTAGGGTGCAATCGAATTGCAGGTGTGCGGCTGCATTCTTTAGAGATTCAACAGGCGTACAATCGCATCCACCTGTCTTTTTCATCTGCATCATCCAAAGCAACCACAGAAAAAAAGCTGAAAAACTTCACAGATGCAACAACTTCTCAAGTTTATTTATATCTGTTGCTTATTAGTTAACACAAGCACAGCTTTGCCTCTGTGACTAATGTTGTATGCCACAGTGACTGCTGTTGTCTTGATCATCACTATGCAGTTTATCCTAATTAAAGGGGTATTCTGGGTTCACTACAAGGTAAATGACAGCATTTGAGAAATAATGTTGATAACCATAAAAGGAATTGACTACCCCCCACCCCTCTTTTTAAGTACTTACAATGGAAGTGAATGGGGACGATTTTTGAAATATTTTAAAGCAGAAACGTGAAGCTTGTAATTTTATAAAAGCACTTACATTATTTCTTCTGTTAAAACCTGGTATTATTTGAGCTGTAAAGCTTCATTAATACAGTTTAATTCATTTATACAGTTGTTTTACATAGCCAGTTCATGAATAATTATAAAAATTATAAAAAATAAAAACTTATTAAAGGGTTAGTTCACCCAAAAATGAAAATTATCCCATGATTTACTCACCCTCAAGCCATCCTAGTTGTATGACTATCTTCTTTCAGATGGCGGGGCAGATTTTTAAGCCCCCATCATCATAAAAGTTATCCATACGGCTCCAGGGGATTAATAAAGGCCTTCTGAAGCGAACTGATGGGTTTTTGTAAGAAAAATATCCATATTTAAAACTTTATTAACTATAATAACTAGCTTCCAGCAGATGGCCGTATACATCGATTTGTGGTGGAAGAGTGACCTGATCTGACGCATGACGTAATGACGAAAGCGCGGTCACGAATTAGAAGACTAAAATGATCAATTTTAAAGAAAAATGTCAGAGGATTTCGATATAAGAGAAGAGGAGCTTAAATTTGTTGCACAGCCCAATTTTTTTGAACCGTGAGAGGCATCTAAACTTACGCTACTCCTACATTACGTTAACATTACTCATTTGGTGCAAGTCGACTTGCACACTATGCATATGGTCATCCACCGGAAGCTAGTTATTTGCATTTATAAAGTTTTAAATATGGATATTTCTCTTACAAAAATGCATTATTTCACTTAAAAATGTATGGATTATTTTTATAATGGATGGAAGAATTTAGTTTGGGCTTCAAAATCTGGCCCCCCTTTCATTATACCATTATATCTACCATTATAAAGCTTGGAAAAGCAAGGATTTTTTAAAATATATGTTCGTCTAAAAGTAGAAATACACCATATACACCTAGGATGTATTGAGGTTGAGTGAGATAATTTTCATTTTTGGGAGAACTATCCCTTTAAAGATACCAATTATCACTAAACTTCCTGAAATAATTGATACCTCTACAAAGTTTTATTGATTGTAGTGACCTTATGCAGCAACACAGAAGTAAGCCATTTTCTGTGATTGTGTGCATTTTTGATTCACTATAACCACTATAGTAAACAACAAAATGCAGTAAATGATCAAATAATTTGCGCTACAAACCAGTGTGTTTATAATTACGATAATAAATGAAAATAATATGATAACAAATAACAGTTGACAAAATCAATCAGTATGACGGATAGTTTGTGTAAAGCTAAAATAACTGGAAGAGGATGAGAGCGGAAGCCTCGACACAAAAGTTACAATGGCCGCGCCTGCTCTTACGTCAAGAATAAGGTGAATAGGTATAGACATTTAATGCAGACGTGTGCAGCCGGTATCACATTTGCTTATGTAAGACACACAAGTAAATGCACTGAAACATGTTCTCAGATGACTCTCAGTGGATGTGATGCCATCTCAGGCCCTATAATTAAACTGTGACGTGTGGTTATGCTATTGTCAATCATTTGTAATCTGTACAGCCATTAAGCGGCGAACTTGTCAGAGCGATTGATCTGCGGCGCCTCTCAGACGCTGTTTTATTCTCCCGCAGTGAAAAGGCCGTGGCATTTGATTGACAGCGTGTCTCTGCCTGCGTAACAACTTGCTATCTAATGTTCACACTAAAAGCAAAAGTCATCTTTCTCTGATAATCATGGACTGGTTCCACCAGAGATGTTATGTGTATGTCACAGTTTAAAATGGGAAACTTTAATAGTTGTATATAGATGGCTGGATGTGGAGTACCTTGACGGATGAGGATGCTGTGTTGTTTACTGGCTTACACAACATCAGGACTCAACAGATGTTGCTCGAAATATGGCAAGCTAATACTACTGATGATATTGTCAATCAAATGAAGTATTTCTTTTTAAAGGGACGTAAATAAACTGAAAAGGTGAAAATGCCAGACTTTCTTTAAAATCAGCATTTCTCAACTGATGGTTTGTGAGCCAGTGATTTACTGATCTATTCTGAATAGTTAAAAAAAAAAAAAAAAAATAGTGTTAAATAATACAATAAATAAATAATACAGCTTACAAAATAACTGCCAAAGCATCAAACATGCAAATATATAACTGATAAAAAAAATTAATTTGAGTATTAATATTTATGTATATGCATGTACATACATTAATACTACTCAAATTAATCCTTAGATGCATGAATGTTTCGCCATTCATTATTACATGTCTGGGTCTTTAGAAACCCAGATCAAACATGGATGGATCTCTAACTGCAGCAAAAGTATAAAACTCTCCTCATATTGTGGCATCGTGAAAGGTAGGGTATCACCAAAGGGTGGATTGCTTCACAAATCGAGTCCAGGCAGAGATCAAGCCACTGGTTTCTTTTTAATCACCAACTCAAAACTTAAAAATTATACAATAGAAAAAACCACTCTTCCAGTTTCACTCTATATCCAGACACAGGCAGTCTCACTGTTCTCAACTCATTAACAGCTTTTCTCCTTCCCTCGCAACAGCTGTGCTTCCATCGCTAAGGAACCTGGAAACTGTAGTCCAGGAATGGTAGGCCATCTTGGTTTGTAGTCCCCATGCAGCAACCACCTAGGTTGCATTCCAGTTCGTTTTTTTTATGCCCTTCCCATGCTAACTTCCCTCAGTCTCATTGACTCGGATGTATGTCATTGCTTACGTTGCACAAGTGCCCACTACTGGACGAACCCTTGCAACGAGCTGAATTGGAACATCCTAAGCCCTTGATCACTTGGAATCCGCTATGAAGCTGATTTATTTATTTATTTTTTTCTCTTACGAAATAGTTTAATGCAGTATTCTATATGTATATGTGTACTTGGGTTGTTTTAAATATATATATATATATATATATATATATATAATAGAGTTGTTTGTGGTGGGGGTAAACTCGATCTGCGGTGATATCACAATCATGTTGCATTATGGTATATGGAGCTGCCTGAAGTGTACATATGAAGTAGACTTGCTCCCACGGTCAAAATTAAGGGGTCAAGGGTCTGTCCATATAAACTTCACTTGTCCTCTTCATGAAGTGAAACGCACTTCAAAATGGTGGTGGGGATTTATTTATTTATTTATTTATTTATTTTTTATTATTATAAATGCTCACAACAAAATATACAGAATAACAGATAATGATAATGAGAAACAAACAAGACAGAATAACAGAGACGGCAGTTCTTGCATGAGTTTCACATGAATCTCCCGTGAGAACGTCATGAAAGCTTCAATATGCTTTGTCGAACGCAAATTCGCCTCTCATGTAGGCGCTGGTGACAGTTGGTCGGAAGCGAAAAGATGAATAGCCTAAACCATGAAAAAATTTCTGGGTGTACTGTATTTTATTTTAATGGGATTTCTTCTTAAGGAACAAAAAAAGGGACAAAACATGTTACTTTCTGTCAGGACTTTAGAATTTGAAATGAAAAGTTGATTTTAAAAAAATGAATAAATGAATAATAAGTGTTGTAGACCTGTTTTTAACTAAGTTGTTTTTCAAATAAAGGTTTCGGAGTCAGTGATATCAGATTGTTTGCGTTTATTTTTTATGACTTACCCTGTAACTACATGAAATAAGAGTGTAACAAGCACCACTTTAATTTAGGGCCTGCAATGTCATACTTACACTGTAACTACATGAAACAAAAGTATATTTTCCCATGTATTAAAAAAAGATTGCAATAGTTCTTTCTACTTGCCTTGAAACAACTTAATCAGTGCACTTTCTCACTAAATTGCTCCAAACGTAAGATTGTAGTCTATCATAATAGTATAAGTACCCCTTAATTCTAAAATACTTATAGTATAAATAATTTGTTATTTTCCTGGTTGTTACCCCTTTATTCCCAAGACTTTACATATTGTTCCCCTATACTTACACGTATATTACTTTATAGGTACACTATAATTATCGAAAGTTACGCTGTAAATTCGTTGTAATTATGCAGTACTTTCAGGGCTGTAATCAGTCTCTTTCTTCTGGAAAAATGAACCAAAAATATTGAAGAAATATTGCCTTGACTAACTTGCCTCTGACTGACAAGTGTCTCTATTTGTAAGTAAATAAATAAACGTGTTTTCCTAAAACTTCTATACAGTGTAAACAATGGATCTTCATGGCACTCCAAAAAACACAAAAGCTTCATGTGGCCCATGAAAAGAAGAAACAACATCAAAAGGAAGTAACACAGAAAAGAAAAAAAAACCTAAAAACTTCACTGATGTAAGTCTGGTGAAGGTCTGCCTGATGTAACATCTTAAATTAACATATCGGTTGCACTACCCAGTCTGAAGGCCAAGATCTCCTTTTTTTCTCCTATTATGCTAACAGACTCTAAGACAAGGGCATTCATTTTTAAATATTCAACCCATGGGGTCTCCAAAGGGGAGCTGTTGTACCTATAGTAGTCAATGCATTGAGAGACATGTTATTCTTCTGTCGCTTTGAAGCACATTGTAGGGAAAGTTCTTTTGTTTACCAATGAATAGTTGAGACTCTCTCATGTCATGGCAGCTTACTGCTGCTGGTATTGAGTCCTTGTCAGATATTTCACACCATTCGCTGATTCACTGTTGGCCAGTCAATTAGGGGGGCTGGGAAAAGCCCCAGAGAACCGCACAATCCAGAGCCCCATTTCATTTAACAGCGTTCTGTTGTTTTCCACTGTTGTGCAGGCTTGGCTCTTTAAAGATCTGTCTGAGCTACTATAGACTTCACCCAGCACTGTCAGTCTGACAGGATAGAAAGCGATGTTGTAAGCTGCCCTTCGATGCAGATCTAGTACTTGGAATGCAGTAGAGACCGTAAAGCTGAACTTAGAACTAAAGCTAAAAGGACGAAAATGGTAAAAACAAGAGAATGTAGACAAATGGTGAAAACTTGCTGCCCTAGATAAAACCTGACCTGCCTGTACACAGTGCACAGACAGGAAATATTGGACTCTGAATGTGTAAATAAGCATTTTCAGAAAGGGTAAATCATAATTCTGTTCCATATTTTATATATTTATAATTTATATATATATATATATATATATATATATTTAATTTGTTCTTAAGGCAGCATGATGTAAGATTGATTGATTGATTATTTATTTATTTATTTTCTAACAATTTACTTTATTTTCTAACAACTTAAGGACATGATCACATGCAAGACATCACACCAGCTCTGTCTCATCTAATTCTCCCGGTATCTTTCTGGAGAGCATGGGGTGATACCTTATGAATTCATATGCTTCCATTTCTCCTTCCCCCCTATCCTTATTCTCTCACTCTGTTATCCCCTGTCAACCCTCTCTCTCCCTGTCAGTCTCTCTGGGGAGGTATTTCCAGCTTTGTGAATGATGCGGGAGGTCAGGGAGCACCTAAGGAGTTATCCACAGGCTTTTACGAGCCGCCCCACGAGGCACCCACCCCAGGGGAGAGGTCAGAGAGCTGGAGAACTACAGAGCTGACAATGTGACTGGGGTTTGAATATGGCCGATGTGTTTTGTATGCCCACAGAGACTGGGAAGTATTGAGGGAGCAAAAAGGTTACACATACACACATATATTGCAAGAACATGCACACAAAAATAGCACATAGGCTATATGTTTGGAAAATAGACTGTAAAAAAAAAAAAAAAAAAGATGGACAGCACGTCTCCACTCTCCTTTCAGTGTAAAAAAATGAAGCCAAAATATCCCAGTAACAGTCATTGATGATTATGTCTTTCAGAGCCCGAGTCTGATCCTGAGATGGAGCCGCGGTATCAAGGTCCTGCCCACACTCCCACTCCCACAGAATCCCACAGCTGTCAATCATGACATTACACCCTGTTTTTATAGCATCAACTAACTAACTAAAACCAAACTTACTGGGGAAAAAAACAAAAACACTTGAACATACATCTTATACCGTTATCGTCTCTCTGTGTAAACTACAAAAACATGAATTTGTGAAAATGGTGACGTCACGCATATGTGTTACGTGTTCAGTCTATAGGCACATAGTGTTTCTTTACAAAGTGACATCGCCAACTACTGGCCTGGCAGCATAATACAGCCTTTTTAATCGTTTTCATGAATCCATGTGAACAGGGATCATTTTGACAATGGTGTCGTCTGTGTGCAAAAAAAAAAAAAAAAATGCAAGGAAAAACTTTTCTGTTTTTATTACATCGTTGTTGTGTAAACGTACCCTAAAAAGGTAGATCGGTATAATTTGACTTGGTAAAGTAAGACTGATTACCCCTTGGTTAACTGCTAGCTGGTCAAACTAGTTCTTAATACACAGTCTTAACATAGTGGCTAAGTTTATGCAACTGGTCCCTGGTCCTTGTATCTGATTGGATGAGATGTGTTCCAATAGTACTGCTAACGAACCCCAACAGTATTAGTATTAGTTTTGTATTAGTTTACACATTTCAGTCTGAAATGTGGGATGTCTGGTGGGGATTTTTCAGCGATTCTTTCTGCAGGTTACATTATTATACCAGTAGGAGGTGATCTATGTGAGTCATTAAATAATTCATTCCAATTTTTTTCATTCAGGCAGGCAACCCCACATTGTAAGAAAAAAAAATTAAAAAATAAAAATGTCAGGAAAACGTTTTAAAAATGTAGGAAATTTGCACAAAAGATTAACATGACAATACATGCTAGTCGATGAGTTGAATCAACTCCACTAACCATTCAGAAACATCAAGTTGCATTCTAAAAGTTGTAACTTCTTCTTGAGTCTCTCCATCAGTGTCCGACTCCGGTTTGAACAATGTAAGGCTGAACACCGTTACTGACAATCATCATTTTGCTGCGTGAGATTCTCCAGTTTTGTTGTTGTTGTGTATCTGAAGCACGAGCTGCTAAAGCTCCGCCCTCTTCTGGAAGGGGGCCGAGAGCAGCATCTCATTCGCATTTAAAAGGAGACACACAAAAACAGCATGTTTTTCTGTTTTTCACTTTTGCTGCTATTGAGGTGGGATACAGGTAAGGTTAGGGAAAGATGTAATTACATGCAGGTGTTTTTAAAATATAAGTACAATGTAAAAACATGTATGTACACAGTAAGTGCATTGTATCAAATAATTCATTTAAATGTAAGTACATAGTAGTTAAGGCCACTTAATATAAAGTGGGACCGGTCCCCTTTAAATAGTAGGCAGTGCAGTGTACAGTACATACTGCACAGTAAGTAACATTTCATTCCGAAAATAGCCACAGTCACATACATTCTTTCACACTCTCAAATGCATAAATTCTTTCACACTCCCTTTCTATTGCTGTTTCCGTCATATAAAAATGTGCTTAGGCTTATATTTTCTCTGTTTATCTCTTTATTTCATGCTTGGAGTGTTTTTGTTGTTGTAGTTTGTTTGTTTGTTGTTGTTTTTTTTCCCTCTTAGCCTAAACTTTTTTAGTGATTAGTTTATTCTTTGTTATCTCTTTCGAAGGAACATCATTATGTAGGGACTTCTGTAAAATGTCAAGTTCTGTATTAAAAAAAAAA
Source organism: Ctenopharyngodon idella (assembly GCF_019924925.1). Classification (NCBI taxonomy): domain Eukaryota; kingdom Metazoa; phylum Chordata; class Actinopteri; order Cypriniformes; family Xenocyprididae; genus Ctenopharyngodon; species Ctenopharyngodon idella. The sequence continues at coordinate 36,437,044 of NC_067220.1, forward strand.
TACATAAGATTGAAAAATCTGACAATGAAACATGCTCTGTCTTTTAGAAGACAAGTGTTTGTTTTTGACTCCACAAGACAAGACACAAAAGATGCTTCAAGTGAGTCACAGTGATAAACCAGAGTGTTTATCTGATGTGTCAGATTGTCAGAAGAAGGTGGCAGTGATATGCACTCATCTGAACAGATTAATGCTTTTCTTTATGAAACAAAGCAACACACTCTCATAGGAAAACATCACTATAGCAGCTTTTTTTAGGATTGAAAATGTTTTTACTTGTTTATACTGCTTTTTTATACTGTACAGTGAAAGCAGATTCCGATTTTTACTGTCAAACTCCAAAAATAAGAAAAGTATCATAAAAGTGGCCCATGGGCCCATAGATTGCACTGTAGCATGATACTACAATCTCTCTTCAAAGACAGATCGTTGAGACATTTTAATCATGATCTAAAATCAGTTCATGATTAGTTCATGATCTAAAATCATGATATCTCACACCCCTAAGTTGCTTTTTTTTTTTTTTTGTGGAAATCATGATACATTTTTTACAGGATTCTTAAATACAAAGTTCAAAAGAACAGCATTTATAGAAATAAAAATGTTTGGTAATATTATAAGTGTCTTTACTGTCATTTTTAACCAATTTAATAAGTCCTTTATGAATTAAAAGTTTTTTTTTTTTTTTTTTTTTAAATCTTACTGACCCCAAACTTTTGAATAGTATTGTAAATATAAATATTTATAATGAAAAAAAAAAAAATAAATAAAAAATAAATAAATAATATTATATATATATATATATATATATACACACAGTGGGTACGGAAAGTATTCAGACCCCCTTAAATTTTTCACTCTTTGTTATATTGCAGCCATTTGCTAAAATCATTTAAGTTCATTTTTGCAGATTTATTAAAAAAGAAAAACTGAAATATCACATGGTCCTAAGTATTCAGACCCTTTGCTCAGTATTTAGTAGAAGCACCCTTTTGATCTAATACAGCCATGAGTCTTTTTGGGAAAGATGCAACAAGTTTTTCACACCTGGATTTGGGGATCCTCTGCCATTCCTCCTTGCAGATCCTCTCCAGTTCTGTCAGGTTGGATGGTAAACGTTGGTGGACAGTCATTTTTAGGTCTCTCCAGAGATGCTCAATTGGGTTTAAGTCAGGGCTCTGGCTGGGCCATTCAAGAACAGTCACGGAGTTGTTGTGAAGCCACTCCTTCGTTATTTTAGCTGTGTGCTTAGGGTCATTGTCTTGTTGGAAGGTAAACCGTCGGCCCAGTCTGAGGTCCTGAGCACTCTGGAGAAGGTTTTCGTCCAGGATATCCCTGTACTTGGCCGCATTCATCTTTCCCTCGATTGCAACCAGTCGTCCTGTCCCGTGCAGCTGAAAAACACCCCCCACAGCATGATGCTGCCACCACCATGCTTCACTGTTGGGACTGTATTGGACAGGTGATGAGCAGTGCCTGGTTTTCTCCACACATACCGCTTAGAATTAAGGCTAAAAAGTTCTATCTTGGTCTCATCAGACCAGAGAATCTTATTTCTCACCATCTTGGAGTCCTTCAGGTGTTTTTTCATGTGTCTTGCACTGAGGAGAGGCTTCCGTCGGGCCACTCTGCCATAAAGCCCCGACTGGTGGAGGGCTGCAGTGATGGTTGACTTTCTACAACTTTCTCCCATCTCCCGACTGCATCTCTGGAGCTCAGCCACAGTGATCTTTGGGTTCTTCTTTACCCCTCTCACCAAGGCTCTTCTCCCCCGATAGCTCAGTTTGGCCGGACGGCCAGCTCTAGGAAGGGTTCTGGTCGTCCCAAACGTCTTCCATTTAAGGATTATGGAGGCCACTGTGCTTTTAGGAACCTTAAGTGCAGCAGAAATTTTTTTGTAACCTTGGCCAGATCTGTGCCTTGCCACAATTCTGTCTCTGAGCTCTTCAGGCAGTTCCTTTGACCTCATGATTCTCATTTGCTCTGACATGCACTGTGAGCTGTAAGGTCTTATATAGACAGGTGTGTGGCTTTCCTAATCAAGTCCAATCAGTATAATCAAACACAGCTGGACTCAAATGAAGATGTAGAACCATCTCAAGGATGATCAGAAGAAATGGACAGCACCTGAGTTAAATATATGAGTGTCACAGAAAAGGGTCTGAATACTTAGGACCATGTGATATTTCAGTTTTTCTTTTTTAATAAATCTGCAAAAATGTCAACAATTCTGTGTTTTTCTGTCAATATGGGGTGCTGTGTGTACATTAATGAGGAAAAAAAATGAACTTAAATGATTTTAGCAAATGGCTGCAATATAACAAAGAGTGAAAAATTTAAGAGGGTCTGAATACTTTCCGTACCCACTGTATATAGTGATGTGGTTGGGGCTACTTCCAGTCATTCAAGTCATAATAGAGAATACAGAGAATGTCATATGAATTGCACATTGCATCTCAAAGTATATCAGTACATTGCTTCAGTATTGTGGGTTCATAAAACAACCAATAATCACAACATAAAAAACAAAAAATATATAAATAGCATGACAAAAACAAACAATTCTATGAATATTGCAATGATGCAAAGTCCCTGAAGCTGAAATGAATTCTCTGTCATCTCATTCAACAGCAATGATAAAGCTCACGCTATACAGAACTTTGAGAATGACGTGTGTTATCAAGAGCAAAATGCTGGCATGATAGAATGTGGGCATAATTTATTTGTCATTTATTTAGACAACTCCTGCAACAACAAGACACAACAGTTGAATTCCTTAGTAGCGACATTGATGATATATTTTTTATTCAATTTAAAATGAAATAATAGAGAGGAGAAGCCAATGCTGTGCCTGAAGGATAATGAAAGTTTTGTCATCTCCCAACTATCTGCCATGCATAATTTAGCTGCAAAATTTTAATCTCAACTCTGTGCTGCTGATGAATCAGTGCTGGGCTCTTCCAGAAACACCCAAAGCTGGAAGATTTGCACACCAAACATATGTTGCAGGAAAGGGCGTCTGTAATACCTGGTGAAAGCTGTCTGACGGGCTGATGGCACCAAAAGTACACACACAGTCCTCAAGCACAGTCAAAGACATCAGGAAAAGACACACTTTTAAGAGCCCTCCAGACACAAATCTGTCAGAGGTAAACCATCTACTTTAATAGACTGGAATATTTGCCCATTTTTATGCTATTTAAAAATGTTAGTTTATTAGAATACACACATAGCTTTGAATGGAGGAAATGCTTGCTAACCAGTAAAACCTTGACTCTGTGGTTTCAGTCAATTGACTACAAACAAAACATTCTCACTAGTTCAAGCCACAGTCCTAGAGAGACTTCTTTATACATTTTATTTAAAAAAAAAATAAAAATAAATAACCTAGAATTTATTTGGACATGTTTGAAATTCATTTTAAACCTTTTGCTTGCAGCATATCATGGCCAGAAACCTCTCGGCTTTTTAAGAGCTTTAATTTCTTAAAGGAATAGTTCACCCAAAAATAAAAATTATCCCATAATTTATTCAACCTCAAGCCATCCTATGTGTATATGACTTTCTTCTTTCAGCAGAACACAATCAGAGTTATATTAAATAATATCCTGGCTCTTCCCAGCTCCAAAAATCACATCCATCCATCATAAAAGTAATCCATAAGACTCCAGTGAGTTAATAAATACCTTCTGAAGCGAAGCGATGGGTTTTTGTAAGAAAAATATCCATATTTAAAACTTTATAAACTATAATAACTGTCTTACGGCAACTGCAGTACCCACGTTCATGAGAGAGTCGAGTTCCATCAGAAAAGTGACCTCTGACCCGGCATATGACGTAGCTTCTCTTATATAGAAATCCTCTGACATTTTTCTTTAAAACTTCTCGTTTTAGACTTCTAATTCATGATCGCCGTTATGCTCTATCCTCTGCGCTTCCGCGTTTGTCAGTTAAGCTTACGCTATGCATTCATCATACGTCCTACGTTATACAGTATGTCGGGTCAGAGGTCACCCTTCCACCGGAACTCGACTCTCTCATGAATGTACGTACGACTGTTGCCAGAAGCCAGTGATTAAAGTTTATAAAGTTTTAAATATGGATATTTTTCTTACAAAAACCCATCATTTCGCTTCAAAAGGCATTTATTTCCTCACTGGATTCGTATGGATTACTTTTATGATGGATGGTTGGATGTGCTTTTTGGAGCTTCAAAATCTTGAGCCCCATTCACTACCATTATAAAGCTTGGAAGAGCCAGGATATTATTTAATACAACTCTGATTGTGTTTGGCTTCAAAAAAAACAAAGTCATGTACACCTAGGATGGCTTGAGGGTGAATAAATTATGGGATACTTTCATTTTTGGGTGAACTATTCCTTTAACAAAGTTGATCTAAGACAAATGAAATGCTGGAGATCAGTGTTCTTATAATACAAGATATAGCAAATAAAATTTTCAATAAGCTCAATCGACAACATTTGTGGCATAATGTTGATTACAACAACAGATTTCCTCTTGTCCCTACTTTTGTGAAAGTGAATCCATAATCATTAAAATATGCATTGTATCAATAATATAACCATAAGATGCACGAAATATGCATGTTAACATGAATTTAAAATCACTTACAAATCTTTTCTATATGGTTATATCCTGTTTTAGAAACATTTCCATGAAAATTATAAACCCAGTAATGCCAAATAATAGTTTTAACAAAAGAATTAATGTTAAAGGCACAATATGTAGTTTTTTGCTGCTAGAGGTCGTTTATTCAAAACAAAGGCGTAGCTTGATGATGCCTTGATTTCGGTGGGGCTTGGGCAGAAATCATATTAATGGTTGAGCTAATGTATTAAAGATTTATTAACATTATGAAGCAGGGTGTGGATCTGAAAACCGTTGGAGCTGAACAAGGCCACTGGAGCGATTGCTAATGAGAGACAAGCGCAACACACGGCTTGAGAGCAGTGGAACTTTTATTATTCAACAGACGATCACTTCCTCTTCTTCCGGTCATGCGTATGTGTGGTAATGCAGCGCTGTTTTATCATATTAGATGCAGTAGTGTGTTAAAAGTTGTTATAATGCTACTCAGTGAATTCGCTCGCCGGCTACTATGAGACACTTGTTGTACACTGCAGTAAGCTATATCGATATTAGTCATGGTAAAACATGGTACTCGTGGTAAATCAAGAAAACAAGATTTAAACAATAAGACTTACTGTGTTGAGCTATACGTATAACAGTGATTATATTTCTGTCGATAAATGTATCCGAACATTTGCTCACCTGTCTAATAAAACACATAATATATTAAAGCGAAAAGAAGTGAGACTTGTTTGGTATATTTTCAATGTATTGGCCATGGTGCTTCTGTAGCAATCTTATGGAAAACAACATGTTGGTTGTTTCCTCACTGTTGCATAAAACGGCCATTTAGAGTCAGCTATTAGTATCATAAAAGACATCAAATGGCTTTTGTGGACTTTCGCTGGTCAATGAAACCTCGGTTAACCAGGCTTAGAGGGTGAAAGAGATCAATTGCTATTTCTTTCACCAGATTCCCAGAGGCTCCTTAATGTAAGAGGCCTGAGCTGGAGTTCTTCTGAGAAAAGGGAGAAAGCTGGGCCTAAACCACCATCTGTTTTTAATGAATCGTCAAGAAGTGGACCTGACCAGCCTGGCACCTCTCTATAAGACAATGCTTCAGGTGTTGACCTAATCCACAGTTCTGCTTTGCTCGTGATGAGACTGGACACGGTGTCAGCCACCCTTGTCCATTCAGAAAATGAGACACTTTAGTGCCATGTCGCCGCAGCATTAATGTGTGTCATTTTTTGAGCGAGTAAGCATGACTGTCTCCAAGCACACTGCAGTATGGCTCAGGATAACATCATTATGGAGAGTGCAGAGACCGGTGACTGAGATGTTCCGTGTTTTACCATTGAAAGTTTCGAGACAGAAGTGAAAAGGACCTGAGGCTGATTCTACATTGACTACAAAATCAGTTTTTTTGGATCCATGCATTCAAATCACACTTTTTTGAATATGTACACTACTGATCAAAAGTTTGAGGTCAGTAAGATTTCTGAATATTTTTTAAAAGAAGTCTCTCATGCTCACCAAGGATGTATTTATCTGATTAAAAAATACAGTAAAACCGTAAAACAGTAATATTGTGAAATATTATTATAATTTAAAATAACTATTTTCTACTTGAATATATTTTAAAATGTCCTGTGATGTCAAAACACAAAAATTTTTCAGCATCATTACTCCAGTCTTCAGTCACATGATCCTTCAGAAATTATTCTAATATGCTGATTTGCTCCTCAGGAAACATTTCTTCTTATTATTAATGTTGAAAACAGTTGTGCTACTTATTTTTATTTATTTATTTATTTATTTATTTATTTTTTTGGAAATCATGATACTTTTTTCAGGAATATTTGATTAGAATGTTTGGTCCTACTTTATATTAGGTGGCCTTAACTACTATGTACTTACATCAAAAAATAAGTACAATGTACTTGCAGAATAAAAATATATATTTCTTTCAAAAAAAAAAGAAAAATATTACAGACACCAAACTTTTTAACATTAATGCATATAAATTAAAGCAGCATTCAGACACTATAAAACACCACAAATCTATACAAATTATACAACAAAAGACTAATACAAAGTGTGGACAGAAATGTTCTTGATATACAGATGTATTTAAGCTTCAGCTAATTTCACTTTGCTGGATATCTGTTCTGTTCACACAGTTTCATTAGGTTCTGTTCTCTTTACAAGCTGACTACGAATATGAATCACTGCCAAATAAAAAAAAAAAAAAAGAGTTTAAAAGTCAAAAGTCTTTATCCTTTTTTTGCTTTCTTTTTCTCACATCACTCTCATGGGAGAGTTTGTCCTTGGTAAATGATTATGAAATGTTACATTTCTTTTCAACACTCCACAGAATTTTTTAATTTAATTTGAGAAGCAAGCAAAAATGTAACTAACAAAATGCAGAAACAGCATTACTTAGTCAGCTTTGACAATATCATACATACAAATATTCAGTCTAATATAAACCAGCAGGCTAAACAAGCACAAAATACCCGTCACTGCTCAGATACTTGTTGTTCAATGGACAATTGCTATTCATTAAGAAGAATGGTACGGCCGGACTTGATTTTATCCATCAGGTATTGATTTGAAAATGGGATTAAATACCAATATTAAGCCATACTGAATGTGAGTTTGATAAAACTGTCTAAATAGCTATTTGGTTAATGGTTAACATAATTAGTCTAAAAGAACAAGACAAGACATTATGAACAGAAACAATTCTTTTAAAAATTAAGTTTCTTTATTGGCATCTGTGCAAACATCCATGGAAACTTTAGATTGCACAAAAGGTTGTCTATAGTGAAAAAGGTTCTTTGGATCATTCAAATGTTCCTCACATTAAGAAGAAGAAAAAAAAAAAAGGTTCTTTTAAGAAACTTTGGGGAACCAAAAATGGTTCAACTATGGCAGTGCTGCGAAAATGCTTAATTTTTTTTGGAGTTACAAGAACTGATGAATCATTTTTAATAAGACCAGAAATGTGCATTAAGAAAGTGAATATGGTCAACTGTGATATTTACCACTGGAGGCTAATTTTTTGGGGGGGCTTAGAATCAGCAATGCTTACCTTCTGGTCATGGCTGTAGGCTAATGCCCAGTCCTCTTGTGTGTGATGGAAAAGCAGACTTAAGACGAAGAAGCTCAAGCGGTATTTCTGATAACTGGCACCCTCATCTGAGCTGATGAGAACACTGCTTTCAAACTCTGGGTCGGTCAGCACCATTATCTAAGAAAAAAAAAATAGAAAAGCACAGAGGTTAACCCTGTAAAGTCTGACATATGTAATAATAGTCAGAAAATTCTTGGCTGTAAGGTAAGATGCAATGTAAATCAATGAGATCTTTATAACTGTATAGCAGACTACTGACATAAAAGCAAATAAATATCAGTTTTCATTCTATATCTCCTAATAATAATAATATGTTGTCTGGGTGCATCAACACGCATAAATAGGATAACACTTTAAATAGTCTTAGGAAATGTTTGCACAACAACAATGTACTAAACATGTTAAAGTTTTTCCCTTGTGTTTTTCATGTACAGACGACAACATTGTCAAAACGATCCCCGTACACGAAAATGATTAAAAATGCTGTATTATGTATGTCAGGCCAGTAGTTGGCGATGTCACTTTGTAAAGACACACTACGCACCTATAGACCAATTTGGAGCAGACGTCACAGTTACGTCACTAGCAAACGTGCGTGCATAGTGGTGGCGGAAAAATAGCGGTAACAAGTGGAGGAAAATGTGCAAAATCCACAGAATAAGAGATGTTTTGTTGTGCCTTTGGATGTCAGAATCGGAATGCAAAAAAATATAGTCTTTATTTGTATAGAATACCATTGTTGAAGATGCCTTTGAAGCTAAACGCAGACGTTTATGTTCCAAGTCACAGACTGTACTGATGAAACCTGCAAAGATTAATCTACTATTAAAGCATGAATCTGATGTAAACAGTAAGTCTACATATTCACATATGTAGTTCATAGGGGACATACATACATAGCAGTTACAGCATGAAATAATATAACCTATTTCTTTTTTTCTTGCATTTGCATGTTTATATCTCCCAGTTTGGACTCGAGTTTATATCACAATTCTGAAGGGGGAAAAAGTCAGAATTGTGGGATATAAATGTGCAATTCTGAGGAAAAAAGACAATAACAAGTATATCTCACAATTATGTTTTTCCTTCTAAGAATTGTGAGATATAAACTCAAAATTAACTTTTTTTTATTCTTTTATTCCGTGGCTTCCATAGGCTACTGCAGAACTGTCATTTTCTGCCACCAGGTAGGCTCCGCCCACAAAAAATATCAACGATGTTTGCAAACACAAAATAGGTCTATAGACTAAACACACGTAATACACACACGCATGACGTCACCATTTTCACAAATTTATGTTTTTGTAGTTTTCATGTGACGATAACGGTATAGTTTTCAAAAACTTGAAGTTTGAGTTTTCGGGGCCCCAAAAACACTGTTGTAGTGTAAATCAATACCTAAAATGCATAAAAAGTCTTCCATTTTTAGTTGAAAATGGTGTTGTGTAACAGCCCCCTCATATAACTCAGGAAATTGCTAGAGACACATTGGAGATAAATAAATAATCTACACATTACATAATGACAAGAACGATAACTTTCTCAATAAACTATATTTAACAGAAAAAAATCCTCAGTATGACTTTTTTGCTCTATCTAATTTAAATTTTTAGTTTAACTATTCCTCTAATAAGGCTTTAAAACACCAACTAAAGCTCAGACTCAGTCAAGGTTGACCATTACCTCCAGTCTAAATGGAATAATAATGGCACTGAGCTAACTAGTTTCACTTTAGCACTGACCTTGACTCAGTTTCCAAGCTTCCTAAATTGGTTTTGGTTATATTGTATGCACAAAGGCAACTCTGTGGATGGGCAAACCGTTTAATTAAAACACAAATGCAAAACTCTTCTGGTACTGAATATGCTACATTATGGAAAGTGTTTCTTTTTATGCTCATGTCTGACTGGGCAGATGCATCTGATCTCCATGATAATTAAAGGGTAAGTACATTTGCCTGCTCATTAAATGGGTTTACTGTCATGTGAGGACCGCTTCAGTGCTAAAACAGTTGCAGACATTATGGATTTTTACTGCTTGGAAAAATATGACATATATCTTCAATATTTTATAAGTTTACGTGGAACCTAACAGGCTCTGAAGCATTTTATCGCACATTAATTTAAGCATGCACACTTATTGTTGACATCTAGACGTGATAATATTTAGCAAGCAAACTGTGAAACATAAGCTCGAGACCTCCCTACCTTTATCATCTCACTCTTTCTCTCGCCTCCATCCACACTTAATGTAAACGGCTGTTTTCTTCCCTCAACTGGATTTGAATTGGAAAAACAGTGGTGCATTTGTCACTGACAAAAATCCCACCCCTCTCTCCACAAGCTTTAACTACGAATCCTCCGGGGCGGTGATTTAGATAAATTGTTTTTCATTAAGCGCCAATAAACAGCCAGCCGAAACACAGCCAGGATTTTGTTGGCCTGGGCCCCTGGTTTTTACTGTTCATTATCGTTATAAGAAGATGGAAAAAGGCCCCTTGTGTCTGCTGGTGTCTTTGGGCTTGTCAGATGCAATTCATTGATTTTAGGGTCTAATCATTTTTCGTAATATTCCATTGAGTAACAGCGTTTGTGAAGGGAAATGACTTACGCATTACATCTAGAAGCTAACTTAGTGCTCAGGAAGAACAAATTCCTGTACACTCTTAAATATAAAGGATACAAAAGTGGCTTTCAGATCAATGCCATAGAAGAACCATTTTTGATTCCTTAAAGAACATTTCAGTAAACATTTTTTTTTTTTTTTTTTTTTAAATAAGCATAACCAACATCATCTGAAGCATAAGCACTGATTTCTGCCAGTGGGTGCCTACCTTCCATAACATGTTGTTATGTTGTAATGCTAAATATAACGGTAGAATTATGTGTATTACGACCCACAGGACCCAATGTGAGCTACACCATTCATAGAGGTTTCCGAATCTCAATCGATTTTTTGATTGGTTAAAATAAATGAAGAATATCTTGTGTTTTTCCATGGGTGCTCGGCAATTCAGCGCCTACAGTATAATCCGAAGAATCTTTTTTGACTATAAATCAGTGGTTCTCAACCAACCCCCACTACGGGGCCTCAGCAAATTTACAAAGGGGCCTCAAGACGACTTAAAATTATTTAAAATAAGACAAAACAAGCATGATAAAACAATTCAATATTCAAAAATCAATACATTATTCATTTTATTGACCCCCTCAACAACCTTTTCTTTTTTTTCCAACAAGATTCCCACAGTCTTGGAAAATATGGATATATGAGGGAGAACATAAATTGTTGTGGACAATCGGGGATTTTGGAGACAAAATGTTGAGAAACCGCCGCTATAAAGAACATTTTGTGCACTGGAAAGGTTCCATTGATGTTAAAGGTTCTTCATGGAACCATCTGCCTTTATTTTAAGAATCTATATAGTCAGATGTACTGGACTATTTTATTTGACAGTGTTCTCATAGAGCTAAGCATAACATGCTTGCGCAAGCAATTCCCATTTTACCCTGGAGATTAAATTAAGGGGTGGAGATCTTCACCCTTTACTGACATAATATATGGATATTAGATATGCCATAATGAACAAGTTATAAAGTTCAAAAATTGCAAAAGTTTGCTACTTTTTTTTTAGTATGCGAGGCAGAATATTCTATAGTTTATATGCATATGTGGATCACAGTCAGATAATGTACTGTAGAGCTACAACCTTCTTCGTTAGTCATTCACAGTTTTTAGTCAAAACAGTCTACGGTCATTCTAAAAGATTGACTTGCATCTACATCAGCATCACTGTTAGTCTTATATTATGTTGTCTGGGTGCATCAGAATGACATCACATCAGAAAACGTATCCTATTTACACCTCTATTTAGCACTTTCCATGTTAATACCCGGTGTAAACGGGGTCTGTGGGTCATGACTGGGCTGTACAGCAGGAAACCGCAAATCTGAGGTCAAACAGATACTGATAGAGCATTAGGGGATAATTACGTTTTCAAGCCACTAGAACATGACAACTGTGAACAAATGTTTCTGGGCTGAACAAAGGAGTGAGGAGAGTTGCAAAGTACAATCAATAGGGTTGAGGGATCTCTGTTATCTGCCGACACTCAGACGGCTACCATCCTGCAAACTAATCTACATGCAGCGCACAGTTAACGGCCCACATGTAGCCTCTCGCCGCTGAATGAGATTGGCGCCAGCGCCGGTAAGGCAGTGTAAACAGCAGGAAAAGGACACAGAGTCTCAAATTAATCATGTCATGGCCGATCAACTGCGTTTTATAACAAATAGAGTGGTGGAAATATAAACAGCCTCATTTGTCGGCGATCTTCGCATCAGCATGTAATCTCGTCTCCATCGAGAGTGCTAAAAGAGCCGCACACAAAGCACTTTGGATTCTTGGCAAGTTTCCATTTAAGAGCTCAGACAAAGCTGCGGAAATGTCATGCCCATCTCTCAAATGGAAAAGTGTTGTGCTAAAGGTTAGGCCTAAACTTAGCCCTATTTGAAAATAGCCATGGGATCTGCCAGAGTCAATCCTTTTCTCTGGAATGGGACTGTGTTTGCCCACATAGTCAGGGAAATAAGCCGACGCATTAATCCAGTTTGTGCATAGAGCTACTAAACCACAACAATACCTTCAGATGATGCACATTGTGCACTGTGCGTGTCCACTGTGTAGATACAGTTCACAAAAGCAGAAGTAAATAAATATCTAGAGCTTTTCAAAGGAGACCATCCATCTGTTCTGATGGGAAATTGAACTAATGGGACCAATGAACAGTCTGAGGGCAGACAGGGACAAAAGTTTAAGATGTGCTTGAAGGACTAGTATGATACTATGGTTTATTTTGGGATATTAATGGGCTGTCTATAGATTTTCTTTCAAGAAACTAATACTTTTAATAAGCAAGGATACATTGATTCGATAAAAAATGACAGCAAAGACATGTATAATGCTGCAAAACATTCAAATAAAATGCTGAAAAAAACTCCAGACTGTGTCTACGTGCCTAAATGTAGTGAGTTGCTATCATGTGATTGGCTGATTAGATATTTGGGTTAACAAGCAGTTGAACAGCTGTACCTAATAGGTTGCTTGTACATGACATCGTTGCTGTAGCACGAAATGCAGCTGGAGGGCAGGAGGTGAATTTTCTATATAGGAATCGCTATTACAAACTCAAAATTCCTATGTTTTGCATCATTTATGGTTGCTTAAATCGATCAAACCGAGAAACCACAAGGAGCTTTTATCGTTTATGTTACTTTTATCGTTTTTTAACTTTAAAAGTTGTCGCCTTTAATAGCATTTTTGCGTCTGCTGCTACTGAAATGAATATGGATACCTGCTTACCTTTTTTTGTTTTTCACTTAGTTAAATATTAACATTCTTCATGCTATCGTTTGCAGGGAAGAGAAGCTATTTTATCCCATTGCATAATCATTTGGTGTTTTCACTTCAGTTTTGTAGAATTCCGTTCACAATGTTGATCTGTTTACCGTGAAAACGGTGTCACGCACTGGGCACGTGCTGCTGCTTCAGCCATCATATGATAGAAAATGTCCAAATAATATTTGTTCAACAAGCTGACAGAAGTCGATCCATTTCTTTGTTGGAAGTGTGTAAATGTAACTGTAGTTTTAATGTTGTCTTTGTATATATCACTTTCCCATATGGCCACGGAGGAGAATCGGAGGGTCACATTCAGCAGACAGACACCGACACACTGTATTTTTTATATTTATTTCAACAAATAACAACCAAAATCAAACCCATAGAAGCTCATGAACAGGTTTGAAGTGGCTGTGTGCAAGTTATAATCATTCAAGCCGAGTAAGTGTAATAGTCGCAAATGTAGTTAATTATTAAACCAAAACAAAATACAAAACTTTCAAAAACACTCAGCTATGTGGATATTTTATTGAGTGGGTTTAATCAGTTACACTATTAGATTTGCTACACGGCGTCTTCCTGTCAACCTGCTTCCCTTAGTGTTTTTACACGTAGAAAAGGCGAAAATTATATTACACCATCCAGTTTTTTCTCTGAATGATGATGTGAGCTCCTGTTGCAATTCTCGATTCAGCATAAATGACCTACAATGGCGACATTTTTCACAATCATGACAGAATGTCAATAGCAGAAAGGCAGCGCGATATAAACAAACCAGACTAGAACTCGTGACGGCAGCTTCCCATTCTCTGTATCTACCTCCTCGATGGCAGGAAAGTCTTTTAATCCAGTAGAAAAATCGCTCCTCTTCATAACATAAGGATCACGTCCAACATATTTTGTGATTTTCTGTTTATACCTTTCTAAACCAGCACAATACAGACTTTTCTCTATCTATTCCATTCTAATTTTCACTTCTTGCCCTCCACACCAGAACCACGTGATTGCAAACAACCTATAAAGTGGCCAGTGTGTGCATTTCTCATATCACTGTTTTTACTATATTTTTGACCAAATAAATTCAACGTTGTCAAGCATAAGAACATCATTCAAAAATATACAAAAATCTTACTTAGTATACACACACACGTAGCTGTTATATATAATTATACTAATTATATATCAAAAGCAAATGTTTCAGAAGTTTTATTTGGACTAATAATATAATATAATATAATATAATTAATATAATATAATATAATATAATATAATATAATATAATATAATATAATATAATATAATATAATATCTGTTCAGGTGTGATTTTGGCTTATTATTCCAAGAAGAATTGCTCCGGGTTGTTCAGGTTGGTATACAGGCTTTTGGAAAGCAGAAAATAAAGAAATAATTCAAAATAACTGGCTTTATTTGAAGTAGGGGAACAGTGAGTCTCTCAAAGAGAAGAAAACAGAGAATAAGAGGCTGTAGGTGTCTTACCTTTCTCTTGTTGGTGGGGCAGACATAGAGGTAACTCAAAACGGTCTTGACTCCCACTTTATCATTCAGTCTCTCATAAGTGCTGCCATAATCAGTTGATCTGCAAACAGAAGCAACATTCTCAATATGGTATTCAGAAGACATTTAGTTTCTTTTGTGTGTGTGTGTGTGAGAGAGAGAGTGCGTGCGTGCGGATATCCATGCTCCATTCATAACCTGGCCGAAATGAGTACATTCCCTAGCAAAATGAATCGAGATTGGAATTTGCGGACCTCAGCCGAACCCAAACGATTGAACAGATTTCTGCAAATTATATTCATGAGAGTGTTTCACAGTTTTTTTTTTGTTCTTTTTCCTGGCTATTTATATTTCCCTGATCCTCAGCGATGAGCGAAAAAGCTCGCTAAGACAAACACAATCTGCTGAGCATATGCTGAGCAATTCTGCCTTGTTCTACAGATAGCAAAACTAACATCATCCTCCAACCACTGGGCAAAACAGTGACAACTGATCCAGAGCATACGCTGATTTGTTTAGAAAGGCTAATGATATTTACAGTCTTGCAATGCAGACATGAGTATGGATGGTAGGAATATGTCCCTAACAGAAATAAGAGACTACTGAATGATTTCTACCAGATATATAGAATGAAAGTATTTTATTTCTCACAATAAATTGATGTGCAATGGCATGTCATGAGGTGTTTGTACTCTATGGGCCCTATTTTAATGATCTAAGCACATGGTCTGAAGTGCACAGCAAAGGTGCACTTAGGGCATGTCCAAATCCACTTTTGCTAGTTTAACGACAGAAAAAATGGTTGACGTGCCAGGCACATGGTCCAAAAGGGTTGTACCTAGTCTCTTAATGAGTCATGGGTGTGTATTGGGTGTAATGTGCAATAAACCAACCAGAGTCTCATCTCTCATTCCCTTTAAAAGCCAGGTGCACTTGCACCATGGCGGATTCGCTATTTACATGGTGGAGTAAGTTTAAATACATTTGTATTGCCACGACAGGTCAAATAATTAGCCAATTTCATTCATCATTACTGCAAATAGGTAATTCTGATACACGCAATGACTATCCATTATGACATGTAGGCATTTTTATCTGTACGTACACAATAATAATCTTTTACATTGTAATCCTTTTATTTTTAATATTTGGCATGTTTGTGTGCTGCTGCGCATCCCTGTGTGTGTAACAAGCACATTGTATGCACGTTATGCACCCGCCTGTAGGCGCAAATTACTAACGTGCTCTTTAATAAAAAAAATACTGCACTATTGACTTTAGACCAGGTTTTTGTTGGTCAATGGAGCAGTCATTTTCAGTTGCCTCAAAATAGCAACATGCCAACAATGCTCCTGAACACACCTCGTTTCCAGACCAGCTCGCCCAACAGGTGGGCGTGAGTGCATTTGCTATTTAAACAACATGGCACTGGACGTGAAAATGATAATAGCAACACGCCAACCGGCTGAAACTAGCAAAAAACACTTGTGTCACGCCTGGCGTTGCATTGCGCCGGATGTATGATAGGGCCCTAAGTGTTTATCATTGCAACCAAAACAACAGGTGTTATTGCTGAGAAAATACATTCTAAACTAGTAAGAAGCAGACGTGAGAAATTTTAGTTTGCTGAACTTTACAGGTCACATGGAGGAGCAGTAAAAACAACAAAAACACCTGACAACCACAATACATATATAAAGCTGTTGGTTTTAACAAGTAAAATCATTTTACCTTCTATTTAAAGGTGCACTACAAATGTTTTTTTTTGTTTTGTTGTTGTTTTTTAAATAAATAACTAAATAAATAAATAAACAAACTTCATTATTGGGCACATATTGAGCACAAGTAACTTGCAATATTCCACAATGCATATAAAAATGTCTTTTTTTTATACCGTATAAAATAAATGATGATAATACTTTACAATAGGGTCTCACTTGTTAGCATTAGCTAATGTAATAACTAACATGAACTAACAATGAGCAATACATTTGTTAGAGTATTTATTAATCTTTGTTAATGTTAGTTAATAAAAATACTGTCGTTCATTGTTTGTTCATGTTAGTTCACAGTTACATTTGATTTTGATAATATATTAGCAAATGTTGAAATTAACGTTAACTAAGATTGATAAATGCTGTAGAAGTATTATGTACTCTTAGTTCATGTTAACTAAAGTAGTTAACTAATGAAACCTTATTGTAAAGTGCTGCCTAAATGATTTTATATATATATATATATATATATATATATATACGGTATATACTGTATACAGTGTATATCTATATATATATATATATATACACTGTATACAGTATATACTGTATGTATATATATATATATATATATATATATATATATATATATATATATACACACTATAAAGTACAAAATATATAACGTATATATAAAACTTGATATACTAAGATTTAAAAAAAAAAAAATGTATCTAAATTCTAAAACGAAACTATGCCAGTGAATACAGAAACATCATTACAAAAAACTCACTTCTAGTTTTTTGTGTACTTGAAAGATACAGAGAGTTATTCTGTCATCTTTACAAAATCCACTTCCTGTGGTACTTGAGCTTCTTATTCGCCAAAAGCTTAACAGAGTTTTTGGAGGGCTCACATCACTTTGAATTCCTTTTTCCTAAACTTGCTCTCCCCTCCCCTCCAACCCCTCATTTTATCTCACCAACTCTCTCTTGCCTTTCCTGCCATCTCTATTTTTGCCTCCACCTCTCTTTTTCTCCTGAGCGTTGCCTATTTCAGCTGAGTAAAATATGCCTGTGGCCCATGTCTCGCCCACCAATTTTTCTCTCTTATTCAGCCTCTGTGTGGGAATATCACGTTTTTTAACAATACACGCAAACATATATTTGCTATTTAAACCTTAAGTTCAGCCAAAAAATATAAATCCTGTCATCATTTACTCACCCTCATGTCACTCTAAACACCGTAAGATTTTCTTTCTTCTGAGGAACACAAAAGGTGAATTTTTGAAGAACATCCTGGCCTGATTCTTTCAAAATAACTGACAACTCTCATTCAAATGTTGTACTATATTCTAAGTATTACAAGCAACACAAAAGCTACACTAAAAATAAAGGTTCTTCTTTTTTTTTTTTTTTGGCATTGATGGTTCCATGAGGAACCTTTAACATCCATGGAAATTTTCCATTGTACAAAAGGTTCTTCATATAAGAAGAAAAAATGTGTTTCTTTCAAGAACTGTTTACTGAAAGGTTCTTTAGGGAACCAAAAAATGGTTCTTCTGTTGCATCGCTACAAAAATAATAATAATAATAATAATAATAATAACCTTTTGCAACCTTTTCTTTGAAGAGTTTATGTGTGAGGAACAGCTTGAAATTAATGACTAAAAGTCACCAATTCATTGACGTGAATAGCAACCTGTTTCATGAATAAATTATTATTTTGAGTTGGATCTTTTCATTTAGACAGTTTCATTTAAATTGGTCTGAATCATTAATTCACGAATCAGATTCTTAAGATCAACTCATTCCCTCATGATTCAGTTGCAGCTCAGTTTAACTGGAGTTGAAGATTTTCAGTTCACAACTTAAATTTCAGCATGTTCTTCACACAAAGCAATCGTGTAAGTTTTAAGTAATTGTAATATTTAACGAAAATACTTTTGTAATGCTTTTGCATCCTTTTATAGCAGCTTGTTTCTTCATTCCTTTCCAGAAAATGTGACTCAGTGAAATGTAGCTCTAACATGTCATGTACCATTATGTATGCTTTTGTTTAAACTACTTGTGAACAAGTTAAAGTTGAAAAATATCACACATGACAGCCTCACAAAAAAAAAATTCACATTTCTGAGGGGACCTACGCAAAGTAAATAATTTATGCTCTCCCAATGACTTGCATGTAAAATATAGCCACAGCAAAAGCAAGTGAATAGGCCCAGCTTCTCAAGTCTGAATTATTTAGTAGGAGAAACGAGCTGTTAGCCAACACAATCCTCTCCGAATCTCTAATACTTCTCCATCACATTAGCTTGCTGTTCACAGCAATAGTGCAGAGACAATAGTGTTTTCAACACCATCACTGACCCCATACCAAAGTGACAGTCTCAGAAACACAGATGGAGGCACATCCCACACACTGTTTCCAAACAGAGGCAATCTAATTTGAGGCACCATGGAGGATTCCCATTTTCCATCGCTCAATTCCTTTTTGCCTCTTCCTAGGAACGGGTCCCCGCACAAATAGGGCAGTAATGGATTTCAGTGAAATTACAATGCAATCTTCCCTTTACTGTTTTATTCTGGAGTGGCAGCAAAATAAAGGCACAAGGATTATTCACAGTAAAGACACCATCACGTCTTCTATAATATTAATGTAAGAGGAAGGTGAAGTGAGAAATAAATAGAGGAAAAATATACAGTAAACTTCATCTAGAGCTAGCTGGTATGATGGTGGACTTTATTTAACAATTTGAACTGTTGTCATACGAAGTTGATGTAGTGAACACAGTGCAAGCTTCTGTGATTACGTCCGGCTCACCATGTCGTGGTGCTCACGTGTTCAACTTTGGCCAATAATAAGCCAGCGTTCGAACGTAAACACAGAAACTGCACTGCGTTCACTATATCAACTGCGTATGACAACAGTTCAAATTGTTAAATAAAGTCATTATTTTGGTTTTGTTTTTGCACACAGAATGTATTCTCATCGCTAAGGTTAAGGTTGAACCACTGTAGTGTTTTTACTACCTTTCTGGACCTCAATAGGTGCTGCCTATGTTTGGTTCAGATACCCTTGGATTTCATCAAAAATATCTTAATTTGTGTTCCGAAGATGAACGAAGGTCTTACGGGTTTGGGACGACATGAGGGTGAGTACTACTTTGAGTAATACTTTAAGTATTATGCTAGCAACAGATCTCTCAAGATCTCAGCATCTTCATTTATTACAATCCAGTTTGACTTTCTTTCATACAAAAGTTCTTGTTGAGAATTAACAGAAGGTTACATGTTAATGTTTTATTGAAAATAATAAAGTTTGGTATCACCATTATGGTGATCAGTGTTTACTTTAGTTGGGCTTTGGACCCTTGACTTTTTGAACATTTTTTTTTCTTTTCTGGCTGCTTTTACTATGTGTTTATTATTCACGTAGTGGCTTGATTCACTGATATCACCATCCCTGACTATTTTAGCTGTTAATTTCACGTTATTTACAATAGTCTTGTGATATTACGGCATCAGTGTTATGACAATCAGATATTCTGATTTTTTTTTTAAAGTCATTATACATAAAATGTTTTGAGCTGTGTCTTTCAGACACACAAAGACATCAAGAAACAGCTTATGAATCTCAACAATGTTGACAATCAACAAAAAGCTTTTTTGTGACTTTAGTAGCTTGTTTTGTGACATTCAGAGCTGATCTGTTTATCTGAATATTTTGTTGATTGTCACCATTGTTGAGATACATACACTGATTTCTGTGTGTGTCTATGATCCTGTCAAAATATTTACTGCATAATGACTTTGTAATATCTTTCAAAATATTGAAGCACTGCAGGATTTTGTGCAGTTGTATTTTAGGGCTAAAATAAACAATGTGAAATTAATAACTCATATAATAAAATAATTTAATAAGATATTAGACTCTGGATGAGTTCAATGAATCAGGCCACCAATAAGTAGCCAATGTCATCTGACCAGATTTTTTCTTGCTCTTTTTTTTTGTGTGTGTGTGTTTGTTTTTGCCACAACAAACGTGGTTTTGAGACGCAGTTAAAACAGCCAGAGAACAACTAACATTAAATAAATCAAGGGTTAAGAGGCCAACTAAAGCAAACACTGATCACCATAATGGTAACATGGTGAAATTGTGATTTTCAATAGAACATCAACATCTAATCCTCTGTTAAAGGATTAGTTCACTTCTGAATGAAAATTTCCTGATAATTTACTTACCCCCATGTCATCCAAGATGTTCATGTCTTTCTTTCTTCAGTCGAAAATAAATTAAGGTTTTTGATGAAAACATTCCAGGATTATTCTCCTTATAGTGGACTTTAATGGTCTCCAAATGGTTGAAGGTCAAAATTTGTTTTAGTGCAGCTTCAAAGGGCTTTAAACGATACCAGATGAGGAATAAGGGCCTTATCTAGTGAAACGATCGGTCATTTTCTTTGAAAAAAAAAAAAAAATACAACTGTATATGCTTTATAAACACAAATGATCGCCTTGCAAGTGCTTCCACCATTCCGCTTTCCGTATTCTTCAAAAAGCTTATGCTGTATGTCCTACGCCTTCCCTATGCTACTTATGGAAAAAAAGGGACTGGCTCCGCATTCGTTCCGTAAGTTGAATAGGGAAGGCATAGGACATACAGCGTAAGCTTTTTGAAAAATACGGAAAGCAGAAGGACTTGCAAGGCGATCATTTGTGTTTATAAAGCATATACATTTGTATTTTTTTAGAAAATGACAGATCGTTTCACTAGATAAGACCCTTATTCCTCGTCTGGTATCATTTAAAGCCCTTTGAAGCTGCACTGAAACTGTAATTTTGGCCTTCAACCATTTGGAGACCATTGAAGTCCACTATAAGGAGAATAATCCTGGAATGTTTTCATCAAAAACCTAATTTATTTTTTTCGACTGAAGAAAGAAAGACATGAACATCTTGGATGACATGGGGGGTGAGTAAATTATCAGGAAAATTTTATTTGAAAGTGGACTAATCCTTTAAAATAGGAAATTGTACAGAAAAAAAATAGGAAATTTTCCAGTAAATACCTGTAAAATAAGTTTTTTGTAAAATGTTTACAGTAAAAGTTTAATTCAAATTAGGATATTTTACTTTAATTTTACAGTTTTTTTTGGCAGCCGTTGCTGCCAGTCATTTGACAGTTTTTTTTTTTTTTTTTTACAGTGTATAGAATCCAGCAAAATATAACTAGACCAAATATAACAAGGAACAATATACTAGAGAAAAAAAAAAAAAAAAAGAAAGAAAAGAAAAGGCAAAAATATCTATATTGTTGCAGAATGCTCACCTTGAGACTGCTGTCATATATTTTAAAAGATGAGTCCACTAAATGGATTGATAAAAAAAGGAAAATGAAGTACAGAATCACTATAGTTAAGGTAGCACAGCAGGAAATGATCTCATGGTATCTTGTCTTGTCATGAGCCTCTAATTTAAGAAGATTGAGGTGGTTCATATTTTTATAGTAATATCATGACATTCTGAAAGAATAATGTTCATAATGTTCATGTTAGTGGTATCATTATTTTTATGATGTCAGATGACACAGGAGTTGAATTATGAAGGTGTGAGTCGTTAAGGGTATCCTGCTAAAAGTGGTGTGATGGTTTCCTGCATTTGCATGCAGTTCTTTACACCCCCGTGACAAGAGATGTTTATGTTTATAATGTTTTCCTTGCACACATCTAAAAAAGATGTGGTTTGTCATGTTATTCAATTATTCAATTCCCACCAGAAGAGCTCTGTCGAGATGGCTGGTATAATTATGTTTATACACCTGCTCATGAGTTTGGAGAATTGTGTCTGGGACTTTAGAATACCATTAAGAATAACCGAACATCAAAAAACAGTAGGTTAGGAGAAAAACACAAGTCAGAGACATAAAAGACCAATAAAAGCAAATGCCTGAAGCAGTGGCAACATTAACACGGCCTAAAAACTCAGCATGGACCTTTTCCAGCCTTCCAGGAGAGAAATGAATGCCGTGAAACAGGACTGCATCAAAATCCCAGTGTGAATTTAAGGTCGGAAACTAAAAAGAGACTTTGTTCTGCGGTGGCACGTGTGTGAATATTTCACACTGAAAGCCACAGGGACGGGCACACTTTGGTGAAGCACAGGCAATGGCTGTAAGGCACATTTCGCGTCTCATATGGTATCACTGTACCTTGTCTTCCATTTTCACATTGAAGGTTGGAAAGCACATCTGGGAAATATGGCTTTTCAACAGGAAAAACAAAAAAACTGTTTGTGTTCTACAATGTGGAGACACTCAATGCCAAGATGTGATTCCCGACGATTGACCATGTGCCATCTTTGTTTCTGTGAAAATGGGCTTTGTCCTCTGAATCTGGAACTGCACAACAACATGAAACTGAACACAAACTTTCAGAGAATGTAGGAAGCATGGGAGAGGGGGACAACATGAAAAGAACATGAAAATGAGAGGATTGGTGGCCAGGTATCACGTTAGGGATTGTCTGTGAGGAGAAGCCAGATGGTGAGGCAGTAAAGTAGAACAATGTGGAGGCATGTGCACCAGGCTCCAGGGATGGCAAAAGAACAATGAACACAGCAGAGAACTTCAAAAACAAGCCACCACCTTACCAAGAGAGGATGAACCTCCTCAAAAATTCAGTCAAAATAAACGGAATAACCGTGGTTGTAAAATTAATTGTTGCTTTAATCAATTCCTTGCTAATATGTACAGTATAACTCTGATGCATATAATGTGTAAAAATGATTTTGTTTGATATTTTTTCTTTCATGTGCAGGAACCTTGGCCCTAGGCATGTGGAATCATGAAATCCGGAGGAGCCCGACGTACCTCTGATGTGTAAATTGACCAGAATGAATATGCAAATTGTGTAACGTCATTTATTTCCGGCGTCTGAAAAAGGCAAAAGGGAGAAGAAATGAGATTCTCCTCCTTCAGTATAAATAACTAATTGCTATCAGTGGTGAGCTTTCAAACTAGTTAGCTTTCAATATCACTTCAGGTCGTCATCAAGCCTGTGGTTAACAGAACAAGAAGCAAAAACAAAAACTAATAGAGACTTTTAAATTTAGCTAAAATGCTGATGGAGTATCAGATTGGAAGGACTTCAAAAGAAGAAGTCAGTGATTGTACAACAGAGCCATGTATAAATTTACAGTAATGAAGAAGTATGACTAATGTTTATAATGATCATAGTTTGGAGATGGTGCTTTGTGATTTGCTCCATTTGTTTTAAGACTCAGAGAAGGGAGGAATTATATTCACATGTTAGCATAATACAAACAAGATTTGATGGTAAATGTTCTATTATCATTTATTGTTACACTGTCTTAAAGGGAAGCAACATGACAAAATATAGACTGATTATAATTATTGAAGCTGTTATGTATCTAAGCTATTTATATATCAACTGACACCCACAACAGGCACTTGTGGTGTTAACCACTCTGTTAATTATAAATATGAGAAATATACTTTAATGCATTAAATTGATCAATAATGACAGTAAATACATTTATAATGTTGCAAGTTATATTTCAAATAAATGCTGCTCTTTTGAACTTTCTATTCAAAGATTATTGAAAAAAATCCACATATCACAATAGTTTTCTACTAAAAAATACATTTAAAATAAATAATAATAATAGGTTTACTGAGCAATATAACAAGGACAATATAACACTGAAGACAGGAGATATATCTGCTGAAAATGGAGCTTTGCTATAAACAATAAAAGCAAAAGTTGCAGAAAACAATAAAAAAATTACATTATAATAAACAACAGTTATTTTAAATATAATCTTTTGTTTTTGACAGTAAAAAACAAATCTTATGAACTTTTGAATGGTCGTATGGAACTAATTTTATTTTCATCTTACTTTTGCCAAGTCTAGGGTCTAATTAGTGAAAGATCTGGAAATGCAGTGTCAACATTTCGAGTGTAGACACGATGTAGGACGTGCAAGTTTGATCAATATTAATTTACACACTAGCCTCTCTGGAAAATTCCCTCACAGAGCAGCACTACTCATCAAGATGATCTCCCAAAGATCTTGTTTTGACCTCTGTGTTTGAAAAATACAGAAATAGTTCCTGATCTGTTCGTGGATGCACACACATAGCTCTACTTCACTGATGTCAGCTGGCCACTGTCCAGCAGATAGTGTCCGAGTTTGCTCTGATAACACCGGACAAAAACACAAAGGTGTAGAGAGCAGTGAAAAATGGAAGGAAGGAAGGGAAAGATACCTACTAGATCAGTCGCTTGGCCTTATATTCCCAAGGGAGACTTGAAAAGATTGTGAATGGAAACATTTTTTCTTACTTGAACTTATGCTAGTAAGATGAGACTAGAGAGGCCTGAATCTGAAACCTCTCTCTTTGGCAGCCCTGAGGCTAAAGTGAGCCTGGAGGATGGCAATACACATTCAGTATTGTTTGGCTGTGTGGAAACAAAGGTGGAAAGGGAGCTGCACACGGGTGAAACGCACAAACGACGCATCACTGCTGGCTTTAAGACTCTGTTGTGATATATTATGCTGGTTGAAATCACTGGCGGAGGATGTTGGTGTGTGAGGTGGAGGTTAATCTGACTCCAGGCTGCTAACGCTGACATAAATCAAGCGTCTGCACTGACAGACTACTTGTGTGGTGGTTTGGGGCAGAAAGACAAGACACGAAGACAGGGAGTATTTGAACAGAAACCTGTTACCGACAACATAACAACCACTATAGTGAGTCTGTTGTGTGTTTTACATTTACCCACTGTAAACCCTAATGCTCAAAATACTTAATTGTATTGAGTAGGACAAACTTAAATTAAACAAATTAGTTCAGTTAAATTAACTGTTATGAGTATTATAACTTTCTTTTTCTTTTGAGTTCACAGAACTGATATATTTCAAGTAAACTGAACTTTTTCATTGTTTTGAGTTGTATGTACTCATTTCTTTTAATTTAGACTAACTTAGGTTTAACTGAAACTGGACTGTTTTTTTTTTTTTATTTCCCAGCATGCTTTGCCCATGGCACTCGAAAGGGAGAGTAAATGCTAAAATTAAGTTTTATATAATGTTTTTGTGCAAGATTAATGGTAGGGGAGATTTAGTAGTGATCAATGTTTTGTTATGCTACCTTAGAAGAGTTTCTGTTAACGTGGGTTTTTGGAGAGTTACCATCATGGTGACAAGTGGTGCATGTTGCTTGCTTTGAGAGCAGGTAAGTTACATGTTTTAAGTAGCAGTATTCATTCAGCTCATTTAGTAAGTGCTATTCCATGCGATTGTTAACATGTTAGCATATTAGTAAATTGACATTTTCTGAATTAGTTTGTAATAGCTAGCAGAATATTTATGTTGAGATAACCTGCTAATTTTAAAATTAAATGTATAAATTAGTGTACTCAAATATTTCAAGTTAAGAACAATAAAAAATGTATGAGTACAAAATAAAAATCTTACTTAAACTTTGAGTTTCTTAACTTAAAAAAAAAAACTTCATTCAACTTTTTTTGAGTTTTGACTTATTAGGGTTTACAGAGAAGTAAATAACTCATTTGATTCGCAAGAACTCAAATAAAAATGTTAATTAACTAAATATTTTTGTTTATGAGTTAGCTAACTCAGTACTTCAAGTTAGGAGCAATTAACATGCATGAGTACTACAAACTTAAAACCTGATAGTTCTGCTTACTTAAAATTGAGAACATCATAACTCAAAAAAATTGATGTAACTGATTACCTCCAATTCTTTGAGTTAGCCCAACTTATTCGGGTTTACAGTATGGTTAACTGTGAAATAAATTAATCTTTCAAAATAAACAATCACTAAATAACTAACTAGTGAAATTTTTTGAAACAAAACATTGTTGACTTTGTTGCTTGGAGACATGCAGAGTTTATGTCTAAAATGTAAGTTACTTCACATTAACTTTATTGAACGGTTTTTAGTTATAAGCTGCCTTTTCCAATGTTTGTTTGTTTTTTTCCTTTTTTTTCTTTACTATCAGTTTTGTCTAATTTAATGTCTTCTATTAAAAACTATTAATTTCTTTTAAAAGTATTCATTAAGCACCATTTGTGAAATATATTTCAAATTGTGCAGCTTATTGAGGCAAAACAACTTGTTCTAAGCAACTTAAACATGGGGGATGATAAAAGGAAGAAAAAAGCCCTAAGACTTACATTAAGAAGAAGGACCAGAGCCATAGGGTCCAAGATTTCATAAATACTTGAGCTCTATTGACTTATGCCAGTGAGAAACTACCTAAAAAGCATTCAGAACAACCTACCCTAGTATAGTGAGCGTCACTTTTAAAACCTAGTTTGTTCAAAAAGACAAACTTTTAGGGTTAAAAATATAGGCTGCTGTTTTTTGAGGATGCCACCAGGGGCAGATGAATATAAAAGGAGGATAACAGTGATAGGAGACAAAACAGGAAGTTTTGCTGAAACTCTGAGTGACACTTGATACCGTCTGACAGCTAGAACATGTTGTGTTATAAAGACTAAAACCCTCCTGAACATTCTTGAGCTTCTCTGTATAGATCCAGTTATTATCTCACTGGTAATTTGTGCATGTTGTTTGGAAAACCTCGGTAATGACTGTTAGCGTCACGCTGTCAGGATGGAATACTAGTTGCACTGGAGTAACACACTTTTGTTCATTTTTAAATCCTATTGTTGTATTTCTACAGTTCCATCAGAGAGCTCAACCAGACTTGACTTCACACCCAGATGCATGACTGAAAGTTTTATGATGACTATGAAAATCCATTCTGCTAAGCCGAGACGAGGAGGGCGGAGACATGACGGATGTGTTTGCTATCACGGTGTCCAAGGAAAAGGCAGCAAATAAAATTTTCATAATCTGGATTTCATCAGCAAAGCTTATCTCAGTAAGAAGAGAGCTTTTGTACATGCTGTCATTGTGTGTAATGCTGGAATATACATTCACACCAATACTTTCACCTATCAACACTTTAAAAATGTTAGTAATTTTACTGGAAAAAGAATGTAAAATTATTTTTTTTATGTTACATTTTATATTGTTTAGTTAATGTTTATTGTATCGTTTCGGTATTATGTGTTAATATAGCTAATTGTTCGTAGAAATGTCAGTGTTAAACATGTAACTTCCTCGCTGAAACTGCACAACTACTTTCTATGTGCAAGTCTCAAAGGAAGAAATACACAGAAGGTGAAGTTACTCCACAAATTGAGTCTAATTCAGTCTATTACAATTGTTTGCGCTGTACCCCTGTGCTTATTTTGGCAATCCGTGACAGCGGATCAGAGAGAAATGTCATAGGCGGTCGTTTAGTCTGTCAGCCAAAAACATTCGGTAGGTGTGACACCCTCATACGAAATCGAGTTGGCTAGTGGGACGCCGCCTTAAGCAATTTCCTCACGACACTGCAACAAAGGCAAACGTATATCCTCACACACACAAAGACGCTTTCAATCTGGCACGAGTATACACCTTTCAATTTCCTCTCAGACACACAGCAGAGACAATCACACACACGCTCACACAATTCAGGCCTCAGGCAGACTGTCAGCGGCAGCGTCTCCGCTCTAATAACAGAGCTCATTGAAGCATAATTGAAAATGACTTTGGAGAATTGCCACATTAAGGGAGCATGGTGGATATCTGCAGGTGTTGAGGAGAATTGTGTTCGAGAAAAATAGAGAGAGAAAGAGATGAAAGCGGTGGAGGGGTTTCCCGACAGACGCAGAGAAGAAGCCAAATGCGGAAAAGGAGGGTGATAGGGAGGAACGGAAAGGGATAGAGAGTGGATAAATAATAGAACTCGAGCATTTACATTTATAGATGGCCCGCAACCGGCGAGGACGTTCCCTTCTCTTCTGTCATGCTCTGAAGGTGACCTCAAGAAATGAGACACATCTTTCAGGAGAGAGATGGAGAGAGGTGAGATGAGGAGAAGAGGAAAACGATGCACGGATTGCTAAAACGACAGCTCTCCTGCAGATGTGCATTTGCGAGGTGTTTCGGATGTCTAGTATGAATGCTGAAGCAAAGCTCTTCACGCTGCCAACACGAAGGTCAGAGAGCTCCAAAACAAAACACTAAAACACAGGGACCAAAATAATACATACAAATGCAAAAAAAAAAAAAAAAGAAATGGAGGAAGAAAACGAAAGTAGGTTGGAACGAGCACGTACAATTTAAAAAAAAAAATGTAAACACTAAAAAAGTATTTAAAATTACTTTTAAAATATACTCCAATAACTTTTATTGAATACTTCAAAAAATCATTTTTTTGCAGTTGTAGAGGAGCAAACACCCTCTACTATTTACTACAAGCAGAAATAAACTCACCACAGGTCGTGACCCTTACCTTAGAGTCTGTAAAAAGATCAATTAAGTATAATTTGTACATAATAAAATGCACTTTAAGGGCAAAAGGTCATGTAAGTTACATAATAAATGCTGCTTTTTTGACTTAAATCCAAATTCAGCACCACACTCTTCAAAGGTCTGGAGCAGTTTCTTGACTTGCAGGTCAAAATGCCAGAGGTTGTTGGTGTCTCGCAGCCAGAGCTTTGACTTATGGGATAACGGGATATGTTCGGGTCCACATTGCAGCTTATTCCTGTAAACCAAGAACCTACTTAAACAGGAAAAGACCGACTTGACCAACATGTAAAGCAACCAAGCACAGTTTAAATAACATACATATGGACAATAATAGAAGGTTGGGTAACTAGTACTGTATACTAGTACTGTATACATTAACACTTCAGCTACTACTATTAATTAATATTGAATCAAGTTTAACTAATTAGCAAGTAAGAGCAAATTTAGAACTGAGATATTCCCATATTAGGTAATCAATGATTATTGAATGAGATCAGCTTCATTAAGAACTATTTACTATGAAAAATTATAAAGACTTACCAATTAATTACTAATCACAGCATGCCAACATGCCAACCACAGAGGAATGAGAGCAACCGTTGCAACCACAAAGTTCACGTTTGTTCCTATTTTTCAAAAGCTTATGGCCTTCTTGTTTCACACTTCATGCATGTGTATTGAATGTAAAATAAGTTAATAATGATAACAAGTAACAATTTCACCAACTGGCTGTTAATTAAGACTCTGTGTACCATTGTGATATCTACAGAGGCTCTGTAGATTTGCACTAAACAAGCCTAAACAGACAGGAGAGAGAGGGAGAGAGAGAGAGAGAGAGAGAGAGAGAGAGAGAGAGAGAGAGAGAGAGAGAGAGAGAGAGAGAGAGAGAGAGAGAGAGAGAGAGAGAGAGAGAGAGAGAGAGAGAGAGAGAGAGAGAGAGATCGACTGAGTTTATGTGATTAGCTGTGTCTGTCCTTCTTCAGGTCAAGTCATATATTCGTGAAAAAAAAGAAAAAGTTCTTTGTTGTAGCATCCTTTCAACGTTTAAGGGTATTTCCCACGAATGGCGTAAAGCAACAGCTTCAGCGTTAATCTGGTGATGCATTGCTGGTCGGTTGAGCCTGGTAAAGTGGTGCTCAAAGTTAAAATAATTTCAAAACCTTGTTTCATCAGCGTTTTTGAAAGTATTAGTTGAATGAAGGGTTTAATGACCCACTCAAAGACAGTCCCTTGCCGTCACCTAGTGGCGTAACAGTGTAAACTGCACTGACTGATAGCCTGTCTAGAACTCGCGGAAACAAGCAGTGCTTATGCTGGCGAAATATCAGTGGTCAAAGCCTCTCCTCCACTCAGATTCGAGGATCGGAGCTAACTGTTATACATATAACAATAGCCCAACAAGCTAATTGTCAGGTTTATGTTCTGTTTTGTGGGCCCTTATTTTGACATATTTTTTTCTGTTTCCTTTAGTTCCTGTTTCCCTGCTCTGTTTAGTTTTGGTTTCATTAGTTACTGATTATGTCCTCATTCATTGCTATAGTTACGCATTAGTTTCACATATGTCTAGTTTACTTTCTTTTGTTCTATCCCTGTTTATACAGCCCTGTGTTTCAGTTGTTCTTGGTCAGTTCTCATTTATACATTGTGTGGTTTGCGTTATCCTTCGTCTCCTTCGTCTTCATGCCTGCTGACCACATCATAACACTTATTTATATAGCATTTTTTTTTTTTTTACTCTGAACACGGTCATAAAATGCATCACTAATTACTCTATTTCACTTTAAAATAATGGTCAAGATCACTAGTAGTTCATGAAGAGTGACTAGGTAACACTTGACTAATTAGCTTTTTTTTTATTACTTACTGATTTGTTAATCTTGTTTCTATATTAGTTAAGAGTAGCCGAAGTGTTATTGTAATACTACTCATTTGACCTGCATTACTTCCTGCATAGTTACCTATTAATGATGGACCATTATTCTAAAGTGTTACATATTCTAAAGTGTAGTGTAGTGTGTTAAAGTGTAGTGTGTTAAAAATTCAAATAATTCAAATAATAATTCAAATAATTGTGTATTTCTGCTCATTATTTTAAAGACTAAACAAATTGCAACTATCCTGACAAACTCTGGTAAATCAGGTGATTTGTTCCTCAAACTGGTACCTGGTGACATGACTTTCCTGGTGGACTGACAAAAAAAACAACAACGTGCCCATACTACAGAAATTGCGTTATACCAGCCAATCAGATTACAGTTTTCCAGGTTGATTTAATACGCATCCGATGGTCTGTGATCAGACTGTAGGCAGACTGCCTGAGGCTGAGACTTGAAGAGAAACAAAATCAATACGGCATAGCAAAGCTATTCTTTTGCTATGATTTTCAATCAATATACTTAAGTATCAATATTTGAAACCATTATTATGACTATTATTATTCTGCATCGATTTGATTTTTTTTAGGCAGGCCAACTTATGTAAAAATCATTTGCTTCTTATTTAATAGTTCAATACTGTTTTAAAGTGAAATTGATGTAATAGGTTCACCTAATTTGTTTGTTGAGTAATAGAGATAAAAAGGTCAAATGTGCAAAACGATGTATTATTTGCAAGCAATGTTTAAAAAACTTAAAAACTATCTATCTGTTTGTCTATCTATATATAGACAACAGGACTACAACTCCTTACTAGTGACATCTTTCTCAACTGCACATCTTGTCAAGCATGCAGAAAATCCTCTCTAGACCTTCGTTTTCTCACAATGATCTTCAAGAAAGCTTTTATGCTCAGAAATGAATCTTTAAAATAAAAGAAGTATAAAAGTTTGACATTTCCACAAGGCACTATTACTCTTGCATGAGAACTGAGACACTCTCAGGTCGCAGCCAGAAGGACAAACATCGGTTGCGCACACACGCAGATGCTAGCTAGGGAACTAAATGGGGATCAGACTGTGGTCAATTCAGGATCATCCCCGGATGTCAACATCCAAAAACATGGAGCTGGGAAGAGAGACAATGAGCTCCATGTCTTTTGTGTAATCCATTCCTGGTTTTAAGGTGTCTGTTTTCTGGGTAACTGTTAAGCACAGCTTACATATAGCAGAGAGTGGATCTGAATGTGGAGAGGGGAGGGATTTGTCAATCACCGATGCACAGACATGGACGCATGCTCTCAGGACAGGAAGAGTGATATAAGGTGACATCTCCATGTCATGAGAATTCAGGTCTGCGAGAGTGTAAATGTGTGTTCCTGACTTTATATCTAGAAAATGGGGCATGAGGATGGAAAGTAACAAGAGAAAACTTTCATACAGGGCTGACCTTTGAGTTTGAGATGACCGGTTGATTGTATGTAACCAGTAAGAGCAAGAGTGTGTAAACCTCACTCCCCTGGCCTCAAGAGGCAAGCTAGCGAATGACGCTAAAGGCTGCGGTCTTTAGCGTCCTTGTTAGAGCTCCTGCTTCCCATGCCGGAGCACAGGTATGAATCTCGCTCGAAGCGGGTTGAGCAGGACCGGTTACATTTGGTGCCGTGACCCAGATAGATGTGAGGTTTAGGGGGGTGAGTGTAACGAAGGAAGAAGCGCACTAGCGACTGACACTAGAGGCTGCTTTAGCATCCTTGTTAGCGCGCCCACCTCCCACGTGGTACTAATCGTTCGAATCCCGCTCGGAGCGGGTCAAGTAGGACCACTTACATGTACATATAAAATGTACAGAAGTTAAACATATACTATGCAGAAGATAAGGGAAGATGCCCTTTTAGGTTAGCATTTACTGCTAAATTATGACATATTTAGAGATAAGTTTAACTTTGCATTATGCTCATCCAATACATTAATAAAAGAAATAAATTAAACTGCGGCTATAGCACAAATTCTTGTCCTCCACCTTGTAAAATTTAGTTGAATAATTGAATAAAGACTAATCAAACATCATGCTGGTCAAAGACATAAATCTGACTTGCACTATATAATTCTATGAATCATATATAGGGCCTTTATTTTTAATTCATGACATGAGCAGTAAACTATGAATTCAGATCAAATCATTCCACTTATAGTATTTGGCCTTCAGGTTGTGATGAATAATGAACATGTTTGAAATGTACATCTAATTTGTGGAATTACTAAATTACATGAATTGCAATATTTTTTACAAAAAATAATAAAAATAAAAGCAACAACACTTCCTCACTGCCACATGAATGTCTAAATGTAACTTTTGATGTGCCAAAAAATGTACTGTACAAATATGAATAACTGTGTCCACAAATCACCATTAACAAATTTTGAAACTCCAAGATAAAATAAACACAGTTCATATTATCCACTGACAAAAATTACATTATTTAACCTCAAAATTGTTCAGATGGAACAAATCTTGTAAATGAAAAGTTAAGATTAATTAGAGCATAACCAGATGTGATTTAGTTTTTACTTTATTAATTTGATCAAAGAAATAGTCTTGTTGAGCATAAGAGACTTCTTTAAAAAAAAAACATTTAAAAAAAATCCTATTGACCACATATTGTAGTTTTAATTTTAATTGCTTTTTAATTGTAGTTTACATATGAAATTACTACTGTTTAGAGAAAAATAAACCTAAATCTTCTACATGCTTACTTTTCATAATGCTAATAATAAGAACTTAAGTGAGCAGTTATGGTTCCTTCAAAATCCTCTCCAGCCTTTTCCCCCACATCCTGTGATCCTATTATAAGCCAACACATAAGTGAAATACATGCAGTATTCACATGAATGATTTAACAACAAGAAAAGATGCAACACGCCAAGCCCTGCTAATGAAAAATGAGTGTTCATTACTGTAGATGAGGCTCTCTGCTAGTGGACTATGTTGACTGAGACAGAAAGAGAAAACTGTGATTTATGTTTGTCTGGATTTTTTTCTGTGAAACCTAAATCATTCAGCAAAAGAGCAGCACCCCAATGCTATTGTTTCTTTTGGCTCCTTTGCTCATTCTCAGTCTTTGGGAGGTAGAAGAGAAGAGTAGACTCCAATATTAGGACTATCATTTTCTCTTTCCTTCCTTTCTCCCAGCATTTCTTCTGTTTTTAGGGGGTGTGTTTGATAGTATGTTCACACAGACTCTCACATCCTCATTAAAACTGGCAGGGTGTTTCAAAGGAGTTTGGTTGGTGTTCGAAAAGGCAGAGCTCTGCAAAAGAACCACCCTCCAAGTGCAACCAAAAGTTTTCATTTTCATCCCTTCATTCTTATTTCAGTGTTTCCCCCCCAGTTATCTGCTTCTTTCTCCCCCCAATTATAAGCTTTAGATCCAATCAGCATGAACTTTTAACTGTGGAGAGAAATACTGCTCCAAACTCTTTTGGAAAGTTTCCTTTCCATTGTGAAGATGTGCAATCCATCCCACTATCATTAACATTTAAGTTTGTTTTGGTTGTGCAATTTGTTTTAAAATGTTCCATTACCTTTATGCATTAGATGTTCATTATTTTACGTATTGATAGTTTAAGAGTAATTGAAGTAAAATTGGTTTTGTTAATGAGTTTAAGTGCAGGCACAATTAAAGGAGTAGGGTTTACATTAAGTGTAAGTTCATTCTAGGACTCGGCTTCAGAACAAACTATAAAAACTAAGTTTTAAACTTCAACAAATTTTGGACATGAATGATACACCAAATCATATAACTTGTCGAGGAGTGATGTACTATTACATATTCTAAGTGATCAAGCTTACAATTTTGACCTGGCAGATGATACAAGTGTCAAAACAAAACGAAGCAAAACAAAACAAAACAAAAAACTGAACATACACAAAACAGGGGGGTATTCCAGAAAGCAAGGTTATTTTACCTTCAAAAATACTATGAACTCTTGGTTGATTAACCCAAACCTTGCTTACTCAAGGTATTCTGGTTTTTAAAAGTGTAAAAAAAAAACATAACGGAGATATAATTTTGAAGTTTTATTAAGTGTTAACAATGAGATTATGTGGTTTTTTATAATCAATTAACACTGCTTTTGTCATTTTTTACAAGATGGACAAAATTTGTCACCAAAAAAGTCATTCAGTTTAACCAAAATTTCGGTTTTCCAAATGACACTTTTGGCTATGCCAAATGACGATATTTTCAAACAATGCTAACAGGCTGATATCTAACTAGCTAGCTAGTTATCTTGCTAGCTAGCTAACAAAAAGACAATCAAACATTTCATATTTAGTACAAGTTTTTAATGTTTTATATGTTTTATAGCGGTTGTACCGAATGACCTGATATTTCGGGACATACGTATGAGCAAGTGAAAACATGAATTTTTCAAATAGTTAAAAGAGAGTTTGTTACTTTGCTTCACGACCATGTGGTCCTTTGCAGGTGTCTGAATGATGGCACATCCTGTCACATGATATTGAACGCATGACTTGATCCAAAATGGTCCATTTATATTGGTTACTCCGAATGACATCAGTGAAATTCATTTTTCTGGACATTCTTTCTCATAACAATGCAATGACTTCTACACATAATTTTAATACCATTTTGCACTATATTGATATATCATGTTATAAAATCATGCTATAATAAAAAAAATATATATACATTTATTAAACTTTAAGATATTTTAATCACAAATGAAATGGCTGTATTGGCCTTTGGACAGTTAAACCAACCTTTTGGCACTTCAAAATCTTTAAAATACCTTTATATGTAGCAATATATATATATATATATATATATATATATATACACACACACGCACACGCACACGCACACATTACTTTGTTTTAATAGTGTTTTATATATCGATAACGATATTGTCAGCAATCTGTCATGGCCAGCGTGATGAGTCTTATCAATAGGGCACGCATGCACTGAACAGACAAGACTGATTGAGGCTCTTTTGATTTGGACCAGTAAGTAACCATGTAATAACTTCTAATAAACCACCCCAAAAAACTATTATAATTATAATAGCATAGTATAGTAAAACCACTAAGAATACTTTACCAAACCCATAGCAACTCCTTAGCAACCACCCACATGCATGTGACATCCAAAAATAAGGAAGCATATACACTTACAATGGTTTCTTTAATGATTGGTTTGTTCTAAAAGTATTTCACAGCACAGTGATATTATTCTTAGTATGTACAGCCAACTGAAAACAAAGCATGCTCTGAGTGCCATGACAACAGCAAAGTGGCATATCATTTACGCAGAAACACAAACCAATGCCTGAAACATAATGCTACTCTTTTGCAGCCTTGCAAGCACTTGCATTTCCTTTCAATGTAGATAAATAGATATATACAAGAATATCAGCAAAGTTGATACTAGATGAATAGAAACTAATTATACTTCTCTAAGCGATCTGCAATAGCACATGCAGCTCAAGGGTTTCAAACCATGGCAACTGTACATGCATTTATTTGGTTTGGATTTGTCTGTACAACCTGCTCTGTATAGTTGCTTTTTTCCACGACAGACTTGCATTAAACATTTAAAAAAATAAATAAATAAATAAAATAAAAACAGTTATGAAACCAGTTTTTTCATCAACAGAACACTCTTAATTCAACAGATAAGCTCTGGAGACAAGCAAAATATGGCAGGTGTCATTATAATAAATAATTGGGGCTGTGACAAAAGCTAAATGAGACCTTTAAACCTTCAGTCTTTATGTTGGCAGATATTATCTGTCAAGTATATGACTCTATTCCTCTATTTAGACTATTTTCCTTAGAAAGAAGACCCTTGGGGCCACTAATGCAGGACAGGGAACGGTCTGACTCCCATTTCTGACACATCTGGTGTGTTGATGGGATTTTAATTTGATTACAGCAAACATAACAAGTGCCTCTGAGGCTGCTTCTGAAACTAGAAACTGCTCGCAAATCCAGTCTAGTGAGCACATGCTGATGGCGGTGATGATATTCTCAATTTATTATTATGACAGACACTAAATTAGAGTTGGCTCCAGGATATAAGGGGAAGTCCCACCAGAGTGTAATTAAAAAGGTAAGAATATCAATGAAAAAAACAGAGTGTGGTAAATGACCTTCTGAATAATAATCGTTAGTGATTTATGATCGTCGGAATGCACGAGGAGGGGGTGAGGCAGGAAAGCAGAATTTTCATAAATCTTATATATATTAAAGGTAGGATCATAATATTGAGGTTCATGAGCAATGTTAAAGTACGTCAGAGTAATACAGAATCAAATATGGGTGGATGGATGGCTGGATTTTATATATTATATATATATACACACACACATTTTCTAAGCATATTGCTAAATAAGTAAGTAATTAAGTATAAACATGGAATATAATATAATATAATATAATATAATATAATATAATATAATATAATATAATATAATATAATATTATACCACAATTACAGTGTCCAATACAACATTATCACATGTAGACATGCTTAGTATTTAC
This sequence comes from Ctenopharyngodon idella, assembly GCF_019924925.1. NCBI lineage: Eukaryota > Metazoa > Chordata > Actinopteri > Cypriniformes > Xenocyprididae > Ctenopharyngodon > Ctenopharyngodon idella. The sequence continues at coordinate 36,474,259 of NC_067220.1, forward strand.
TTTAGAGGTTTAGTATTTACTTTACTTTATTTACTTCAAACATACTATATAAATAAATTGTAAACTGTTGGAAAAGTCAACATTTCACACTGTAGCACACTGCGATGTAAATGTTTGACTTGTCTAATCAGAGTTTGTTGTTTGAAAGTCGAAAAAATGTAAATTCCATAAAGCCACTAAGATTGTAAAAAAAACAGCTAGATGGCTTTTTTTTTTTTTTTTAACCCTAATAAGAGATGGCACAAAGAGAATCCCTGGGGGAAATGAGCATTGCTAAAGTTCTTGTTTTTCCTCTCGCTGAGAGGTAAGTTCTGACTTCTTTAAAAGGTCAGGGACATCAGGTAAGTCCTGCTCTGAAAGGTCTGACTGGTGTTGCATGCACTGACCTGTGAAATATCAACTCTATATAGGACCTGCCGCTGCCAAAATGATGCAATTTGAAAGTCTGTCAGCGGTCACCCTTGCATGACCCCTCTCGGCAGCAACGTCAGACAGAAGTAAGCAATGGAGGTAGATGGTCCATTTGATGTGGAAACTATATGCAGTTTGAGAGCAGGTACATCAGACCGTGTTACGTTTGAATACAATTATCGTTGAGTTCTGTTCACAGCTGAAGAGTGAGCAATGCAAAAATAAGCTTACAGGACATTGTGATTAAAATAAAAAAACTATGTGGTAATGTTGACTTTTTTTTGTAAAATAATAAAATAATAATAATAATAAAATCCAGCAACCATTTAAGTAATCAACAACTACTCAATTAAAAATAAAATAATAATTAAATATTAAATTTTAATATTAACAATGTTTTCAGGAAGTAAACTCTTCCAGGACAAGAAAAAAAGCCTGATTGGTTTTTAAAATATTTATCCTGACTTTATATATACAGTATATATCAGGCATAACATTATGACCACCTTCCTAATATTGTGTTGGTCCATCTTTAGCTGCCAAAACAGCCCTGACCCGTTGAGGCATGGACTCTACTAGACCCCTGAAGGTGTGCTGTGGTATCTGACACCAAGATGTTAGCAGCAGATCCTTTAAGTCCTGTAAGTTGCGAGGTGGGGCCTCCATGGATCAGACTTGTCTGTTCAGCACATCCCACGGATGCTCGATTGGATTGAGATCTGGAGAATTTGGAGGCCAAGTCAACACCTCAAACTCATTGTTGTGCTCCTCAAACAATTCCTGAACCATTTGTGCTTTGTGGCAGGGTGCATTATCCTGCTGAAAGAGGCCACAGCCACCAAGGAATACCGTTTCCATGAAAGGGTGTACATGGTCTGCAACAATGCTCAGGTAGTTGGTACGTGTCAAAGTAACATCCACATGGATGGCAGGACCCAAGGTTTCCCAGCAGAACATTGCCCAAAGCATCACACTGCCTCCGCCGGATTGCCTTCTTCCCATAGTGCATCCTGGTGCCATGTGTTCCCCAGGTAAGCGATGCACACGCACCCGGCCATCCACGTGATGTAAAAGAAAACGTGATTCATCAGACCAGGCCACCTTCTTCCATTGCTCCGTGGTCCAGTTCTGATGCTCACGTGCCCACTGTTGGTGCTTTCGGCAGGTGGACAGGGGTCAGCATGGGCACTACGGCTGGTCTGTGGCTATGCAGCCCCATACACAACAAACAGCGATGCACTGTGTATTCTGACACCTTTCTATCAGAACCAGCATTAACTTCTTGAGCAATTTGAGCTACAGTAGCTCGTCTGTTGGATCGGACCACATGGGCCAGCCTTCGCTCCCCATGTGCATCAGTGAGCCTTGGCCTCCCATGACCCTGTCGCCGGTTCACCATTGTTCATCCTTGGACCACTTTTGATAGATACTGACCACTGCAGACCAGGAACACCCCACAAGAGCTGCAATTTTGGAGATGCTCTGACCCAGTCGTCTAGCCATCACAATTTGGCCCATGTCAGACTTGTTCAAATCCTTACACTTGCCCATTTTTTCCTGTTTTTAACACATCAACTTTGAGAAGAAAATGTTCACTTGCTGCCTAATATATCCCACCCACTAACAGGTGCCGTGATGAAGAGATAATCAGTGTTATTCACTTCACCTGTCAGTGGTCATAATGTTATGCCTGATCGGTGTATATATATACTTTTCTTCTTCTTCTTCTGTGAATAAACTTCTATCCTAACAAAGTGCAAGGATGTTTCAGACCTTAAGAGCTGTATTTTGCATCTATTTGTTGCTGATGAATTATAAATAAGATATTAGGTGTTTCCTCTTCCTCTGAGAACGCAGGATGCTTGCATGAGAAAGAGGTACAGCACTTTGAGCAAAACAAGTGTCAGTTCTTTTACTGGCATCGATATTTCCTTCACATTCATCCACATACAGAGGGGTTCATTCACTTTGAATATTATCTGGAAAAATGACTGATCCGGCTCCATTGTTTAAGGTCATGCTGTTCATTAAAACTGACACGCCGTTTCTCAGAGCGTTGCTCGTGCCCTGACCTTTCTCAAAAAGTCAACAGCTGTCTAGTTTTCTGCTAGCGGAACTAAACTTCACCAATTGCTCCTTCAAAATCCACCTCCATCTTAATTGAACTTTGATCTCAATTAACAATGAAGATGTGTGGGCCCATCATGAAACACCGCCAGTGGTGACCAAAGCTAAACACAGACACAAAAAGAAAATGGCAATCGGCACCAGGGTTGTGCTTAGATTTGTTGTTAGCCTGTGTAAATGAGCACAGAACTCCCCAGAGGCCTGATTTGTGGAAAACTGAGTATTAGCAAGCCATCATTTTGTCAATACATACTTTCATTGCTGTGGGAGCAGTCATTGTGATGTATTATAACTGAGGCTGCACAGAGCCACAGGGTTTAGCAGGCTAGTGTGAGGATTCAGTCTTCATCATGACAGCTGAGTTTGTGTTTGCATTTGTGTTACTGTTGATTGGTATTAAGATTTTGTTTTTTTATCTATATTTCTTTCTCTCCATCTCCAGCTTATATGTTTAATCTATTTTTCTATTTCAAATTACATGCATATCAGGGTTGAACAAAATTACGATCTGAAGAAAGAAAGAGACATTAACTGAATTGTAATTCAAAGAAATTCAACAAAGGCAATGCATTCTGGACAATAAAGGGTTCTTCACCCTCCTACAAAAGTTAAATTTTAAATATGATAAAATGTATAAACTAAATACAAATCTATGGCCTATAAACCTTTAAACTTCAGGGCTTTCTTTGTTCAAAACTTTCAAACAAGCTAACATTTAAGGCCTGTTCACACCAAGGATGATAATTATAATGATAATGATAAAGATATAGTTCTAATGATAAAGATATAGTCCATACCACAACTATAACGATAACACACAGAGCTTCGGAGCATTATGAATCAGCGTATCGAATCATGATTCGGATCGCGTGTCAAACCGCCAAACTGCTGAAATCACGTGACTTTGGCGCTCCGAACAGCTGATTCGACACGCTGATTCATAACGCTCTGAAGCTTCCTGAAGTCGGCCATCACTATTTAAGTCGTTATTTTTTTTTTTTTTTTGGCGCACCAAAAATATTCTTGTCGCTTTGTAATATTAATATTGAACCACTGTACTCACATGAACTGATTTAAATATGTTTTTAGTACCTTTATGGATCTTGAGAGAGGAAATGTCATTGTTCCCTATGCAGGCCTCACGGAGCCATCGGATTTCAACAAAAATATCTCAATTTGCGTTCCAAAGATTAACGAAGGTCTTACGGGTGTGGAACAACATGAGGGTGAGTAATAAATGACAGAATTTTCAATTTTGGGTGAACTAACCCTTTAATAACCCTCTGTCGATCTGACTGTCCGTGGGCGGGGATACAAAATGCGTAAGTATAGTATGTATTTTTATTTACACCTTCATTTTTTTTGTTTTTTGTTACATTGTATCTCAATTCAAATTCAAAAGGCATTCTCAATTCAATTCAGAATTACACACAACCGTGATGCACATGCACATTATTGTTGTTGCATATAAAATTATATTCACATAATGGATGTGATATAGACAAATAGTGTAAAATCCATTCTTTAAATGTATAATTAACTTATCTTTCCAAATCCTTTAATTTGATGTAATATATATGCTTAATTCCACAATGATTTCTTATATTGCACAAAGAATGAGACATCCTTGACTAAGAAAATCTGCCAGTATACTCTCCGAAAACCCATTAACCTTGAAACCCTACTGCCCTACAGCAGCTCATGAAAAGAGCCCTGCACTTGTCATCTCAAATCAGATGTCATTGCAAATCGTCAGACTTAAGCACCTCAATACAGAGCTTCTCTCTGTCCAAATTGAAGTGTTCAGCTGACCGTGTGAAAGATAAGGCTGCTCCTATCACTCTCAATTGCACAAAGCGTCCAAAAACACCAGTAAACGAGAATCTAACAGAGCCAATAAGGATTACGAAGGGATGACAAAATAAATTCAATTTACATTGTAGAGGACTTTTGTGCCTTGGATCAGTGTCAAAGTGTTTTATTTATTTATTTATTTATTTTTTTTTTTCCCCAGCTCTAAATATTAAGAAACAGGCTATAGCTATAAGCTACTTTCCAACTGAGGGTATAAATTATTTAAACTATAAATAATAAAATAAAATAAAATAAAATAAAATAAAATAAAATAAAATATAATAAAATAAAATAATAAAATAAAATAAAATAAAATAAAATAAAAATTAGAACTGTGACTGTGTTGATGTGCAATTGCATTAGGGCTATTAACAAGTGCAATGCTCGAGATGGAATGGTTCCTGAAGTTAATACTGCCGCTCCTCGCTTCAGGCAAATATATATCTATACACCGCTCACATACTCTGCCAGGGATAGTAAGTGTAATGGAGAATGGGAAACGAGCAAAGATGGGAGGAGAGAGATGGGAGACAGAGGAAGAGATAGGTTTTTGCTCACCTCCATAGAGTGCTTTCTGTTACACTGCCAAGGTGAAAGTCATACAGCTTGGTGAGAATCAGAATCACCTGTGAAAAGAAAATCAAAAATATAATAAATGTATACATTTTATATATTCATTACTCTTATTTCGTGCCATCACATTTATATTCATTGCAGACTCTCTTTTTTCATTATTACAGGAGACATATTTCAAGAGGCAACTGTAGATACAGTAGCGAGCAATTCAAGTTAACAATTTAGCTAGAGCTCTCAAGTGACATAACTAAACTTTCATGAAATGTCATGATTCAAAGTACCATAAAAATGAATGCACTACTTTTTTGACTATTAATAGACACATAAAGTAATTACATTCAAGCAATGGCATGCAGCCTTCAAGTATTTCAATTTAATCAGTCAGTAATAAAGAACAAAGTAATTTCTCAAGACTTTGACCTTTCTAATGATGTATCATTTGTGATGATTAAATAAACACTTCTAATTTTACTTACGCAGTATGTATACACACACACACACAAACACAAACATATGTATGTGTGTACAGTTATGTTAACAAGTTAACACAAGTAGGTAGTTCTCATTTTATCTTGTTAATACCATTGTTTGACCAATATTAACAATATTAATCAGCAAAAGGCATTTTACACTGTGTTTACGCCGCATGCGAACCTACTGATGTACAAATAATGTTTGTACTGTCTGTTTACATTCACTTATATTCACACAAGAAAAACTAACTATATTTACATTAAAACGGTATCAAGTTGGGCTTCTTTTCAGGCCCTATTTACACCTGGTATTATGCATTTTGGTCGATCGGATCACAAGAGGACGAGGGAGACATATACCTGTTTACACCTGGTGTCTCTTTTATCCGTTTTCAACCACTTCTGTCCTGATTTCTTTGAGCGAAGGGTCTATAGGGTGGATAAATGTATGTTTTTTTTTTTTCAGGTCTTTTGATCTAATGGACGAAATAAGCTCATGCAATTTACATGGACAACGTGAACGGAGATGATGGAAAACATACGGAGAGCATCAGCTTTCATTTCTGCACTGATAATGCAGAAACACTTGATATGTTTTTCATCTTCAAAATCAAACTTGGGTCTTCAGCCGACAAAGTTTAAATCCCGTCTGGCTAGCAGACTTCCCATAATGTTTACGCTTTAGGTCAGTAGATGGAGAGCAGGCAGTCTTTTGTGGCGGTTTGAATGCAATCGACCACATGAGTTTACACTATGAAAGCAATCCAGTCAAATCCGTTTTCGACTAGTTCTGGAAGTGGTCAAAATTGGACAAGCTCAAAACATTTTAGACCCCATTTACACAGTGTTGTCCACTTGTGATCCAATCGACCAAAACGCATCTTTGTACCAGGTGTAAACAGGGCCTCAGTATCAACTTGGTTCCGAAAATCCAGCTATTTTAACATCTCTACTTTAGAGCAATGTCCAGAAAACTCCATCAAAGCTATTTAGAAGCCAGTGGTGCTTAAGCAGTGGTGGACAGCTATGCTCATTTTACAATTTTTTGTGTTCCTGACCCCCGCGTTGTTGTGTTTACTTCTCTTTTGTGTCAACAGGAGAGACTCAATCAGCCTTCGAGGCTTTAAGCCGGGTGGGACTGAGCTTGATAGTTCTCAACTCTGACCTTGGACTCTATGATCTGTGAGCTTTTAGCCTCAGGGTCAGGGAGAAGACAGCAGGATCTTCTGAACTAGCCATCCAGAACGTCAAACACTCATGCATGCAAGCGCATCACACATTCACGACACTGGCCCCATGAAACGCCTCGACACACTTCACTGCACACACCACTGAAAATGATAAATGCTTAAAATGTGTTTTCTCTGTGGTTTCCTTCACTTTATGGTGGCACAGTAGAGGAGAGTGGGGTAAGATGTGTCATCTACTTTATCTAGCAAATATGCAATCATATGCTGCCTGGACTTATCCAGGTCTGAAACTACCAGGGTTATTATAGTTATATGTTATTTTTTAATATTTAGTATTATAGTATATGGTAGATTGACTTCCACCATGACTTAATTACATTTGAAACCAAAGGAACATACATGAACAGCATCACATTATCCAACAGACAGTTACATAATTAATAAAGGGCTCAGTGCTTACATTTGCCTAACAAACGCAAGGCAGAAGACAGCAACTGACAGAGGGCAGCCATGATTATAAGTCACAGTTGCAACACATGGTCCCTCAAGTTGACATTTTACATAATTACAGCCATTTCCTTATGTCAGATGCTGCTGTGTTTCCTGTACAGGTCTAGATAGGTTTGAGATGATGGGTTTCATTTGCATATTCATTTTCTTTTGATAGCTTTGCCTAGTGTAAAACAGGCCTCTTCCCTGAAGCAGGTCAACAAACAAGCTGTCACTTTGAGTCATGTTGGTAGTAGCGACTACGCCGTGTCTGTTTCAGCAGATAAAAGTCATGAAACATGAAAAAAAAAAAGAAGAAAAAAAAAATGTATGAGAGAGGGGAAAAAATGTAGCTCCTCTAAGTGTTCAAACTCTTCTTCCTCAAAGAAATAGACTACTGTTTGACCTAGTGGCTTTAGAAAAGACCAAGGCCAGCTGTGCAGCCTAATAGAGCAACACTGATATGTGTAAAAAAAAAAAAAAAGTGTTTAGAGTCATGGAGAACAGATGCTTCAAACCAAGAAAGATCAGTCAAGCCAACCCAATCTCATGGGAAACTGTAACTATTTTACGAGGTGGTGATTTTGGATGAATTCAAACGATGTGAATCGTACAAAAATGTACAATTTTTAGAAAAAGTAAGTTTTTCCTCCCCTAACCTCACCCCTAACCTATCCGCCACTGGGCCTAATAACCACCACTGGGATCACGCGATGTCGTTAATTATTGTATTCTTAAGATGACAACACGTGACGTTCTATTCGGAGCGGTTCACATCCTCCGACTGGGAATTATGCATTTCTATGGCAACACTATCAACGCCTAAATTAATCTGCAGCAGTCACATGGTACAAGTAGGAGCTCTCAGAAAATTCCCATCTTACAAGATGTAATTATGAAATCTACAAGAACGTGAACACTTTTTACAAGCTGAAATCTTGTAATTACATTCATTAAAACATGGCGTGAATGCAGCTTAATATCAATTAGCCATTAAATCGCCAAAATGTAAAATAGTTATGAAATGCCATGAGATTGTGTTGGTCTAGAACAGGGAGAGAGGCAAGTCATTTAAATAAGAAGAGAAACGAATTATGGGAAGTCTCGTCTGGGATGGAAGAATCACAACCTCTGAACTCTTCACTCCCTCTTAACTCTCATGCTCTGTTCAGAAACCCAGGGCCATTTTAATAGAGATTAACATTAAACAATTTAAAGAGAAAAAAAACCCTCTGAAAATTTGACTTGATCTAGAAATTGAGTAAGACGCACATCAAAAATCTTGGGGAGAGCAGAAAATATCCAGACACTGCAATATAAACAATAAGAATTTTTTTTTTTTAATGTTTTATCTTTTCACAAGTACTATACTTACTATATTATATTTATCTTTTCTGAAATGCATTTTTATCATTTATTCATTAAACTTGCATTGAAGATACAGAGAAACTCCCTGATGTATTTGAAGTGGATGAAAGCCACACAGCTAGAAGCAAAAATATGCTTGCCTTTAGCAATATAATGTAAGAAATGTTTCACGAAAGAAAGAAAGAAAGAAAGAAAGAAAGAAAGAAAGAAAGAAAGAAAGAAAGAAAGAGAGAGAGAGACTGATATAGGTGTGTGTGATAGAGACACAGAGAAATTTTTTTGTTGTCCCTTAGGGTTTCTATTCTTTATTGTGTGAAAGCCACAGATGAGTCAGCAACAGTGGCATTTTCACAAAGCAGAGGCTCCAACCTCTTGATGCCATTCTGCATTGTACTTTCCAGCATATCAGCAGAACTCTTGCTGACAAATAAAGCATGGATCCACCTCTGATTACTGGTGCTCAGCATAATAAACAATAAACCACTGCAAAACAAGCAGATACGAGTAAAAGGTTCCAAAACGTAATTGATGCGTTTGTTCTGTGAACTTGATTAAATTAAGGAAAACTTTTTCCATGCAATTAGTTTAGGTTGGTACAACAATAATACAACAAGTTAATTTAAACACAAAGGCCCGGTTTCACAGACAGGGCTTAGCCTAAGCCAGGATTAGTTCAATTAGGGTATTTAAGTAGCTTTTATAAACATACTCTAGAAAAAAAACATTACTGGTGTGAGACAAAACAATGGCACTGACATATTTTAAGATATTTCAGCACAAGTTGCTTTCAATTAAAACAGCTCAAAAATGCATTTTAGTCTAAGATTAGCTTAAGCCTCGTCTGTGAAACCAGGGGAAAATGTTTTGTTGAACCAACTGAATTTTAATTTTAAAATAAAGTTCCTGTCATACTAATCAGCAACACTAAATGCTAAATACAATTCCGTTCCGCAAAGCATTAACAAGTGATTCCTCTGAGGTTCGAGATTTAGCTGCTTCATATCAACCTTTCTAGCTATGCCACTCCCACATATACTCATCTAAAAAGCCAGAGCAACTTTTCTCTATTTACAGATATGACAAGACCAAACGGGCGAGTGACGTATGTACGCCATTTCCTGCCAAAACCATCCCGCCTGGTATAAAATATTAACACTTATAATAGGCTTACTAATCAGAGTAAGACAAAAACACGTTTTAGAAGAAGGATTGATAATGATCCATTATTTAAATTTTGTTAATTTTGAACAAAAAATGTTACACAGTGTACCTTTAATATCAAAATGTAGTCTCCTAATGCAGGAAACTACAAATCCATTGCAGTTTGTTCTCAAAAAAAAAAAAAAAAAAAAATCATGAAATCCCATCATAAAATATTTAGGTTAACTTCTATTTTATAGTTTAAGTGGACTGCCTAAAATAAAATTCATTTGTGACAAAAAATGTTCAAAAATTGTGTTGCATCAGCTCATTTTAACAAAGTAATTTGAACAAGCAGCAATTATTATTATTATTTTTTTCATGTTAAATCCTTTATAAAAAAAAAAAAAAAGTGCCAATGATTGTGTAGCTTGGACATGGTACTTTTGTGATATAAGGGTACATTCATCCACATCCATATCCTTTTTTACATTTTTATTTTCTGTAGCAGGGAGTGCTGAAGCCTATATGAATAAATCTAACCTACCTGTGCATCTAATATATACTGTGTGTGTGTGTGTGTGTGTGTGTGTATATATATATATATATATATATATATATATATATATATACTGTATGTATAAATATAGAATATTTAATAATTGCAATATGATTTTTTTTTCTAGTCAGAAGCCGAAAAGAAATGTGTGCAGGATATGTTCAGCCACTGATAAATCGGTTTTGAGCATTTCATTAGATTTACGTTTGAGAAAAACCTATAATCCATTTAGCTTTCAGACTGCTGGTTTCAATCATTGAGGCTCAGAGTCCCATTCAGAAGCTCACCCACTAGTTAATTCATTTAACTTGTCACATGTTTACTGTGTGTACTAGTAAAAAGATGATGCAAGTAGACACTACTCATTCACTGATGCTGCTCTCCGCAAAACCTCAATTGACCTGCAATTAATCAAAGAAATGTCAATTATCCATGACTTGGATTATCATCATTGGACTTTAATTAAAGCAACTGCGACAAACAGAAATATTATTAGCATAACTAAATGTTCCATGTCCACAAAGACCAATTTAAAGTGTCAAACTCAATTTCGAAGTGATGCGGTTTGCCCCACTACTAATGAAGGAACTAATGGCTTCTTTAGAAAAACGCCTCTGTCTCTCCCAAACTCTCTCTCCATCCCTTTTGAAGCATCTTGAATCCTTTTATCGCCTGTTAGCCAGAGGCTACTGCAGGGTCAACAGCATGCTGACCCGTGTGGCCATAAATTAAGTATTGAATTTTAAGCAGGAGAGTGTGAGGCCTGTTTATGAATCTGTTGAATTAAATCAGTCACTGAAGTCAAAAAAGCTCAGCCAAGATTTTTAGGAATAAGTCATCAACATAAGATGTTTTTAACAAATGCACCTGCAGTTAATGATGGCTGACAGACAAATGTTTGAAAATGTCATCACTGCCTTTTGGCTGACACTTTTACAATGTTCACCGAGACATAACGGACGCTGAACAGATTGTGTCTTCCTCTGCGGCAGGAGGCAGATTTAATGTTTCAGTGCCACAACATGTCAAAACAGCATTGCAGGTGGGACTGAATTACTCCCTATGGATTAACACAAAGCATTAGCCTTGATGTGTCAACATGTTTGATTTAGATGTTGCAACAGGAGTAGAGGACACATGCCACTGCTTATACACATGATTGACCCACAAACACAAAATCAGACTATCTTCTACTTAACTAACTTAGTTTCAAATTAAAAATTACAGTGATATGAATTTTTGAATTCTATTTAGACAGTCAGATCTATCTATCTATCTATCTATCTATCTATCTATCTATCTATCTAAAGTCTCCATCCATCCGTCCATCTGTCCATCCATTCATCCTCTTGACAAACTTCATTTTTTCATAGTTAAACTAGCTATCTATCTAGAAAAACAAAGTCTCCATCCATCCAGCCATCCATCCATCCATCCATCCATCTATCCTCTTGACAAACTTCGTTATTTTGAGTTAAACCATCTATCAATCTAGAAAACAAAGTCTCCATCCATCCATCCATCCATCCATTCTCTTGATAAACTTCATTTTTTCAAGTTAGAAATCTATCTAGAAAAACTCCATACATCCATCCATCATCTTGACAAATTTCATTTTTCTAGTTAAACTATCTCTGTCTATTTATCTATTTATCTATCTATCTATCTAGAAAACAGTCTCCATCCATCCATCCATCCATCATCCATCCATCCATCCATTCATCCATCCCCTTGACAAACTTCATTATTTCGAGTTAAACTATCTATCTATCTATTGAAAGTCTCCATCCATCCATCCATCTGTCCATCCATTCATCCTCTTGACAAACTTCATTTTTTTCATAGTTAGACTAGCTATCTATCTAGAAAAACAAAGTCTCCATCCATCCGTCCATCCAGCCATCCTCTTGACAAACTTCATTATTTTGAGTTAAACTATCTATCTATCTAGAAAACAAAGTTTCCATCCATCTGTCCATTCGTCTGTCAGTCCATCCATCCATCCATCCATCCATCCATCCATCCATCCTCTTGACAAACTTCATTTTTTGGAGTTAAACTATCTATCTATCTATCTATCTATTGAAAGTCTCCATCCATCCGTTCATCTGTCCATCCATTCATCCTCTTGACAAACTTCATTTTTTCATAGTTAAACTAGCTATCTATCTAGAAAAACAAAGTCTCCATCCATCCTCTTGACAAACTTCATTATTTTGAGTTAAACTATCTATCTATCTAGAAAACAAAGTTTCCATCCATCCGTCCATTCGTCTGTCAGTCCATCCATCCATCCATCCATCCTCTTGACAAACTTCATTTTTTGGAGCTAAACTATCTATCTATCTATCTATCTATCTATTGAAAGTCTCCATCCATCTGTTCATCTGTCCATCGATTCATCCACTTGACAAACTTCATTTTTTCATAGTTAAACTAGCTATCTATATAGAAAAACAAAGTCTCCATCCATCCATCCATCCTCTTGACAAACTTCATTATTTTAAGTTAAACTATTTATCTATCTAGAAAACAAAGTTTCCATCCATCCGTCCGTCCCTCCCTCCATCCATCCATACATCCATCCATCCATCCTCTTGACAAACTGTTTTTCTAGTTAATCTATCTATCTATCTATCTATCTAGAAAAACAAAGTCTCCATCCATGCATCCATGCATCCTCTTGACAAACTTTGTTGTTTTTCTAGTTAAACTATCTGTCCGTCCGTCTTTGACAAACTTTGTTTTTCTAGTTAGAAAATTAGTCATATGAATTTTTGAATATCTATTTAATTCAGCTTCCTTATATTCAGAAACGAACTGCAATTTTGCATCCTGTTTGCTGTTCAAATTGGATTTTGCAAAACATTCTCAGTTGAATTCTCAATGTCACAGCCCCTGCTTGTTACATGCAATATGTGCATGGCCCAGCACTTTTTGGTTGATTCATAATGAAAAGATACATTTGCCTGAATTACACTGGTGAAGCAATTCTGTACAATCCCAGTGAAGTATGCCACTGCTAGTCTGGTACATCCTCCACATCCTAGCACTGCAAGATGGGAAATTGCACGTTGCAAATTGCATTCAGCTCTAATTTTTTTAGGCATGTTTGTGTCGTTACCTGATTTGCATAATTCCTTAACAGGCGCTAAAGCAACAAAGACATTTCATGGAAATAAATTATGCTAGCCTATGTGGGCACAATTCATTCTTAGTGTTTCGCAAAAAAATCCAGAAAGAGAGATAGTTCAGCCTCCTCCGGGTATTGGCATTATAACATATAGAACAAACATGTCAACGTTTAGATGTAGTACCAGAGTAATGTCATATAACTCAATTAAATGGTGAGAGGAAAAATCCATACAGTGACATATGACATGCAGTGATGCTAGATTGCAATTCATAACATAGTGTAGTTATGTCGGTATGGCTGTTAACACAATATGAGGAGGATTTCTCATTAAAATGAACATGGAATATCCTGGTGCTGTCTCTCTCTCTCTCACACACACACACACACACACACACACACACACACACACACACACACACACACACACATAATCTGTTTCTCTCTCTCTCAGTGTAATTTATGGCATTTACTGCCTCGTAACTCAGTGAGGAATCAAACTCTTGCCAGCTTGTGTCATTTCACACAACCTTAAAATGAAACATAGACACTGGGATCTATTTTAAATGAGTCAAGATATCTCCAGGAAGAATATTTTTATAGAGTGTCATTATACAGAACACAGTTGGAGTAAAGACCAGACCCAAAATGTTTTTCCTTTTTTCTTCTCACTTTTTTTTCTCAAAAATGAAAATAAAAACACACGTCTCATGAAACACACGAAAAAAAAACATACTTAACTGAATTAATGAGTAAAATAACATGCTACTTCATGATTTAAATGTAAAATGCATGGTATTTTATAAAACTTTACCATATGTCTGCATTAAACATGAAAATACCACTAGATTCAAAACTGTTAATTTAATTAAAAAAAAAAAAAAAAAAATGATACCAGTTAGAACATAAACTTTCGCAGAGCTAAAATAATAAAACTACATAAACTAAAATTATAAAACTCATTAAAAATGTATATGACCTGAAATACAAAGTTTTTAATGTAAAATAAAATATTACAAAAGTTACAAAACAATAAAAATGTAAAGAGTTATATAAATTACGTTCACAGGACTGGTAATATACTGGTAGATGTTGTAACTGCACCATCTTAGCTCAATATATACACAAGACAAGATCTTATTCTATTGATGGTCATTCAAAATTAGAGAAGCATTCTGATAATATAACTTTATACAAGAAACATTATACTGTATCGCTATCGTTCTAAGGTTCAGTGTCAGCCGGTCCCAATATCAATATTGTGTATAGCATAAAGGCCATCCCAATATTGTCTTCCAGAAGCCACATCCACCGCTACATAAGCATTTCCTCCACACAGTTATTAATTAGCACGTTAACTGTCCATTAGGTGCTAATCAGAGCAACAGGCCATGCTAAAACAGAAATCGGAGTTTGCTACCCTGTGACAGTTTGACTGGAGGGCTCATATCACAGTCTAATTAAGCTACTGCAGTTCACTGCAATGAGTCGTCACACGGTATTCTGGGAAAAAAGTGTTGAGCTGGGTGCTATTCTCATTGCTCAGATCTTGTTGTCATTAAATTTAAGAGAAACCACACAAATGTTCCTAGATCACCACAAAAAGTGTCACAACAGACACAACAGGAACAACATGAACCGCATGTAGCTTGGGGTATTCATAATTAAAATCAATGTAAATGTGATGAATGCTTGTTAGAACGAAACAGGGAGAGCTTATCTGCAGAAATTTTAATTAAGCAGATCTTTAAAATATGGACTTCAGCCCATCTGTCAAGCACCTAACTAGATGTAACTTTAGTCTTTTAATAAGTGGAATTCTGCATGGTGATGAGAGAAATGCCAAAACTGATCTAAAGGAAGTTGTTGAAAGTTTACTTCTACTTGCATGCAGTATTATGAAAGCTACCTTGAAACTGTCACTGCAGAAAAAGTTCCACCTACTTCAACTTAAAAACTTAAGTTCAGTTGCTGCCTTGAGTTTTTAAATACAAACAAATTGGATGTAAAAGTCATTTCAATTTAAATGATATTAAACTCAGTGCTCTAAGTGGGCCGGTACGCACTAATGACACGTCAATATTTTAATCTCTAGTGTACCCTCACTTCTCACATGTTGCCAGTGTTTTGCCGAATTCTGCCCCCCGCCAAAAATTATTACTCACCTAGTATTGGTAGGTTAGGGGGAGGGATTAGGATTAGGGGTGGGGTTAGGATTAGACAATCAGAGCTGCGTTGCACTTCAAATTTTTATGCCCTTCACTCGCTAACTTCCCTCCGTCTCGTGCACTCGGATGTCCGTCATTGCTTATGTTGCATGAGTGCCCACTACTGGCGGAACTTGTACATAAGGTTTAAATGAAACGCACTAAGTCCTTGATCACTTGGAATTCACTATGGAGCTGATTTATTATATAAACCCATTTTGTACTTATGAATTTGTTTTATGCACCATTCTATATGCTTATAAGTTGTTGGAGAAAATATATAAAAACCATGAGCTGTTGTAGAAAAATAAAATTGGAATGCAGCCCAGGTAGCGACTTCAATGAGGGGGGTAATAATTTGGCAGGGAGTCGAAATTTGGCACAACACTGGTACTCTGACTTCCCCACCCCCGGAGCACAATTTCAACCAAGGTGCAGTGCTTGAAATGGGCTGGTACATGCCGGGACCTTTAGCGTACCGCCACTTTTCCTTGCGTACTGGCCACTTCCAACATCGCATGTACAGAAGCCCTTCAGAAATGCATTTTGAACAGAGAATCAGGAGTACCGGCACTTTTATTTTTCCACTTCAATCACTAAGGTGGAGTAATGAAACACCGCTGTGTGTTGGAGATGCACAATAGTTCTTCTGTGGCTTTCATTGGAACTGTTATTTCGTTGCAAAATAGAGCAAACAATATTGACAATACTGTGTTTAAAATGTACGTCACTTAATATTACCCTTTTGTTTGTTGAACTGTTGTATAAAATCAATGCACATTTGTAGTGTGGATATTTGGGGAAAATTGCATTCTTGCTCATACATGACCAACATTAAATACAAGAAGAACTCACACAGGGTATGTTTCTGTATCAAAGAGAGTTTGAGTCTTAAATCGAACTCTATGCACTCTCTGTGTCTATATTTGTTCTTCATGCTAGTAAGGGCTAAATTCCCACTTTTACAAAGGTACATTGTCGAGAACAGCAGTAATTTAGCGCTATACTCTGCACGCAACCTATCATATGTGGGTGCAGTCAGTTTTGACTGCAAAAGATGAGGTAATTTTATTGGTTGTCATGTATTTGACCTTTCACAGCACTACCATTTACCCGTTTTTACACTAAGATGTGGCATTTTGCTTGTTAGAAATACATGCTGGACATTTTGAACATTTAGAGAACATTCAGAAATAACATTTTCATAACTTAATGGGAACGTTAGCAAAACATATTTTTGTTAGCTGGGTACGCATATAAAACATTTTAGATAAAAGTCTGCCAAATGAAAATGTAAACTGAACACTGAACAGCAGCATTCGGCACAGGGAATCATTTAACATGAACTGTCCGAATGAATTAATTCACTAAAATGAATCCGATTTCCCAATGCTTCAAATGAAACAGTGTTTTGACATGCTACATGCTAAGTTAATAATAGTTACTCCTTAACACTGATCACATGAGTGGATGTAAGAGGCAAAATAAGCACTTTATTGAATGATAATGTTCACTTTCATTTCTTCAAATGCTTTTTGCTTTGAAATCTATTCCCCATCAGAGCCTCGGGATGGTAATGATCAAGTCATACATCTGGTGTCAGGGTTTCATCTTTACAAACATCTTTACCCTAAAGTGGTCCCGATGCTTATGCACATCTTTACTTTTAATCAAACAAAGTAATTAAACACTTCAATCACACTAATAGCTGCCATTGATTCCCATTATCTGTCATGTATATCAACAACAGATTTATACGTAATATGCATCGCTGACTACACTTCTTTCCCACTTCAGTTCTTTAAGGAGCATGTTACCATGGCAACAAGGACCCCCACAAAAATCGGTTTTTGCTCTTTAAGACTGGCTGACAACCATCAGACATCCATTTTGTGCATAGGAAAACGCTTTTTTTTTTTTTTTTTTTTTTTTTTTTTTACAATTGCATACAGAAAGCAAAAAAGTAAACAGAAAATGTTAAGGTCAGATAAACCTGCAAAGTGTTTGCATCCTAAACTATCACCTTAGATATGATCAACTCCTCTGAGGGCATTTATTTGCTCAAAAAACACTGACATGGCTGCTTCGTGTCTTTTCCTTAGAGAAAAATAAAAAGATTGAAGACAGAAAAAGTAGACACTTGCTTTAGTGCAAATCTATTGTATTCATGAACCTACAAGACTGTTGACAAAAAAGGGAAACATAAACTGCAAAAATATGCACAGACTATGTTTCCTCTCCCTGGTACGCCCACTTTTCTTTTCCCAGGGTGCATCTGCTTCTCCCTGGCCGCCTCTCCAGCAAGTCGAGCGAGTCAAACACTATTTGACTGCCTGGAGTACAGGCAGCAGGACCTTAGTGTGAGACAAAAGTTAAAACCCTTTTGTGTAAAGCCTCGTCTGCTCTCTCTCTCTCCCCCCTCGCCAGCTCTGCATCGCCAATGCCCCAAAATCAAAGCAGAAGAATATTTGTTAATTTTGTTCATTTGTAGAAAAAAACTGACAGAATTTTCCGTGCACAGAGACACCGACGGCAGCAGCAGAAACAATGTCAGCCTCAGGGATGTGGAAATACTACAAAATTAATGATGACAACCCACACATTGCGAACTACATGCTTTCAATCACAATTCGTTATCGATTAGTGAAGGCGGGATAGGCGGAATCGCGCTGAATGACACAGACCAGAAGCGCGCTCTCTCTCTTTCTTGCGCGCGATCCCGGTTCTCTCAGACAGCGCGCGATTAGTTCTCCTTGCTCCTGAATGGTCAAATGCACACATAGTTGTCAAAATGTCCATCGTGTGGAGTATCTCACGTAAATACAGTCGGTTATGGCTTAAGTGGACGTAAACATTTGGGTGAAAACAGGATATGTGTTAGTATCCATGGATTCGGTCTTAAAGGGACCGTAGCCTAATTAAATATTTGTCAGTAATGTTAATAAAACAACAAAAGATAAAAAAAAGTTAAATAAATGTATGCATGGTATATAAACCTACTGTATCTGAAAAAACAAGTTGGTAATTAATTACCAACTAATTAAATATTGGTAATTATGCCCTTTGAAGGTGAAATTTTTGTTCTTTAAGTTTGTGACAAGCACATAAAAATGTATTACTTTTTTCATTAGAGTAATAATAAAGAAGCTGCCCTACATTCATTAGTCTCACTGTGCTTGGAAAACTGCAACATCACCCAAAAAGAGAGAGAAATTAATAAATCTAAAGGCATCGGTATCGGTATCGGCGAGTACCAGAAAAAAAATATTGATACTCGTACTCGGTCCTTAAAAAATGGTATCTATCTATCTATCTATCTATCTATCTGAAAATTGTATTTTTTCTAAATATAGCAAAATAGCGACCTAAATTTGGGTCTGTTCGGATCCCTTTTTCACTTATGTAAAAAAGCACCCAGTACATTTGGAACAACAGTTGAGTAAATGATGACAGAATTTTAATTTAGCTGGGAACTACATTTAATGACAGAAATAAGATATTAATAAAAAATATGAAGTGTGTATATTGCACACAATACTTAAGTTTGTGCTAAATATTAATTTGTTCACTGCTGAAAACAAAACAAAACTGTTGTGAATTCGTTGAGCAAACAGTGGCTTTGTATTAAGAACACACTATGAATTAGTTTAACAGTTACATGACCTCATCAGTTGAACCACAGCTATGATTAAACACTCAACATAAAACACAAACACTCATCTCTCAAGCATAAAAACCTCACGTGCCTTCATTCAAATCCCTTTACCATTCAGATGGAATCAAAGCAATTAGCTTTGCTTGGTCTTTGCTTTTTTACTCTTATCTTTCAAGCAATTATCTCCATTTCCCCAAAGCAGCAAGGCATCACTTCAGGTTTTCCATGTGTCATTGAATTTTTATTCTGAGTCACACATGCATACATGAATCATACACACACACACACACACACACACACACAGCATGTCTTCTTGATTAACGTCTTGCTACATCCTTCTGTCTTAATTATATGTCTCTTTTCACACCGAGCTCCTGTCAGCTAATGGGAAACATTTTACCTCAAAGGAAGTGAAGGGGGTAAAAAACACCTAGACGTTTGAGAAATTGAGACAAGTAACTAATAGCGTGACCTTACGTCCAGGCATCAATCAGATGAAATTAGAAAGGGAATATGTTGTCTATTTTACAGCTGTGAGATATGACTTCTGCCCAGTAGGTGTTACCACGGAGACGGCTTGCTGTCATCCATCAGGAAGTGAATCCTTGAGGATTATGGGATATTTACCTGATGGGCGATACACAGCAACTTAGCAAAGCTCCGACTGTCAAGGACAGCGTGATGTGAGAGCTAAATGATGATGTTCTTCCAGAGTATGTGACTAATGGTTGCAGTTCTTTGCATTACTCAGTGTAAAGCAAAAAAAAAGCTTGGACAATTAGCACTAGTTAAAAAAAAAAAAAGCAACCCTCATTATCATTGGGGTAAAATTTATGGTATATCATTTATGGTAAATCAACTAGGAATAACTATATAAAAAATAAAATATCTGTAATAATAACCAAGATTTTTACTTGCCAAGCTAAATAATGCATGGATGGGCAGGGAGTTTTTGCCCAGAACAGAACCACCGTCTTTCCATAGTTGAAAAACTGATTGAGTGATTACACGAGATATGATACGTTTCAGCAAGTTGTACTGTATCTTTCAACATACCTTCAGATGTTCATTTATGTTCATTCTGTAGTAGTGAAGAGGAAGGGATGATCACGTTCACTCACGCTCCGCGCTGCCGTTTGAACTGAGGTGCCTATACAGCGATCTGTCACGCCACATCAAAAAGCGTCAAAACGGCATTTATTGCTTGAATTTCGTGATAAAATGGACAGAATTTGAAAGACGGCACTTTGTTTCTTATCGAAAGTAACATAACACAGAGCTTATTGCGATTATTGGTGGTTAATGCTGGTTACATAAACTGTAAAAAAAATATGGACGACGCACCTTCACTCTCTTCCATTGTAGTAAGTGAAGCCAGTGTGTCTATATGGCGCTGACATCTTGAGTCTCGAGTCTGCGCATTGTGAACTTGAAACCCGAGTCTGCGCAGTAGTGAGCACAAAGTGAAGCCGTGATATCAAGGTCCCGCCCAAACTCAGAACAACATATTATTTCGGTGTGAAATAAACAGTTATGGAGATGTAGAAATTAAAGTTAAAGCTCCAGTCACCTCGTGAAGATCCAGAAAAACATCCGTTGGCGCCTCAGTGATTACTTCACTCAGGGAAGCTGTCAACCTCAGCTGTCAACCATGACGTCTCACCCCTGTTTTTATAGCATCAAATAACTAACTAAAACCAAACTTATTGAAAAAAAAAAAGAACAC
Organism: Ctenopharyngodon idella; assembly: GCF_019924925.1. Lineage (NCBI taxonomy): Eukaryota > Metazoa > Chordata > Actinopteri > Cypriniformes > Xenocyprididae > Ctenopharyngodon > Ctenopharyngodon idella. Next base: position 36,495,167 of record NC_067220.1, read on the forward strand.
TTCAACTAACACCAGTGTGATAAAAACTGCCTAATATGACAGAAATTGTCTTTGGGGAAAAAAAAATATATATATATATATTTGAAGTATAATTTATTTGTTTATTTTGTCTCATGTCCCACTGGAATACATGGAGAGGGCAGGGTTTATGACCTATACTGCTTCCAGCCACCTGGGGGCGATTGAGACGCTTTGGCTTCACTTTTCAGGACTCGTGTGGCATGCTTGGCTGGTTAAAAGTGGTTAGGCTAAAATGCATTACTGTGCGTGCCCCCTTTTGGATTGGAGTGTGGATCGCCTGTGACTGACTATATTCGTCGTCTGCATGAACCGAACCGTGATGTCCATACCGTGACCGTTCGGGTTGAATACATGTAGGCCTACCATAAAACCCTTAAAATATATATATATTCATATACTTTCATTAACTTTGTTAATAAAACATCATTTCGTTTTTGGACAATCAGTTTTGGACTGATTGTTTGAATGAATTTGCTTACTAGATAATTGGACTGAAAACCAGGGAGTTTAGCGGCTTTAAATGATACATTTATTTATTTTAAATTTATTTTCGTTATTTGCATTACATTATTTTAATGTAATATATCCTCAGAATATCCTCAGTGGAGTATAACGGATTAACCTCAACTAAAAACCAACAAAAAGTGGGAAAAGAGAGAGTGAAATTACCCATGTGGAAGGAACAAATGTAAAACACAATGACTCAACTCTTCACATGAGGTTAGACTTCCTAAAAAATCTTCTCTCCTCAGAGCAAATGCACGAAAAACAGGTTCGCCGTGCTTTGTCTGCTGTGATTCAGCCTGACATGCACAGAGAGGCCTTGCAAGTTCCGTACCTATGAGTCACTGCTTCAGCTCCAGTGCACTGAACTTTACCCCTCGGACTCGACCGCAGAAGCACTGAACATTACATGAGAAGAAAGGTGAACAAATAATCCAATAGGTACTATGAGTTGATGACCGAGAAACTATTTATATAACTTAGACAACTGGAAAGAATATGCTTCTCATTACACACACATACAGTATATATACTGTATAATGTGTATATATATATTCAAATGATGTGATTAAGATTGCTACAAAATCATGAAGAAAGAAAAAGAGAAAGAAATCAGTGTGAAAACCAAGGCTCATAAAACAACTAAAAGGGCTCTAATCCATTTAGAATACAATGTTCCTTTGGGTGATTTTGTTAAAACCAATTAGCACTGGAAAGGTCAAAGGCTTAGATGGGGAAAAAAAACATCAAAGTAGATTGGTCCTTAGTTTAAATTTGACCAACAGAGCTAATGCTTTGCAATTCAATTGTGCATGTTAATAAGAGCACTTGAATTTGAGAGGAAGGAGGAAATGAGTGCAGAGAGGCAAGAGGAAGAGAGCGAGTGAGAGTTCAGTGGGGACGCACTACGGCGCTGGCCTTTTTCTGTAGCTCTTAAGCGCGCACATTATCAGGTGGCTGTTTACCACAAGAACACTTCTGCGCTTGTGTGGGAGCCCAAAAAACAAAAGCCATCATCCAGGAGACCAACCTCTCTGCATATTTTAACTGAACATTCAACATGGTCCACCTGACAGATTTATAAATGACCATAATCATCTATCAAAGGATGCTTTTTTGTCCAAAGAGACTTACAATGCTGTAATTGAAAGGTCAGTCCACATGTCACCTGGGGTTAAGTGCTTTGCACAAGGGCACAGCGGTAATGTGCCGGTGGAAGACATTAACTCTCTAGTCAGTGGTTTTTATCCTTTTATGTCACCAATATCCCGACAGGGATGAAAGCAGGTTCAAGATTTAACGTCTAGCTAATATAAAAGCAATTCAGATGCTCACTGGTGAAAGTAAATCAGTGAAATCAAGAATTACAATGGTAGTGAAAAATCTGGACATGGCTGGAAACATTTTTTTGTCTTAAATACACTTTTGATCTAATAGTTTGTTGATCTAAAAGTGCTTGAAATTAGTTTTGTAGATAAATATAAGGGTCATTTTAAAAGTGTAAAAAAAAAAACCTAATGGAGATATAATTAATTTTGAAGTTTTATTAAGTGTTAACAATGAGATTATGTGGTTTTTAGAATCAATTAACACTGCTTTTGTCAGTTTTTACAAGATGGAAAAAAATTTGTCACCAAAAAAGTCACTCGGTTTAACCAAAATTTCAGTTTTACCGATTGACACTTTTGGTTATACCGAATGACAATATTTTCAATCAATGCTAACAGGCTGATATCTATCTAGCAAAAGGATAATCAGACATTTTATATTTAGTACAAGTTTTTAAAATATTTTAACATTTTCCATGTTTTATAGCGGTTGTACCGAATGACCTGATGTTCAGGACATGCGTATGAGCAAGTGAAAACATGAATTTTTCAAATAGTTAAGAGAGAGTTAGTTACTTTGCTTCACGACCATGTGGTCCTTTGCAGGTGTCTGAATGTTGTCACATCCTGTCACATGATACTGACCGCATGACTTGATCCAAAATGGTCCCTTTATATTGGTTAATCCAAATGACATCAATGAAATTAATTTTTCCAGACATTCTTTCTCATATAAAAGCAATGACTTCTACACATAATTTTAATAACATTTTGCACTATGTTGATATATGATGTTATAAAATCATGCCAGAATAAAAAAGAAATATATACATTTATTACATGTTAAGATATTTTAATCACAAATAAAATGGCTGTATTGGCCTTTTGATGGTTAAACCAAATGACCTTTTGACGCTTCAAAATCTTTAAAATACCTTTATATGTAGCAAAATATAATGAAAACCTTTTGGACTCGATAAAAGAGATCTAGTTGTACTACCTTACATACTTTGGATGTCATATCCTTGTTTTTTTTATTATCATTAAGGCCTTTGGACAAAAAAAAAAAAAAAAAAGACCCGTCACGTCATTGACCCATAAATTATTAAACAAAGTCGTTCTAGAAAAGCATCAATCTTTTGAATCAATCAATCAATCAAAGGAAAATAAAATAAAGTAAAATAAAATAGCAAAATAAAAAAAAAATGAAATGGAAAAATTCAGCATCAACATAGCAATGTTGAGGTAGGAAGCCAAAAGCATGCCAAATAAAATAAAATAAAATAATAAATTAAAAAAATAAATAAAATAAAATAAAATAAAATAAAATAAAATAAAATAAAATAAAATAAAAATCAACCAAAATAATTTATTAAATAAATAAAATTCCATAATTAAAGTGCAACACAAACCAGGAACAAACAGAAGAACTCCACTCACACAAAACAAAAGTGTGCGAAAAAGCCAATTTGTACCACTCTAACCATGACGAAAGACAGCGTCTGCTCTGGAGATCTCTGACTCTTCGCAGTAATCTATTTCTAAAGTTTTGAGGGGAAATGGAAAAGAAAGCAGCCTAAATTACAGCAATTTATTATAACCATTAAAGCTTATTAGCCAGAACTTAAGCCTCATCAAGTTTCTCCTTGATGCTCTATGCACTTTGAAGATAGAAGACAGAAACAAACATGCACAAATACCCCGATCGGTACTATGTGTTGCACATTTATTTTGTCTGTCAATATCCAGAGCATAGTCAATGCATCTCATGAATTTCTAATGCCTTTAAGCCACATAGATGCCAAATTTTCCACTGAAGAGCGACAAGCTTTAAGAAAGGCCTTCAACTAGAATGTTTTGTACGGTTTCTCTTTTTTATTCTACTCCTGTCTTCCTTTCTTTTTTATCATAAGCTATTTGTTTTGATACATTATTTCATAATTTTCCTTTTTAGCAAAGAACAGGAATACCAAAGTAGTGGCCTCACATTTATGCCAAAGCAAAGTCCTTTCCTTTGACAAAGAACACTTGAGGAAACCTATAGCTCTAAAGTTCCCACTGAGAAGAAAATAAATTACATTTGAGATCTATTTAATATCTAAGCTGTTTCTTCTAGGCAGCAATAAGAATAAATGGCGATATCTCCTGTTTCAAAAGAGATATCAGTGATGCCTCAAACTGTGCTCAGATCAAATTCTACAATCAAAATTAGAGATTTCAATTATCTGAGCTATGCTATCAGCATCAATTTTGAGCTAAGAACTGAACTCCACATCATCTGAGCAATGAAAGATCAACTACAACTAGACATTTTCTGAATTAGGCGTATAAACTGATTATTACTGGAAAAAAGTGATCTCAAGACCTCACTTTTAAACTTGGAAGAAACCTTCAAATCACAAACTCTACACATTAAAGTGGACCAACGATGCCCCTTTTCACAAGATGTAATATTAGTCTCTGGTGTCCCCAGAATATGTCTGTGAAGTTTCAGCTCAAAATACCCCACATCATTTATTATAGCTTGTCAAATTTGCCCCTATTTGAGTGTGAGCCAAAACACACTGTTTTTGTATTACCCTTTAAATGCAAATGAGCTGCTGCTCCCGGACGATTTTTAAAAGAGGGCGGAGCTTTAACAGCTTGCACTTCGGTTGCTCAACAACAACAAAGCTGGAGAATCTCACGCAGCCAAAATGACAATTTTCAGTAACGGTGTTCAGCCTTACATTGTTCAAACCAGAGTTGGACACTGATGGAGAGACTCAGGATGAAGTTACAACTTTTAGAATGCATCTGGACCTTTCTGAATGGTTAGTGGATAAATTTATGTAGTTGCTGTGGAGTTGATTCAGGGTCAAATTGCAGGCTATCCAAGCTAACGAAACTGTGCAGCCAACTACAGAACAGTTAGCATGCTTCGCTCGAACATTTGCCATGGTGTTAGAACTGGTACACCGTTTTCGCTTGCGGAAACAAAATGGCGGCGCTGTGGGTGGAAACATACAGATTAAGGGGCGGTAATATTATAATGAGATCCCCTTCCTACGTCACAAGGTGAGTGAAATCTGAGTGGCTCATTTTTTCACATGCTTGCTGAGAAAGGCTTGCCAAAACAATGTCCTTTTTAACATTTTCTCAGTAGCTAGATGCACCGGGGACCCGATTATAGCACTTAAACTTGGAAAAAGTCTGATTTTCATGATATGTCCCCTTTAAGGCAGGTTCACACAGAACGCATTTGAATGGCACTGTATATTTTGTAGAAACATTCAGAAAACAGCAAAAGCACAAAAGACCTCCCTGCTTTCATGTGCTAACGGAACAGAGTCTCGTGTTAGATCTTTTTGAGCGCTCATTCTGCACTTCCTGTTCTGTTCTAATTCTGTGTACATTAATAAAGCCATCAGGGATTGTGAAGGAGGATGGGAGTTTATATGTGTATATACGCTAGATGTATCATGGACTTCCAAAGGCTTGTTAACACATAAAACTTTTTATGGGTTTTGGCTGTTCATCTACACAACAACGGTGTTTTGGGGGCCTGAAAATGCAAACTTTTGAAAATGGGTTTCAAAGTGCACGCTTTTTGAAAACGATACTGTTATCGTCTCCATGTAAGCTACTCTACAAAAACATGAATTTGTGAAAATGGTGACATCATGCGTATTACGTGTTCAGTCTAACCACTGCTAACTACATCGCCAACTACTGGCCTGGCAGCATAATACAGTGTTTTAGTCTTTTCACGGATGGGGATCGTTTTGACATTGGGACCGTTTTTACAGCGTTGTCATCTGTACGCGAAAAACGCAAAGGAAAAACTTTTCCGATTTTAGTACATTGTTGTCATGTTAATCCTTAATGTGGGTGATTTTTTTCAGGTCAGAGTTTGTTGGTTCATGTTGGCTTCCATGTCTGCTTATAGTGTTGTCCATTTAAAAGAGATCTCACAGACCACAAGAACATAAACTCAGAGCATGAACAAACCAAGTTTATGTCATAAACCATGATGAATGAAACTAAGAAGTGGCTTGGTGCTCTGGGGATCAGCATCAGGTTCAATGGGAGGAAATGAGAGTATAAAAGTAGATTTCCATATCTATGGGATAATTGGAAAACTTTCGCACAGATTTGAGACAGTCTCTGCATTTGGAGCACATTCCTGAATGATGTGTTGAACCCCTATTGTTTTATTGTGGAGGAAATGTCTGCAAAAACTGCCGCTTGGTTGAACGGTGAATAAAAGATGGATTTTAAATGGCTTTTTTGTTTCTTTTACACCCGTCTCTGTCGCTTGTGCTCTCTGACTTCCTGTTTAAGCAGCCGGAGGCTAAGAGCATATAACACATATTAAGATGGAATTCAAATGACTTCCTGTTATTTTTTTTCCCCTTGCTGCGTCCAGACAGGTCATAAAAACCATGCCCTGATCTGTCATTTCATGACAGGTCTCATTTGTATTCATAGGTATTCATATGTAAATTATTCACATAGACAATGAAATGTGCAACAATTATTGACAGCGATTGAAATATAAAGACACATTTGCAGCTTCAGAGATATACAAATAGTTATCGATACTTAAGACACTATTTAAAAGTGGGACTCTCGTTTATTAATAAATCATGAAGACTTTTTAAAGGAAAATGTATCAACAAAATTCCGATAGGAATATTAATAGCACTGAAAGCCATTTGTACTCCTAATATGGACGAATTTAAATATCATCAAATCTTAACCTCATTAAATTAAATCTAATGTTACAATACATGTCTCACTCATTTACACACTCAGTGTGAATGTTCCGGTATTAAACATTTAATTAATATTCAATATTCTATGTACCTCAAAGAACTCGTATCCAAACTAACAAAAAGGTTTTCATACTAGAAATACAAAGTTCTCTCATGAAACTCTAGAAGGCACAGGCTCCATCTGCTTGCAATCACATCATTCTCTATAAGGCGCAGCTGATTGGTTCCAGCTGTATCAGTAGCCAATGAGCTCGCTGCTCAGTAGCAGTTTGCAGTGCACTTTCAGAAACCCTCCACCTTCCCCAGCTCCACCTGTATAGATCTGCTTCATGTAGCTTTTTACAGAAGCAGCATGTGTTACTTGCTCACAGCAGCATGTCGTGAATGTATTAGCAGTAACAAGTCCCATACTTGCTCTGCAGCAGCAGCAGCCTATAGCAGATCAATTTGCCAATACACAAACAAATTAATATTGTCATATCCATTACCATGCCAAACACTCTGAGAGTTGTCATGACAGAATTAGCATCACATTTTTGGTATAAACACCTGTGAATACAAATGAGATCATGTTGATCATTTTTAATGCAAATGATAATCACCTCAGATTTTCTGTGGAAGGACAAACAGGTGACACTGCTTTAAGCATAAAAAGAGAGCAAAACTGTTAGTACCATTTAATTGAATATTGCACATAATAAATACAAAAATTAAAAGTTAAATATGTTGCGTGATCCATCCTCATTGTTTTGCATGGTTTGATGCAAAAAAAAAAATAAAATCTTGGGACGTAAATTAAATCAATCAATTAAATTTACCTAGCGAAGCATGGAATAAACAAATAGTGGGGTGGACGTATTGCAGACATGGAGATGGAGACAGAGACCATGGTTCCATGAGCAGATGATGTGCGCAGTGGCCATGCATCTCAATTAATATGCCAAATGTAAAATTGGTTTACTTGTACTTGACTGGGTTTTTCTATTTTGCTTGTGTACAGCATTACAGATAAATGTTTAACAAATGTTCCTGGGGATCTAATGAATGTTTTGAACATTCCCTTAGTATATTTTGCCCTTTTATATGTACCTGTTTAAAGAGTATTCTTGTTTAAAGACCATGTCTGAATGGAACAAAAAAGAATACATGACAAGAATTCTCCTTTTAAGCAATATCACACAAGCAAAAATCCTGTGGCTGCAGGTAACGCAAATCACGAACTAAGTTTAAAATAATACAGCAATGAATATTTCCATTCCATCTATACAGAATAGCCCCACACTACAGAATAACTGAACAATTCCTTTATATTTCTAATATAACTAGTTGCCAAACACTCTTTAATCTTACAAAAAGCTAACAACAGTTATTCAGAAAACAAATGATGCGATGAATTGAAGACTGGATGCTGTTTTCAAAAGTTATTGTATAATAAAATGACACAAATTACAGCCTGTCTGCAGAGAGAAAAGATAATAAAGCACAACTTCACAGAGTCATGGTTCAACTAAATATTTTTCTATTTTACCAGACTGCAGATTTACATTTGATCTCAGGTGGTCTTGAATAGACCTAAAATAAGATCTAACTTAGAAATATCGAGAAAATATGTGTTAAAGGATAAGTTCACCCAAAAATTAAAAAAATTATGTAATTTCATGTTACTATTTATGTTACTTACCCTCATGTCGTTCCACACCCGTAAGACCTTCATTCATCTTCGGAACACAAATTAAGATATTTTTGATAAAATCTGATGGCTCAATGAGGCCTGCATTGCTAACAAGATAATTAACACTTTCAATGCCCAGAAAGGTACTGAAGACATATTTAAAACAGTTCATGTGACTACAGTGGTTCAACCTAAATGATATGAAGTGACGAGAATACTTTTTGTGCGCCAAAAAAACAAAATAACGACTTAATTCAAGAATATCTAGAGATGGGTAATTTCAAAACACTGCTTCATGAAGCTTCGAAGCTTTACAAATCTTTTGTTTCGAATCAGTGGTTCGGAGCGTGTATCAAACTGCCAAAGTCACATGATTTCAGTAAACGAGGCTTTGTTACCTCATAAGTGTTTCGAAATGTTTCGAAATTGCAATGGTTCACGTAACTTTGGCAGTTTGATACTAAGCACTCACGTCGATTCATAAAATTGAGTTTAAGCCACTGGAGTCACATGGAATACTTTAATGATGTCTGTTCTCTACATTTCTGGACCTTGGAGGGGTAGTTGCGTTGGATCTCTATGGAGAGACAGTGGAGAGACTCTATCAGACTTCATCAAAAATATCTTAATTTGTGTTGCGAAGATGAATGAAGGACTTACGAATGTGGAACGGCATGAGGGTGAGTAATAAATGACAGAATTTTCATTTTTGGGTGAACTAACCCTTTAATAAAAATGTATTTCCAAGTGATTCCTTGCACAATACTATGTTATGACCTCAAAACTACTTTTACTATAAGGCATGACTTGTAAACTAATGTTTGATGTTTGCATCACATAACCAGCTCCATATGAACACTTTTTGAATAGCATCTGGTACAGCACTGTACTTGTAATGCAAATCACTTGGGTACGAGTCCAGTGAAACATGAATTACAAGAATCACAATAGAAGAGCTCAAAGATTTGTGTAAGCAAGATACAATGGCATGGTTGCTTTAGCAAAAGTGTTTTTATCTCACATTTGCTTTTGTTAACACTGTTGCTTAGGTTTAGAGTTTTGTGTAGGCTAGATGGTATATTAATTTCAAATACAATAGCGCATTAATATTTTAGCGCCACTCACCGGACATTTCGTTTCCAAACTTCCGCGTACAACAACCAACATAATAAAGCGTTTTCAGAATTTTAGAATTTGGAGAAACGTAATAAAACTTTCTCAGAATTCTGAGAAAACTGAATGTGCGTTTAGCACCACTGGACATTTCAAGTGTCTCGAAACATGCAAGAAGTAATGTTACTTCCTTTTGCAGAAATGTTGCCACAGGTATGCGTTTCCAATGAGCTTGGGTTAGAATTTCGGTTAGGATGCCTATGTAGGAAATAGCAAGGTATCTTTGGAACAGTGCACTTTTTGTTTGGATGAAAAACAAGGACTCTCACAGCAACATTTTTGTTATGTCTAATTACATATTTTATATATACTCTTTCTTTCATCTGTGGAAGACAAAAGAATTTTTATATTTTCAAAAACATTTCGGTCCACACAATGAACGTTAGTGGGGTCCAAAACAACACAATTTCATTGTATGAAAAAATAAAAATAAAAAAATAATAAAAATATCTTATTTTGTCTTCAGAAGTCATATATGGAACAGTATGAGGCTGAGTAAATGAATACACAATTAAAATTTTTGGGTGAACTAAGTCCTCTTAAACATCCAAAAACATGTACACACACGCTCCTGCTATGCTCTACTGTCACTTTTTCATTTCTTTATCTTTTCCCTGCTGCATCTCTCTGGGTGGGTCTGCATCTATCTGTCATTCCCTCTGTCTCTCCCTGCCTCCGTTTCCCCCGAGGCTGTCGCCAGATCAATGTTGGTGAATGGCTAGCCTCCAGCACTTCCGCTGAGTCAGAAAGGTGGGAAAATATGGTGAACTGCGAGGGAGAAACCGCCCCCTGTTCCAAAGAAGCTGTCCAACCGTCTATCTCTTCATACCTGTAGCCTCTGTCAGCGCCCCGTGATGGCTCCCAGGATACAGCCTGTATAAACACAAACCGGGACAAGCGTCTGAGGTAATTTGTGTCATTGTGGGATGCTCCAGTCTGTTCGGAGTAAATCTGCACACGCACACACGCACGGTGAAGGCTAAAGTCAGCCGATTCGTCTTCATTCATAACAATCTGTCATAACTTGGCCATGTTAAGATTTTCAGGGGAAAGAGTCTTTACCCCGTCTCCCTTCCCACTGCTTTGGGCTAAATGAAAACCAAGCAGAGCATAGCGGCGTGTGTGCGTGTGGGCTTGCAACTACATCCACAGTGTTACGTCTCTGCATGCTTTGGAATTTCCATATGTCTCTGTGGTTACTCCTGCCATCCATCACAATTGTTCTCTAGGCAAGACAGCTGTCCTCGCCTCGGGAATATTCACAGCCCACCAGCCCATCAAATTACATCTAATTCTCTTTCAGTCAAGCCTGAGACTCCAAAGAGAAGTTCAAAACGGCCTCTGACCGGCGCTGGGAGGGAATTCGGGGGCAGAGTTGTTGTCGTCGGCTGCGGCGGCACAATGTGACTCCAGCCGCGTTGCAGCCTTTTGGGGAAGGTGAAAAAGTGTGGGAGTTAGAGGGAGTCAGTGACATTTAAGAATATTAGACCGGAATCAAATTTTCTTTGTGTCTTTTCGTCTATGTATGAGAAAGTGACAGAAGAGAGAAGGTCAACAAAAGTGTGAGACATCATTAGTGCTTCGTTTTGGGAGGCACGGAAAAGGCATCAAGCAAACATCTATCTTCTTTTTCCGGTTTCTGTTTTTTCTTGCACCCTCTCGTTCTGTTCCAAAATGCATTGAGCTGCCTTGCTGTCTACTGTCTACATATGCAGATGCCTTCTGAGTTAGCATTCTAACTGAAACTGATTTGGAACATTCTACTTAGTCGTTAGCATGTTGCTAACAATGTGATACCAAAGACTATAGAATAACACAAGACGTGTCACTCGTATTATTATGAATGGGAGAAAGTGCAACGTGCAATATGGCGGAATAAGTTCCGCCTTCTAAATAAGAGCCAATCGCCGATTGGTAATGTCATCGCGTCACTGCAGCGGCCGTTAGAAGCTCCGGTTTCTATAGAAACAGTCAGACGCGCGCCTCCGAAATGAGGCACAAGAGACGCGCATTTAGGACTGCGCATGCGCATTAGGTTGATCCAGCCTGAAAAATACCGTTTTTTTGTCATGATTCGAGCATTTAGAAACAAAATTTCATGAGACAGTTGTCAGATTTCATTGGTGATTTCAAGTATGAAATTTAATCGAAAGCTTGGCAAACAGCTTTAGAGAATTTGATGTTTCCCCATTCAAAGAGATAGGAGCTACACTTGGATGTCCAAGAGGCGTTTCAAAGATGGCCGCCGAGTGAAATGACTTGTCTTAAAGGGACTTTGGTGATACTCTAACATGCTTAAAAATACATAGCATACACAAATATTGTGTAAAATAGTTTACATTACATAAGTGTACTCACAATATTGTCATATTCACTCACAATATCTTTACTGTTATAAAAAGTATATAGGTGTGTTCACGCCATGTAGGAATTACTGTAATTACAAGATTCTGCCTTTTAAAAGTGCTCATGTCCTACGAACTTGTAATTTCAACTTGTAAACTCAGAATTTTCTGAGAGCTCTCACTTGTACCATGTGACCGCTGTACCAGATTAAAAGAGTGCAACAGTCGGGTTCCAGAAGTAGAAACTCCATTAATTTTCTCCATAAGGAAATTGGTTTTGAATGATAACTTATAAACCTTTAAAGACAGACCAATGGAATTCCTGGTGAAAAACTACATTACCCATAATGCTGTACAGAAAGTTACACAAATCAGAGAGTCGAAAAAAGCAATACGTTCCAAAATAGCTCTTTAGCTCCGCCCACTCCCATGAAGCACTATGGATGACGTAATCGAGTAGATCTCCCTATACAGTCTCAAAATACTGAAATGTTGTATCGTTTTATACATATAATCAACATTTGTAAATGAGTTGTTTTATATTTCTCCATCATTTTTGATTTGATTATGCTGTTCGCATTGCTTCATGGGATTGTAGTTCTTTTCCTCACTAAAACCATTAAGTACACAATCTTGTACCTTTGTCTTTTTGTCAGATTTTCAAAAAAACGTTTTTGCATTAAATCGAAGTTTGTAGTGTTGTGATTCACCTCATAGCTGATTGGCTTGGTTCATGGCTTCTAAATGTCTTACAAAGATTATTTTTAAATCCCTAAGGGAAAAAAAAAAAAAAAACTTCTGTAACCAATGCCGCTGAAAAAGGGCATGTCCCTTGGCTATTTTGTCGTTGATAGAGTTGCCATAGAAATGCACAATTCCGAGTCTGAAGACGTGAATAGCTCCTAGTAGAACATCACGGATTGTCATCTCATAATTACGATAATTATAAAACCATAAAAAAAAAATAATAATAACTACGGTAATTATGACATGATGTGAATGTAGCATATTGTCAGCATTTCTCTCCACTATCTTGGAATTAATTTAGGGGCGTTCACACTATGTCAAAATTACCATAATTTTGAGATTCAGACTTGTTCACATGGTTCTCTTAGAACTCCGATTCCTGACAACTGGTGAGTAGATCTCTTGTAATATTTCTGCTTAATAATTCTAATAATTGACTACTGTTAATGTCTTAATGCAAAACAACATAGAGATATAACACACGTGAAAGTATAGTAGCTAGCACAGAGATAAATAATTATGTCTAATTATTATTAATGAGGCTTTTGCATTTATTAATAAGACATTTGGGTAGTTGCTGCAAAATGTTGCACTCATTTGCATAAACCTGAGCTATACTAAACTTTGTTGCATTGCCAAACAGTTGCTGCCATTCATGTATCTCCAATATTTACTGAACATAGGTGACTTTGTTTGCTTTGTCGCTGCAATTCTCCATTAGTGTGAATGGCCCTTTAAAACGCTGCCTACACAGACATCTCACTAGGTTTTGGAACAGAGCCGCTGTCTGCATTCTCTATGTTTCTCTCTCTCTCTTCACCTCTGCTCAGTTAACTGTCGCTTTGTAGTGACTGGTGACTTAGTTTGTACATGGCCGGTCTCCTGCATAATTGAACACAGCTAGTCTTTTGGGACAGTCTGTTTGTGAGGGAGGCTCATTCCATCCCAGCTGTTGTGGTGCGGTACTAAAACTCCCTTCTGCGGATCCATCCGCAGACCTCCTGTTCTGTCCTCAGTCGCTCTCTGTAACGTCCATCCACGTTTGTTGGGTGAAACATTGTTTACAGGGCTAATGTGCAGAGTGCAGCAGTTAAGTATCAGAAAAAAGAAAGAGTGGACAGTGTGCTTTTCGCAAATGAGCCTATGCAGCAGTTTTGTGATGCTCATTTTTGATAAAAGATGCAGACTACATCTGGCACGCTTGCGCCTGGGGCACTTTTTAAGCATGTCTGTTTTTAGCACTTTGTGTGTCCTGGCTGCTGTTATGGAATTGTGAGCCACATCATCAGAAGACAGCGAAACCGAGCACAAGCGCTAAGTGAGGAAGGGTGTGGGAGCTGCATCATATCAGTTTTCTGCCCACTTCACATACTTAGGGCTTCTGTTCCATGGGGGCTCACTTTGTTGGCTCACTTAAGGAAACTAGAGTGTAATTTATTTGATGTCGCATGGCATGTTGCCAGCCGATCTTGATATTCCCGTCTCTTTTACTCTACATCACTCCTCTCCGCTTCAACTGATAGCAAGCTAGTATAGAAAAAACTGCATCACTACTACTCAGTTTAAATGTCGCCTCATGTATATCAAGCTCAAAATAAAAAAATAAATAAATAAATAAACGTAGCAATGTTTGATGTTGTCAGAGACAATAAAGACAAAGACAAAAAATATTAAGGATATTACACTAATAATGTTTTTTAAAAAGGAAAATCTAGATTGTTTTAAATAATCCAATCATAGTCAATAATTTTGGGGACTGACTGGCTTGAGCTGCTTTAATAAATAAAATGTTTGAATTTTAAATGCCATTTAGTCATAGTAAGACTGACTAAAATTAATAAATATTATATGAAAAAATATTGACTAAAATTAACATATTTTCAAATTCATATCTCAAAACACACACTCTCTCTCTCTCACACACACACACACACACACACACACATACTACACAAAAAAAAACTGTAAATGTAACATTGGTCTGAAGGTTTATTTTTCTTATTTTTTCATCTATTCAATGTATGACTCAGTTTCAGTCAAGATTTAAGCATTGACAACTGGGTGGAAACATTTATAATTGGGTTTTTGCTTTTAAGAACAATTCAATAAAAAAAAAAAAAAAAATGTCAATAAAACAATAGACATTTAAGAGTGGAAGCAAAAACAAGAGATGAGCAGTCAGAATGTATTTGCATTTGTACTTTAAAATAAAATAAAATAAAATAAAATAAGTGAGGAAACGGACCTGATCGTGCGGGAGGTTAAAACGCGTGAGCAGACCATCTACGGGAAAAGCCGGATTCCACCAAAGTATTTTTATCTTTATGCACACAATAATAATCTTTTACATTGTAATCCTTTTATTTCTAATATTTGGCATGTTAGTGTGCTGCTGCGCATCCATGTGTTTGTGTAATAAGCAGAGTGTACGTGTGTTGTGCACACGCATATAGGCACGTATTACTAACACGCTCTTTAAATAAAACAAATATTGCACAATTGACTTTAGACCGGGTTTCAGTTGGTCAATGGCACAGTCTATTTCAGTTTCCTCAAAATAGTAATGCGCCAACAATGCACCTGAACACAGGTTTTCAGACCAGCATGCCATTTGCTATTTAAACAACGTGGCGCAGGACGTGAAAATGATAACTGCATCTGGCTGAAATTAGCAAAAAACACTTGAGTTGCGCTTGGCGCCGCATTGCACTGGGTGTATGAGAGGGCCCATAGTGTGCATGTGTCTATTGCATGTAGTGGTCAAAGTGCACTTTGAAAGGCTATACTCCTGACCATGTAACGGCAGGCAATAAAAAGTAAGGCATACCAAAGGCTTTAGGTTCCGGACACAGCCTAGATCAAGCTATCTGTCTGTAGAGTAAGCATAAATTTCACCTCTGTGGTGCAAATAGTTCTGTACATTCCCTGTAGCCTATATGTGCCAATCAAACCCACCTCTTCATTACTGTAAGTCTCACACCATAGAGGTTTGTGTCCTGCTGTGAATGTTTCCAAACCTTAGCGGTCAAATGATGTCCCTTGGCAATTGGATTTCTCTTTCTTATCAGCTATCATTCTATAAAGTGCCTGCAGCCTCATTATCAGCCCAGTGTTTGGTAACTGGTGTCATTCTAACCCGCCGTCGTGTATTCGCTGTGTTTGTAAAGGTCAGCATCAGACTTTGGCCCCAGACCGAGGCACACAACAAATCATAATAAATAAAACAGTCCTGAGAGCTTAGCTTAGTTATAATGATGACTAGAGGTCAGGATTTCTTTACCTGGTCAGAATTTGATGAAGAAGGAGAGAACACGGTCATCTTATGCTAGCTGTAGTATGCTATGCTAGCTGTTATGTGCTGACAAATTTATTCAAACATACATACAAAATAAACAGTAAATGAGCTCCTCTCTAGTGTTTTTATAGCTAACTAATGAACTGTGAAGATTGGAAAACTTTCCTTGGGTAAATGCAATGTGACATTTTCTTCACAAGCTGTTTTTATTGAAGTCTTTCCATGGTTGAAACACTGATTGAGCGATTACATGAGACATGATACATTTCAGTAAGTTGTACTGTGTCTTTCAACATACCTTTTAATGTTCATGCATGTTTTTTCGTGTTGTATTAAAATAAAAGAAAAAAACACTTGAACTGAGGCGCTACAGCAATCTGTCACACCACTCTTAAAGGGATAGTTCACCCAAAAATTAAAATTATTCCATGATTTACTTACCCTCAAGCCATCCTAGGTGTATATGACTATCTTCTTTTAGACAAACACAATCAGAGATATATTTAAAAATATCCTTAGTCCTCCAAGGTTTATAATGGTAGTAAATGGGGGGCCGTGTTTTGAAGCCAAAAATAATGCATCCATCCATAAAAAAAATTAATCCATACGACTTCAGGGGGTTAATAAAGGCCTTCTGAAGCAAAGCGATGGGTTTTTGCAAGAACAAATCTTTACACATTCCTTCTAATATCAAATATAAAACAAGAACTAAGATGTTTAATGCAAGACACAACTGATGGGACACAATTGAGCTCCACAAGTGGAGCTTTCAGATGATATTTACTAGGGTGATCTTTTATTAACTGAAATCTAGAAAGATACTGGAATGTATGGCATCTGTGGCTTTATGAAATGATTCTCATTAACAACACCATCTCATCAGCACTCCAGCAGATCTCCTTAATGTTTTATTAATGCCATAATTTGCTAGAGGGTGGAATGTTTTAGCTATTCCAAACACACATACACAAACTTGGATATCTACAAACTAACATGCAATTATGTAATCAGTGTTACATCAATTCAATCTTATGTCTTCATGTCTTCAGTTCAATCGAAATGATCATTATGTATTTATTGATATGTAAAAGTGGCATTAAAATATAATTTGCATTGAAGTGTGAAATTTCGCTAGCTTGTGTTGTTGATTTTGTTCTTTCATAAAAACAAAAACTGTTTAAAAATGCTTATATTCCCTAATACAATTGGTACTGCATCTATTTTCTATTTATTTCTTACTAAAACCAGTTTTCTCATCTTCATAAACCCCCAATACTCTGCAATGAAATTTCCGCTCATGGAAACATAAGCCCACTGGTCATTGGCACAAATCTATCACATTGGCTTATTGCCATCAGATCACTGCAGGGATGTTTAGAAAATCTCCCTCCACGCACGTGCCATTCATTGGAGTTCAGTTTACTGAGATGGGCAAGGAAATCAGAACCAAGGCCAGAACCTTGTACTCTGACCTTTTGGCCAGCCAAGAAATCCATCCTGCAGGTAGAAGAACTCTGGCTGGTCCCTCTGGATGTAAGAAAGATAATTCAAAGGTACCTCAGCTGAAACCCTGACCTTGGTGTTCGCAAAACTCTATTCTCTGATAAGGCTCTGTATATATCATAAAAAAATAAATCTATTCCTCCACGTTTGCCTTATTTATTTGCTCTCTCGCTTTATGTAACCTAACCCAATCCATCATCCACGGTTGGCTTTTCTGGCTTTCTTCTCACCTGTGTTAGGTACACCATATGGCGCAGACAAGTAAATGAGTACAAATCTGCATTTGTCTTCATTGCACATATTCCTAGCTGGTAACGCAGTGAAAACAGCATTCTGCTCCAACAAATTGAGATGGCTTTTTCACTCTCCCTCCCAAAAACAATTTATTTAGCAAATCCAATGATCACCTGAGGCACTTTTTCAAAATGCCTGGTTTTATATTGCCTTACAGTGTCTTTATTTGTGAAAATTGCTAAGAATGTCTTTGTAGCATGAATACAAAGAAATCTCCGAAGAAGGGCTGTAATAAATTCACATGGCTAAAAATGCTGCAAAGTTAGTTGGGCACAGTAAATAGCCATTTGTTTTCTTCTGCCAAGAGACTCTCCACTGAGCGACAGCTCGTCCGTCAGCATATGTTAATGTTTAAAGTGGAGGTTGATGGCCATCTGAGTCATTCTCATTGATATCTTGATATCTAAAAGTCCAACAGCAAAATCTGAGAATGAACGACAATATGAAATGGCATTCACAATACACTAAACTTTATGTATTTCCAAGTAAAATAATATTCAGAGGGAAATAATGTAGGCCAGGACTTGATTTCATCCACTGGGATTGAATTGGATTTGAGAAGTAGGCTATGATATTAAAGGGTAATATTATTTTATGAGTTCACGTTCAAATAATGCTTTAATGCTGGTTATGGGCGGCAACAAGAATGGGCTTCTGGGGATTAAGTGGTTCATGAAAAACTGTTTTCTTAAAACACAGTGCCAGCATTACATTATTTGTGAATTATTTGGGTATTTTTTTTTCCTTCACATGCAAGACTTCATTTTAACAGCCTTCTAACTTCTAAACACTCTTTTAAACAACCAGCGAGCCAAAGACATCATCATTAATGAACAGCAAGCTGAAAGAAACTACCTCTCAATGTTTTTTTTTTTTTTTTTGAACTACAGCATTCTAAAGTGTATGCTGTAAAAAAAAAAAAAAAAAAAAAAAACACTGGCATGAGTGAGTTTGAGAATAAGGTTATTTTGGCCTTTTCTTAAATTAATTCCAGTATCATTTAATGTTTTGCTTACCAAAAATGATCCCACAAAGATGCAAGACTGCAACATTTATTATCAAGTGCATCATAAAGCATATTTAATCAAATGATGCCCTTTTATTTTCACAGAGGTCTAGGCTAAGCCTCAAATATCCACAAACCCTACAGCCACTTCTGACCGCAGCCATGATTACATAAACAGAAGAGAAATTATACTAAATATAAATAATAACATGCACTGAAGATCTTCTTTTACCTCGAGTTCAATGTAACCGAATGACAATTACATCAGGTATCACTGATAAATAGTTTTTCATCAACACTGTAAATGTCAGCGAGTTCAGGCCATTTAATTATGAACAGATACACAAAGAGCATATTTGTTCGCACTACCGTGATATTTCAGAAGACCTGTGTTCCGTATCTGCACCGTAACCTAGAAAGATTACTGGGAGCATGTAGGACAAAATTTAAAATGCCACTTAATTCAAAGTCCCATCTAGGGGATACGGCACACATGCAGACAAGCATCGTTTCACCTCTATTGAAACACACCAAAGTCGGCTGCGATGCTCTTCGCGCACTAGTCCCGGGAGCTAAATGGGATTAGTTACGCTGCAGTTAATCCATAATTGTTTTTTTGTCTTCTTCAAACAGAGATCTTTTGTGTTGCAAACAGGCTTTTGTTTCTTCCAGAAAATGTAATTGCATATCTCTGATCACCTAATTTATGAACAGTGTTGACTTTGGCATTGACGATGTCCTTACTTGTACAAACTAAAAGATGGAACTAATCATAGAACCTGATAAAACTCACAGCTAGAATACATTTCTCCCACATACTTAATTCTTTTCACTGTTTTGTTTACCTTTATTCAATAGATAATAGTATGTAAATCAGTGGTTCTCAACTGGCTTTGCTTCTTTATACTTTGAGTGTCTAGTTTCTGAATGTCACTTGAATTTAGATACTTTGGGCCAATAATTCAGTGCACAATATATATTGCTGCAAACTGCTATAGTGAATGTAACCAGCCATTTAAATGTGTGAACAACAAGCACATTGGCAGCAGAAGTGACATGGACCAATCAGCTTGTGCCAAGTAGTTCACCCAAAAATTACAATTATGTCATTAATACTCACTCTCATGTCGTTCCACACCCGTAAGACCTTCGTTCATCTTCAGAACACAAATTAAGATATTTTTGATAAAATCCGATGGCTCAGTGCCTGCATCGCCAGCAATAACACTCCCTTTTTCAAGATCCATAAAGCTACTAAAGACATATTTAAAACAGGTCATGTGACTACAGTGGTTCAACCTTAATATTATAAAGCGACAAGAATACTTTTTGTGCGGCAAAAATAACAAAATAGCGACTTTATTCCACAATATCTAGTGATGGGCGATTTCAAAACACTGCTTCATGAAGCTTCGAAGCTTTACGAATCATTTGTTTCGAATCAGTGGTTCAGAGTGA
The DNA here is from genome assembly GCF_019924925.1 of Ctenopharyngodon idella. NCBI lineage: Eukaryota > Metazoa > Chordata > Actinopteri > Cypriniformes > Xenocyprididae > Ctenopharyngodon > Ctenopharyngodon idella. Next base: position 36,515,270 of record NC_067220.1, read on the forward strand.
CAAAATCCAATGATTTCAGTAAACGAGGCTTTGTTATGTAATAAGTGTTTTGAAACTTCAATAGTGACTGGCAGTTTGATACACGCTCCGAACCACTGATTCAAAACAAATGATTCGTTAAGCTTTGAAGCTTCATGAAGCAGTGTTTTGGAATTGCCCAATTGCCTAATTTGGTTCGGTTCTATCAAGTGATGGATAAAATACCAAAATATCAAAAGTTTGCATAGACATAACGCCTTTGACATCAACAACAAAATATATAGCAAGTGTTTACTCCTCCCTTTAAAAGTTGATGAGCCAATTAAATTTGCTATCCGAACACTATAATATAGAGACAGTGCATTTTATAATTTGCATTTGGCCTTGTTTTTCTCTGCTGTCCGCAACCCTATTAAAACAGACCTATGACCCATTTTTGCATTGTGACCCTCCAGTTGAGAACCATTGATATAAAGCATTAGTGTGAGAGGAATTTAGTTTACCGCTCTTAAAGTCAAATGAAGGACAAATAAACAAAACGTACTTATTCAGCTCATTAAAACAAGGATGTGTCATTAAGACAGGGATGTGCCACATGCCTTTGCCATCTACCGGAAAACAAGAAGAAAAATATTGTATCAGATAGCTTCTTATACTGTCTTTTTAGAGGGCATGAAAACCTTCCTTCCAGACGTCTGCACTCAAAACAAGACACTCTGAAATAACATAAACAACTGAATACTATTACAGACACACTGAAAACAAAGGTTGAATCTTTCCTTTGGCTAAACTGGTCCTTTTTTTTTTTTTTTTTTTTTTTTTTTTTATCATACTTCAGGTATTCATTAAAAACTAGGCCTAGTTTTTGGAAACCATAAACAATGACATCTATGTATTATCTGCAGTTTTTTATGTGTGTGGATCATGTCTCTGATGTTTGGTTTTTCTAAGGTGCAGGATGTTCTTGGCCATGATTCCTTGACTAATTTGTCTTCTGGTTTCCATTGCAGTCTGTTAGCATTTCCATTCATCTCGATGGCAGTTGCTCGGGTATACATATATACAGCCCCGTAAGCAGCCTCACCTGACGAGCAACTGTCACTGACATGAACAAAATGTTACTTAAGAAGCAGCACTTCATATAATATTAACACTTGTTTTCAGAGAAAGCATCTTTAACAAGTGTGTATTTTGTCATTGTGTAATGGCATATTTTGTCACTTTTTTAAGTATAAACATGTTGAATCAAAAATCTGAAAAAGAAAACAAAATGTACTTAAATTCAAGATATAATCTAAGAAAACAAGTCTGTGTTTCTGTGCTGTAAAAATGTCATTTTTAGAGGAACTACTGTTAAAATACTACAGTAAAAAACTGTTAATTGGTTAAATGTAATTTACCTTTTTTAAAACAGTAAAAGCTATGAATTACCATATGATTTGCATTGAATATATCACACGTATCAAAGTTTTGTGCATGTGAGAGTGTGTGAACATGCATGTGTTTCGAAGAAATATTGCAATACATCTTTCTGAGCCTGGCCCTAAAGGAGATTATGAAGAGATGATGGATTAATTTGGCTGCACATCTTCTGGCAAAGCACATCCTGGGGGAGAGATATGATAAAGACGACATCTGACCATACAGTATGCTGTAAAAGAGCTTCTTATATTCTCATAATTATTTCTAATAGCTTTATGGTGATTCAGAAAATGTAAACACTGTTAGATGGAAAGCAACTACTATGTAAAACTCTCTAGTGTGCACGTCCACAGCTCCCATCATCCCCTCACAACCCACCTCTATTCCACCCCCAATCCTACATTTATTCTTCCATTGATGAATTTTACTGTGGCTCATGGAGCAGGTTTTCCATCCTCATTAACCTCTCAGTGCTGGCGTACCTCAGGGCTATGTTCGGGTCCCTATATCTTTCAGTCAATACACCCACTCAATGGTGCATCTCCGAATTTCTCTCTCCTCCACCTACCCAAATGACCTTTACTTACCACAGGCTAACCACAGAAGGTTCTAACTACAGGCTGTCAATTAGACATACTCCTTCCTCTGAGTCTCAGTATGCTGAATTAACGGTTTATAGCCTTTCTTCTTCCACACGTTCTGAACCTGATGGTGGAGTGTCCAACTTTTTTTTTTTCCATCTTATCAACCCACATTGTTTTGAATTGTGTCTATTCCTGTGTATAGAGTAATTTACGTGAACTAATAATTAACAATGAATGATAGTAGATGTTCTCTCAGGAATAACTTTTCTCAGCCAATTTTATAATGACTTTCAACCAGCCAAAAAGTAATAAAATTGGGTTATTTTTTTTTTTTTTTTTTTTTTAAATAAAATACCACTTTGTTTGATCTAATTCAATAACATTCATACATGTTAAGTTTGACTTAAGTGTAGTCTATTTAAGATTACTGTAGTCCATAGGTAGGCATTTAAATAATAGTAAATCTTTTTTTTTTTTTTTTTTTTTAAACACATAAAGCATAAATTGCTCTCTAAACCCTAAAAAAGCATTAAACATGCAATGTTGATGTGCTTTGATTTGATTTGTAGCATAAAGCAACAAGCTTTATATGCATTAAAATGTAAGCTACATTTATGCTTTCAGAAACTTAACAAGATCAGCAGAATTAGAGGCTATTGCATGTCTAGCCGTGCATTCAAGATAATGCCAAACGTCTGTCCTATAGTCTTTGAGTCAATCTCCCTGGGAGAAAATCTGTAAAACTGTTCATCTGCAAACTGCAATGCTTTGGATTTAGAGCTTCAAGCTGGCTTTCTGTAACCAGCTTCCTCCAATCCATGCCAGGAATGTGAGGAGGAAAAGCATTGGAAACTGCAGCCCAGAGCAGATGGAAGTGACAGCATTACACCATGCATTTCTTCAAAGGTAAAGTAACTGGATTTGGGGACAGACGGTGGGAGGCCAAACCAATGTTTGAGAATGTCACTCAACCTCGGGTCTCCAAACTAAAGAATTAAGTGATTAGTGAATAAAAAAAAAATATCATCCACGTTTCTTTCCACATGCTATGATTTATTGGTTACAGAACAACAAAAAATGGGAAATTTTGTGATTTCTGGTGGTGTATCCCAACTTTTTTTTGCATGGAATGGCCCAGATAAGATGTCTAGGAGCTGTGCACATTGATTGCTGCTATCACTTTCCACCACTAATAACAACCGCAATGACCACTCAGTAAAAAACAATTTTTAACGCCTGATCGCCACTTAGTACAACTCACTAATGAAATGAAAACCCCTATTCAACTTCAATTCTGTCATAATTTACTCACTCTCATGTCGTTCTAAACCATTATGACTTTTTTCTGTGGAACACAAAACAAGATATTTTGAAAAATGTAATTTTGTTAAGGATTCTTTTGTCCTTACTATGAAAGTCAGTGGGGTTCGATATTGCTTTGGACCCCATTGACTTTTATTGTATCAATAAATACAGATATTTAACTAATTTCTCAACACTGCTACCTGCTTTGATTTAAAAGCAGATTATATAAAGTTTTATTGAAGTTCTTGCCTCTAACTAAATCAAAGTTTTAAAAATTTGAGTTGGCCAATCAAATTTTATGCACCCATCTTAATATCCCCCCTTTCCTCCACACATTATTATTAGTAGTAGTATATACATTAAGCATTTACTGTAAGGTATAAAATATGAACACTTAAGGTAGTGTGGGTACCATGTTCTCAGACTCAGACGAAGCAGAAATTATAGAGGCGTCCATTTGTATCCCATTTTAATGAAGTGACTAAACACGGCCTCGGGCTTGGATCTGAAGAGAACAGTAATGAATCCATTACATGAAAAAAACACTTTACATGGAGCTACGAGACCTAGTGCCTTTTCATGCCTAAATGCAGTTCAGGTCCTGCTTGCACAAAGTAGATAAGGAGTCCACAAGCAGTGTTTTCTATGGAAATACGTTCTTGCTACATGATGCATAATTGTTATATTCCAAATGGTTCATGCAAGGGCTTGTTAAAATTCAATTTAACACCAGCAAGGGGGGTAATTTCTGATAAGCTTTTGGTATCTTACATTCATATCATTACAAACTAACCATTCCTAAACCATGGTGCTCATAGTTTTATTGCATTGTCATTTCTCAATCCCCAAATAACAGTATTTCAAATTCTTCATTCGTAGGTGATCATTCTTAGTGCCTCCTAAAGATGCTAATCAAATGTTTTCCTTCCCATTCATCAAAAATGCTGAGGGTCAAATTTTCTCCACCTTATTCTACCCAGAGGAAAAGTGTATCGCTCAGAATTGTCATTTAGTGACGGCGCCGATAGCCTCGTGGGCAGCGCACTGAAATATAATGCGCTTCAGGCGATCCAAGTTCGAGTCCTGGCTCTTGGACCTTTCCCAGTCCCGTCCCCCTCTCTTTCTCCCACTTCACTTACTGTTTGCTTACTGTCCTATCATAATAAAGGCAAAAACGCCAAAAAATAAATCTTTAAAAAAAAAAAAAAATTGTCAATGACTCAATTCAAGCATATTACCATTTGACAGTGTACTATTTAACTTTGTCTGATGTTCGCCCGCAAAACAAAATAAAACAAAGCAAAGCAAAGCAAAACAAAACTTGTCAAATCTTTTCAACAAAACATTAAACACTATTTCTACAGGTCATAGAACCAATATAGTGATAAATGTTAGGCAATACTGAGAATATTTGGAAAGGGAAATATTCTGGCCACTTAAAAAAAAAAAAAAAAAGAAAGAAAGAAAAAAAAAAGGAAATGTTACAGGAACATTTTTATTATCCTAGGCTCATTAGAGAGTGCTCAGGGAGTTTTCCACTGAAACGAAACACAGATGGCTTTAGAAATTGATGTGCTTACAAACAAATGGTCCATGAACATTGTGGTCTCCAAGAACGGTATATATTCCTAATGCTGAGAAAGATGGTGTATAAAAACATACCACAACAACCCATACAACAAAAAGGCTACCACATAAGATATTTTCAATCATTTAAACGCATTCAAAGCATTAAAAAAAAAAAACAGCAACATAAATGTCCATGCAGGCGTAGATTGGCTTATGCAGTGTAGTGCTGGTTTGGTGCTGGGGACTCATTAGTTTCCATCCACCTATTTTTATGCGCATTTTGGGATATCTAAAAAAAAAAACCTCTTATATTCTAAAAATGTGTATCATAAACTTCTGTGCTCAACTGAGGCAGATACTTTTTTTTTTATCTGATAAGAAGACATGTGCTTAAACTACAATGGAAACACATTTACCGAATAAATCCCTCGATGCCCAACAAAAAACTTGAGTGACTTTGCCTCAGCAGTGGATGTGATTGGATAACTGGACTAACCAGTGGACCGATTTCATCGCACAGCATCTCAAGGGTTGGTTTGATCATTCTGAAATGTCTAAGGCAAAGTCTGTCATCAAAATTATTTGGTTTAACACATGATTGTGTTCCCAAACACCAGACATCTGAACGCAAGAATGCATGACAGTGTTTATTGCATTTCGTCTGTGTGCTCTGAGACACAAGTCATTTATGAAGTAGGAAAAAAGGAGAAGTCCTCACTGCAGAACACAAGATCCAGGGGGTGGGGTTGGATCTAGAACCAACTCCTCCCACTTTACATATCCCTAAACCTAGCCGTCTCCACCCCCTGGATCTAAACCTAACCATCTCCACCCCCTGGATCTGGATCCAACTCCTCCCACTTTACATATGCCTTAACCTACCCGACTCCGCCCCCTGGATATCGATTGTTCTGCAGTGAGGGGCTACTGGAAAAAAGCGCCACAGCAGTTTACCAGATTGCAGCTACTTCCATTATTATTTTTAGATATTTTGCGCCATTTTGCCAGGAAGAGATGATTTTGTTCTCTTGAACACATGGGATGGATGGTGCTTTATTCGCAAATGTTTTATGCAATATTCCAATTTTGCGCACAAGTTAAACTTTGGATGGAAGCATAGATATTCATAAGACCCATGCACGATCTTTAGGATTTGATTTTATCAAAAAGTCCAGAAAGAGGAATAAATCTGGATTAATAAAGGCAGAAACTGACATGAAAATGTTCCTATGCGTCCATCAACTAAAGAGTATGTGCACAAACTTCTTGACTCTCATATACCATTAATTCAATTAATTCATCATCATTTACAGTATGAAAATGTAAAGATAAATAGGCAATCACAAAATATATTACTACAATTATATGCATAAATGAGCAAATGAGCTTTGAGTTAATGACATCATGAAATTACTTAATGTTAATGATTTCCTGAAAATAATAATAATATACACCGTTCAGACATAACATTATGACAATTGACAGGTGAAGTGAATAACACTGATTATCTCTTCATCACGGCACCTGTTAGTGGGTGGGATATATTAGGCAGCAAGTGAACATTTTGTCCTCAAAGTTGATGTGTTAGAAACAGGAAATTGTGCAAGTATAAGGATTTGAGCGAGTTTGACAAGGGCCAAATTGTGTTGGCTAGAAGACTGGGTCAGAGCATCTCCAAAACTGCAGCTCTTGTGGGGTGTTCCTGGTCTGCAGTGGTCAGTAGCTATCAAAAGTGGTCCAAGGAAGGAACAGTGGTAAACCGGCGACAGGGTCATGGGCGACCAAGGCTCTTTGTTGCACGTGGGGAGCGAAGGCTGGTCCATGTGGTCCGATCCAACAGACGAGCTACTGTAGCTCAAATTGCTCAAGAAGTTCATTCTGGTTCTGATATAAAGGTATCAGAATACACAGTGCATCGCTGTTTGTTGCGTATGGGGCTGCATAGCCACAGACCAGTCAGGGTGCCCATGCTGACCCCTGTCCACCGCCGAAAGCGCCAACAGTGGGCACGTGGGCATCAGAACTGGACCAAGGACCAATGGAAGAAGGTGGCCTGGTCTGATGAATCACGTTTTCTTTTACATCACGTGGATGGCCGGGTGCGTGTGCGTCACTTACCTGGGGAACACATGGCACCAGGATGCATTATGGGAAGAATGCAATCCGGCGGAGGCAGTGTGATGCTTTGGGCAATGTTCTGCTGGGAAACCTTGGGTCCTGCCATCCATGTGGATGTTACTTTGACACGTGCCATATACCTAAGCATTGTTGCAGACCATGTACACCCTTTCATGGAAACGTTATTCTCTGGTGGCTGTGGTCTCTTTCAGCAGGATAATGTGCCCTACCACAAAGTAAAAATGGTTCAGGAATGGTTTGAGGAGCACAACAATGAGTTTGGGGTGTTGACTTGGCCTCCAAATTCCCCAGATCTCAATCCAATCAAGCATCTGTAGGATGTGCTGAACAAACAAGTCCGATCCATGGAGGCCCCGCCTCACAACTTACAGGATTTAAAGGATCTGCTGCTAACATCTTGGTGCCAGATACCACAGCACACCTTCAGGGGTCTAGTGGAGTCCACACCTCGACGGTGCCAGGGCTGTTTTGGCAGCAAAAGGGGGACCAACACAATATTAGGAAGGTGGTCATAATGTTATACCTGATTGGTGTATATGCCTATACACATGTTGTACAGAAATCTACCACACATTTTGTAAACTGATGCACGTTTACATTTAGGATCATTATACGCATGTCTTTATAAATGAGGCCCCTGGTCTTTTTCAGCAAAATAAACAAACAAAGTCACTTTTTTAATTACTTTCACAATTTTGGACCCTTCGAAAATGTGTAGAAACTAATGAGTTTTCAGAGAAGTAATACTGGGCTAGTGGTGAAAACCGCCTTGTCAGCTGACACAACTCTTATCTACCCCTACTGACACTCACAACCATTCATTTTCACACAGTTCCTAATTAAAGTTATGAAGATGAGGTGAAAATGGAATTGAGAATATGACTTTGCATGTGAAATGCTAACCAAATCTGTCTTGATACATACAGTAGTAGCAACACTGAAAATGAACTACCCCTTCTTATTGCTCTAATATTAATGGCAAATATGCATGCATACATACACTTATTAATGATAGCCTTCACTATCATTGCGTCAATGCACTTTGTGTTCTAATTTTCAGTGAATACATATTTGATAAGGAAGATGGTTTGAATAAACTCAATTAGCATGAACTGCTAGCCACTAATGATCACAGGGACATGCAGTGGATTCACTGCGGCACCCGGCTCGATTGGCGCATTATTGCAAGCGGAAAGAGAACATAAAGTTCACTCACCGCTAATCAACTGTCTTGATGCATTGGGTTGAAGTGGCATGATAATTAGCATAATTTGTCACAGTGCTGACTAGATTGTTCTACATAGGTTGTAAGCCATGTGGAAAGGCATTATGAGTACTTGTTCATTCTGAGTTCAAATCTCCCTGTTTGTATCTGTCTTTATTGTGTTTTTACAAGTATGGTTGTGGGCAGTTGAAGAGAAAGAGATGCTGAATGGGTTTATAAAAGCAAAAAATGAATCCCAGGTGATTTGAAAAGGGCATATACTGTCAAGTGATGCTTAGCAAGCTGAAAAAAAAAAATATTATTGTACTAACAACATCACTTTTTAAAATTGATTCACATAATATCCTGATTGCATTTCCACCCCCTCCACCTCAAATTTCCTCAAGTTCTTCCTCAAGCATTTGTAACATAAATCAATAATTTTTTTGTGTGTGTTAGTCTCGGAAGACTGACTCCAACTCCTAAAAGTTGTGCTGCAGTTTTCTATTTTCACACGTGCTTTCTAGTTTTGTTAGCAGTATGCATCAGATGGTCAGTAAATGTACTGTGGATACTCGTTGGCTGTGCCATCTGAGGCCGAGACTGAAGCTGGATGCAGAATGTCAGATGAAACAAAAAAAATGAGCTTTTTAACAGCAAACACTCAAGATGGGTTTGGTGCACACAGGGGTAAAAAGTACCCCATTCTTTAAAGTTGTGGGCCTATTTTTCTGCTGGAGGTCCTGGACATCTTGTTCAGATACATGGCATCATGGATTCTATCAAATACCAACAGATAAAAAATCAAAACCTGACTGTCTCTGCTAGAAGTCATATAATGGGCCGTGGTTGGATCTTCCATCAGGACAATGATCCAAAACAAACATCAAAACCAACACAAAAATGTGTCCCTGAGAACAAAATGAAGCTTCTGCCATGGCCATCCCAGTCCCTTGACCTGAACCCTAAAGAAAATGAGTAGAGTGAACTGAAGAGAAGAAGCACCAACATGGAGCTGGGAATCTGAAGGATCTGGAGAGATTCTGAATGAAGGGATGGTCTCTGATCTCTTGTCAGGTGTTCTCCAAACTCATCAGGCATTACAGGAGAAGACTCAGAGCTGTTATCTTGGCAAAAGGAGGTTCCAAAAAGTATTGAATAAAAGGGTATGATTAATTGTGAGCAATGTGTATTAGAGAAAAACATTTCTTTCATAATGAGATTTTCCCCCCATGTAAAATTCTTATTCTCCAATGAAAGGTTGGATTTTTGTAGAAATTTTAAAATACAAGATCAAAAGGATTAACGATGCAGATTTATTTTCATAGCCTTCTTTGGTCATATTTACCAAGGGTATGAATAATTTTGAGCACAACTGTGTATATATATATATATATATATATATATATATATATATATATATATACACACATATATACACATTATATATATATATATATATATATATTATATATATATATATATATATATATATATATATATATATATATACATATATACATATATATATATATATATATATATATGTTTCTATCTTGCTCATAACGCTGAGTTTTCTCTTTCTCTGTACTGCTCTTTGTCACCGCTCCCTCTGCAAGTATCTCAAGCAACAGTCCTGAATGAATAAAGTCTTGTCCTTCAATCTGTCAGTCATGCAAACACACACTCACATATACAGATACACAAAGTACACTACCCCTAGGAGGATGCCTTTTTAAAAAAATATCTGAAATACAAGCTCTGGAGGTCAAAGTCTATGTAATTTAAGAGGAGAGACTGTCACCACTAGAAACTTGAAAACAAACAAAAAAACATGATGGCACAATGTATTTCATAATAAAAAAATCAAACAAACCAAATTACTAAAATACTAATACTAACAATTTCTTCATTATAGAAACAAAATACCCTAATAACACTGTTAACTCCCAACACATCACAAAAAAAAAAAAAAAAAAAGTGCTACTGTGTCTTTAAATTTGCCCAGGCACTAGACTTAGTAATCTGCTAGGTTGAGACATACATCACAACGGTTAATCAGAAAAAAAAATTAGGTTCCTCCTGCTCTCACACACCACGGTTGAAGCTTCCTGTGCAGTGAGTTGATCAGTTTTACATTTTTTGTAGGTTCACTCCAAGGGCAAGTGTCAGTAAAATGAAGCATGGCACATGGTATCGTGTTTTGGGGTAAATGATCCATGTAATAGCTGAGAGGGATGAAAGAGTCTGTACTGAAACCCAGGTTTAGGGCGCCTTTATACACCCTGAGGTGTCCATACATTTAAAAATAATTAATGCACACAGATGTGATCTTCATAAGAAGTGATCACAAGTCACATAAGCTATTTTTAACACATTTTCTACAGCAGAATTGAGACTGATGCACTGATCTGACAACGAAGAGATTTTAACCATTAACACGACTTGTGGTGAACTCATCAGTTTTCATATTTAGATTTATTTTATAGTCCACACACCACCTGTTAAAATAAAGTGTTGATTTTGGCTTTACAAGCATCTTCTTCTTTAAAAAATGTAAAATAACTTTTTTCTATTTTACTATATTTTAAAATGTAATTTATTCCTGTGATGTCAAAGCTATATTTTCAGCGTCATTACTCCAGTCTTCAATGCCACATGATCCTTCAGAAATCATTTTAATATGCTGATTTTACTGTATTTTTATCAAATAAATGCAGTCTTGGTGATGGGAAATCAATAACTACCAACAAACTATTGGTCCCAAATTAGCCCCTTTAGACTAATATAAATAAAATCTTCAATTTAATATTTTAATAATGTATTATTTAATGGCATTTAATAGTAGATTTATAATAATAACAATAATAATGCACAAATCAGGGTTTTAAAATGTATCCAGACTCAAACTTTAGTTTCAGAGTTGAAAATCATTAAAACAATACATTTTTAAGGTTAAGCATATGAACTTTAGTTTTGAACCCTACTCATTGAAAGTGCAGTGCATATCTTTTTTTTTTTTTTTTTTACAATGACTTTTAAAAAAGACAATCCGATCACAAATTAAAAATCCATTCTATAAAGTAGTTTTGACTGATTATGGCCTATCAGTTGCCCTCAATCGCAGAGTTCAAAATGACCCACGGGACTAAAGCTGCTGAAAAGAGATAAAACAAAAGCCCAAATCCCTCTCTATCCTCTGAAAGCTCCAGCTGTTGAGCTGTCCCCGCTATGTGGGGTAGACCTTATCCGAACTGCCAATTAACCAGCAGCGCTCAGAAATTTGTGCACACAGAGCTCTGAAACTCTCAACACTTTTGACAGAGTGCATCAGAAGCCTTGTGTGAGAATTGGTGGAACACAAAAACAGCTCCTCCACTTGTCTCTCACTTTTCGTCTATATTTGATAGGTGATGTTGGAACACGACTTTCCCATCAGTTTCTCTTGACTGCAGACAGCCTGCAAAAGGGTCTTTGAAAGTTTTCTGTGACGATGTATAGGTGCCAGATTTTAAGGGCTTAAGGTACAAGCTTGCATCTTAAGTGACGTTTTGGAAGAGGAAAAAGTTTGCTAATAGCGAATGCATATGGATATTTTAAAACAATCCAGAAATAAGTCATCTAAGAGAGGAAAGTTTGAAAATAACCACTTAAGTTTTTTAAATATTCCAGTACAATCATTTCAGTGGCAAGAAAACTGTAATTGGAACACATGAACATTGCAGTTCCCACAGGAGAATTTCCTTAGAGCAAAGTCACATTTAACAATGGCCTTTTATCAACATTGTGCTTCAGAATCAGGTTTTCTTTTCAAGGGACAATGTCTCATGGAACCGCTATGTAACACATTAAATGAAACCAGCAGCACAATTTAGATTCAGAATCAGACAAGACCTACTTTGGCGTAGTCAAATCTTCAGTTTGTTATTTAATGAGGGGTCTTGTCAGAGACGATCTAACAAAGCTCCAGCTCTGTTAAATATTTAGGTTTAGCCTATTTAAATGCCACCACTGATTCTGCTCCTCTAGCATTTGGACTTTAGAGAGACAAGGCTATGAAAGTTCGACATTAGCAGTCAACTATGGTCTGACACTAGCTAGATGAAAAGGGCCAAAGAAAAAGATAAGAAACTTGGGAGATTGCTGTGATTTTAACCTGTATTCAGCACGTCCTGCAGCCCTGATTCACATTTTAATAAGAGAAAGACGAGAAAGAGAGTTAAGGGGAATATTATCTTATGAGTTCCCCTCCCTTGTTCATTATTACTGTATTTTGTCCTCATGAAAACAGCCACTAGGAAGTAATTGTTGGAAATAAGGGTGCATATGCAGAAGCAGACAGAAAATATGCCCTCAAAACATATAATCAAAGGTTTTGCACAAATTGAGGAGACATTGATGTTCAGCTGCAGGCAGATATAATATACTTTGCTCAAGACTGGTGAAGAAATTAAAGGCTGGGGGAAAACAGAGAATCCGAAATGCCCCTGTACAGGGGGCAGGTCACTTAATAAAAAAAAAAAAGTGCAAAAGAATTAGAGGACACAAAGTTCAGAAAGGCTCACAGCTATGTGACATTTTCCATGAAATCTAGCCATTGATTTTTCCGCAGACATGTTTAGTGCCTGTATTTCTGAGGTTTACTGTACATCAGAAATTGGTTGTTGATAATAATACACATTTATGATGAACAAAAGAGTGTTTTGCAGTCCAGCAGTGCAGACTAAGTTCTTGTGCATTTCTATTTTCCAAGTAGTAACAAGAGGACAGTGTTATTTTATTGTCATTGATATACTGTTATAGATTTTATACTATTAAAGAGTTTGAATTTGATTTTAGTTTTATATTTTCTGTTTAAATTGCTACTAAATTTAGTAAATGTTGCCTCAGTAACTAGCTAAAATTAAAAAAAAAAAAAGTTAATTACTTTTTACTTATGATTACTTTTTTTAAATACTTGTACGTTTTTGCTTCACATCGTACATATTCATAAGATAACACCCATGAGATCAGGTTGGTTCTGATTGTGTCCATGTTTCCTGTATATGTAAATCAAGATAATCCTCACTGATTTAGGAGTTAAGATTGGAAGTGTCTGATTCTCAAACCAGCACATTGTCCACTGGCACAGAAAAAATCAGCTCATTGCTGGCCAGCATTGCTAGAGATCTGCAGAAGCATTGTTAGTGATAGAGATTATTGCAAAAAAAAATGAGTAACTGTCTAATTTTCCTTTTAAAGTATCTAAAAAGCCTTGAAGAAAGATACTGTACATTTACTTGAGAAGCAACTTCACATAAGATATTAAATTTTTTTTAATATGAGTATTTTGTCTTAACAGATTTTTTTTTTTTTTTTCTTTTCCGATTTGCTTTAAGTGGAAAAGTGAGAGAGAGAAAATGCCAGTGCAGTAAGAAAAAAAAAAGAAAGAAAAAAAAATTACGTTCAAGATACAATTTATAAAAACAAGTCTTAATAAAAAAAAATTATGAAACTTACCCACATTCAAGTGTTTTTTGTTGTTGTTGTTGTTTTCCAGATCAGAGGCTCTGTTCTTTCTTTTGAAATATTGTATGTTCAACTATTCATACAACAAAATATTCTGGGGGCCATGAATAATTTGTGAAATTGATCAAAAATGCTTGTGCTGGCTGGCAACTTTAAAAAGAAAAAAAAAAAATGCTGGAGGGGAAAGAGTTAATAGAAATAAAAATAAGCACTCTGGGGTGCACACTAGACTGTGCACAGTCTAGCACACTAGACTGTGCTGTGAAATTTATCACAGTTAAACATTTTAGTTAAGTATACAGTTAAACATATGCCCTAAAATACTAAAATTAAATAAAATAAAACTAGAAAACTCTTTGCTATATCAAAAACTACACCAAACAGAAAAGACAAATTGAAAATAAAATAGAAATAAAAGCTAAATTACAAATTCAAACCTATCATGACCCTGAGTCCCTATTTACACTTTATTTACCAGAAACAGATGTTTAAGAGAGCCTTAAAGGATTAGTTCACTTTCACCCTCAAGCCATCCTAGGTATATATGATTTTCTTCTTTCGGATTAACAAAATCGGAAAAATATTAAAGGGCTGCGAACTGCGTTGGTTTATTGTTTTATAATGTTTCCTGGGGTGCACTTATAATGTTAGTATGCTTTTTACATCCAAAATTAAAATTCATGAATAAAAGCCATTTTTTCTACCCTGATTTTAGCCTCTGGTTTGAACGCTCCGTTTTAAGGGGCGTGTCTGCTGTGAGACTTCAGTGTAAAAGCCCACTGCTGTGATTGGCTAACATCTTTGCATATCTAAATATCCAAGTATTACTCTCTCTTTTAGCGTGTTTTTACTATTACAGCTCTAAGGTTAACTAATCTGAAAAGTGTTGCATTATATTTAGATCGTGGCATGAAAGGTTGCAGAGATGAACATTGTAGCCGATCACAGACAATGTTGAGCGCATGAAAGCAGTGATCTCGTCATTGCAACTCAATTTCTGTACACTAACAAATGCTTTCATCTTCACTAACAGTGCAAACGCGATATAACTAAAAGATTCGTTGAATAAAACGGGAGTTTTGCGCGTCAGTCACTGATAAACTTGCTGTTTGATTGACAGCTTCAGCACGTGCTGCTCCAACGATTACAAAGGGTTCTTTCTTTGAGCTTTCTTTATATAATTTGATCACCGTTAAATAACAGATTATTTTCATCCTACTAAGAGAAACAACGCAATTTGACGTTTAGTCACTGGTTTGATTTACTGACACACAGACAAAGAACATCTGACGGTAGGCTACATGAATCATTACATATCAGATCAGGCATTAGAATTAACACAGTTACTTACATATTGTCGCATTACTGTCGAGTCCAGGCACTGCACAATATTTTGTAATCCTCAACGGCATGTTTATTGCTTGGTAGCTCGATCTGGTTTAGCACCACATGTTACTTATGCGTGATTTGGTGGGCGGGGCTATACAGGCAGGGATGAAGTAGGCGTTGATCTTATTCTGCAGAGGAGGTGCTTGCTGCCCTTTGACGTCATAGATCCCCACTTTGTAAATCCTGTCGTTTTCTGGGTCTGGTGTCAATTAAAGCTTTTATTGGACTAACAAGGAAGTTTTCAGCTCTAAAACTTACAGGATATTCTTATAGTATGATGACCTCTTATATGTCAAAAGCTCAAGGAAAATTTGATTTCTCATGTCATGACACCTTTAATAAATATCCTGACGCATCCGAGCTTTATAATGGCAGTGAGCAGGGGTCACGAGTATGAACTGAATAAAGTGTCTCCATCCACATCCATCCATCCATCATAAACGTGTACTCCACACGGCTCCGGGGGGTTAATAAAGGCCTTCTGAAGCAAAACGATGTGTTTGTATAAGAAAAAATATTCAACTTACAAAGAAAGTGTAAATTGGCGTCGCGTCAGTTACACTTTTTCCCTAAGTTGAATAGGGAAGGCGTAGGACATAACGTAAGCTTTTTGAACTGCGAGAGTTTTACACTTTCTTCGTACGTTGAATACGGAAGGCAGTCTGGCGGAAGCTAGACATTTTACTTCATAACTTAAATATGGATTTTTTTTTTTTTTTTATACAAACACATCGCTTCACTTCAGAAGGCCTTTATTCAAAGTAGAATAACTGGCTGTAGCATTGTTTTTTGCAGAAACAAGTATGTGAACTTATGTTTTCTAAATATCTGCAAACACATTATGGTATTTTTATGCTTTAGTACAGTCAAAAAATTACATACAGCACCTTTAAAAGGACTTACAGATGGGCAATACAGTCACACTGTTGTGGAGTGGAGGAAGGTGGAGGCTTTGTTTGAGGAATGTTAATAAATCATCTGATGGATTGCAGTTTGCCATACCCAAGCAACTGTAAATTGTGACTGTCATGCAGGATAATATTGCTGTGCAAAGGCTACTGGAAGGCCTCCTGGACACGCCTTGGGAGGAAGACAAAGCTGCCAAGGAAGATGAAGAACGAGATGATGCTCACCAGGCACAATTAAGGAGCACTATTCGCTCCAATCTCTGCAAAAAAAAAAAAAAAAAAACATTTCACTGCCTACACACTGTGTGTTTGGAACAAATAAAGACTTTTCTCTACCCCTATATATTTATTCATTCATATTGAAATTGATGTAGGAATGCCGGGATAGTTGCAAATGTATTTTTTATGAGATGGAATTGGGGAAGATCTATTTACGTTGCATTTTACAGTCTAAGGAGTGCTCTGGGGGTCTTGTAGGAGGTATCAGCATGTAACAGAACTGCTGATCTCTGGTTTAGCATTTCATTACATCTTTTGGATACACTTTTACAATTCAATCTTCCTAACTTATAGGGATTCCAATAGCTATATACAATGGTGCCAAAATCTGTATGTAGAACATCAATATAAACTCACAACCATGTAAAGTCTGTCTTTATACTTTCGTGAAAACAAACAAATATGATGTTTCTGAGGTTATTCTCAAAAATGACTGTGCGTACCATGGAATCAGAATCCCGCGGCTTCCCCGGTCACATATTACATTCAATACTTCATCACACAGTCCGGCCTCTACGATCAATCTCAACTGGACACCTCGCCCCCTTGTCTTCACATGAAGAGTTAGCGCTTGTGCAGTTTCTCAATATTTACTTCTCAGAGGTAGAAGCAACAGGAAGACCTGTGAGTTCAGATAGACCCAGTCAAATTCAGAATACCATGAGGATTATCTGGGCTTCTTCAAAATTCAGTAGCCTAGACCTCTTACAGATACCTATATCTAGTGAACTGCAGCATTTTAAGGGATCATTGGCATCCTCCCAATGTGAAGGTTGTTCCAAAAGGTAAGGAATTTAATTGTTAAAAGATTTAAAAGACTTTTTTTCATATCCTTCACAGAGAAGACAATTGTAAAATGAACTGCAACAAGCTCGGTGCATTAGTAAATCCAAGATGGCATACAAGGGAATGTTGATTGAATTGAAATGTGAATTATTAGCAAATCAATCAATCACAGTCAGAATCAATATAGGCTATACTTGATTTTGATTGAATCTGACTGAAGTATATTTTGACAGTCACTAGCTGACTATACATTATTCATTGCTAATAATCAACATTTCTCTTACCTTCTGAGACAAATTCATGCACTGAGCTTGTGTGTATTTTTTATGCTAAGAGTCTCACGCAATTAGCATAGCAACATGCTAATATCAAATTCTACTAAAATCAATTGCCAGTTGAGTCTCCTGTTCCAAAACACTTTCATGGTAATTTGTAACTATTTTATTATAAATTGGAGGCTAATTCTTATGAATTTATATGATCTAATTTTCGTACAATCTGCTTATGCCCCACAGAGTGTTTAGGGGTGGGAATAAAAAACAAAAAAACAAGCATGTTTCTGTAAAAAATCACATCTTTCTAAGTTTTTTCATGATATTGGGTTGCCTTCTCCTCTATGCTAGAAGAGTTTCTTTAACATCCTAAAAACTTTAAAGGGGTCATGAATTGAGAAATCAACTTTTCCTCGTCATCGTACTATAAGAATGTCCTGTAAGTTTCAGAACTGAAAACTTCCTTGCTAGTCCAATAAAAGCTTTTATTGACACCAGGCCCATTGAATGACTGATCCTGGAATGTGCCTATCTATGGTGAAATGCCTCCTCCGCAGAAGAAATCAATGCCTACTTCATTATTGCAACAACAGCCCCGCCCACTGACGTGTTAGTGAGATGACGAGGAGAGAAGAGCGATACAGGACAAAAATAACATTATCTTTCAAAGGATCCTAATGCTAGGAATATGGTTATTTATTTTCAACAATGTGAATGTCTCCGTTTAGCTTTATTTATTTGTTTT
Organism: Ctenopharyngodon idella; assembly: GCF_019924925.1. Taxonomy (NCBI): domain Eukaryota; kingdom Metazoa; phylum Chordata; class Actinopteri; order Cypriniformes; family Xenocyprididae; genus Ctenopharyngodon; species Ctenopharyngodon idella. Next base: position 36,533,359 of record NC_067220.1, read on the forward strand.
CGCGATTTCACTGTGGATTCTTTGGTAAATCAATCACATTTCGGTGCAGGTAGGGCTGCACGATTATGACAAAAATCATTATTGTCGATTATTCCCTTGAAATTGTGATTGCGATTATTAATTACGATTATCACAATTTACATTGAATGTGTATTGAATAGCTTTATACTATTGTTTGAAGCAACTGCATGCCATATTTTTGTATAAAAATAAAAAAACAATCTGACAACACAATTTTTGTCTTTGTTTTTCTATAGAATTAAACCTCAAATGTCAAATATATATTGGTTTGGTTTCTTTTGTAAATAATAATAATAAAAAAAAGTCAACATATGCATGGTATAATAATAGCGGCTTTTGCCACCAGTGTGGTTCCCCAAGAACTAATGTTCCCCTAAGACCTGAAGTGACGTAAACTGCGCTTGTTGTTGTTACTTTTAATTTGACGGCCAGGCGGACTTTTATTTTGACGGCGCTGAGAACAATTCAGGCAGATCCTGAGCACACAGCTCTCACATTCTCCGTCTTCATTAGTTTACGATCAGTTTAACAGTCCTGTCTAATATGTTATTAGACAGAACTGTTATACAAAAAAAGTAGACAATATATAAAAGTATTAGCTTTTGCCGTGTGGTTGATGCCCAATGTCGCTAGTTTAGCAGAAATACATAATCATGTTTCGCTTGGTCTGCTCAAAGTCGCCCTGGATTTTCTCCTTAGCATAAGGTTGAGAGGTCCTATCACTGTTTTTCATGATTGTAGAGTTAGTTCATGAAGTGAATATATAGGTTCTGTACACGGCTTTTTAAAAACGGGTGCTGGTGTTTTGCATGCGTTCGACATATCAGCGTACACCTACGTCACTGGTAGCTCCTTTTATGCTGGGTTAGACCTTTTACATTCTGAAGTAGTCATGATTCGCCTCTCACAACGTAACATGCTCATAACACATCTCTTAAACACGCAGAATAATGTAAGTGGATATTTTTCCTTGTAATCGCGCCTTTGAGCGATTACGAAATCGTGGCATCCGTAATCGTAATCGCGATTAGAAATTCGATTAACTGTGCAGCCCTAGGCGCAGGCTTTGCAAACAGACTTTTACAATATGGACTCGACAGTAATGCAACAACATGTAAGTAACTCTGTTCATTAAATCAAACCAGTGTCAGTAAATCAAACCAGTGACTAGTCAGTCAGCTTTACTTTGTTTCTCTTAGTAGGATGAAAATCTGTTATTTAAACGGAGATTAAATTATATAAAGAAAGTGATCAAAGAATGCTCCCTTTACAATCGCTAGAGCTGTCAATCAAACAGCGTGAGTTTATCAGTGAAACTCCCGTTTTATTCAACGAATCATTTAGTTACATCACGTTTGCACTGTTAGTTACGATGAAAGCGTTCGTTAATGTACAGAAATTGAGTTGCAATGACGAGATCACTGCTTTCATGCGCCCAATAACATGTCTGCGATCGACTGTTCATCACTGCAACCTTTCATGCCATAGATCTAAATGTAATGCAACACTTTTCACGATTAGTTAACATTGAGAGCTGTAATAGTAAAAACATGCTAAAAGTTTTTAAGAGAGTAGCTAATACTTAGCTATTTGGAAAGATGTTAGCCAATCACAGCAGAGGGCGTTTACACTGAAGTCTCACAGCAGACACGCCCCTTAAAACAGAGTGTTTAAATAAGGGGGCTAAAATCAGGGTAGCAAAAATGCCTTTTATTTCTAAATTATGACAATTTTTGATGTAAAACGCATACTAACATTATAAGTGCACCCCAGGAAACATTATAAAACAATAAAACAATTTAGTTCATGACCCCTTTAATGTAAAATGCTAAGAATCAACTCACTAGTACATACTGTAAATAAGTTCGACATTTACTTTATATTTTGACTGGTTATATGCTATATTTCAGCTCAGAGATAATTATACAAGGTAATTAAAATGTGAATGGCTTGCCTTGTTATAAAATTAAGTTATTAAATAATTTTATGATGATGTTTTGGCCTGGTTCAGTCACCAGCAGACGCACATTTATGGAATTACCTCTCACTCATATGCTTCTAGCTTTATTAGCAGCCATAACTGAAGTGTTGCTAACATGATATTGGTACACCTGCAACTCATGGGCCTTTAACAGCCACTGACATTAATAAAACGGCACATTTGTTTATATATAAACATGACACAGAAAGGAAAATGTGGCCATTAGGGGGTCTAAACTGCACAATACCATCCAGGGTGGAGAGTAAACAGCATAGATGAGAAACGCGGCATGTGGGTGGATACTTTGAAAGAGAAAAAATAGAGGTTTTCTTTCACCATAATGTTTGCTGTGTTGCATCCCTTCAGCAACAGCTTCAAACACGTTCTGTTTCACTAGCGTTCACTTTGTAGCCCTCCCTCGATCCCTTATGTGGGCTGTGAGAATAATTTAGCCAATACATTAGCGCCACAGCTAGCCGGCCCTGCGCATAAGGTCCTGTTGAAGCCCTGAGCGATATTAGCCAATATCGATGCAGCCCAGCACTCTTCGGAGAGCCAGAGTTAATGACCAATAACCTGCAGGTGGTCTTACACCACTTTTTGCTATTCATTTTTTCCTCTAGTTTTCGAGGTGTATTGAATTTCCTTAAAAGGACCGATTTAATTAACTGGACAAATTAACTTTCCTCTTTAAATCGCATCCAGAGGAGTGTGATATTCAAAAAATCACATCATATGCTAACAGGGATATGTGAAATGAGGAGTGATGTATTTGAGCAGTGTTGGGTGTAACTCATTTCTAATTAATTACAGTGATTTAATTACTTTTCCCCTTGAAAAATGTATGTTTTTAATGTAACCTTCTCCCTTTAAATACTTTGGTGAGTTCAAGAATAATTTATGCCATTTAAAGAATTAAATGAGCAGTTTCATATCTATTCTTGTATTGTTCAACTGTCAAGGTTGATTTAGAAAGTAATTAGTAATAAAGTAATGCCATACTTTTTAGAGAGAGTAATTAGTACAGTAATCTAATTACTTTGTAGAAGATGTAGCTAGTAATTAATTACTTTTTTTTTTGTTGTAGCAACTTACCTCAGTGTTTCTCAACTAGTGGGTCACGGAGTGCCTGACAAACGTGTTTCCCGATTCAGTATCTGCGTTTAGATTATATGTTGTCAGGTTATGTCAGTGTCATTATTCTAACGTTATTTTCGTAGCTTGTTACGAAATAAAAAGTCTCTCACCTCAGAAAACCGAACTTTCCTGTCCAGTCTGTCAGGACAGGACCGTGCTCGTGCGCACTCTTCAACTGCACGTGCAAATGCGGCGGCGCGCTGTATATCACTCTTCATATATAACGCGCAAGAGAAACAACGAGCATTACGAACGTTACGTTGTCAATTAGTAAGTTATGAAATAAAAGTTAAGTACGAATAAATCCCGTAACTGGTACGTCGTGTGTTAGCTGGGAAGGATTTTCATGCAGGTATGATGGTCATTCTATTTATCAGGAGCAGTTTCCATGTTTCATTAACGGTTAATGTTTCACAATGGCGAGCGCGTCAAGTATAAACGTCTTGTCCGTTTGGGGAGATGCGCGCGCAGTCAGGGGAGTCTCGCGATGCGGAGCCAGGCGAAAATATAAATCAGGCTGAAGGCTGAAGAAAATGCAAATTTATGCTTGTACAGTAGAGGGCACAGCTCAAACCTTTCAGCTGTGCTGCCATTCTTGATTACAGCAGAATAGGATGCAGGAGAAAGAAATACTTCAGCAATGAAAAATGTAAAAAATAAAACATAAGTGATGCGTTACCTCTCACATGGAAAGTTAACACAATCTTTGTTTATGATCAATCCTCATAAGATTAGGAAAAGCCACAAAATGGTTCTTCAAATGAAAGCACTTCAGGGCCTCTCACATCTCAAACAGAGCATGAGGGTTAAGGACATTAAATGTTTAAGGATACTAAACTAATATCTTTAAATATCAGAGTGGATACGAACCTTCGCTGATATACGTGAGCTGAAAGTTACATATGGCGAAATTGAAAATGCTTGATGCTGCCTGTGTATTGATCCTCAGTACAGCTTCCCACAGTCATCCTGAGGATGGGCCTGAAATGAAAGACTTTAGACACTCGGTCAGATCCAGTGCCAAGTGTTCCCAGCCTTGTCCTGTTTCAAGCCAGGAATACTAATTGGTCTCTTTTGCCGCTAATAGAAAGAGGGAATGTCTAGGCGCTGAGATCACTGATTAGTTTGACTCGGGGCTTCACGCTTTGTCTGATGTTGTTCCTAACTACACTTTGCACTTTTGTGGAGTTCATAAGACACATAATGAATACTTAACAATGCTTCAGACACAGAATATGCACCGAAACCCTGGAAGATCATTTTCAGCGTTCAATAAAGTCTGCATAAACGTCATGAAATCTGACAGCTAAGTAGTTCATATCCAAAATTTGTGATATGGTGAATTATTGAACTTTCTTTATTCTGGATTCACTCTTTATTTCTTCATTCCTGACAGGAATATTAGCTATAATGCTTGTTCTTATATTACATATTCACACTTGTGAAAGTGTATTATATCAACATATCACGCTGACTGATGGCTGTCTCACACTCACACACGGGAGAAAAGTAATATTTGATTGCCACCTTTGTTATGGAAAAGAATATCATCAAACACAAAACACAATTTCCAGAACCTGCAGTGCCTATACCCTACTGGTGAATCTTGAGCTAAATGAATCATAGCACAGCGAGAAGAGAGGATGATGGAGCCACAGAGGCGGGCTTCATCTCTGTGGGGTCTCTGGTGCAATTAATGATGTGCTGATATATTTATTTAGGTCTCATTAGAATGCAACCCCTGAGGGGCACATCCTGTCTCTGAAACCCTCCCACTGGAGAGTTCATTTTGTTTGGGCAACATAACAAAGGATAAATTAAGCATAACCAACACGCGTTCGAAGTGCCGAGCTTGCTTTGTTCTGTAAATATGAGTTATAACACATGTATAAAAAAATAATAATATGAAATGGTATTTCCCCAAACCCACATGCATTTCCATTTTATAAGCTACTGTTTTATGTTCATGCTGACTAAATACAGGATGTTCAATTCTCTGAAGTCAACCAATCTGAACTGTTTTTGATTCAGATTTAATGACTCCAGATTAAGTGAAGCCACATTTCTTTAATCAAACTCAGTTAAAATAAACAATTATATATTTAGGGCCCGAGCACCGGTGGTGTGAGGACCCTATTGTAATTGCTCGGTCAATTATTCTTCTTCTCCGAAATGAATTGCATTTTTGAGGGCCTAAACATGTTCGAAAACTCATGAAACTTTGCACACGCGTCAGAAGTGATGAAAATTTACGTCTGATACGGGTTTCCGAATTAGGTGTGGCAAAATGGCTCAATAGCGCTACAGACAAAATTTCAATTAAGCACCCTTCGCGCTACGTTATACGTACAAGTATGAAATTCGGTAGACACATGTAACAGCAAAATCTAAAAACCCAACAGGAAGTGAGATATTTTGAATTTTCTCTGCAATATTTTTGCAGTTTTTGCCATTTCCAGACGTTGTACTTTAACAAACTTCTCCAAGAGATTTTATCAGATCAACATCATATTTGATCAGTTTAATCTTGAGACCTTAGCGATTGCGAAGATCTTGAGTTTTCGCTGAAGGGCGTGTCCATGGCGGCCTGACACAGTTTGATGTTTTGCCATGAAACAGGAAGCTGTTGTAAGTCAGGCGTACAATGTCTGATCTGCCCCAAACTTCACAAGTTTGATAAGAGTCCTGGCCTGAAGACATCTACATGCAAATATTCAGTTAGTCATAGCGCCACCTGTGGGCAACAGGAAATGGCATGCTTTACTTTGTAATTCACTCCCTGAAACACATTTAAATATGCCATGAAGTACCAAACATGCTAGAAATATGTTAAATCATGCAACACTTGGCTAAGTGCTAATGTATGCGATTAACGCCATGAAACAGGAAGTTGTAACTCAGGCATACAATGTCCAATCTGCCCCAAACTTCACATGTTTGAGAAGAGTCCTGCCCTGAACACATCTACATGACAATATTTAGCTATAGTAATAGCGCCACCTACTGGTAACAGGAAGTGACGTGTTTAACACTGTGATTCACTACTAGCAACATATTAAAATATGCAATTGAGTACTAAACATGCTAGAAACATTCTAAAACTTGCTAGCAACACTTAGTTGAGTGCTAAAGCATGCTATTATCGCCATGAAACAGGAAGTTGTTGTAACTCAAGCATACAATGTCCAATCTGCCTCAAACTTCACGTTTGATAAGTGCCCTGGCCTGAAGACATCTACACGCCAAAATTAGTTATAGACTTATCGCCACCAGCTGGTAGCAGGAAGTGTGGCAAATACAAATTACTGAAGTGGTCATCCTATATTTATATACTCTGTTTTCCTAAAGCCACCGGGTGGCAGTGGCAAGGGTGCGAGGACCCTTTCATCACTGCTTGCAGCTTTAATTTATGATTATTATTTGTAAGGTATCCAAATGAATATGCCATTAATAGGCTACTATTTCAGGCTTGGGGGAAGCATCATTCATTATTTTATTCAGTTAGAAATGTTCACAGCCACTGCAGAAAAATAAAACGTCAATGCTGCAACTAGTGGCACTAAAGTGAGCTGTTATTGAATACCTATATAGTGGTCTGCCCTGTCCAATCAGTAAGTGTAACCATTCTGAGAGCCACAGAGCTAGTCAGATCATTTCTAGCAGAAGAAGATTAAGCACACTGGCGTCGCTGTTATTTACACTCAAAACCTTTTGAGCCAACCTTATAAATTATAAAACAAAACAACAATCATGAAGCTTTTCAAAGTTCAAGGGGGAAATTGTGTGCAGATACCCATAAATAATGTTGCTGAAGCCCTTCTCATCCAATGCAAATGCATTTATACACTTTAGAAAATTTGCAATAAATAAATATGTTACATAACACAAATGTACTTAAAATATTTAATCTCACTTTATTAACCAATCCCTTCGCTGCTGATCTTTGATGATCAAATTCAACCATAGGAATAAGCAAAAATAACTTAAATAAATAAACACAAATGTATTTACTTAATTATTTGGTAACACTTTAATATAGGGAACACATATTCACTATTAACTATGACTTTTCCCTCAATAAACTCCTAATTTACTGCTTATTAATAGTTAGTAAGGTACTTGTTAAAGGGATAGTTCACCCAAAAATGAAAATTTGATGTTTATCTGCTTACCCCCAGGACAGGGTTTGTGCACTGTGTAAACAATGAGTGATGTATACACGCAAGAGATCACTTCCGGCGTTTGCATAAACTACGCCAGAGCGCGTACACACCTCATGTACCGGATGCCGTGTGCAAGGCAGTTGGGCATAGTGGTGTATTAGAGGTAAAAAATTATATAAATATTGTTCAGTTTCTCACACAAACCGATCATTTCGTGTCTTAGGACATCAATGTGACGTCACGAGCTGCAGGGTTTAATTTGGATTTGTCTGTGCATGTTTTTTTTTACTCTCACAGATTTTGTTACCATTGCCATGCATTATATGACTGACAGACAGCAACGGTTGGAGTTAATCATCTACTGAAGAAACAAAGTCACCTACATCTTGGATGCCCCGGGGGTAAGCAGATAAACATCACATTTTCATTTTTGGGTGAACTATCCCTTTAAGTTTAGGTATTGGTAGGATTAAGAATGTAGAATAAGGTCATGCAGAATTAATATGTGCTTAATATGTACTATTAAACAGCCAATATTCTAGTAATATGCATGCTAATAAGCAACTAGTTAAAAGACCATAAAATAAAGTGTTACCAATTATTTATTGCTGAAGAGTGTTAGTGATTTTTTTTTTTTTTTTTTTTTTTTGTTAAAATAAAACATAAAACAAGAAAACCCAGCACAGGTGAGAAAAACGCAAAAGTAACATAACACATTACTTTCCATAAAAAGTAACTAAGTAACACATTTAGTTACTTTTTTAAGGAGTAATGCAATATTGTAATGCATTACTTTTAAAAGTAACTTTCCCCAACACTACAAGTAAATTAAACTAAAATATAAAGAATAAAATAGTATTTTCTGGTAAAACGTACACCAACAATTTTTGTTTTATTTACAACTTTGAAAAATAATTTTAAAATATAAATAAATCTAAAATATTTAACTGATATATAATATTACAAATGAAGTGTAATACTGTAGAAAGCTAATGGTAATCCTACACATTAGAATTTGTAATACACATTTTCTTGCCTTTGAATCATACAATATGTCTATGTCATTTTATTAAAAGTTTAAATCAATAGAATTTCATTGAAGGGGTTCATCATCACAATAACTTTTTGTTTGTTTCCATAAAGGCATCACAGACTCATTATAGTTGTCCCCAACATAATAAGTCAGCCATTAACAAGAACTCAAATTTATGAGCATGAATAATTTCTCCCAAAATCATCATAATGAGTTTAAAACGTGCTGTTATGAGAAATGCCTCCAGGGAAGATTCTTCAAAAGAAAAGTGCTGTGAATTACATTTACAGTAGCGTGTTTTACTGGATCTTGTGACCTCCATTGTCACACCTGGGAGACTAAAGAATGATTTTGACCGAGCAAGCGACAGACAGACAGACAGAAATGCCCAATTTGGAATCACTTATTTTGTGCTTTGATACAATAGTAACATATACAGTACATTGGGGTCTTAAAGTCTAAGACCACTAGTGAAAATGTGTCATATAATATAAAAGTGTACTGACATTGGTTTAAAATTGGGGTAACACTATATTTTACAGTGTCCTTGTTACATATGTTACATGTACTTACTGTAGTAAGAACAGATAATTATGCATAATTACATACAACTAACCACAGAACAAACCATATTCCTAATCCTAACCCTTTAGTAAGTACATGTTGTTAATTAATATTACTCAGTACTTACATGTATAATTACACTGTAACAAGGACACCTTAAAATAAAGTGTAACCAAAATTGGTTTAAAATGCCTGTGGAACAACTCACCAAGTTGAATAAAGATCAGTGGCTTGTTATTTTAAATTTCACAAGAGATTTTCACTAATCACTGATCTTTCAGATGGAGAAATGCACACTTGCGCAAACACTTGAACAGCAACAACAGCCATTTTACGCTTCTTTAGTCGCTGGTGTGATATGTTTGTGCTCTCCACAGGACCTTTAGCTAGAGAGGTGGATTGCCTTCACAGTTTCATCTTCTTCATCACTCCAGGGACACCCTGGCCTTTTTATCACCCACAGTGACCTCCGAGAGTCAACAGATAAGCATGTCATCAAAGCCCTGCTAACACGGCCAGCCGCGAGGATCTTAGTGCAGATATCCGCTTGATCACGTTCAGAGAGCTAATGTCTGCCTATCAGCAGCAGAGCAAAGAAACCTACCATTTTAAAGAGCTAAGCACTTCAGATAAGAGAATACGACCTACAGAGTCAAAGCAAAGATTCGAATTCAAAGCAATCGCAATGTTAACAACGAAAGTGCACATGCTTTTGAAGGATTTCTGTTCTGCTTGTTGGTACACTTGACCACTGTGCAGGTCTACATTTTTTGTGAAATTTACTAGCAATTTCTGAGTGAAAATTGTTTCAAAGTAAATCCTATTTTCCCCCCATGCATAATTTCCTAAATATAGTTTTTTTATTATTAATAATATTTTTTAAATGATAAATGCATCTGAAAACCTCTCCTTTTCCCATGCTGGGAAACACAGTGGTATACTTAAGTTGCACACACACTTATCAGTGATTTACAGTGCAAGTTAGCCCATACGATAATTATGCTTTAAAAACATATTTTATTATATCCTAAAAACACCTTATGCACATTAAAAAGTACCTTTTCATAATATAGGCTTTATTTCACCACATACAAACTACCTTGAGGGCATAAACAGTTGTCCAATAAAAAACATTTGCAAGCAAAGCAGACTCTGGAGGAGAGAAGGCCTCAGTCAGCTGATGAGGATCTTTTAGCTTTGTAGCGCTTAAAGTCACCATGAAATCAAAACGGACAATTCTTATTTTTTATGGAATATTGCAGTGTTTATTATGAATGATTTATCTGTGCATGCCATTATTCTATTAAATTCATGTGCCCTCATAATCTTTAATCAAAATAACTTCCCCTCCCTATTGCAGCGACATCTCTTCTCTGATGACATGTTGGCTGGCGTGAGGGCGGGGCAACCTGTCACTCACATGAGATCAACCAATAGCAAACCACAACCATCATCTAATCAAGTCCTGCCCTACATTTGTTCGAAAAGGTGTTTTACTCAGATAGACACCACAATATGAAACTAAAGACTATTACAACTTTTATTTCATGCTGACTTTAACTTAAGGTTGGAAACTGTGTTTTTAGCTACAATTATAGACTATTATTTTTAAATATTTTAAATTATTTTTTTTTTTATTTTGCATTTTCAGTTTATTGCAATTTTAACATAGTACTTTTTTGTAGTGTTTTTGTCATTTTTATTGGTTGTGGTTTAAATACATCTATATAGCTTTTATTAAATTTATTTAAGTTTTAATTTTAGTTATATTATTATACAACATTAAACTAAGTGAAAATGAGAAATGTTGCTTTGACATGTTTCTTTGAGCTAGCTTAAATAAAATAAATAAATAAATAAATATAGTTAAAGGGGACCTATTATGCCCCTTTTACAAAATGTAATATAAGTCTCTGGTGTCTGCAGTATGTGTCTGTGAATTTTCAGCTCAAAATTCCCCACAGATCATTTATTATAGCTTGTCAAATTTGCCGTTTTTTGTGTGTGTCCCTTTATATGCAAATTAGCTTCTGCTTCTGGCCCACTTTCCAGAAGAGGGCGGAGCTTTAACAGTTCACGCTTCGGTTGCTCAACAACAACAAAGCTGGAGAATCTCACACAGCCAAAATGACGATTGTCAGTAACGATGTTCAGCCTTGCGTTGTTTAAACCGAAATCGGACACAGGTAGAGAGATTTTAGAATAGATTTAGGGCAGGGTTTATGTAAATTTTAGGGTTAGTGATGTCACTAACCTGGGAAGAAGCTTGTTGTAGTCCCTACCAGCCGTTTGTTGTAGTCCTTAAACAGAGAATTCTTTAAAAGAAAATATCTCCCTTTGCATTGAACTGTGAGTGTCGTAACTTTGCAGATGTTGTTTATGCTCAAACAGCAACATTAGACACTAACTAAAGTTAAAAAAAGTTAAATCATAATCAACCACCCCTTTAACTGTAATAACCTTGGTTGGAAAGCAGATGGTGTACACATTATCGATCAACATATCTTGATGCAGATGAATCAGAGCTCCTGCTTTGCTCTTCCTATTTAATGCCCCAAACCATCCTTGTTCATTTCTCATCCTGTTAGCTTTGTCTCTTGTGTGTCCTCATCCTATTCTACATTTCCCAGAATCTCTCCTCTCGCCATGTGCTCAGTTATCTCTCATAAGGGAAAACTTTCTTTCTATTGACCCATTTCAAGGAACATTTTCCCGTTCTTCCTCACTGTGATTGGATCAGTGCCCGAGGAGGATTTCGGAGTGACCGGTCAGTCTCTAAGATGGTGTGTATGGCATGACTGACTTTTAATGCAGCGTTATAATTGATGTGTGCATATCTCTCTAAAGGATTGGTTTGGCAGGAGAGAGAGAGAGAGAGAGAGAGAATTGAGAATCATTGCCACAGAGCTACACTATGAGATGCACGACAGAATATCATACATTCACTTTAATTCCGCTGACTCCAAATGTCTGTCTCATTTTAATTAAAGCCAGAAATCTGAATTAAATGAGTTATTTGAATTCTCATTTTAGTCTTAATGAAAACAAGTCTAAAGGCTCAAACGGTTCAGTGGACCATCTTTGCTCACTTAAATGAAGCAAAAGAGGGAATCATGCTTGTAATCATAAAGTCCTGATTGAGACATAAAATATTAAAAATATTTTTGATAAGATGCGCAAGAGTGGCATGTGTTCCAGGTGGGGTTATAAAGTAAGTGGGGAAAAAAATCCTTACAAGAATGATATAATTTATTATCATGCTCGTAGAAGGATGAGACATCTGCACATCTGAGAACTAGAGCCTGCCAAGTGTAGCCAAGAGCTTTAGTGGGGTGTATGAGCGTTTCATCCAGCCTGTGATGGAGGATAGAGGACGAGATGTTCCATCTCAAGGTCACACACAGAATGGAAATAATCTGATGTTTAGAACAGGAGATTTTAAAGTCATCATAAAATCTAGATCGGCCCAATTTGCTTAATAGACATTTCCTGTGTTTTTGTGAATGATTGGTGCTCATTATTTAAAAGAAATGAAGACATATTTTTATAATCAAACTTGCTCTGCCTCTGAAACAACTTTTCTCTTCAGCTGATATAACCAAGTCTTCCCCACTAACCACCTGTTGAGACCACTTTTCACTATACATGTACAGTCAGTTACTGCTGGAAAAAAAAAAAAAAAAACAAGTCTGCCCTACATTTTTTTTCTAATTGAATATCATATTTCTCTCAGAAACACGTAGAAAAATGCAAAAAAATTTAGGTTGACTTGAGAAAACTCAACTTGTGGTCTATAGTTTAACTAAGGGTGCGTTCATACTTGTCATGTTTGGTTCAATTAAAATGAACCCTGCTGTGATTGCTCTGTTAGTGCGGTTCATTTGAGAATGTGTGAACGCTGCCATCCGAACCCTGGTGAGCACCAAACAAGCGGACTGAGACCGCTGAAAATATGGGTCTCGGTCCACTTCCAAACGATCTATCTAAATTATCTAAATTTGAGACTGCTTCAGGTTTAGTAAAGCTGATGTTTTGAAGTGATATGCACACACACACACACACACACACACACACACACACACACAGACACACACACACACACACACACACAGACACACACACACACAAAGATTTCCAATAAGAACAATGATTTTCACTAACAAAAACCTAATCAGCTGTACCCTATAAGCCACGTTTCCACCGAAATTACCCTGAACAACTTGTCCTAGGAACTTTTTTTCCCAGGAACTTTTTCCCCCCAGACCTGTTGCTGTCTGTGTTTCCATTGCGGTCTAAAGTATCATGAAGTTTAGGCAATTTAGAAAAAAAGAAAAACTTAAGTCTTAATAAATAAATAGTCTGAGTGATCCGCATAACTGAGATTTACTATCTTACATTCTATCCATCACAAATCCTCAGAAATAACAATCTTTTGTAGATTTTGATTAACCTTTCAAACCTTTCAAGAGCATCTCCAGGTCATATTTCAGCTCAAAATTAAAAGAAAAATAAGATATTATATTTTACATAAAGAAAGTCTATTTTATGATCAATAAGATTTTTTTTTTTTTTTTTTTTTTTTTGCAATGTGACATTCATCAGTTCTTATTTTTATTTCTTTATTCCATTAAGGAAATACGAAATATGTGAAACATCCTGTCAATTTTTGGGAATTTATTCTTCAAATGTCAGGATGCATTATGACAATTTGGGGGAAATTGTTCTTAATGGGTTTCATTTTCTTGACTTTCTTATTTTAACATTTTGAATTTGGGGTGAAATGTGACCTGGACATGTTTTTGTGAGATTCACCATTACAGCATGAACACCCAGAAAAGAGGAGTGAAGACTATCTTTCCTGACAAGCTCCATAGGTCAAGGGTGACGTATTCCAACTAAAGCAGAAAAAAATGAAATTGTAAAATCTTCCATGCCTTGTATGTGTAATTACAGATAGATCAGATGTGCAGATAGTGCATGGGAACGGTTGGGGAGAGAGAGAGAGAAAAAAAAAAAAAACACTGCACAGATTAGCAGGATAAAAATATTGATTTTCCACCTGTGTTGCATCTAGAGGCAAAAAGGAACTTATTATCTAGATGTTGGAATAAACACGGAAGCCTGAGAGACAAAAGAGAGAGGGGTAAGTCCATGTGAGTGGTCACTTCTGTAGTTGCATGCATGTTGAACACACTGTGACTGTAAACACAGACTCGCACTTACACGTGCACAAACACAGAGCATGCAGATCGGAGCATTTCTGGTTGGCTGCATCAGCTCTCCCATGCTGCCTGTGTGCATTGATGCTGGAAATGAGAGCTCCATTGCTCCTGTGTATTTGCAAAGTCTCCATATGTTCGTCAGGATCTTTCCTGCACAGCCGACCACTTCCCTTCGGATACAGATCACATTATCAGCCTGCAGATCTGTCCAACGGGCTGATTTTACAGGAGATTTTGGAAGATATATGTTTGTCCTTGAGATGCTACAAACAAATGTTGCTTACACCACATAGGATAAAAACTTTTTTTTTCTACCCACTAAGCTGCAAAAAAATATTGAATATTGTAAATCTAATGAAACATGTCCAGGTCATTTTTAACCCTGAAAACTAAAATTGTGTGTGTGTGTGTGTGTGTGTGTGTGTGTACGTGTGTGCGTCTGTTTATGCGTCTGTGTGTGCGAGTGTGATGAGAACCGGGGTATAAAAAAGTACATAACCCATGACCTTGGCAATGTTAGAGCTCTGCTCTACTGTTTGAGTTACTGTAGCAATATAAAACACGAATATAATTACAATATATATGTTTTTTCTTTTGATTCTGGGGCTGCAAGCAGGACATGTCCAGCATTGAATTGACCCTCGTTTGTAAAGCAGGCATAAAATTACCTATTGGTAACAAAACTCGACTACAACAACTCTTCCTCTTCTCTAAAGCAGCCCAACATGGCCTCAACTCCTTTGTTGCATGTTCTCGGGGGCAGGGTTTATGTACATTTTGGGGTTTGTGATGTCACCAGCCCGGGAAGCTTTTTGTAGTCCCTACCAGCCGTTTGTTGTAGTCCTTAAAAAGCGATTTCTGTAAAAGAAAGTATCTCCGTTTGCATTAAACTTTGAGTGTTGTAACTTTGCAGATGTTTATGCTTAAGATTTATGCTCAAACAGCAACATTACACACTAACTAAAGTTAAAAAAGTGAAATCATAATCAAGAACCCCTTTAACATGACAGCAAGTGTGGCCATTTCTAACTTGAATATGCGAGGTTTCCAGTGTCATCTGCTTCCAGTTAATTTTACCTGTACAAAACTCATGCTGCTTGATATTGCTAACTGGTATTTATTTCATATAGATATTATTTGTATATATTTTATATAAGATTTGCTATTTATAAGTATTGCTGGGACCAACCAAATTCATAATTACTGTGATTTTACAAACTTGCACTGGCCCCATGCTTGGGATGGCCTTGGATGTCCTAATAGACCTATTACAGTTTTTCACCATAATGAGTAAGGGAACTTACAGTCAACCCATTAACAGGTTTTTTTTTACAGTTACAATTTAGAATAATTTTATAGTAGATCCCCGTTAAAAAGACCAGCATTGCTGGAAACCAAATATGTTGTGTTTTGGATGCTGTTATCCCCAGGATCATCGGCACAAAACCAGCAATAACCATGGAGATTCACCCTGGCTTTAAGCTAGGTTTTTTTTCAGCAGGGATTGCAGTTTCTCTCAAAAGAGAGTGATACCAGTCAGTTTTGTCGCTGAAGCATTTTCTGAGGGTCAGGAATTGGTTAACCTGCCTTTCTCTAGCCCTTAAGTCTGTCATATCCCACGCCGTGGGAGGGAGGGAGGGGGATCAAACAGCCCTGTGGCCTTTGAGCCCATGTTGACAACTCAGGACTCTTCGAGTGCCAGGGAAGCTCATGAATATTGCATTTGTTGCATCAGAGTCGACAGTGACACGGAAGAACTGACATTTCTGAAACAAACGTCTCGCTGTGTCTAGTCTAGGTTGGATTTTTTGTTAAGCCACTCCTGTCGACATGAATTACAGCCGCTGTGGAAAAACATGGTGAAGTCTAAGACAATTGTGCATCAAATCCTAATGAAGCATTTAACAAACATACCAATTGAAGGCAGCGAAAGAACCACAAGCCAAGAGCGTCACCGCTAAAGAGCGGAAATTGCCATCCGCTCCCAGAATGCTTTGCTGTGGTTATTGTTTTGTTGCTGTTTCTGGTGTATGTGGTGCTAGACGTGGGAGCTTTGAACTCAACTAAATTTGTAGTAGTTGTCTGCATTCTGAGTCTTGCCACATGCTGCTTCTTCCTCTCTCCGTTTCCTATAAACCTTGTGATTATGGGGAGCTCAGCTAAATGTCTTTCTTCTCGTGAAAGCAAGCACAGAACTCAAACTTTCACTCCACCAGCACTGACTTTTACTTGCCTTGAAAACTGGTCTCAGGAGCATGTGAGAGAAAAGCAGCCCATGCGAAGCCATCAAAAAAGGAGCCATTTTAACAGCTCAGCGGGTGTAGAAAATGGGACGCCTGCAAAAAAGGACCGTCACAACTCTTAATGAGATATGAGCACACAGACACCACCGCACAATGCATCCGGCTGTTCAGCTTCAAGCTGCACACTCCCCCTAGTGAGCATGTGAGCTAATGCCTCAGGATGTCTGTGTGAGCGGAGAGTGTGTTTGTGAGAGCATGAGCCGCGGGAAGCGTTCTGAATAGGTCGGAAATAATAACTCCCTTTCCCATTGTAATTTTAACAAACACATTGCGAGGAACAATTTGTAGAGTCTCACTCTTACGGTCTTGCTCTTTGTGAATGTGAGAAAAGTTAGGCAAGTAATATGAGAATAATATAATATGTGACATTAAGTAAAAGACACAAAGTCACTGAAAAACAGAGGAATGCTGCACTCCAACCATGAAAAGTTCAATTTTAATAATTCAGTGCTTGCCAAACACAACTTACTTGTGTAACAGATTATTGTTTGTCAACTCTGTTACAGTCAATTCTGTTACATACTGTCAACATTGTTACTCTACTTTGGTAACAGAGTTTGACAGAATTGACATTTTGATCAGAAGTGATTTTAAACTTTTTAGCCAAAAACTCCACTTGCTAGCATTCATGCTAAGAGCACATGTATGTTTTCCTTTTGATATTGTGGTAACAATTTTAAGGTTTTACAAAATATCTCTTGGTGTAAGAACTTTTTAGATTAAAATATTTCTCAGAGAGAGCACACACACATACACACACACCTTTTAGTGCTTCAGATCTTATCAGTGAGGGAAAGTGACATCATTTCCTGTAGCTTACATAGTTGTGGGAGATAATTCCACAAATTTAAAGGTAAAGTATGGTACAGTAACAGAATTGATGCGGGATTTATGGACACACATAAGATAAAAGTTATTTTTAAACAATTTAATTTGTAAAATTAGGAAAATTACTATTTAGGGCTGATGGATGGATAGATGGATGGATGGATGGATGGATGGATGGATGGATTTCAAAAGTCAGTACAATGCTTGAATCTTTTTGAAAGAATTCCCTTACGCTCACCAAACCTATATTTATATAATCAAAAATAATGTTATATAAACAGAAAAAATCATGAAATATTACATTTTTAAATAGCTGTAATGATGACTGACTCGGTTGAGTATTTGAATCCATGTGCACAACAGCACAAACAAAGTTAGATTCAGAGCATGAAGCGTGGTCAACAAACAAGCAAAGGGTCGATAACAATAGCGGCAGTCCAGACAGCGAACTAATCCAAAACAGTAATCCAAAAGTCGTGGTCATAAACAGGCAGAGAGACATACATGTGGCAAACAAACAGGGTAATATAAACGCTCAGTAGAGACAGGGTACACTGGCAATACTTCGCAACATGATGTATGAACAACACGGCTTATAACAGGTAGAGACAGGAAGTGAAGAGAGAAGAACCAGTAATGTTCAGTATTCGGAGGTGATGGCTCCCTCTGGCGGTTGGAGGAATGGATGGCGGATGCAGATGTTACAATAGCTGTATTTTAAAATATTTTAAAAAGTAATTTATTCCTGATGGCAAAGCTGAATTTTCAGCGTCATTACTCCAGTCTTCAGTGTCACATGATCCTTCAGAAATCATTCTAATATGCTGATTTGCTGCTCAAGAAGCATTTCTTGTCATTATCAATGTTAAAAACAGTCGTGCTACTTTCCGACACATTTTTTCCCAGCTTCTTTAATAAACATGAAGGAAAAAAGCATTTATTTGAATAAATATTTTGTATTATAAATGTCTTTACTGTCACTTTTGAACAATTTAATGCACCCTGAATAAAAATATGAATTTCTTTTAAAAATTAAATCTTACAGACCCCAAATTTCAGAACAGTATTGCAAATAAAATGAAATAAAGGTGTGTGAGAGAGTGCAGGTATGAAAAGCCTGAAGTAAAGAAATGCCTCTGTGTATTATTCGTGTATCTGTGTTATGTGCACGCCAATGAGCCACGAGAGATCAAGAGGTCATCTTTTGGCTCACTGGCGTGTACATAACACAGAAGCACACACAAATGACCATACAGAATAGAACAGCTCGGACCTCTTGTGCCGGTCACGCTCTCATAATATGAACTCTCCATTGGTGGAGATACAGAGAAGCTCACGCTCACCCTTTGCTAAAATGTGAAACACATAGACTTATTTTCACACTCACATAAAGAATGGTCTAAGCCATTTCTCAGATAATACTTAACCAAAGTCTAGGAAAGCCCAGGTTCACTTGTACCCTAGACAAGATAAGACATGACTATGACCAATACGCATTTTAAATTTATGGACAAGAGCAGATTTTACTACTTTGATATCCCTTTTGTGTTCCTATAGATAAAAAGTTATACAAGGGTGGGTAAATTACCATTTTCAGTGTAAAAAATTATGAAAGGTGCAACCTGATTGGTCTGACAAAACAAGCAGCTGTTTATATATCATTACTAATATGATTGCAGAGATTACGTAAACATGCTCATGTGAAAAAAGTTCCTCAAACATTAGCTCAGAACTCTAATGATTCCTAACTGAAGTCACATACACTGTGAAAAGAAAAAATAGCCCATTGTTCTGTAATGTGCTCAAATTAAAATGAATAAGAAGGGAGGGTGAAAAATTACAAATTTAATGGTTTCCAATGAAATCAAAGGCAGTATCCTCAGCACTGAATAATAAGTGGTAATATGAACTTTAAACTGGAAAAGCGGAAAATTATGCGCTTTAAAAGATTTATAAAGCTGGCTATTTGCATACTTGCACACTTCCATTGTATGCTAATAAGACTGGCCATCTAGGTATTCATATTAAAATATATCAAATCTCAGCCAGAAGAGGTCAGGTCCTGCTATACTCCTTGCATAAGCTGTAAATATTAATTGACCTCTGACCTTGATAATACACGCTATATGAATATGTATTTAAAGGGATGGTTTACCCCAAAATTAAAAATTGTCATCAAAACTTGCTGTCATTGTTCAAAAACTTGTATGACTTTCTTTCTTCTATGGACCATAAAGGAAGATATTTTTCATTCAATGAAATAAAAAAACTGTTTGGTTACCAAAATTCTCTGTTCCACAGAAGAAAGAAAGTCATACAGGTTTGGAATGACATGAGGGTGAGCAAATGATGAGTGAAATGTTGAGTGAAATATTTATTTAAAAGGATAGTTCACCCCAAAATTAAAACTGTCATCAAAAATCTCTCTCTCATGTTGTTAAAAGCTGTATGAATTTGGAAAAAAAAAAAAGTTTATCTGAAGGTCTGAGCTGCTCTTTTTCATACACTGAAAACAGATGGAGAGACCAGAACCTATCAAGCTCCAAAGAGGACATAACAAGCACCATAAAAGTAGTCCATTTATCTTATGCACTAGAGTCTTCTGAAGTCATATGTTTCTTTGAGGAAAGAATGAACTGAAATTAATGCTGCCTTTGCATGCTATTGAATATTTCCCACTTCTGAACTCATGATTACCAGCTCGTCGCATTCTAGTGCTTTGTTGTTGGAAAGAACAGGAAAATCATGGAGGACACCAGGTTTATTCTTGCCTATTTATTGTGAAAATCTTATTAAAGCCAAAATGATATTTAGCATCCCATTCATTGACAACCATATAAACATTCACCGCGGTAGTCAGCTTGCTGATGATTTTGGAATTTCCGCTGTGTATAAAACATACAGTAGATTCAAATGATAATTCATACATGTAAATATGCACTACTTCAACGACAAGACAAGGTGATGTAACTGTTGTGGAAAAAAATAAAGAATACCAGTCATAGCAGTAATCGTTCTCCCCTCCACCATGTTTAAGGGGTCGTTTAACGACACTGTTTTCAATTAAAAATGTAAAACTTTTTTTTTTTGTATGTATTTTGGTCATTCATTTACACAACAACAGCGTTTTGGGGGCCTGAAAATGCAAACATTTGAAAGCGGGTTTCAAAGTGAAAGTTTTTGAAAACGATACCGTTATTGTCTCTGTGTAAACTACAAAAATGCAAATTTGTGAAAACTGTGAGGTCTATAAGCCGTAGTCTTTCTTCACAAAGTGGCATCGCCAGCTACTGGCCTGGCAGCATAATACAGCGTTTTTAGTCGTTTTCACGGATCCATGTTGATGGGGATCGCTTTGACAACATTGTCATCTGTACACGAAAAATGCAAAGGAAAAACTTTTCAGATTTAAGTACATCTCAGGAACTTGGGTATCAAAATTATCCCTGAGCTCCCCAGTGGTAAATATAACTTAAGAGGTCGTCCATGTCCAATTTTTAACTAGGAAACTAGTAAATATGATAATTCCGATAGAAAAATCAATATTCATTTTCAATGTATGGAAAAGAGCTTGGAGTTTCTGCTCTCAATAACTCCTTTTGTACTCCATAGAAGAAAGTCATGTGGGTTTTAAGACACGAGTAAAGGATGACAAAATTCATATATCCTTTTAAGTCACAGCTGAAAAATACTGTAAATCAACTCAAAAAAAAAAAAAAAATCCATCTAATCGTGGCCTTGGCAGGGTAACGATGAGGTAAGGCTCAAATAAAACACGCTCTTAAGATAATTAATATCACTGCGGTTCCAAGCATGCATCAAAAATGTAAATGGGCCAATGTGTGTTTTAATGAACCACTCTTCTTCCACCTTTTAACTTGAAATCTTGTTCATAACTGAACAATATCTGAAGTGCAGAGTTCTTTCAAATTGAACCACCCTGCGGTGTCTTTTAGGCATGATTGTTAGATATCATGGGAACCGCAATCTTTCTTCAAGCCACAGTAGCCATCTCATTTGTACAAGATGACACACATGGAAGCAGGCAAGAGGGATTCGAAGGATTAGGCACATATCAAATGTATTTTAAATGCTTTTTATGAACTTTTAATGAAATTCCGAGAGGGTTGAACTCAAATGACTGAGTGCAGAGAACTGAGACTAGCAATGTGATGGTAAAGAGACAAAACTGTGCTAACCATCCAGGGAATATCGCAGCATACTACAGCCAGATACTGTACAGTCCTATATATATATATAAAACAAAGCTCTCACTGTTAACCAACCAGTGCGTTTTTTTCACATGTTGCACCGCAATGTGTTTTTGGACAGAGCTCAGTAAATAAGGATCAGACACTTTTAATTCACTCTTTCACAGTGTTCCCTTTGGCAAACACGCTCGGGATCGTCATAGCAACAACCATGGTGAACAATTATAGCGCTATGCAGCGACTGTGTTAAACAGGCAGAACACACACACATACACATGTATCTAAACACACTCGTGCGGTGCTATCCTTTTGAGTTCTATTGTTCTTGCTATCTCATACTTCCATCTTTGTTTTGGCACCTCTTTCATCCATCTCTATATTCCTCTTTCACGCTCTCTCACCATATCACTCTCTTTCTGTCTCTCTTCTTTGAATTTAGAGTCTGAGAGTTTAGATGAGATTGGAAACTTCCAGGTGCACATGGACAGTCAGACAAGTAATACGGGCTGAAAGCAATTTCCTCCCTGCTTTATCAAACTCTGAGAGATGGGCAATAACCACATATAGTAAGCCCTGACTCTCTTGTTTATTATTTATATCGGGCTGATTAGGATCCAAGAGTCACACACATCACACACACACACGAGTGTCAGCGAGGTGCCGTTGTTCACAGGGAGAAACATTCACTTTGTGTGCAAGGACTTGATTTACTTACGCATCTGCTTGCATTCTTAATTGTTTAGATGGAGACCTGACTGGTTACATAATGTCCACCAGTTACTAGGAATGTCATTGAAATGAAATGTCATTGTCCACCGTTTTTCTTCTGCAATGTTACATTTTTGGTTGAAACAGGATGGAGAATGTGATTTTCCCAAGTGAAACATGTTCCTGGATCAACACCCTTGTTGATCCTGGAACAACATTCTAATCAACCAATCAGATTTGAGGGATAGGTTTACAGTTATTGTCAAGTTTAGGTTTACAGCAATGGTTATGGGCTTCTACTTTCTTATTCACCTCTCACTTCCCACTGATTTTAGGGATAAGTTATGGGTAGGGTTAGGTTTAGGGGTAGGGATAGGGTTAGGACTATGTTTTTAGACAGGAATGTTGATATAGGTACATGTCTTACTTGGCAAAATCACGGCCACCGAAACAGGATATCAAGGACAACAAGAAAAAAAATGTGGCCAATAATGAGCCAGCGTTCGGACGTAAACACTGAAGCTCTGCAACAAAAATAGTGTAGCAGTATGACAGGGAACAGATGAATTTGTTGAATAAAGTTGTTATTTTTGTTTTGTTTTTGTGCACAAAAAGTATTCTCGTTGCTAATATTAAATATAACATAATAATATAATATTAAAATATCTTAATTTGTGCTCGAAAGACAAACAAAGGTCTTACGGGTTTGGGACGACATGAGGGTGAGTACTTAATGATAGAAATTTCATTTTTGGGTTAACTAACCCTTTAAGAGCAAAAACTCGGTCTGTTTAAACATACCCTTATGCCTGTTACTCAGACGTCAAAAATGTTGTCAAATTGTAAAAAAAAAAAAAAAAAAAAAACTGGTAAAAAAACAGATCTCTGTTGCTTGTGTGAACAACATACTTTTGTGTTTTCATACTTAAGTCATTCTGGTAATTTTACGGTAATTTACTGTAAAAGGGGCTATAATAGATCTGAGGTCAAAGAAATGAATAGATCTGAGGTTGATGGCTCTGAAGCCCATGATCATGTGAATTACATGTTGAAGTGTTAGATAAGTGGCAAGTGGGCTTTTTAATCAAGGTGGAGAGTAAATTGTCATTTTAAAAAGCATTCAACTGGGCAAAAATTCTGCAAAAGCTATGCCATCAATATTTTTGTCTTTTCCATGAAGAGCATTTTTTTCATGCATTTAATTGTGTATTTAAACTACATTTTGAAGGACACTAGAATATTGATGGTATCAAATCTAACAGACCTGGACTAAATTCCCAAATTTTATTGGTTCCTAAATGTTAACATGAAATCAAAATTTGTCACTTTAAATTACATTCCTTAACTTATTGTGAACAGTTCATTGGTCAACTTTATTCTAAAAAGATTCTGAAGAGACCCTAACCCCATCACCACCTCAACCTGCTTCCCTTAGTGTTTTTACACGTAGAAAAGGCGAAAATTGTACCCTGAGCGATGATGTGAGTTCCTATTGCAATTCTCGATTCAGCATAAATTACCTAAAGTGGTGATATTTTTGAAAATCAAAATACTGCCCTTAGCGTTACTAGCAGAAAGGCAGCGCGATATAAACAAACCAGACTAGAACTGAACATGGCGTGACGGCAGCATCACATTCTCTATATCTACCTCCTCGATGGCAGGAAAGTCTTTTAATTCAGTAGAAAAATCGCTCCTCTTCATAACATAAGGATCACGTCCAACATATGTTGTTATTTTCTGTTTATACCTTTCTAAACCAGCACAATATGGACTTTTCTCCATCTCATCTCTTCCATTCTAATTTCCACTTCTTGTCCTCCACCTGAATTTCCAGAACCACTGTAAACAACCTATTTCCAATAGATAAAGTCAAGCAGTATGACTATGACATTTTTCAAGAATGAGATGTAAATTAAAGGCACCCAAACTTGCTCTTTCAAAAGGAAATACATCAATACAGAAAAGAAAAGTTATTCAGCACATTCATTTTAGTGTCAATGCTATCATGAGAGGTTTTTGTTGCACAGCAATGACCTAGAGCTCTTTAAACTGTGAATTCTTCATAAAAGGGTTGGATAAAAGTTGTGCGAGTACTGTAACACTAGTCTTATTATTTAGTAAGACTAAACACTGAGGCTAAATAAACCAGAGTGGGAAGCACCATAAACACAAGCATATAGACAAGTTAATTGGGTGTACAGTATAGGTCAAAGACAGAATAAAATTAATTAAGAGAGATCGATTCTTGGTTGCAAAATCTACAGAAGCCAGTGTTGCCATAGTGATAGTAGCATTCAGCAATCTTTGACACAGTTCTAGAATCTTTACCAAATGCATTTTACAAACTACAGAAAGACCACACTACAGTACTCTTCTTTTAGACCCTGACATGGCTCAAAACACAGATAAGTGCCTGAACCCCGGCGCAAGATTCTGCTCTGCTGAACTCTTAAACTCAGCCTATTTTCTCTGGCATCTGCAGACACCTAAGCCCACATATACAGAGACTCTTAAAAAAAAGGAATCTTTAAAAATTCATCTGCATTTTCTGTTCAGCTCCTCTTGAGTTTCCATTAGGCCTTCCAAATCGGTTACAAAAGCATTAAATGTTAAAACGCAGTTCAACACCAAGAAATATTGACAGATAAACTCTTTCATGCTTCACACTTTCTCTCAGTCTTGTTTTAGCAAGAGCAAATGGGTCATTCTATGAAACGAGTGGCTTTTACACTTTAATAACCTTTTGTATCTTAAGCTTAACTTATATATGTGAGGACAAAATCATATATAGGAAATAGCTTACAGGGAAAATATTATGGTGACAAGGTTGAAATATTCTTGTTTGTTTACAACCATTATTGTTATTTTAATAATACATCATGTAAAAAATAAAAAAATACAGTACACTACACTACCATTTAAAATTTTGGGATGAGATTTTTTGCTTTAAACTGATCTACAATGACAGTACAGACTTTTACATTGTTAAAAAATTTTTATTTCAAATAAATGCGGTTATTTTGAACTTCCTATTCATCAAAGAATCCTGAATAATTCATTTTTCACAAAAAAAAAAAAAAAATTGATAAGAAATGTTTCTTGAACACCAAATCAGCGTATTAGAAGGATCATGTGAAAAATCAGCTTTTCATCACAGAAATAAATTGCATTTTAAAATAAATTTAAATAGAAAACATTTATTTTATTTACAATTATAATAATATTTCACAATATTACTGTGTTTA
Organism: Ctenopharyngodon idella; assembly: GCF_019924925.1. Taxonomy (NCBI): domain Eukaryota; kingdom Metazoa; phylum Chordata; class Actinopteri; order Cypriniformes; family Xenocyprididae; genus Ctenopharyngodon; species Ctenopharyngodon idella. The sequence goes on from NC_067220.1 coordinate 36,558,778, forward strand.
ATATTACTGATCAAATATATAGGCTTGGTATAAGCATAAGAGACAACTTTGACTATAACACACCGTAAAAGTCGGCACTGGCTGTTCATTGTTCATCAAAAGTAATTTTACATATGCATATGAGCGACAAAAATGGCACTTGTTTTGTAGAATGACCCAATTGTTGCACTAGCTGAAGTACCTTAGTTTGAGTATCATTTATTTAAAGCCAGGATTCAATATTCCCTGGCTAAGCATTTCCTTTTTTCTCAGTCTATGTATACAAAGAAAACATGGGCCAGGTCCAGCAAACTATCACATCAGCAAATGATACACATTATCCTTCTGAATAGGAGAAACTGAACACTCAACTTGTTTTGTGTGCAGTGTTTTTGGGCCAGAAAAGCATAAGACTTGCCAGAGAGCAAACAGTGAAGCTGTCAGAAACAGTAATAATGTTAAGGCAGCATATTTTGATTTTAGCCAGCAGTGAAGATAAGCTAGGAGATTAGTTTTAATTAGACAGTGTGTGGATAGACTGCTGGTTCTAGGGAGGAATCTGTCAGCATTAGTCTACATCACAAGAAGCTGCAAATGAACATGAAACACACTCATGAAGTCTCCCAAACACACACGAGCGTATAGAGTTTCTTGAGCTGACCGTGAGTGTGTAGCCAGTCTACGGTCATGTCTTATTCATCCATAATTTAAAGTGTGTGGGAGAGACACTTTCAGGGCACATGTACGCTCACTCTGAGAGAGGACATGACCATGGCCCAGATGAACTCTGTGGCTGCATATACACACTACAGCTAATCACTTCTTAAAGGGGACCTATTATGCCTATTTTTACAAAATGTAATTTAAGTCTTAGGTGTCCCCAGAATGTGTCTGTGAAGTTTCAGCTTAAAATACATCACAGATCATTTATAAATCCATGTTGTAAATACCCATTTCTGACTTCAGTTAAGAGCAGGCTGTTTTCATGCATGTGCCTTTAAATGCAAATGAGCAGCTGTGCCCCGCCCCTCTCCACGATCACAGCTCTTGCCTCGATCAGATTCTTTGCAAATACTAACAATAAATCTGCTAATGGATCGTTTTCTGAGTGCACTTATCTGAAGCAGACACACACAGACAGCTGGCTGTCAGACGTCAAGTCTCATAAGTAACTTCTCTTTCACATGTTTTGTTGTGTTTAAACTGTCAAATACACACAAGGTTTTTGTTCCACGTTGTCGTTTGCGAAAACAAAATGGAGGCTCATTTTTCCACATGCTGCAGAGAAAGGCTTACCTAAACAAAGTTACTGGATTGTCCTTTTTTCACGTTTTCTTTGTTGGTAGATGCACTGGGGATCCAATTATAGCACTTAAACACAGAAAAAGTCATGATATGTCATTTTCATGATATGTCCCCTTTGATATCGTTATGCCATTTACTAGAATGCGTTTAGGCCACTTTCAAATGGTTCTAAATGCAATATGTATCTGATCTACATCTTTGCAGTTTATCCAATTCTTATCTTAATCTGGGATTTTTCCATCATTGTTACATGACAGACGGGCTCAAACTAAATCCCGTAGCAGATCTAGACAGGAGTAGCTGGGGGAGGTGGAGGGTTTTCTCTGATAGCGCACTGCAGTACTAGAGCAAACCAACATATCCTCCAACCAATATGCCCATATAGGTCGTTTGTCACTTCCCTAAAATACGACCCATGGCGTTTACTAAAGTTGCGCCTCTATCAACAACAGGACACTTTCATTTTAATGCATTGTACCCTTATATCTGCATCATATTTCTGGTGTCGTGTAGCTCAAACGGTAGAGCATTGCAATATACAACAATATGCTATCATGTGATCATCGTGGGTTCGATCGCAGGGAACGCATGTGCTCATAAAATGTATATGCACTATAAATCACTAAGGGTAGGTTTAGTTTGGAGTAGGTGTAGTCGTTAATAAAAAAAATGAGTTTTGCTAAATGGAAATAGGACAAATGGTGGGTAAGGGACCATGTAAAAAGTCCACACATTGCATTTAAATGAACACGCATTTTGATTGGTAACAACGGTCATATGTCATTTCATGACGACAGACGTAGCACAACACTGAGATTATTTTTACGCCAGTTAGAGGCGCATGACTTTAAAACGTAAATATAGGTCGTAATAATGTGCTTGAAAAAGCGACCGATAGGGTCGTTTTTTTGGAGGAGGACAGTCTCAAGCAAACACTGAACCACACTATTTAAATATTGAGCAAGCAATCTCATTGGCTGCAGGATCAGCAGAAGCTAATCAGCTTGTGCCAAGCGGAAATGATGTGATTGCTTGCAGATTGCATGTAAAGGACTTATCAGCCTGTGCCCTCTAGAGTTTCATGACTGAACTAGATATACATACAGTATAAATCCTAACACATCTTCCAGAGCACCATTTCCTTCTACAAGTATCTGATAGCACCACATTTAAAGTGATTTCAACAAGATATGTATTTGATATCATAGCAGAGTTTTTTAATCTACCTCAGAGCGTAGATTGTCACACAGCCAGTCTGTGTGAGAGAGAGAGTGCTGAGCAGCCCAGTAGGGAAAAAAGTGTTTAACGCAACAGAGATGAAACCAAATCACATCTGACACTCTGTTATATCAGTGTAATTAACATAGGGGGACAGATAGATGCAGAGACACCCTTGTTGCTTGCTCTGGTTCAGCGGCCAAGCGTGTGATTATGCCGGAGTGTTCTGGTCTCTAGTGGCTCCAGCCCTTTCACTATGTCTCCCCACCAATGGATATAATGGCTACATTTAAGCAGCTTGTAAACTGACTCTTCGCGATTCTCATCTAGTAGATGATGCTTTTTGTGATGAAAGAGGATTTGTCGGATATGTTAATGTTGTATGCTCTCGGCACACAAAGCTTGGAGTTTTGAATGTTAGGGAGATAAATGGCAGATAAATGGAGAGGTAAATGACAGGAAATGAATTTTTTCCAGTTCTGAATACAAAAGATAGTGACACTGAGTGAGTTGACATATTCATGCATTTCATAATTGTTGATTTCACCAAAAATAAGCAGCTTTGAAAATATTTAAAGGTGAACTGTAAAATTTCTGTGCCACTTGCATCACCTAATGGAATTTTATAAAAAATAAAGAAAAATACAAATAAATATAAATACATACATTTGAGAGATGTGGGAAATCAATGCACAAATGGTTTACTTATTTGGTCTATGCAAGCTGGGATTGAACAAAATATTTTAACACATCAGCAAAAAAAAAAAAAAAAACACACTCCACTTTTACAATTTTCCACTTTTTTTATTGTGTATCCTAAAACAAATGTGTCTACTTTTACTTGGGGGAAGCCAAGTGTAATTTTGTTCACAAATCATGGAAAGTCAGCCAAAACCTGGTCTCCAAAGACAATCCTAGAGATAAATCCCCTGACTGTACGACCTGCTCTCACTAGGAGGACCTCAGCTGCTGAAAAAAAGGGCCGGGAAACTAATGTGTAAACACTAATTGGCGGTTGGGGGGCATATACTACATTAGGATAGCTAAATTATTTATGACATTCCATAGCCTCCTTTACTAGTAATTAACATCCATGCTAAATAAACGAACCTCTTTACAATGCATTAGTGGCACTAAATCATATTCAGGAGTGCACAAGGTTGTTGAAGATCTATCTTGCCATTCATGAGTTATTGGGGACTTAATGAGTTTGGCTGGCTAAGAGGGCTTAAAATATTAAAATGTTTTTGAAAGTAAAGTGTTGAGGTAATAAACAATTGAGTAGAGGCTGTATCTGTATCTAGCCACCTTTATAAATATTATATTTATTAATAATATATAATACAATCGTATATACACTACTGTTCAAAAGTTTGGGGTTGGAAAGATTTTATGATTTTGAAAGAAGTCACTCACTGAGGCTGCATTTATTTATTCCTGAGAGCAAAGCTGAATTTACTCCAGTCTTCAGTGTCACATGATCCTTCAGAAATCATTCAAATATGCTGATTTAGTTGCACTTTATTTTACAGTACGTGCACTTACCTAAGAAAGTACTGGTAACAAAAGGTAACTGTGGCGAGGGGGGCGTGGTTCAGCGGAGTCGGCAGCGGGAGAGAGAGTCAGGAGACGAACGGTGAGTGAGTGGGGTAAATGCAAATGACGAACACCTGTCTCTTGTTTCAGTAATTGGTGTGGAGAGAGTATATAACACCAGGAGAAACAGGAGTGGGGGAGAGAGAGACGGACTACTGACTGCTGCCCCGCTGGTGATCTACGAGTGAGAGACTTCTGAATGATTTGTGACCGCTTTGTGCCTGTCTGCACCCCTTTTTGTTTTGAATTGTGAGAATTATTGCAAATAAAAAGCAGTCAGTAGTCAAGCCGACCCTGTCCTCTTCCTTCCTGAGTACTGAACTTTGCTACACTGGTGCCGAAACCCGGGAAGGAAGACGGAAGCCGCCGCCATGCAATCGTCCTCCGGATCGCCATTTGCGGAGATTATCACCTCCCTCGCGGTCATGCAACAAGAACAACACCAGGCCCTGCTGGACTTGAGACAGGATCAAGAGAGGTGCTTCCAAGTCGTTGTTCAAGCCCAGCAGGAGGACCGCGAGAGGTTCCGGAGCTGGATCGACCGGGAGGTTCGACCGGAAGCCCTGGAACCTCGAGCTGTGCCCGCCCACCTACCACTACACAAAATGGGATCTGAGGACGACCCGGAGGTTTTCCTCGATCTTTTCCAGAAGACGGCCGAGCTGTCGGGCTGGCCGCGGGACCAGTGGCCGATGCGCCTGGTCCCGCTGCTCTCCGGGGAGTCCCAGATAGCGGCACAGCAGCTTCCGGTGCAGAATCTCCTGGTCTTCGACGACCTAAAAAGGGCCATCCTCCAGCGGGTCGGCCGGAGCCCTGAAGAACATCGCCAGCGGTTCCGTTCCCTGGAACTGGGCGAGTCCGGCCGACCGTTCGTGTTGGCCCAACAGCTCCGGGACTCCTGCCGCAAATGGCTGTTGGCTGAGGGAGGCGACGTGGAGAAGATTGTCGATCGAGTGGTACTGGAGCAGTTCATTACTCGGCTCCCACGGAGGACAGCAGAGTGGGTCCAGTGCCACCGCCCCACGTCGCTGGACTCAGCCATCCACCTCGCGGAGGACCACATGGTGGCGTGCCCAGGGGTCGGCGAACCCCTCCCATCTGTCTCTCTCTCTCCGTCTTCCCCTTCTGTCTCTCTCTCTCGTCCTGTCCCTCTCCCCAGGTCCCGCCCACCTGTACATCCTCGAGTCCCGCCCCGGGGGCGGGGCGGAGTTGACCCGAGCCAGTTTGGGGGTCCCAGAGCCCCGCCCAGGAGGGCGGGACTGACTTCCGCTGGACAGGACCCCGCGCCTGTTTCTCCGCTCTCTCCACGCCAATCATTTACCCCACTCCCTGCCACTGGGGCGGCGGGGAGGTCTGGGCCAGCCTGTTGGCGTTGCGGGGACCCGGAGCATTTCGTGGACAGGTGCCCAGTGATGGAGGTTGGGACAATGGTCCGGGTCCCGGACGCCCCGCAGGCTGCCCCCGGTCAAGCTGGCTGGTATCAAATACCTGTGAGTATCAAGGGGGGTACCTATCAGGCCTTGGTGGATTCAGGCTGTAACCAAACCTCGATCCATCAAAGCCTGATTTCATCCGGGGCATTGGATACAAGCCGCGTGGTTAAGGTGCGGTGCGTACACGGGGATGTGGTGGTATATCCGGTAGTGCCGGTCATTATCCAGTTCAGGGGCCAAAAGCATAGCGTTGAGGTGGCAGTTAATCCGCACCTCCGGCATCCGTTAATTTTGGGGACAAATTGGCCAGCATTTTCTGAATTATTGGGTTATTTATGCACGGATGCCTCTTGGGGGAAAAAGGCGATGGTTGGGGATGCGCAAGCACAGGCGGGAGAGACTGAACGGGGACCACTGAGTGCTGCTTCAGGGGAACAGAGTGAAATTGAGAGAATAATTCTCTCGGATCGCGATGACTTTCCCCTGGAGCAGTCTCAGGATGAGACCCTAAAACGTGCATTTGAGCAGGTCCAAACCATCGACGGTCAGCCTCTCCAGCCTGGACGGGCGCTTACTTATCCATATTTTGCAGTTATAAAAAATCGGTTGTATCGGGTGACCCAAGACACCCAGACAAAAGAAGATACAACCCAGTTGTTAGTTCCAAGGAGCCGCAGGGAAATGCTTTTCCAAGCGGCTCATTCTAATCCAATGGCTGGACACTTAGGACAGGCAACAACACTAAATCGCCTCATGACCCGATTCTTTTGGCCGGGCATTCACGAGAATGTGCGCAGGTGGTGCGCGTCTTGTCGTGAATGTCAGTTGGTAAATCCACCGGCCACCCCAAAAGCGCCTTTGCGCCCCCTCCCATTAATGCAGGTCCCCTTCGAGAGAATTGGTATGGACCTCATCGGGCCATTAGAGCGATCAGCCAGGGGACATCGCTTTGCATTAGTCATTGTGGATTATGCAACTCGATATCCTGAAGCAGTGGCCCTCCGCAGCATTTCCGCGAAGAGTGTTGCGGACGCACTGTTTACTTTAATCTCCCGGGTGGGGATTCCAAAAGAAATCCTCACCGATCAAGGCACGGCGTTTATGTCACGTACTTTACGCGAACTTTACGAATTATTGGGCATTAAAGCGATCCGTACCAGCGTCTTTCACCCACAAACTGACGGGCTGGTCGAACGTTTTAATCGCACGCTTAAAACCATGATTCGTAAATTCGTACAAGAAGACGCCAAAAATTGGGATAAATGGTTAGAACCCCTGTTGTTCGCTGTGCGAGAAGTCCCGCAAGCCTCCACGGGGTTTTCCCCCTTCGAGCTTCTTTACGGACGCCAGCCCCGCGGGGTACTGGATGTCCTGAGAGAAACTTGGGAGGACGGACCATCTCAGAGCAAAAACGAAATTCAGTATGTAATGGACTTGAGAACAAAACTCCACACTTTGGGGCGGCTATCAACGGAGAATTTGTTACAAGCCCAGGACAGACAGAGCCGGCTGTACAACAGGGGAACTAACTTGCGTAAATTCGCACCGGGAGAGAAAGTGCTTGTATTACTTCCAACGTCAAGCTCGAAATTATTAGCAAAGTGGCAAGGACCATTTGAGGTCACACGGCGGATTGGAGATCTCGATTATGAGGTTATACGGTCTGATAGGAGAGGGGCACGTCAGATTTATCACCTCAATCTCCTTAAAAAATGGAATGAGGCAGAGGCAGTGATGTTGGCGATGGTGATTGGTGGAGAGGATGATCTCGGGCCAGAGGCGAATACCAAACACCAATCTCTCGCACTGGCCCCCGGAGGAGATCATCTCTCGCCCTCCCAGCTCACTGACCTGACGAAATTACAAGCAGAGTTTGCGGACGTGTTCTCGCCCCTACCGGGCCGTACTAATTTGATTCAGCACCATATCGAGACAGAGCCGGGCGTGGTAGTTCGCAGCCGGCCGTACCGTTTGCCTGAACATAAAAAAAAAGTGGTTCAGGCAGAATTAGGAGCAATGCTTGACATGGGCGTAATAGAAGAATCCAACAGTAACTGGGCGAGCCCGATAGTTTTAGTTCCGAAAACGGACGGCTCGGTTCGGTTCTGTGTGGATTATCGCAAGGTGAATGCTGTGTCGAAATTCGACGCGTATCCAATGCCACGGGTGGACGAACTGCTTGATCGGCTCGGTACGGCTCGGTTTTATTCGACACTGGACTTAACAAAGGGATATTGGCAGATCCCCTTGTCTCCATTATCTAAAGAAAAGACAGCTTTCACCACGCCGTTTGGATTACACCAATTTGTTACCCTTCCGTTCGGGCTGTTCGGGGCTCCGGCTACCTTTCAGCGTCTCATGGACAGAATTTTACGGCCCCATGCTGCGTATGCTGCTGCCTACTTAGATGACATAATTATATTTAGTCATGACTGGCAGCGGCATATGCAGCATTTGAGGGCTGTCTTGAGGTCGCTGAGAGGGGCTGGGCTCACGGCCAACCCGAAGAAGTGTGCAATTGGGCGGGTGGAAGTAAGATATCTGGGCTTCCACTTGGGACATGGGCAGGTGCGTCCCCAAATTGATAAGACGGCAGCAGTTGCGACCTGTCCGCGTCCCAAGACCAAAAAGGAGGTGAGACAGTTCCTAGGGTTGGCGGGATATTATAGAAGGTTTGTACCTAATTATTCGGACCTCACCAGCCCTTTGACTGATCTCACTAAAAAGGAGGCACCAGATACGGTCCAGTGGACGGAGCTGTGCCAGCAGGCCTTTACCCAAGTGAAGGCTGCTTTATGTGGCGGGCCGTTGTTACACTCTCCTGATTTTTCTCTCCCTTTCCTGTTGCAGACAGACGCGTCGGACAGGGGGCTGGGTGCCGTCCTGTCCCAGGAGATAGAGGGGGAGGAACGGCCGGTGCTGTACATTAGTCGGAAGCTCTCAAAGAGAGAGACTAAGTACAGCACCATAGAAAAGGAGTGTCTTGCCATCAGGTGGGCCGTCCTCACCCTCCGCTATTATCTCCTGGGACGGGAATTCACTCTCTGTTCGGACCATGCCCCCCTGCAGTGGCTCCACCGCATGAAGGATACCAACGCGCGGATCACTCGTTGGTATCTAGCTTTACAGCCTTTTAAGTTCAAAGTGGTCCACAGGCCGGGTGCTCAGATGGCTGTGGCCGACTTCCTCTCCAGAAATGGGGGGGGGGGGGGGCTGCAGGCCGGATGGCTCCCCGGCCTGAGTCGGGCGGTGGGGGTATGTGGCGAGGGGGGCGTGGTTCAGCGGAGTCGGCAGCGGGAGAGAGAGTCAGGAGACGAACGGTGAGTGAGTGGGGTAAATGCAAATGACGAACACCTGTCTCTTGTTTCAGTAATTGGTGTGGAGAGAGTATATAACACCAGGAGAAACAGGAGTGGGGGAGAGAGAGACGGACTACTGACTGCTGCCCCGCTGGTGATCTACGAGTGAGAGACTTCTGAATGATTTGTGACCGCTTTGTGCCTGTCTGCACCCCTTTTTGTTTTGAATTGTGAGAATTATTGCAAATAAAAAGCAGTCAGTAGTCAAGCCGACCCTGTCCTCTTCCTTCCTGAGTACTGAACTTTGCTACAGTAACTACATGGGTTAAGGTTAGGTTTAGGGTTAGTACCTAGTTATTATCTATTTATTGCAGTTATTATAATAAGTACAAAGTATGTACATGGAGAACAGGACTGCAAAAGGGTCATTGACGAATAAGGTTTTTTGAAGTGTAAAAAAAAGCATAATGGAGATATAATTAATTTGAAGTTTTATTAAGTGTTAACAATGAGATATGTGGTTTTTATAATGAATTAACACTGCTTTTGTCATTTTTTTACAAGATGGACAAAATTTGTCACCAAAAAAGTCATTCATTTTAACTAAAATTTCGGTTTTACCGAATGACACTTTTGGTTATACCAAATGACGATATTTTCAAACAATGCTAACAGGCTGATATCTAACTAGCTAGCGAAAGGACAATCAAACATTTTTGATTTAGTTTTTAAAATATTACATTTTCCATGTTTTATAGCAGTTGTACCGAATGACCTGATGTTTCGGGACATGCGTATGAGCAAATGAAAACATGAATTTTTCAAATAGTTAAAGGAGAGTTAATTACTTTACTTCACAACCATGTGGTCCCTCTCTCATCCTGTGGTCCCACATGACTTGATCCAAAATGGTCCCTTTATATTGGTTACTCCGAATGACATCAATGAAATTCATTTTTCGGAACATTCTTTCTCATAACAAAGCAACGACTTCTAGACATAATTTTAATACCATTTTGCACTATGTTGATATATGATGTTATAAAATCATGCCAGAATAAAAAATATATACATTTATTACATTTTAAGATATTTTAATCAATGAAATTACTGTATTGGCCTTTGGATGGTTAAACCGAATGACATTTTGACATTTAAACATTTTTAAAATACCTTTATATGTAGCAAAATATAATTAAAACCTTTTGGATTCAATAAAAGAGATCTAGTTGTACTACCTTACATACTTTGGATGTCATATCTTCATTTTTTGTTTTTAATATTATTAAGGCCTTTGGAGAAAAAATGACCCGTCACGTCATTGACCCAAAATAAAGTGCTACCAAAATTTCTTCTTATTATTATTATCACTTTAGAAAACAGTTGTACTGCTTAATATTTTGTGGAAACCGTGATAATTTTTTCAGGAAATAATTAGGAAATAATACATTTTCAGGAATAGAAAGTTCAAAAGAGCAGCATTTATTATGTCTTTTTATTATGACCCATTTAATGCATATAAACAGCAATTAAATACTATATTAAACCTGTCAAAACAAAACAAGCAATATTAACTGTGAACAAGGATGAACAAGACAACAAATTAGCTTTCTTGAATTGTACAGCACACATTAAAAGGCAAGTAATTTCTGTGCTACCGAACAGAACATATATGCAGAATATATTAATTTAAAAAATATAATCGTTCAAACCACCAAACCTCATGCTATTAGTTGAGCAAATGGAATGGCAGGCCTAGTCGGGTTGCTCAAAGAAACAACACTTTTGCTCTGTCACTAGTGGTACCATTTCAACTTTAAAGAATATGCAGTTTTTGATATCAAAGTTGACAAAGCTTGCATAGTGGAGTGGATTTAGCAACTGGCATTGAAAGAGGCATCAAAGACAAGCAGCATAGACAATATTATTCATGCCCAACAAGTGTCTTCACCAAACACCCCCTGATACATGTGAAGCCTCCCAACAAACTAAGACAGAAACCTAAAGGATGTGTCTCCCAAATGTAAATAACCCCTTTATGAGCCAACATCATTCAACACAGAAGGGCAAATATCTCCAGGCAGGACTTCTGGAGCATGTTGTGTTATATAAAGACTGTATACTAGGAGAACAGATGGTTTGAGGAGTGAAGGAGGTGTCAGATGTGAAACGCTGCAATGCTGTTTTCTCAATTCACACAGCAATCGAGATTCACACCAGGAGAGAAGCAATTCCCTGAGGTTACATATCAGAGAAACTCCACTGTCCTTCAAAACGATGAAGCCATTCGGATGTAAAAACACAACCAGATGGTCCAAAATAAAATTGTAACCAGATATAGTGATGAATGCAAAACATAGCTAAGTACTAAACTGGATTATTGGTGGAAATGTCCAATGCCAAGTTCTTGCCGTTGACCCCCATGTTTAGTGAATCGCATGAAGGCGCAAATATAACAGCACCCCCTTCAGGGAAACACTATTTGACAAAGCTCATTTACTGCTTGTATTTTGTACTTAGACTTTCAGTGAGCTGTTTCAAAGAGATCCTTGGCGCATATGACAACAGGGTCTATAAGAATGACCCAATCTCAGTGAAGCAGGACTACATCAGAATCCATTCGTGCGTGCCAGGCTTACAAGTTGGATCTTATGCAAATCAGATGCTTTATTTTCCTTCTGAATGCATGACATCAAAAGCATGATGGGACATGTGAATCATAAAATAAATAAATTACATTTAGTCTAAGCCTCAAAACACCAGTGATAAGCTCCAGTGAAGTGGATCCATTTCTCCACCTAGTCAGTTCTTCTCTTGAAGGTGAAATATCCCTTAAAATTATGAGACACACTAACAGTTAAAGGTTTAGACAAGTCTTTTTCTGCTTTATTAATATTAATAATAGCGTGACTAAAAGTTTATAAAAAAAAAAATGTGTATTTTAGCTTCTGAATTCTCTCAGCTGACTTCATATTGGGATGATATTTAAACAGTATTGAAAGATTGAAAAATGTATGCTGGGGAGTTGTTGGCTGTGAACTGGTGTAATATATAAAATAAAATAAACAGTTATGTAATAATACTAATAACATTTCTGATTTATAAAGAAATGTATATGTTGGGAAAATTAATATTTGTCTACAAAAGTAATTTTAAGTATTTATTTAAGCATAAACCTACTGTATAGATCAAAAGGTTATGGTAATAATAAGCAAATTCAGTCATGTGCATCCAAACTTTTGACTAGAAGTGCCTCCTGAAGAACATTGAGGGATATCCAACATAAGAGCAGTGATTGGGACCAGAGAGCTGCAAATATTGCATAAAAGCTTTTGTATAAATAACATTATGCAAAAGATATTTACTTTACATGGACCTGCTTGGGAAAAAAACAATCAAATCACACATTCTGCCCTTGCACTCTTCCTTCATCTCTCATAAAATCTCCAGCCAATGAAGACAAAGCTCTCCAGCAGGCATGCAAGCAGGGAAAACACGCTTGAGTAGGCAATCCCAGAACAGGACAAAATCTTTCAAAATGGCCGCCTCGGTCCTGAAGATAATTATAGTAGATTTACAGCTGAAAGGATGAGGGACGGGACCTGCCGGGCAGTACCCTGGCTTAAAATCGCTCTGGCTGTTTCACTGACAGCTACTAAACAAGTTAATAAAGCTGGATGTAATATTTCTAGACAATAATAATAATATAACAATAAAATAATGGACTATCTGTTTTGATCTATTGTACTTTTTTTTTTGTGCAAACAGACACAAAGAAAGACAATAATGGATGAGGTGGTTCATTTGATAAGGGTGAGTCATTAACCCCTGGTTTCACAGACAAAACTTAAGCCTAGTCCCAAACTAAAATGCATGTTTGAGCTGTTTTAACTGAAAGCAACTTACACTGACATATCTTAAAATATGTTAGTGCCATTGTTTTGTCTCATGATGCACATCAGTAATGTTTTTTTGTTTCTAAGGCATGTTTAAAAAGCTACTTAAATGTCTTGATTGAACTAAGGCCTAATCCTGGTTTAATCTAAGCCCTGTCTGTGAAACCAGGCCTTAATGTTTAAATGAGTCTGATTCATATAACTTCACCTCATACCCCTGGAGAAATTATTTCACATATACAGTCCGGGCTTAAATGAGAATGCAAAGAGAACCTGTGGTAGAAATATCTCCCTCCATCCTCTGCCTGTTGCTTCAAATTACCGCCCTGGGACAAATCTGACAAAATCACTGGTCTTGGATCAGTTTCCCAAAGCCAAATACAAATGTTAAATTGTTGGTTTACCTTAAAAAGTGAGTTACCTGGTTGCCTTAAAGTTTTGAGTTCATTGAAATTAAAAAATTGAGTTAATATAATGAAAGCGATTGGTTTAATCAACAGAAACTCAAAATATTATATTATCTGAACCACATTAATTATCTAAGTTGATTTGACAAAAAAAAAAAAAAAAAAAAAGTTGTGATAAATCATGAAAATAATTGTTTACAGTGTATGAGTGAAAGGTGAAAGCTGATTCTTGATCAGTGGCTGCAGACTTTATAGATCTTGTACTGAAAACTCACTGCTATATATTCTACATTTTAAAAACATTTTTTTAAGTATAGGAAGGTAGTATATTTTTAAGTTCCAATAATGCTTCTTATTAAAAATAATATATCCACATTTAAATTAAGTCAAGATAACCTTGCCCTTCTCCATAAAAATCCCTTTGCTGTCTCATCCTGCTGATTTCTTCTATAAAATCTTGGCTGTCTCCTCTGTATATAATATAATATAATATAATATAATTAAAGTACAGACATGCACAGCCACACAAAAAAATGTCTTAAACATGAAAATCTGTTTTAAAAAAATCACCAAAAATCTCCCTTTCTTTCTCCCCTCTCTCTCGCTCATATATCTCTTTGCTTCACTATCATCAAACACCACCTGTCTGTAACAAAATCCAAACATTCAGGCAATACTCAGCAGACTTGCTTTAAGTTCGCAGTTCTGTTTAACTTTTAGCATTTAAAGACAAGGTTATTATTTGCCCATGTGCCTCAGTCTATAAAATCGACTAGATGGATCTCTGAATTATTGAGATGTGAAGTATTATAAAGTCTCCTATCTTGCCAATCCAGAAATCTCCAATCCAAAAACACAGACAGTACGGCAGCCAGGAGGCTCAAGCCAACAACCTGCTCTACAAGCAAATCGTTTCATTACAAAAAATATACCGACAGTGCAGAAAGATCTTGCATTTGCAGACTTTACCCCAGCAGATTTAACTGAATGTTATTTAGAAATAAACTCCCAAAGATGAATGATTATTTCCAGTGAATATAATCTTAGTTATTAACACTATGAAATACATTCCAGCTCTTCGCAAGAGGTCCTATTGTGCTTGATCCCTTTCATGCTTCACAAACAGGTGGTTAACACTCTGAACAGGCGTTTTCTGTAAACATTTAGATTATCTCTCCTGAAAAGACTAAGCTGGTTTGCTGGTCTTAGCTGGTTTAAGAGGGTCTCCCAGCCTGGCCAAGCTGAAAAGTGCCAAAATCCATGTAATAACAGCCTAATCAGCCAGCTTAGATTGGATGAATATGGTCTTTTCAGTAGGGATGATTGAGGGGGGAGCATTTCAGGACAAGTTAAGCAAATGCTCATTATAAATGTCCCTATGGAGTCAAAACAACATGTGCATGTTTTTTCAGCGAAGTTGTCAAGAACCCATGGCAGCAAAACAAGACAGCATGGACTAGACAGCTGAATGGCAATAGTATTGCACAGAAGTACTGGATGTTGCGGACTTACACTGCTGTTTTTTCCAGACCAGTACACGACTGCGTGGTTGTGCGCGGAGTCTCCAGCCAGAGCAAAAGTGCTGCTGGCCAGTTTGGGTTCGTCTGGTCTGGAATCCGATACTCTGCCATCCTGGTCATCATCCCTGTTCCAGCGAACTTCGGCGCGTTTACTCTGTCCGTCCACCCGCAGACCTGAGGTCTTTCTCTGCTCTTCCGAGCGGGCATCAACGCTCCGCGCGCTCTCCAGAAACTCGGGCACGCTTCTTTTGACTCTCTCTGACGCGGCGTCCTCGGGTTCCAATTCGGATACACTTTCCACATATTCATCCGAAAACAATTCTTCATCTAAAGCGGACTCGGCGAAGTTCCCCAAAGGCGCACGGGAGTTTATCCCCTCAGCGTTTCTTTCCAGTTTCGGCGCAATCCCTGGAAAACCATCCGCCTCTCGTCCAGTGGGTACTCCAATATTCGGGTAAAGAACTGTGATCAGCTTGGGTTTCTTTTGATCCTGTCTCGGATATTTCCCAGATTCAGGCGGGTCACGCAGATGCTCATCCCCTGCGTAATTCACTTGCATTGGCGACATACATGGCGCGCAACTTATATCTGCCTTTGCGTTTGGAAAAACATACACGGAGGAAAGAATAAGCCAGGTAGAAAGAGTAAAGTGAGCGCCAGGGAATACACCCAGACCGGTCTCCATCGTTAGAAGAGATTTTGGGGGATGCTTCTCCCCTCCCTCCGACTCTCAGACGCGCAGGGAAGCAACTCCAGCGAAGTGTCGGGGTTTAAAGAAGTGCTCCTCAGCTACACCGCTCACGTTCAGGGATGTGATGATGGAGTAAGGCAGCACATAGGGGAGGTACTGAATCCAATCCAAGCCGCCGCTGCGTCTAGGGAGAGTGAGAGAGAGAGTGAAGGAGAGAGAGAGAGAGAGAGAGAGAGAGGCGAGTTGGGCATAACGACATCGTGCGTATTACGGTTGAAAGTCTTTTAATTTTATATAGCGAATTTCATTAATTCATACCTACTCAAGCAGTAAAAGTATTTCACTGCTTATGCACAAATAAATCCACTGGATTACTGGTTTACTACTTCAGCATTTCTAATGTAGCCTAGCCTACATAAATATGCTAAATTTATCATTTATTTTTATTTATATAAACCAAAAGATTCAATAATAATAATAATAATATGTATAAGCTACATTGTCATATATATATATATATATATATATATATAGCCTATGGAAATTGTTATAATTTAAAAATAAATAAATAAATTGCCTAGGCTACACAAATAAATAACGCCCCTTTCAGTGCACTGACATTGGACAGTAATCGAAGATGTCACGCCTCAATAAGGGAGAAAATAAAAGTAGCCTATGCCTATCGTAAACGATTCTTGCGAGACTTAGGAAGTCATATCAGATATCACTGTGTAAACTGTAAATCTCACGAAGTACTTTTTTAATTGGATCTTTTCAAAGAATCGGTTGATTCAGTTTACCAACCGGAGTGCCTTCACGTGCCCTCGGAATTATAGTAAATACGAGTTTCCTAGTTAAAAATTGCGCATGAACGCCCTCCCATTTCGAAACTTGAATGCGATGAGCTCGTAATCACGACTTGAGAAGTGGAATTATCAAATTTCCGTGCCACGTGAAGGCAGCATTAGTTCATGTGAACTGATCCGGTTCTCAAGTTCAAACCACTAATTTAATGATTCAGTCGCAGCGGTTACAGCTCACTTGAGTGGATGATTATTAGGCAATTATTTGGTATTGTATGACTTCTGAAGACTTGAGATTTGACACCTACCCTACCACAGTCATGTGGACCACCTTTATGGTAGGCTACTTATGGCGAGTTTGCATCCTTTTTGAGGCTTAACTATAACTATAATTCATTGTCGAAAAGACCGACAGGACTGACTTCAACATTCTTCCGAGGAACACAAAACAAGTCATTCGGATTTGGAACGAGTAAATGACGACAGAATTTTAATGTTAGGTTGAACTTTTCCTTTAAGACTTCCTGTTTGCAAAGCTCACAAGTGACGCTCACTCGTTTCACATCGTATACAATTATATTTTGTTACACCCAATGACAGTTTCTGAAAATGTGTTGTTTTTTGTGTGTATCACTAAGAAAGAAGAGGGGGCAGATCTTAGGTTTGTCACGTGCACGCGCGCAGCAGTGACATTTATTCTCCTGTCATCCACGCGTGCGAGGATGCTGTGACTAGACAAGGCGCTCTATGTTGACAGGGACAAAACTGCAGGAGCTCAGCGTGGATAACCAACAGTCCTCACACATCAGCGCACATGGGCTGCAGCAGCAGGATACCTTTCTTCAGCAGGGACAGGAGTTTTATGTTGAGTATGTGTGTGTGTGTGTGTGTGTGTGTGTGTGTTGGGGTCAGCTTTTGCATATTGTGGAGACCAAGATCGTTACAAGGGTAGTGAAACACCTACTGTATAGATCAGCGGTAGGTACTAAAAAATACAATATAATTTTGTTAGGGTTAGGTTGCAGAGGTAAAGTTAGATGAGATAGTAGTAAAGAAGAGATAGAAAATATTACTAGCTTATAAAAACATGAATAAAAAAAAAAACAAGTTTTCACCATTGTAGAAAACCAAACATGTCGGTTTGCAATTAAAATTTGGCCCCAGAAGTTTGCTAAACTGGACACAATCCCTCTTTTGGGATGTTGATTCATTGTAAAAAGGATTCATAAAGCATTTTTTTTGTTGTTTTAAAAAATGCAAAAAGTTTAAAAACAGTAGAGGACCTCATTTAGAAAGCATGTTAAATTTGTGTGCAGTTGTGTGTGTGAATGAATGAATAATGCATGGCCAGTCAAAAAAAACCTAAAATACAGTGAATTTCTCTGCTATTCTGCAGCCCGGGGGAACAGAGAAGATTGTATTGATAACAGCTAAACGCTTAGCATATGATACACATTCACTCAAATTAGAAGGAAGATGGATTTTTGCCCTCTCCTGCTGTCTCGACACTAACCCCTACTGGTTACATTATGCTGCAGATTACAGCTGGGCTGAGGTGACAGAGTATCTGCAGGCAGGTGTTGGAAAAAGGCTTTTAATACTGATCTGAAATGATATTTAAGCAGATAAGATTTTAATCTGGGGTAATTAAGATAGTACTAGATAATCATATGAGAGCATATTCTGAAAATGACAGTATATGCATAAATGCATCCTTATTTGCATAATGATTTTAATTGGAAAAGTTGGAAATCTGAGACATCATGCACATTTAAAAAAAAAAAAAAAAAAAAAAAATGTGCACACTGCAAAGACGAAAAATGGCATAAACCGCACAGATGCATATTTGCAAGTAACAAATGTGCATTATCACTTGCAAGGAAAAAATTACACATTTAAAGGGTTACTTCACCCAGAAATGAAAATTATATCATTAACTACTCACCCTCATGTCGTTCCACACCCGTAAGACCTTCGTTCATCTTCGGAACACAAATTAAGATATTTTTGATAAAATCTGATGGCTCAGTGAGGCCTGCATTGACAGCAAGATAATTAACACTTTCAAATGCCTAGAAAGGTATTAAAGACATATTTAAAACAGTTCATGTAACTACAGTGGTTCAACCTTAATGTTATGAAGCGATGAGAATACTTTTTGTGCGCCAAAAAAAACAAAATAATGACTTTATTCAACAATATCTAGTGATGGGTGATTTCAAAACACTGCTTCATGAAGCTTCGAAGCTTTATGAATCATTTGTTTCGAATCAGTGGTTCGAAGCGTGTATCAAACTGCCAAATAAATAAGACAGTAGTTAGCTAACTGCTAGGTTTTCCTCTCAGATCCATGATCTGTAAACCCCAAGCTACTGACCTTTGCACATGATCTAGACTTCCCAATATAAAAGACTTATAGCCCAAGCTATTGATGGCTTGAACATGTGGTTGATACCTCTAGTAAAATGGCAGTTTACGGTCTTCACACAAGAAATCACCGTTTTTCAACAAAGCTGTTCTCATCATGATTACAAGCAGCAAAGGTTCCATTTTTAAAATATACTGCGCTCAGTCTGATCAATATCTTCCCCCAGTATGTTGGATTATACCCTGTAAATAAAGCCTTTCCTGTCTCTGAATGGCTATCTAGTCCTCTTCAGAACATTCAGCTGGCCTTGTTTGCTCCAAGCTCAGGTGGCTGTTGAATTGTGTATTCTGTCACCCAAGGCTGCTTTAAAGGTTTATTTAAGTGTAGTAACAAGACATATTAAAGGGATAGTTCACCCAAAAATGAAAATTTGCTGTTAATTTACTCACCCTCAGGCAATCCAAGATGTGGGTGACTTTTTTTCTTCAGTAAAACAGTAAATATTTTTGAGCTTGGTGATTCATGTAATGGAAGTCAATGGGTGCCGTCACTTTGAGATTCAAAAAAACATATGCAGACAAAACAAAATTAATAACCGCGGCTCCTGATGATACATTGAGGTCTTAAGAAGTGAAACGATCGATCTGAACATTATTTACAGCATTATTACCTGTAATCCACAGCCTCGGCAAACGGTCCTGACCGCATTCACGACAGTCTGGAGCGTAGTGTCGTATGCGTGGCAGCGACCTCACACGTGAGCTGATGCTGTTTGTTTACTTCAGAGAGGGAGGACGCGTGTTGTATAATTACCTGTGTTTATCCTGATTGTTGCAACCAATTCAAAAATAAAAAAATTACATTCGCTTGCATAATCTAACTCGGGAAGACTAATTTCACTGATTCCCAGTGTTTGAGCCAGATCGCCTGAAGTTATGGTTGCTTGCTCTTCGAATGGATGTCAGAACACCCATGAGGTTACTCAAAGTGTGGAGGGTCTGCAGTGAACATTTTCCCCTGATGAATTTAAAGACACCCAAGGGAATCAAGTACTGAAATCGAACTAATTTTCACAACAAACTAATGCTCCAGACTGTAGTGAACGCGGCCAGGACCGTTTGCCAAGACCGTAGATAAGGTAAAAATGCTGTAAATAATGTTCAGTTTCTTGCATAGACCGATCGTTTCGCATCTTAAAGTCCCCCTGAAATCAAAATTTAAGTTTTTAGCTTTTTAGTATTAATAAGTTAGCCTTAAGGTTATGAATAAGCTGGTGTGTTCCAAAACAATGACAAAATTCGCATTTAGGAGGTACAAGCATTCAAAACTTACAGTCTCTCACTTCCGCTAAAATGGATCACAGGTTTTCATGACATCACCATGCACTTCAGCTTCTCATTAAATCTTCTGTCCAATCAAATGCTCTCTAGAATCTGAAGTCCCGCCCCCTCCTACACTATCAACAGATGCTGAAGCTGCGGTTGAAATCGGTCACTTGTTCACACATTTACTAGTTTCTACATGGTGAATGGCACATAGTGCACTATACAGAGGATAGGGAACGATTCAGACAGTGTAAATATGCTTTCCATTGACGCAAATGAAGACCACAAAACGTTCGGACACATTTGAATTCTGCACAGAATGCTGTATTTTAAAGCAACATAGAGGAGATTAGGAGGAGAAACAGTTAGAGATTAGAAGGAAACCAATGCTTTACCGAGCTCAGTGGCTCTGGCCGAGCTGTGATATAAAAGGAATAGCTATTGGCTATTTTTAAAAAAGGGGTGGGGCTGTTCGATATAACCCGCCCTGTCTTCCTGTTTCAGTTGAAATTACGTCAACACATTGAATAATGCTGCGCATTCCAAGACACTTCAGTGGGCCTTTAAGATCCCAATGTATCATCAGGAGCAGCAGGTATTGATTTTGCTTTGTCTGCATATGTTTTTTTTTTTTATCTTAAATTGACGGCACCCATTGACTTCCATTATACGAATCATCAAGGACCACGGTTTCAGCTAAAAATCTTCTTTACTGTTCTACTGAAGAAAAAAAGTTACCTACATCTTCAGGACGGCCTGAGGGCGAGTAAATTAACAGCAAATTTTCATTTTTGGGTGAACTATCCCTTTAAGTCATGATTCTCATTGTTTGTGTAATTGTAACATTGTGCATTAGCAGTGGCAGCGTCGACAGATGAGATTTAACTGTGTTCAGAGCTGCAAAAGCTCAGTAGAGTCAATGGCTATGATTCACTACATTTAGGATTTATATAATCGGGTTAAGTGAACTTGATCAGTATTTCTCTTGAATCAGACTCATAAAAATAAAAATAATCAAAGTCAGATCTCATCTTAGCTCATGCTGTCTAATAATGCTGATGATCTAAATGGATATAAATCTTCCATTCATTGGACTTTCGTATTTTACATGGAGCTGTCGTTTTCATGAGGGAGTGTTTGACAGTCTGTGCAGAATTTTAATGACCAAGATGCCTTAAAGAAAGAAAGAAGAATAAGGAGGAAAAAAAAACACCTTTGGAAAGAGTCGCACCCCTTTGGTCCTTCTCAGCCTAGATGCCCAAACATTTTCATGAATCTTCAGAACTTCATTAAGCAGGGATGTGAGAAGCTCATTCTTCCACCTTCTGTGGCCTTGATTAATTTTATGCAAAACTTTTCACATTTAAAGTCCCAAATCGTGCATGGATTTAATGGCAGCTTTGGATTCTCCCACATTCAAGCGATTTGGTGGACTTTTTTAAATACATTTATATTACATTATATAAGCCTGAAGTGAGTTCTGTTTGTAATGATCTTACAGATCTTTATCATATAGCTAATAGCATATACCAAAGACTGAAACATGCAAAGCACACAACTAAACAACCTCTATGCATGAATGATGTGTGCTCATGTGTTGTTAAATTACAGTAAATGTAAAATGTCTTGCATCTAGAAAAGGCAAAGCTTAAAATCTGCTAATAAATTCTCAATGGGATTCCTTATGATCCTCACAGATTTTTACTCATGATTTATGCCAACTTCAGTTACAATGTGGTTTATGATTGAATATTTTCAATAAGATAAGAAGGCGATTTTCTGCTGAACACATAAAATATGCATGCCATTAGGTTATTCACAGTTGTATAAATTGAACTCTTGAGGACTAATGAGTTGTTTGTTGAAACTGCACTTTTAGAACTGATAGGAGACTAGTTTCACATAGTTCTTTTTTTTTTTTTTTTTTTTAAAGTTAGTGGTTCTCAGTTGGCCAGTCACGAGTTATGACCCAAAACTGCATCACAGCTCCAGACAGCAGAGCAAAACATAAAGGCTCGGTTTAACAGACAGGGCTTAGATTAGTTTAATTAGGACATTTAAATAGATTTTATAAATGTGCCTTAGAAAATACATTACTGGTGTACATCTTGAGAAAAAAAAAAAAAAAAACATTTTTAAGATATGTCAGTGCAAGCTGCAAGCTTTCAGTTAAGACAGCTTAATCATGCATTTTAGTCTAGGACTACACTTAAAGGGTTAGGTCACCCAAAAATGAAAATTATGTAATTAATTAGTCACCCTCATGTCCTTCCACATCCGTAAGACCTTCGTTCATCTTCAGAACACAGATTAAGATATTTTTGATGAAATCCGAGGGGTATATGTGGAATATGAATAAAGTCGTTATTTTTGTTTTTGAAAAAGTATTCTCGTCATTTCATAAAATTAAGGTTGAATCACTGCAGTCACGTTGACTGTTTTAACAATGTCTTTAGTACCTTTCCGGACCTTGAAAGTGTTGATTATATTGCTGTCTATGGATAAGTCATATACCTCTCGGATTTAATTCAAAAATATCTTAATTTGTGTTCTGAAGATGAACGAAGGTCTTGCGGATGTGGAACGACATGAGGGTGAGTAATTAATGACAGAATTTTTATTTTTGGGTGCATTTACCCTAAAACTAAGTCTTTTTTGTGAAACTGGGCAAAAATGTATCTAATCTAACTTAGCAAAATAATAGGCTAATCAGTTTATAAAAGGAGGAAACATTTTCCATATCTTTTGTTGCCAAAGGCAATTTGTCCAATCAAACTATAGGGTTCTCTGGCACAAATTCATCCACTTGGTGCCAGTAGAATGTGGTAGATGACAACATGAACAGGTCACGTGTCGCACATCCTGATTTCACAACAACATTCCTCTCTGAAAATGTAGTTCTACCCCTACCCCTAAACCTAACCCTACCCATAACTGATCCCTAAAATCAGTGGGAAATGATAGGTGAATAACACTGATGTAGAAGCACCTAACGCTGGTTGTAAGCCCAAACTTGACATAAACAGTAAACTTGTCCCTCAAATCTGATTGGATGAATGTAATGCTGTTCCAGGATCAACATCTTTGTACTTGTGAAATCAGGTTCAGGAAATCAGGCGAGAAAAAAAAAAAAAAAAACACTTCTCATTGTTTGGTCAAAGACACTTTTGAAAAATAAACAAGTAAATAAATAGGCTAACACTAACATTAAGTTAACATTAAGCTCAACATTAACATTGAGCTTAAACACAACATTGAAAAAAAAAAAGGTTTGTTGTATTGCAACAGACTTTTCTATAATCATCAACTAAGTGATTTCCTAAAATGATCCTCAAAAAGAAATATTTCGACTCCCTCTGCAATAGTTTTCAAAAGAAGCACCATTTTATTTAATTGTAAAGAACACGCCTTTAAATCAATGTATATCTAAGCTCTGTTTGCCTGAGGGACACAGCTGGTGGGCTCCCTGGGGTTGCATTTCACCAGGGCCATTTTGAAAGCATTGGTATGTCAAAATGTATCTCCATCCAGTCAATGTAGCCTGAGGGAACAAAGCCTGATCGAGAGCTCTGATCAGAACACAGCTGGAGAAAAAGAATAACAAATTGGAGACTTTTCTTTCAAAAAAACCATCCTGGGTAAGAACAAGAGGGTAAGAATTACAGAAAGTAGTAAACAAGATCAAAATCAAAGCCTGACTCTGTGAAAAAAAGAGTTTTGAAGGAATTTCTGGAGAGAGAATAAAAGATTGCAACAAACGTAGCTTTGACATGTTGATGGTATGGATGTATTTAGCACTTCATTTTTCAAAAGTCAAGGAGAACACTCACAGTCGGCTGAAACTGGATAAGAAACTTGCAGACAAAGCTCTGATGACTTTCATTTGGGGATTACATATCATGCAGTTAAGATTTTACTTTCATAATAATACCTTACCTTGAGTAATATGTAAATAAATAAACATACTTAAGGGAAACTTATATGTTGTAATATTTTATTTATTTCCTTATGCTTACCAAGGCTGCATTTATTTGATAAAAAATACAGCAAATAAATTATTAAAATATTACTGCAATTGTAAATAACTGTTTTTAATGTACTTTAAATTGTAATTTATTCCTCTGATGGTTAAGCTGAATTTTCAGCGTCATTACTCCAGTCTTCAGTGTCACATGATCCTTCAGAAATCATTCTAATATGATGATTTGATGCTCAGGAAACATTTCTTATTATTAATGTTGAAAACACTTGTGCTTCTCAATATTTTTGTGGAAACAGTGATACATTGTTTTCAGGATTCTTTGGTGAATAGAAACATTTATTTAAAACAGAAATCATTTGTATAATTTATCACTTGTTTATCAATTGAATGCCTGCTGAATAAATAAATAAATAAAAACATAATATCATTACACATTGTTTTTAACATTCAACATTTCAATATTAAACTGATGACAAGTTTCTGAAGTCCAGTTATTGTCAAAATAAATCAGAGATTAAAAAAAAAAAAAAAAAAATACATAAATTGTTAAAGGTTTTTCCTTCATTCCAAGCCATTTTTGAAAACTTCACTTGTATAGAGCTGTTAGTTGAGCTGTCAATACAAATCTACAACTGCCCATTTGCTTGTTAATGGAATCGACAGCTCAATCAAGGCATTATTGGGCATTGCCAACCCAACCTTGACAGGGAACGTCTCTCATTTTCAGTTAAGTAGGCCTTAAATGGGGAAAGATTCTAAATGTTCAAATGTGCTTTACAAACACCCAGGCAGAAGTCTCTTTGCTCTAATCTTCGACCAGACGTCCTTCTAACACAATTCTAACTTTAACGATCGTAAAGTAAACCGTGTAACTGCCCTTAAATCAGCACTATAGGCTAACTCCTAACTACAGCTTTTACCCGAGCTTTCTTCCTCTGTTTGGAAAGTTATTCCATTACTTTGTGGATTTGGAGGATGCTTTCTACCCTCTGGCGAGGTTGTGTGGGTTGTTTGAGTCCCTGTCTTAATTTCCCTCTGCGTTTGAAAGAAGAGTTTCGTACTTGACGTATCTGACTCCACTGTGAGTATCTTCTGTTGGTTAGGAAATGCTGTTTTACTCACATTTGTTCTCGGAGGAAAAACAGAATATTAAATAAAAATTTTTTTAGACAATCTTTGGGGTGTCTGTAGGGCATGTTTCACTGAAAACCAAGTACACATTACTTAACTGAGAGAGTGAATCACTAGTTAGGCCTATTTACAAAATCCTTGAGGCTAAAATAAGATTATCTGACTGAATACTCCTTGATTTCATTGACAGGCAGGGTGTTGTCATATACATTAATAAACTTTTATTCTCTGAACACCCAAAAGAAGGTCACGATTTCCAGATTCTCAGAATCAGTAGCTCATGAATGAAATCCTGCAGATTTGCACTGAAAAGCCATTCTCATCAATGTCGCAGAGGTGTTTTGTCATTTTATTTAATGGCTTTGTTGTTGTTGTTGTTGTTGTTGTTTAAACAATGATTTCCCTTTCTAACCCTTGTGCCAGCGTTCACAAACACATATGTGGTCAGTTATAAACATCAGTGTAAGTAATAACAGTAATAGTCAATACAACTGCTATTCACACCTTTTTAGCGGCATGCTAGTTCTCATTAAAATCTCATAAAAATCTATCAAAATGACATTATGATTACACAGCAACATGGACAAGGGGAAAAAGCCAATGATTACTACATTATTTCTTGGTTTTGGCTAGATCCTTTGTCGTGTGACTCAGCATTGCTGTGTTGCTAACAGGCTTATTTGCTAGTAGCAAGCTGGGGAATACACATTCTGAAAAGGATATCCCCCAACATCCCCCTAGGGCCCTCTCGATGTAATGCGGAACTTATTTGATCAGCCTGTCTGAATCTGGATGAGCCATTCTGCAGTAGCATTTAGCTTCATGTGAAGCATTCCCTTAATACACAGAAATGGCGCTAAAATAGACCCGCAGAGGTGGAAAATAGCCCCCATTACACTTATGATGTGGAGCCAACCCAATTCACAGAACCCAAGATACACCTTGACGTCACTGATAACATTCTTGCAATCTGTTTTCAGAGAAAAGTTTGGTTTCAACTGAAAGGATGGCAAGCAAATTCAGCCTCGCACAATTAATTTTTAATTGAGCAGCGACCATATTTCAGTTTGCTAAAGGCCCTAACATGAATATTGAAAGCAATACTAGCATTGTACTACTGTAGTATTTCTCAAAAAGGCATTTTTATTATAAAATTATGTCATGCGTTTGAATGAGGTTGAGAAGATGTTCACATTCTAACCTAAATGTCATATACCAAATGTCAAACCATGTAATAATATTAAAAATTGTATCAGATGCTCTTTTGCTAATCTTTTATCTAGAATTCAGCCGGTTGACTGTAGCTATTTATATACTTAAAGGATTGGTTCACTTTAAAATGAAAATTACCCCAAGCTTTACTCACCCTCAAGTCATCCTAGGTGTATATGACTTTCTTCTTTCAGATGAACACAATCGGAGTTATATTAATAAATATCCTGACGCATCTGAGCTTCATAATGGCGGTGAACGGGACCAACGAGTATGAAGCTCAAGAAAGTGCATCCATCCATCATAAATGTGTACTCCACATGGCTCCAGGGGTTTAATAAAGTACTTCTAAAGTGAAGCGATGCATTTGTGTAAGTAAAATATCCATATTTAACAAGATATTAAGTAAAATATGTAGCTTTCGCCAGAATGCCTTCCGTTTTCAACTTAAGAAGAAAGTGTACCGCCTCTCACAGTTCAAAACGCTTAGGCGACGTTCTACGCCTTCCGTATTCAAATTATGAAACGTTAGTTACGCTTTTTCCGCAAGTTGAATACGGAAGGTGGTCTGGCGGAAGCTAGATATTTTACTTTATAACTTTATATCGCTTCACTTAAGAAGGCATTTATAAACCCCTGGAGCCGTGTGGAGTACATTTATGATGGATGGATGCCCTTTCTTGAGCTTCATACCCGTTGGTCCTGTTCACTGCCATTATTAAGCTTGGATGTGTCAGGATATTTATCAATATAACTCAGATTGTGTTCATCAGAAAGAAGAATTGGCATGAGTAAAGCTTTGGGTGATTTTCATTTTAAAGTGAACTAATCCTTTAACTGGCAAGTTTCAAATTCGTGTCACTGATTTTATTGAAAGTTCAAATTCTGGAAACATTAGCTATGCTTGCATCCACCTATTTTTATGCAAATTTTGGGATATCGCATAAAAAAATACTGCATGGAAACACCAAGATGTGCATAAATTCTAAAAATGTGCACAATGCTTTCAGCTGAGGTGGATAAATTTGGTTAAAAAAAAAAAAAAAAAAATGGAATTTGCCTCCACAGTGGATGTTATTGGACAGCTGAACTAACCAGCATCTCAAATGTTTTGGTCATTTTGAAATGTCTGAGCCAAAGTCTATCATCAGAATGATTTGGTATAATTATCTCTGAGAACTGTCTCACATAATTGCATTCCCTAACAACAGGCATCAGTGGCTTCCTCGATTGCAGAACTTCAATTTTTATCAAAAATAAGACAAAAATGATAATTATCTTTCTTGGATAAAATATACCTTAAACTCAATTAAACACATTATGTATTCATGGTCTCTGTGAACATATTTCAGTAAAAGTACATTTTGTTCAGCGTTTTATTTTTGCCTCATATTATTGAAAAATGACTTGCCGTCATTAGCATAACTTTACAGCACCATAAATCAAACTTATTGGCCTAAAACTAGAGCATCCCAGTCTATATTTTTCATCACAATGTGGAAGATACACGAAACAAAGTAACATCTAACAGGTGTCCGACAATATCCTCTACAATGGTAATTGCATATGGATGTCACTATAAAAAGCATCCACAGAAAACTTAACCATTAAAAATGGTTGATGACAACTGACTGGTAAAAGAAAGAATAACACTGTAAAAGGCATTCATGTCCATGAGCATCTGACCATCCTTGTCTCTAATTGCAGAAATATCAGAACTTGATTCATCATACTTCAATCACAGAGCCTTTCCTTGCCTTTCTCTATCACATAATAATGCCACCCAGTACTGTGCAAAATAAATGCAACTCTAGACGTCGAGAGGGAATGCTATTTGTCTTTCAATGCAATAAGCAAGGTAGCTATTTCCTCTGAGAGATCAACAATGCGCCTGCTATATTCAAGTGACTTTATTTTACTCTCAAGATCAGAGTCTCTTATTCTTTGTGATATAGAGAGATGGAACAAAATGCAATACAGTTCACCCTAATAAAGCACTTTGCAGTTTCCCATAATGCTTCTAGGCATTATGATCTCCATGCAGTTCTAAGTATTCATTGTCTTCTTGGAGAGCAAAGGAGTGTTAAACTTGTACCTAACAGTCTGGTGGATGTCATTAAGACATATAGGCCCTAGGTAGAAAAAAATGAGAAACTAATTGAAATGAAAGTTAAGATGGGCATAATCTCTGCCTGAACACTAGTGTGTAGTAGGATGGGTGATAGAAATATGTAATCAATCCTGGATTGAGATTTATGATGAGCAGGATAAAAGCTGTACCGCCTGACACTGAGGCTTTAGCACAAGCGTAAGTCTCTTATGTTCAAGTCATTAATAAAAGACATCAGCAAGTCAAGTGAGTCCTTAGAATCATCTCAGATTGTGTTACTGAATTTGTCCATTGCTACATGAAACTCAGTGATTTCTACTTAATTCACCAGTGACAGTGATTTTTGATCATGTGCCACTTAGAGGTGCAATAGATGATTCTCTACAGAAACGTTTTGTTATGCTGGTTAAAAGTCTCCTCATATCCCGATAGCAATCACTAAGTTAAGTGTTGTGCAGACAGAGCGAGAATGGCAGGCAAAACAGCAATAACCTAATTTTCCTTCTGAACCGACAACAAGTGGCACTGGCAAAGGATCTACAAAAAGAAAGACAGTTTTAGAAAAGGCTACGACGAAAAAATGTCTGGTTCAGAAAAGAGTTAAAACCAGAATTTACATCGGTATTGCTTTTCCACACTGGAGACAAATGTGGGAGTCAAAGAGTCTGAAAGATGATGCCATGGTTGCAGGTTTTGTTTTTTGTTTTTGGACAGCTAGGTACAGTATATGGTATGATTCTATTTTGATGTGTTACACATAATGTAGCTTATTTACGAATTAGCTCAACAACAGCAGCACTTAGCGTCTAATCGGAAACTATTTTTATGTTTTCAAAGTTACTCACTGTATACTGTAAAGTTTTCTCACCAGCGAATGACACATGATGTAATCCAATAACATTACATTGTCGCTTCTGGTCTATGCGCGTTCACATGTTTTGGAGGAGGCATGGCTTTGGATGGCGATTTGCAGGGAGAGGGGTATCGTACGCTTTCAATTCTAGCAGGCTAAAGTTAGCATTTCCCAGATCACCTGCTGCACCTTTAAGATGTGGTTATGAGTCTATCAGATGACCCCTACCCCCTTTGCAATACGGGGCACCAGTTAAGAAAACTATCAGAGCTGTTCGATAATTTTAAATTCATGTTAACTAGAGGGAGTCTGTCAACTGATTTATCTGAAAGATTTGTGACAGTCTGGCCAACTGGTAGAGTCTTTGATCATCA
Source organism: Ctenopharyngodon idella (assembly GCF_019924925.1). Classification (NCBI taxonomy): domain Eukaryota; kingdom Metazoa; phylum Chordata; class Actinopteri; order Cypriniformes; family Xenocyprididae; genus Ctenopharyngodon; species Ctenopharyngodon idella. The sequence continues at coordinate 36,588,280 of NC_067220.1, forward strand.
ATACGAGGAATACACAGTTCAAAATTCATATTTATTAAAATTCATGAAATTTATTAACAATAGACATGCAAGAGTAAATACCACAATGATTAATAATGCTAATAATGCATATATACTGCTAAAAGATAATAAGCTAATAACCAAAAGGAAAAGACTGAATTAGATCATAGAAACAAATAAATGAAGTGAACACAGAATGGGTAAATGCAATGCTGTTGAATTGAATGTAGAATGGAAGAGAGTTGTATGGGAATGCTTCTTATGGGAAACCACCTAATGGCTCTGGTAAAATGATGATAAGTAATTGTAACAAACTGACCCCAAGTAACTCTTATATAAGCAGAGAAAACATATGTTGTAGGTATAAACTAATGCCAGGGTCTCTAGAAAGAGGTTTGGTAAGTTTATATTTACGTTCCACACAGTCGGGTTATCAGTCCAGCAGTTGAGGCTTCCACTGGCGATGGGGATAACGTGCAGAGGGAAGGGAGCAGAGTTGCGATCCAGTAGTCGTTGCCAAGCTGGGCTGGAGGATGCTGAACTTCAGTGAACTTTCTTAAAGGATGGATTGGGCAGCTGGGTCAGATGAAACTTCACAGCTTCCTTTGCAGGCTGGCAGCATTGCTGAGGAGCTGTGTATTACAGGCAATGTCTGCCAATGCAGAGGTCTTTGTGGACTGGGCTACGCTGCTGGGGGAGCCGTAGGGGTCAGACGAAGTCCCTCACTGCTGGGGCCCTTTTGCAGCTAGAGTGCAGCTGAAAGAAACATAAAAGGTTTTTCTTGCAAAAACTTGATCTTAACTGTCTTGTAGTCTCTTTCCTCATCAGGTCAGAAACTCAAGACGTGGTGTGTCTGTTAATGTCTCCGGGGGACATATTTATCCATTTCTGACGAGGAGGAGATTGAAATCTGGTGCCTTTCTGATCCTGGAGTGTGATTTGCCATTGGTGTCAGAAGTAGCCACGGTGTTGCGCACCCTAGTGTGGAACTCATTTACATAGCATAAAGTACAGTGTTAAAACAGTGTCTTTAATATTTTACCCAACCATTATTTCTCAATTAAAGGCATTGTATGGAGCAGACCAAACATGATAAGAAACGGCTAAGTCATCGTCCATGCATTTGTTTATCTGTTAATAGGTCTCTCCTGTTAACTGTTTTGTTAACAGTCAATAATCATTAACATAAACTGTGTTTTGCATGAAGATGAAGTAGATGTGTTTACTGTAAAACATTTCCAGCTTGTTAAACTTAGAAATGAAAGTTCACCTGCTGAATACAAATGACATTGTATTGCGTGAAGCTGCCTCCTTGTCATTTCTGACTTATAACAAAAAACAGAACAATGCCTTAAAGCTGCTGTGTGACAAGGTGTACAGCAAGTTTTTATAAGCTACTGAACCGTAAAAGCCAGCCTTTAAGGAGACAAAAGTGGATACAGGCAATAAGACGTGAAGCATCAGCAGGAAGAATGGGTAAATTTTGGGATCCTGACACTCAGTATGCCTCAGTAAGCCTACGTGTGCAGTAAACATTTTGTTAAGTCAAATATCCAAATGTCAGTTTTATATATTATATTTCCTGTCGCTGATTACGTTACCCTCCAGTGGGCATAGTCCTCATAGTAATATGACATGTCGCGCTCTGTCTCAATCGCCTGTATCCACGTTTTAGATGCGACATATTGAACGGTCCCTAAAAGAGTTCAATTGGTTCAACGCACCAAATGCGAGTAGAATCAGCGCTGAAACGTGTTACTCGCTCTGTAACTTTTTTATGAATGGTGGTGAGAATTTAATATAAAATTCACAACGGCTGTGATGTAGCCTAATTATATAAATAATAGTCTGACGCGATGCAGGCTTGCTGTAACAGTGCTGTTTTCATTTTCGATTCACTGAAAATGCTACTTTGTTTGTGACGTTTAAATTTGCATTTGGGAACATTCGTCATTAGAATCAATTCTGTTGTTGTTTACAAAGAGAAGTCTGTGTCACATGATTCTTCAGAAATGCTGATTTGCTGCTCAAGAAACATTCACTATTTATATTAACATTTTTGTGGAAACAATGATACAATTCAAACATTTGTGGTATGATTTAAAAAAGAGAAAAATTCATACTTTAATTCGTCATACATTAAAGTGATGAAAAGTGAGTGAAGAGTGAAGACATTTAAAATGTTACAAAATATTTCTGTTTAATAAATGCTTTATAAATGTAATATATTTGATAAATACATGTAATATAATTTCAAATAAATGCTGTTCATTTTTCACAACTTTCTATTTTTCAAAGCCATTTCCACATAAATATGAAGCAGCACAACTGTTTTCAACATTGATAATAATCAGAAATGTTTCTTGACCATCAAATCAAATTGTAATGATTTCTGAAGGATCATGTGACACTGAAGACTGGAGTAATGATTTGCAGTCAGCTTTGCATCACAGAAATAAATTACATTTTATAATATATTAAAATAGAAAACTTTTTTTTTTATTTGTAAGAATATTTCACAATGTTGCTGTTCTTACTGTATTTTTGATAAAAATAAATGCAGCCCTGGTGAGCAGAAGAGATTTATCTTAAAATCATTAATAATTGTTTCCAAACTTTTCGCAGGTACTTTAATAATAACAATTCTATTAATACATGTAATATATTATATATATTAATTATTATCATGATTATTAAATGCTGCTTTTTATTTTTACAGAACAATAGTATGTATTATTACAATATAAGACATATCTTTTAATGTGATAAAATAAAAAAAAATAAAAAAGAAGTGCCGGGGGCGTGGCTTGGGTGTGCGGTCAGATTTTCCTGCTTTTTTATCTCTAGCTGATCACATGCCTGATATATATATATATATATATGTGTGTGTGTGTGTGTGTGTGTGTGTATATGTATATATGTGTATGTGTGTGTGTGTATTTCCATCATAGGTTTGGTCTTAAATTTCATGTAAAGTGGTATTAAAAAGGTCTTAAAAAGTCTTAAATTTAACTTGTTCATATCTGTAGACACCCTGTTCCCTGGAAGAGGTGTCTGGCAGTTGTTTTAGCATCTTATCTGATGTTGCTGAACATTTGTTTATGTTCATTCACCAAGAATCCAATCACAGTGTGGCACATCTTCCACACCGACAGCTGGAATTATGTTCACCACAAAATTCAAATCAAGATACAAGGGTGTAAAGTTTTGGATTAAGTTTTGTGCCATAGATTATATATAAAAAACAGGTTATCATTAATTATGCTATTCAGATCTTTCAACAGAAATAAAACATCTAGCATATAATGAAATACTACTTTCTTTTTTTCCAAAATGCCATTTTTTCTTTAATACATGTTTTATCTGCACTCTTCATATGCCTCATGTTGAGAAAAAGGGGGGAAAAAAAGAAATGAAGAAAAAAAAAAAAAAACGAAGACTACTGATTTATCATATGTTATTGCATTTTTGTGTTAATAGCGTCACACCATATGACTCGGGATGCTTCAGAGGCACTTAGCGCATGGAAGTTTGTTTCCATCAGTGTTTAAATTACAGTGGCTGTTACTTTTTCATTCCTGAGATTTTAACTTAGAGAACCCCATTTGGCAGAGTGAATGTCAAGCTACTGCTTTTACTGTCTTATAAAAACAAGTACCAAACTGTCATCAGAACACATGATGTGCACCCGCGTTCACAAGCACTTAAAGGCAACTTCTTTATCGCTCTGAAAGAAATATTCATCATCGCAGCCTTTCATTCTTCATTTGTCTTAGTTTTACTTACAAGCACAAGCAAAAGAAAGGAGAGGGAGTGTTATTTTGCTATTTTGAATTATTTATTGCACGTTTTCCTTTGTCTCTGAGAGAGCGGCAATGACAGAGTGCTTCTTTTTGCTTAACAAGGAAAAGATGCTTCTTAAAAACCTGCCCTCTTCTCCATCCAAACACATCTACTGAAGCTAAAGGAATGCACAAACAACATTTATCAGACACCCCACAGCTTCCCCACCATCTTCATCCCCAAGGTCCCTAACAGATGCTTCAGGAAATAATACCAAAACTAAAACCAATCCAACTGTGCTACAGATGTCTTTTTCACAGCTTTCAAAAAGACAGCACTACCTAAACCCAGACAGCTCTGGAAGCTAAATCTCCCTTAATACAGTATGTGATACTCTATATACACAAGTCCACAAGCTTGCTGATCCAAAGTAGAAGAGCCTTGTAATATTTATGAGGTTTGTGACTAATGGCCCATTCACATCAAGAACGATAATTATAACGATAACTATATTAGCATCAACACCAGCGGACAATAAGTGCACGCTTATGCACATTTAAATGCTCTAGCTCTTTAAAGTCAAAGTGGAGAGGGTTCTGATTGGCTTTCAACGTTTTTATTGGTCATCGGCTGAAAAAAAATCATTCTGAAAGTGATTTAATCAATATTGTTTCTCTGTGTTGTTATCATTATAGCTGTGACGTGCACTTCCCTATTCTTAGAAGTAAGGTCCTTCACACTAATAGTGCGTTCAGTTTGTCCTTGGAAGTGGAAACGTCCTAGTTCCTAGTAGGAACTTTTAACTGGAACGACCCCTCAAGTGAGAGTTGTGACTGGAAATCTCAGAATCCTTCAAAATCCAATATGGCTGCTCAGGGCATCAACCATAGTGAAACTGTAGTGATGTATTGTTTGTTAGCACTTCTGTTTGTCTGTGTCTCAAACTCATGATGCTTGTTGACATTATACTTCTGCATTATCTGTGCAAAATACCACTTTTGTATGTGTTTTTATTCCAAAAGAGTAAGCTCAACAAAGGTTTACCTGGACGCGTCCATCTTAGTTTTCTGACCTGTGTACTAAAACGCAGTTAACTCGTCATTCCCAGCTACGACATCACTCCTCCGAGGTAAATGGAACGGAGCATAATGATAACTTGAGCCTTAAAATAACTATAATGATAACAAAGCCACTTTAAGGCAAGCTTCCAAGGTTCCACTTAATGAATTGACAGCCTATCGGCTAATCTTCAACATGTTTGACTTTAAACATTTGTTTTGGATTGATTTATTTTTAGAGTTTACACGGTAAAATGGCTGTTTTATAAGAGAAGTCACATACAATTTTGCAACAGGTAGTATTTAGTTTGCGCCACTACTGAATTTCTACGGTATCCGCAAAAAGAAATTGAATGTCACACAACTCTGACAGAATTTCAATGACGTCAAGGCATAATGTGATTCGTCATCAAGTCCCATCCATGTGGTCCAAGTTGGTATCTCCCAATAATAAGACATTAAAGTTGAGTGAATTTTGATTGGCTGTCAATGTTTTTACCGTTTATCAGCTCAAAAAAAAAAAAAAATTCTAAAAGTGAAATAATGATTATTAAAGGATTCAGCCAAAAAAAAGAAAATTATCCCATGATTTACTTAGCCTCAAGCCATCCTTGGTGTATCTTCTTTCAGACGAACATGATCGGAGATATATTTAAAAAAAACATACTGGCTCTTCCAAACTTTATAATGGTAGTGAAGGGGGGCGTGATTTTGAAGCCCAAAAAAAAAATACATCCATCCATCATAAAAATAATCCATACGGCTCCAGGGGGTTAATAAAGGCCTTCTGAAGTGAAACGATGGGTTTTTGCAAGAAACGTTTCCATATTTAAAACTTATATATAACTAGCTTCCAGCAGTCGACCGTACGCATACTGAGCAAGTCGACTTGCGCCACAAGAGTAATCCTCTGACGCGGTGTATGACGCAGGATGTAGGAGTAGCGTAAGCTTAGACACCTCTCATGGTTCAAACAAATTGGGCTGTGCAACAAACTCAAGCTCCTCTTCTCTTACATTTCGCTTTAAAATTTCTTCTTTTAGACTTCTAATTCATGACTGGTGTTTTGTTTTGCTCTATCCTCTGTGCTTCCACGTTGGTCATTACGTCATGCATCGGGTCAGGGGTTGCTCTTCCGTCGCAAATCATTGCGTACGGCCGTCTGTCGGAAGCTAGATATTATAGGTAATAAAGTTTTAAATATGGATATTTTCCTTATGAAACCCCATTGCTTTGCTTCAGAAGGCCTTTATTAACCCCCTTGAAGCCGTATGGATTATTTTTATGATGGATGGATGCATTTTTTGGGGCTTCAAAATTACGCCCCCCATTCGCTACCATTATAAAGCTTGGAAGAGCCAGGATATTTTTTAAATATATCTCCAATTGTGTTCGTCTGAAAGTCATATACACCTAGGATGGCTTGAGGGTAAGTAAATCATGGGATAATTTTAATTTTTGGGTGAACTATCCCTTTAAAGCTTTAGTGTCATTACAGTTATCGTCCTTGGTGTGAACGTGCTTTAAGAATATTCATGCATGACAAAATACATCATTACTTTTAGGTAGAAAGATTTAAACTGTGGTGTTACTAGCATAGCGTCCTGGGGTGGGCATTTTGGAGGGAGAAGAGAACCAGAATTGAGCATTTATGAAATTCACTGATATTCCAGCATAAATATTAATGTCACTGTATATGCAGGACTGCTTTGAATCTGAACTGTTTTCATTGACCTCTGCCTCATGCCTTAAATTATACTTTCATTTCCTGCTTATTTCAAGCAGAAACCTAATCAATGAAAACGGGTTTAGAAAAAATGTCCACATGTCTCTGAAACCATATATTCCCTCTGGCACTATTCAGATCTAGTGTTCTGGAATAAGTGGCGTGCCAAGTGCATTTGTAATTATTCAATCCCACCTTTGACACTATATATTTAATTCCAGTTTAAACATTCTAACAAGTAATTTGCTTAACCTTACAGTATTAGCTTACACTAAGTGACCAAGCTGACTTAACTGAGCAGTTGTTTGAGAAGACTTAATGTATGGTTACTTACAGCACTAGCACATCCTCAAGGTTTGCTTAATTTGATTCATTATAGTAACTTTCACATAAACAAACAAACACTGACACTGAAGATATAATAAACTGAGGAAATAAGCATTTCTTTTCTTATCTGTGATAGGCAATTCACTACTGTGGTATCAGGCTTCCTTTAAGCAATTCTCTGGTGTCTTTTAGCCTTTGTGACCATGTGGAGTCTCTATTTGTTATTTCCACGCCAAGTTCTAAGCTTTTGTCAGTGTGATAGATCCATTCGTGTTGTTTGGGGAAGTGTGGCACGTCTGAACCCAAGCTACTTTAAATTCATCACCGTTTTGACCAGCGGGAGAAATGCACTCAAATCATGTCTCAAGAATGCACTCTCAGCCACTCTAGGCATGTTTGCAGGGGAAAGGAATATCAGAAAAGTGCCTTAAACCTGTCTGCAAAGTAAGCTTACAATATTGAGGAAATTGTTTTTCCAGATCTGTGTTTGTCATGAAATTCTATCTTTATAGAAACAGCATCACAGATCATTCACTGAAAATACTGTTGTGTAATATGCATATGAATACAATTGATGTATTGGCAATGATGTAAATGTTACATAGGTATTTTATTTATAATACAATTAAAGGGTTAGTTCACCCAAAAATGAAATTTCTGTCGTTAATTACTCATTAGCTTCTGACTGAATACACAGCATTGTCATAACAAATTTCAAGGCCCAAAAAAGGTAGTAAGACATCATTAAAATAGTCCATGTGACTACAGTGGTTCAACCTTGATGTTATGAAGTGACGAGAACTTTTTGTGCGCACGACATTGCTGTGTAGTGAGGTCAGGAGCTCTCAGATTTCATTTAAAATATCTTAATTTTTGTTCCAAAGATGGACGAAGGTCTTATGGGTGTGGAACGACATGAGGGTGAGTAATTAATAACAGAATTTTCATTTTTGGGTCACTTTACAGATGACTTATTCATGCTCAAAGTAGAGAAGAAAACATGTATTAGAGCAACTTTATAAGTAGAATGCAGGAAGTATGTTGCCTTGAATGAAAAGAGATGCCATCAAGAGGAACTCAACAAATGCAGAGAAGAACAAATATGGCAGGCCTTTTCACGTTCCCAGTCTGGATGACCTCATTTGGAGAGGTCACTAATTTATCTTTAAATATAAATTAGTGAAGATGACAGTGACATCAGATGCTGCTTCATGACCACCTGAAGAGCTTCTCTGGCACCAGAACAATCGCTGATATTGCCTTGATTGAAAAACTTACTTTAACTTAGTTGTAGAATACTCATACTTCTAGAGAGACTAATTGTAATCAATAAATGGACTTCTATTTTTAGAACAAAGTCTGCCTCCGGGGCACTGATTAATGACGCTGAGCCAGAACAGAACATGGAGAAGTCTTCTGACCGATTGTAAGTATTTTAAAGTGGTTATAATTTAGGTCAGATTCTACTTACTTACCCTGAGGATAATAAAAATAAGGTAGAGTCAAGTTACACACTGTAAAACAATACTAACAGCTGCACAGATTGACAACAAAAAAGACAAGAATTTAACTCTAAACAAATATAAAGTCAAGCTATATTTACAGTAAGTCAAGATAAAATTACTTACAATAATTATAAATTTAATAAATTCAAAATTATGTGATTTTATGCTTGAAACAAGAAAAAATATCTGCCAATTAGATAAGAAAAATAAACGTATTATTTTTGGTTTTTTTTTTTTTTTTTTAACTTGTTTCAAACCAAGTGCTTTTATTTAGCTAAATTCAGGAACAAAACATTTATATTGCTTTCATTTTGCTAAGTTTAGATATTTATACAAGACAAAAATTCTGAGTTTAAAAAAAAAAACATCATTAAATTCCGAAGTATTGTTTTTTGTTAGTTCAGTATTTAATCTTAACTAATGTTAACAAACAAAATCGGTAACACTTAATAAAAAGTATACAGTATAATATATTAAGTAATTTGCAAACTACTGGTTTATAGTTAATTCATAGTTTATATAGTAGTTTCTGTTTTGTTAATACAGTATATTAATAGGCTATATACAAATAGTGAGTTCTTCATTCATTGTCACTGTAATTAACTAAAAGATTATTGTTTATTTAGCTCATAGACAATGTTTTTTATGCTTTGTTAACAGCTTATTAACCGCATAATTGATGTAGAATATTTTAAACCAGTAGTAAAAGAGTTGTTAATGGTTATTTTGAGTAAATAGTTCTCATTTAGATTATAAGCATAACCAATTCTTTAAAAAAAAAATGTAATAATATGTCAAAATTGACTGTCAGTATGTCAAATGTCAGTAAATATATGTGTATACAAAAACATACATACAAATACTCATGGAATCACATTGTTAAAATACATCAGTTAGTGTTAGGATACAAAACATTATCTAACTCTTTACATGTGATATTATTAAACAATAATTACAGTGAAAATGAATAATGAAGAACTTAATAGTACTGTACATAGGCTATTAATATATTAACAATGTAGAGACTACAGTATATAAACTATGAATTAACTATAAACTAATAGTTTGCAAATGATTTGTGAGTTTTATTACTGTATACTTATAAAGTGTTACCATGAAATCTTACCAAATAATCAAGTGCTTCTACTTGAAATGTCAATGGTATTAGAATTATACCTCAAATATCTCCATTATTCTTTGACTTCAACATTTATAATTTAATTATTAATAATTCAGAATGATCAAGTACAGAATTGTGGCTATGGAGAATACCCATAAGCCCCTGAATAATTTATATATTCTTAGTCAAAGCATGGGAATTTATGGGGATATTTGATAGATATTCTTAATGTTTGAGCTCTTCTGAGTAAAACCAATACTTATACTACCAAAAACAAATACTGACTAGTTAACTTATCTGCAGATAAATGATTAAGCTAGAGTACATTAGGTAAACAGGATAACAGAAGTCTATGGAGAAAGACATGCAATTCCTAACCTACTTAGCTGAGTATAATTGCATTAGTTAGCATCCTTTGCGTAAAATCAATCATGTTTCACAGTGCATTTTCCAGTGAATGTTCAGTTAAAATTAATTTCTACAAAAATACGTATTTACTGTGTTCGTGTTGGTCTAATAAATTACTGAATAATTGTGTAATTTAACTAAAAACAGCTAGTTTCATGACTGCCAATTAAATATGTCCCTTTATCCACAAAATAACAATGGCTGTTTCAGCACCTGGTAAATTACACATTTGAATCTTTACTTAACCGCAAACAGATTAAAAACAGAAGCTGAAAAACCTAATCGGGGAATAATAAACAGCATGACAATAATAAATGGAGGTTAATGGCTATATTTGTTGGCTAATGAGACTTTTTACAATCACTTAGAAATGGGCTTGTAAGGCAGCATAAGCTGTTCTTCTCTTCTTCTGCAGATATTTCACTCCAGAACTGTCTCCTTAAAAGAGATTCATTTTGACCAGCAGGCACAAAATTAGGCTGGAACTGTCCAAGGTGCTGGCCTTTCATCTGCAGTCCTCACCTCATCTGTCTCAAGACACCCAATTTAAAGAGAATAATTTGGAGGAAAAAATAGGATCATGGAGCACTTTTGTTAAGGTGAGTCTCTTCAGGCAGAAATTCTTAATTTGTAGCCAAAAAATGATGCAGTGAGATCAATTAGCATGTGGGAGTATGGGTCCATATAATGTAAAGAGCAGAATAGCCAGAATACAAAATAAACTACTATGAAAAAATGGTATCAACATGCTTTTAAATCTGCATTTGCTTGAGAAACATTTTTTTAATTTAATTTTAATATTTAAAATATGTAAAATGCACTGTGACCACAGCATTTTAAGAATTATACATATAAAAAACAAACACATTCACTCCTTGCATGATGCATCTTTTCTTATTAAGACTGGGGGGGGAGTGCAGATCCGAGACAAATTACTTAGACAAAATGCTGATCAAGGCATTATAGGACTTTGCATTGGATATAGCTGGAAGCACAGTGAAATACATCATTAACAAGTACAGAAAGTGAGGAACAACTATAAATCTGTCTGTAATCAAAAACTGGGTGTCAATGGCAGCCTATTACACCTCATCTGAAGTAGCTGAAGAATATCTTTAGACATTTAGAAGAGTGATTGTATAGTTTGGTGAAACCAAAACTGAACTTTGGGCTTTACTGGTGATCTTGGTGGTAATCGCATCAGGTTTGGGCATATTTCTTTGTAACGGAGTGGAAAACTCAAACACAGATGGTTAGAAACACAGATTCAGCTACTGTACAAAACAAGTACAGCAGAAGAGACCTGGAACAATTATAATCACTTTTTGTTTAAATGACACATAAAAAAAAAGTTTCATAAAGGTGACAACTATCCATTAATATTTAAAAAGGCTTTTAAAGAGATATAATTGTTACTTGATGTGGGCGTTTTGAGATACAGCAGAATTTGCATTAAATTTACTTTTATGATCAAATCTTTGCCAAGGTAAATATTTGAATGACTATTACCATTTGCATATGCAACTCACTACATTTTACAGTGCATCATTATTTCTAAGATGGCATATTTGTAAGAGTTATGAAGGAAAACTGCTAAAAAAAAAAAAAAAAGAGGTCTAAGGCATCTAAGGCTGCATTTACATGGCAGGTCTTGATGCCCAGTTAAAAGTGACCCACATCCAATATCTGCATTTACACTAGACACTTGGAGAAACAACCTAAAGTAGATATACTGATCCGGAAAAGCTTAGGCTGAAAAGGAAGTAAAAACAGTGTGATTTGCAATGGAAGCAGATTAAATGACAATACAAGGTCAGCATAATGGCTTGAGCCTTTGTCCTCCATTGCGTCATTGAAAAGAGTCATGTGATCACAGTTTGTGTCCACCTGACTTGATGTCATTCACCACTGACGCTTTTTCTATGACGTACGACTCACATTGCCAGGAGAATAGCCGATCTGTCCTCTTAAACAAAAGACGCAAATGCACGTATCTGATTCATATCAGATTTATTTCCACATATTAATGAGGCCTGCAACTGATCTGAGAATATCAGAATCCATGTGCCTTTTTCCTACTTCCTACTTCCTAAAATCAGAATTGGGTCACTTGAACCATGTAATGTAAATGCGGCCTAATATTCTCACATATAATCATGACTCTATGCCAGTGGTATTCAAATTGCGGACCTCCATCTGGTTCCGGTCCCCAGCTTGGTTCTTTCCAGACATGGGACGTAATTGCGCCATTTTACAATTTCTACAGTATAAAGTGAGCAGCGCGTCAAACTAACAGAGCGGTTCACACCACAAGCGCTCAGGGTCATTTACGGTAATGATCTGTAGGTGCTACATCCTCTAATATTAGTATCTAGAGCCAAATGCGCTTCATTCAAGCCCTTTCCGTTCCATGCACATTGACTCTCTCTCGCTAAAGACGCCACATTAAGAGCTGCAGAAATCGAGAATGCAACAAATACAATTATTACGGCTGCCCCAATGAAAATGTATAACTGTTCCAAAAAAGTATTGTCTGGACCTCTGCTGAGAAGGAAATATAGAGACTGGACCTTCAATTGAATATCCCTGCTCTACGCTGTAATACATCATAAAGTCAAAGAGTCAAAGAGATGGAGAACATGTTTTCCCGGCCCTAGATACAGGAAATGGTTACATGAAATTATTTACTTGTCAAACAATGTCAATGTTTATAGTGGCCTCTATTAAACAGAAACCATAGACCAGGGGTGTCAAACTGGAGGGCCAAAGCCTTAATTAAATGCACCTGATCCAGCTAAACAAGTCCTTTAGGCTTATTTGAAAACTGCAGTGTGTGTTGGAACAGTTGGAGTTAAACTCTTGGAGCCGAGTTTAACATCTCTGCCTCAGGGGCCGTTTACACAACACATAAACTTTTTATGCGTTTTGGACATTAATTTACACAACAACTGCGTTTTGGGGTCCTGAAAACGCAAACGGTCTATAGGCGCGTTTTTGCGGATCTGTGTGAACAGGGATCGTTTTAGCGAAGTTGTCATCTGTACGTGAAAAACACAAAGGAAAAACCTTTTAGTATATTGTTGTCGTGTAAACATACCCTTAGAGTCTTGAAAACCAGAGGAGTTTAAGCTATCACAAAGTATAATGTCTACACCAAAAATATTAAATAAAAAAAAAAAATAAAGAAAAATGATTGTCTCCTGACAAGTTTCCCAAACAGCGTCATTGGTCAGGCAAGCAGATAGTCATGCCTAGAAGTCTCATCATTGATTGGCCTGGTTGGAGAGCTTACTGGCAACAACCTACTAATGGCTTACTTATAGTTGTCTCTGCATATTAAGCTGTACTTTAAACATCGATAATAATTACACACTTCCACTTTAAAGTGCATTTAACTTTTTTAAATGGATTTGATAGCGCTCTAGAAAAGAGCAAACTATTACATAAGTAGCTGCATTTCCTGTTCTTTAGACATGGAACTTTTGACCTTTTTATTTCTTGGATATAATTAGGCTAACCTTTTGCATACTATATTTGGACCCCAACAGACTTATTAACTCCCCAGTATCGGACTGGAGACTTTCTCTCTCCTGCTCTCTCACAGATCTGGGCCGAGTAGCCAATCTCCCGTCCAGTCAAGGAATTCATTACAGGTCAAAACAACCTAGCGCTTTTTGAAGCAGTGCCCATTACTCTTTGCTAGACATTTTAGGAGGTCTTACTTGCATGAAAGAACACAACCGCTCTTGGGAATCTCGGCAGATCTAGGTCCAGTAGAGTGGGCTTTGCCCCTTTGAACCGCCGCCGAACCAGATTCCCTTACCCAATATTTCATGTTAACCACATAAATAGAAACAGTCAAACTGAACTGGGGTCCGGTGATAAATTCTCAAAGACCTACTTGTCTAAATCCAGTTGTTGGCACTTGGTCAGACGTAGGCGTTAAAACAAGACTTTACAAATATCTTTGTTTGATTCGAGAGCCAAATATGCTAATGGTTTGGGGCGTCTAAAAATAGACCATTCAACTTCAGTCTCTGCATATTCACAGTTTAGATACTGAATATAGAAGAGCACTTATTTTGCACTCGTTACATCTCTTAAGCTAAACAGCTTTTGACTGCCATTTATATTCTGACTCAGCTTGTTCCAATTGTTCACGAAAGGCTCTCTCAAAACAATGAAACCCAAAGCTAAAGTTAGCTAAGCAAACAAGCCAACCAACCAGTGAGACCTAATTTCTATTCTAATACGGGTAAGAGATTATCAAGGTCGCACAAGCTAAGCGAAAAGCTTCCTGCTCTCCCACACGCTGGCGTTTAACCATATGTAGTGAGTCATAGGTGTCCAATCTCACAGTACTCCGAAGCACAGCCCGTTTGTGTTGGTGTGCAGCCAGCCATTCTTGTTTTTTGATAACCCTTTCAAACGGATAGCGTCGTATTAATAGGCACCCAGCAGTGTGGCAGCTCTGGCGTTTATATATTTATATCTGCGCACAAAAGCAAGCCACCGTCTGTCCCTATTGATTTATAGCATTATGGGCAAAAATTGCTTTGTTTGAACCTTTTCTGACCTCATGGCCATTCTGTGATGCATCTTTAAACGCTCGCTTCCTCTGTTCACGACCTGCCGCTTATACGTTCCGCTGTCAAATCACAGTTGTTTAGCTTATCTCAACCCCTCTCCGGTAAGAGGGGCCCGTTTGGAAATAAACCGAGACTTTGTGGCTACAATAACACAAAAGAGTACACGACTGCAATGCTAATGCAGCGATAAGAGGGGATGTTCAGATTTACAGAGGAGGGACAGATGCTGAATTTGGATGTCCTTGCATATCAATGGAAATGCTGCGAGCGAAGCGTTTAAAATATGCCATAATGGCAGTCCTCCAATTAGGTATCAAGCCCAAAATCAATGGCACTGGATTGAGATAATTACAAAAAGTATGCAAATACCAACGCTATAGATCGAGGATCCTGTGGGAATCGGTCATCCTCGCCAGTCTGGATGGGAAACAGTCTGTGTTCATTATGATTAACCTTTTAGGGTCATTCCATGTTAAAAGCGCAGTCAGTTATGGCCTGTCTGATGTAAGGTAACAGGGCAGATGTACAACAACCTCCATTATCATTGAAAAGGCTGTTCTATATTTAAGCAGTAATGTATTTAAGCAGTAACAGCATAGCCATGAGGGCCTTATTGCTTTCATAAAAAGGATTGTGTGCGTGTGTGTGTGAGAGAGAGAGAGAGTGAGTGAATGATATATAATAAACTTATTCACCCAAAAACAAAAAATCTATTATTTACTCACTCTTATGTCATTCCAAAAATCTGTATGACTTTGTTTTGCCTATGAAAATATAGAGTGCAGGCCAAAACTCTGAGACCTCTAACAATATATTTATTTTGAAGTTATACTATAACGTCATATAATTTGATTGAAAAGTTTAGTATGTCCTTCTTTTGTTTTACTGTCAGCTGCATTCAAGCTGCACAAAGTCCACAACTGCAAAACTTCCATAAATTCCAAAGAGCAAGAACATCTGACATTTTGTACAAAGTATTTCACTTGATCAGATGTCACAGCTTACCTAAAAATATTGCATATTTTACATCTTAACTTATTCTTGTCTTAGTCAAATTCATATTATTATTAAATTTTCAGTGTGGTTTCAAATTTTTGGGTCCCACTACACTGTAGCTAGATGTTGTTTCACATCAAAGATGTTACTTTGTGTATTTTATCACATCTGGAATGTAATATTGAACAATCCGCATCCATGAGCTATAATCATATTAATTTAATTAACCATAATTCAAATACTCTTAAATCATTACCATTGATATAGGGGGTAAGTCATTAAGAATTAATTTTTTTCGCACTGATAACAGTTTAGCAACCAATTCATTAAAGCAATTATGCAAATCAGGTAACAGTGCAAACATTCCCATAAAATCTATGCTCTATGTAATCTCGATCCTCTAGAGTGTTAAGTTCTGGATGATGGCATAGACAACTATGATTTGGCATACTGTACTATGACTGTATGTAACTCCTCCTGTTCGAACCGCCCGCTCTAAGTGGGACTCGAACCCGGGTCCACGGGCATGGGAGGCGGGCACTCTAACAAGGAGGCTAAAGACCACAGTCTCTAGCATCAGTCGCTAGAGCGCCTCTTGATATCAGGGGAGTGAGATTTACACGCACAGCTCTTACCAGCCTACATCTGTTACACTCACCTCCCTAAACCTCACTCCCATCCAGGTCACGGCACCAATGTAACCCCTTCTGTTCGAACCGCCTGCTCTAAGTGGGACTCAAATCCGAGTCCACCGGCATGGGAGGCGGGCACTCTAACAATAAGGCTTAAGACCGTAGTCTGTAGCATCAGTCACTAGAGCGCCTCTTGAGATCAGGGGAGTGAGGTTTACACACACAGCTCTTACCAGCCTACGTCTGTTACATGTATTTGGATATATAACACATTTCATGATCAATAAAAAATATGCATATCACTTAAATAAAATTCCTTTCACCACCTGCTTTCCACGGATGGTAATAGCATTAACTGCACCAGGCAAAAGGGCTCTTTTACAAAGGAGTTCATGAATAAGGCTCAAACTATAAGTCCAATTTAAAGGAGGCGTGTTAGTGCTGAAGTGAAAAACTGTAAATATGGGTGGATAGTCAAAATGTAGGCTCATGCCAAAATTACTCTGTTAAATTGCACCAAAAACCCAGTTTTCAAAATGTTTATTATACATGTGGCATTTGTAATGCCAGGTGGAACGTAAAAGGACCATTATCATCTCCACAAACACGAGTGAAATGTCTTTTCAGGCGAGCCACTCAACCAGAGGAGGGAAATAATTTGACTTTGAATGTGGATGTGATTCAGCAGTGAGTCAGTAACATGCAAACACAAACCAAAGCTAATCCCCAGTTAGACCTATTTTAAGTGATATCTGTGAGAGACACAAGTCTCCTCCTTAATGATGTGGTTTTGAGCAGAAGAGGCCTTTGGAGTCATGCAACATACCAAAGAACCAACATCTGATCAGCGTTAATTTAGCCAATGAAATTGCTTGTGAAAA
Organism: Ctenopharyngodon idella; assembly: GCF_019924925.1. Taxonomy (NCBI): domain Eukaryota; kingdom Metazoa; phylum Chordata; class Actinopteri; order Cypriniformes; family Xenocyprididae; genus Ctenopharyngodon; species Ctenopharyngodon idella. The sequence goes on from NC_067220.1 coordinate 36,605,305, forward strand.
TGTTCGTCGATGAAGGATTTCTTGATTGTCGACAAGGCGAAAAATATATTGATAAAAAACATACTGTTGAAGAACAGTAACAGTGCACTAACAATGTTTTAGAACAAGAGAAATATAGTAATAATTAACCTAATCCTATCATAGTACAATGTTCTATATTGGCATCAATGGTTCCATGAAGAAACTTTAACATCCATGGAACCTTTCCACTAAAGACACGAGTACATGAGTACATAAAAAAAAAAAAAAAAAATTACCACTTTATTTACAAAATATTTATCTCCAACACGCATTCACGAGAGCACCACGATGCATGCGTGTTGTGTTGATGCAAGAGCAGACAATGCTGCACGAACGCGCATCAATTATTGTTGTAAATAATGTATACACCATTTTTAAAATGTTACAGTTTGACACATTTTCAATATTTTTGTATTATCTTCTATTTCTGTTTTACTAAAACTGTCATTTCAGATAGAGTACCATCAACAAAAAGAATAACGACATGAGAAAGTATTGAACGTTCATCAAAAGACAAAAACTGTAAAATTTCTTGACTGAATGAAAAATGACTGTCAAAAATTAAAACAGCATCTGTTGCTATGCAGGCTGATCTTTGTTGGTTAAATAACATGATCATAGTTTCTCACATCTGTGATATCAAATACTCTGCAATATAGTTTATTTCATTTGTGATTTATGTGCAGTATGACTCTGAGAATGTTGTGACATTTGAAGCAGTGCATCTGTTGTAATTTCCTCCCTCACTCGGCAGCGTTTATAAGGGCCCAGCCCAGTAATTTAACCTCAGGAAGTTAACTTACGGGAGCTTAGAGAGGTGTTTTTAACTTCACTCACACAATCTTTTAATGCCTCTAAAATCACCTAGTGACTTCCTGTTAGCGGTCAGAGGAAGAGAAACACTCACCAACCACTGCAGCATAAACAACACAAATGTGCACCAAGCGTATGCTTTAAGAACTGCAGATTTATCTAGGTATTTGACAGATACTATAAATCTGCAGAACTGAACTCATTTATCTAAACATGCCAAAGAGGAAATGGACTGATACCGATCAGCAAGCATCAAGTGTAGTATTGCTTCGCTTACTAAGCCAAATAATTACCAAATGCCATGATGTTGTCAGCTTTTCTTTTCTTTTTTTTTTTCTTTTTTTTCTTTTTGCTTCAAACATCACACAGCATGATAATTTTTAATATTTATAGTAAGAAATTAAAATTAAATTAGTAAATGAATCAAAAAATTAAAATTAAAGCAATGTAAAAATATAATATAAAATAATATAATAAGGTCTCATTTGTTAACAATGAACTCAATATTTTAAGGCAACCAACTTACTTTTTTAAGTTAAACCAACAATTCTTTATTACAGTGTGCTAACACATTAAACCTTATTGTAAAGTGTTACCATAATGCTTATAATGCCAAGAAGTCAGATAAGAGTTAAAAAAAAAAAAAAATAGAAATTAGTAACTATCAGACAAAAAAAGGAAAATCAATTTAGAGGCGGACACTGATAAATGATTTTGATAAATCAAGCACATTAAGTCCAAGAAAAGGCATTAAGAAAGAAAGTATGCCAATTTTGAGCACCATATTGACTTTAAGCATTCATTATCTTTATGCAAATTGCATTATCTTTATGCAAATTTCAAGTTCTTAGTTTCAACTAGATTTACATTTGCTTTTACAGAAGAATACTTTTGTACAAGGCAGCAAAAGAACAGGTGTTAAAGTTTTGGCAAGCTTGTTTTAGATTATGGTTCTGCATAAATGAAATGCTGCATCTGAGCCTCAAACGCTGCTGTTGTCATGACAGTCAGTGTGCATTTTGTTTTCTGTCAGAGCTCAAAAATCAACAGCTTCTGTGCTGCCTGTGCAGAAGACCAGATCTATCACAGTTCAGTATGCAAACGAATGCAAGAAGGAAGGCCAATCACAAACTGAGTATGCAGATGTTATGGTTTTAAATGCCAAGTCAAAGGGAGACTTATCTTAAATTTCTTAAAAAAGCATGACGATTACCAAAACCAACACGGGCAGCATACCCAAGACTGAAGTTATTTACTGTTTTAAAGGAGCTTTATTATGTAGAATTCAGAAACCCTTGATATTAGCGACACCGGTGGTTGTTAAGAGAACTGCAGTAAGTAACTTTTTGCTAGTGCTTGTGCACACTAGTGATGGGAATCATTTCGGATCATTTTACTGAATTGGATCTTTGAGTCTCGTTCAGCAAAATGTAGGAATCATTTTTCAAGTCATTTCGTTCACTTCAGTAGAATGTAATTGAAATGCTACAGGTTAATTGGCAAATTCCCTGGCACATCAGCTTATGTAAATGCTGATCATGTTTAGAATAAAAAAATTATAATGCAGCCAAGGCCAAATTATGGGAAACAGAAATGATTAATGCTTAGCTGGGTCTTCAAGCTATGCAGTCTGTTCACCTCACCTCCTGATCCGAGTTGTTTGTTCCTTTGTCACATCAAATCCCCATAGGCTGAAGCTATACAGTCTGTACCGGAAACAGAAATGATTAGTTCACCTCCCGAGTCTTCGGGTCTGAGTGGTTCGTTCATCATGAGTTATGGAAAAGAACCATCATGACAGAAATTCACAAATTTATAAATTGTAAGAAATCTCACAGCAATTCGTACGTATTTTACAAGGCGGCTAATTCATAATTTCTTTTGTTAAATTGTACGTATTTTACGAGTTGCCAAATTCGTATGAATTCGTATGAATGACCTACCCCTAACCCCGCCCCTAAACCTACCCTTCACTGGGGTTTAGACAAATCATATGAATTCGTACGAGTGACATCGTATGAATTCATACAAATTAGCCACCTTGTAAAATACATACGAATTGGTCGTGAGATAGTGTTGGAAATTTTACACATCACGTAACTGTAAGAGTAAAAAAAAAACTAACTATGCGCTTGTTTGTAAGGAAGGTTGGGAATTAATTAAATTCTGTATCCAATATGGCCGTCTTGTCACGTGACAAAAGAACGAACAACTCGGACCCAAAAACTCGGGAGGTGAAATAATAATTTCTCATTGTTCCCGAGTCATATTAAAGATTAATTCAAAATGAACAAATCGTTCATGATCGACCCATCACAAAACGCACAAGAGACTGAACGTGATTCAATGCCTCTATAAACTCATGGCGAAGTTCTTTTTCGTTCAAGAAGTTAGAAATAAATACCTTTGCAGCGATATACTGTTAACGAACATCCCACCGGTGTCCACGCTGCTGACAGCAACGTTTAGATGTAAATAGAATATGTAAATATGTGCTGTGCGCTTTCCTCTCAATAACAAAACACAAAAAAAATGAAAGCAGTGAGAAAGCATATGATCATAGCGATATTGTTTGCACCAGCTCTACAATTCACCTGCATCATGTTGACAGATGAGGTGATTAAAATTACACTGTTATGATAGTTTGATTATAAAGCATATTCGAGACTATAGACTATATAGATGTGGCTATGTGAGACTATAGTTTGAATTAATCCATTTTCTTTGCATGACACATTGACATACAGTACAGAATGGCTCTTTCGGTATTATCCTGAACATTGTATAAGCATTTGTTTAATGTGTCATAAAACAGAAGCTCTCAGGAGTAAACATCACATCCATTTGATGTTACCGACAAAAAATGTCCCAAATCCTTCACATAAAAAAAAAATAATAAATAAAAAAAATCAGTCTTTCATAGACAACCTAAGGAGTCGGGGAAGGTCTCATTTTTTAAGTTTCGTTACAAGCTGTTCACAGATTTTCAATAATAATATAAAAAAATTAGTATGAAAGTGATTAGTATGAATATTCTTACATATAGCCCCTTTAAAGAGGACATTTCTTTAGTGTGTAATGTTGCTGTTTAAAGGGTAAGTTCACCCAAAAATGAAAGTTATGTCATTTATTACTCACCCTCATGTCATTCTACACCCGTAAGACCTTCGTTCATCTTCAGTGAGGCCTCCATTGCCAGCAATGACACTGAAGTGATGGGCGATTTCAAAACACTGCTTCATGAAGCTTCGAAGCTTTACGAATCTTTTGTTTCGAATCAGTGGTTCGGATCACATAAACGAAACCTTGTTTACTGAAATCACGTGATTTTGGCGCTCGGAACCACTGATTCGAAACAAAAGATTTGTTAAGCTTCGAAGCAGTGTTTTGAAATCACCCATCACTAGATATTGTTGAAAAGTCGTTATTTTGTTTTTTTGGCACACAAAAAGTATTCTTGTCGCTTTATAATATTAAGATTGAACCACTGTAGTCACATGAACTGTTTTAAATACGTCTTTAGTAGCTTTCTGGGCATTAAAAGTGTTAATTATCTTGCTGGCAATAGAGGTCTCACTGAGCCATCGAATTTTATCAAAAATATCTTAATTTGTGTTCTGAAGATGAACGAAGGTCTTATGGGTGTGGAACGACATGAGGGTGAGTAATTAATGATATTATTTTCATTTTTGGGTGAACTAACCCTTTAAGCATGAAAAAGTTCTGCAAAGTTACAAAGCACAAAGTCACTCCAAAGGGAGTCATTCTCTATATAACGGTTCTCTTCCCAGAATGAACACGTCATCAGAGCGTTACTATCAGACTGGGAAGAAAGGAGCAGCAACAATGTAAAATGTGTGGAAAAATAATATTTTTTTTTTGAATAGCATGAATACCTATTTTAGTAGACCTCAAAAACAAAATCAAGGTTTTATAAAAAGACATAATATGATCTCTTTAAACTTCAGTTCCTACAATGAATAAACATTGTGAATGGTATTTGGCGAAGTGCTTAGAGCTTTCAGCAAGGGTCATGAGTGACACCAATGCCACAATAAATATACAAAGAGCTACATTACCTACAACAAGTTTGAATGGAGTCTGTATAAAAGGTTCAAGCTGAATGCATTTTAAAAATGAGGGGAAGAAAGAGAAAATGATTATAATACAACAAACTGTGATAAACATGAAATGTCACTAACAAATGCTAGTGAGTAAGCAAGGTTGACTGTCACAATTAACATCACATTTAACACGTCATGTGTCCACAGCATGTTGACAAAGAGGAGATGAACATCAAGAACATATACGTTCAGGTCCATCTCAGAACCTTCAGTGTTGTCTTCACATAAAAAAAAAAAAAAAAAAAAAAAAAAAAACAGTGAGTCAATGGCTTCTGAAAAAGCCGTTTAGAAGCTAATTGAAACAATTTTCCTTTGCTGCAAGGGAGGCCAAATTGCATCTTCTTTGAACTGCAAGGCTGGGAAAAGGAAATTCTTTGAGTGAACTTAGTGCAATTGCTCAGAGACTGCGAGAGAAAAGGCAATTGTGAAAGCGACAGTTGTAAAGCAAATGGCCATTTCTCTGTCATTATTGTGCTGTACATTACACTTTCATCATATATAACACCATGCCTACTGCTGCCTTTTGCATATCTCAGATGAAACAAGAACAATAGCAACAACATAAAATAAATATTGAACTGCAAAGAGAAGTCATACAGTGACTCCATGTAGCTATGTAAAGTGATATTAGTGGAATTCAATTGGGGCACAGGGCATCACGTAGACAAGGTACACATCCCATTAACAATGCTGAAGGCTACTCAAAAGTTAATGGGGATACGAAGGTACTGACTGGACAGAGAACGAGGGAAGACATTTGCATTTAAATTGGAACAACTTCCAAAATCCTATCGACCCACAGGAGTCGAGTGGTGGAGAGGATGGAGTGATTGTAGAGACACCATCAATGTGAATCCACTCTGAGGCAGGAAAGAAAGACATTCATCCATAGATCCTCTCTGGAGAGCAACGGATATACTAAAGACTCAGAATTCATGTCCACTTGTGTACTACTTAAATTACACATTATTTCACCATCATGGCCCCGCTGTTGTCCCTATAGTCACAGACACTTATTATGCTATTTTTCTTGAGAATGATTTAGGTAATATTTTGAAAATTATGAGCTAACATTTATCATATATAAAAATAATACATAATATTCAAAATATTATTTGAAATATATTGACTGAAACAGTAAATATATTTTTGCTATAATAATTTGACTTCAAAATAAATGATAAAATATATTATATACAAAAGTTATAAAAAGCAAAATATTATATTAAATATTTGGGCTGGAACAGTAAATCAATTGAAAAACAGTATTGCATTGCTGTCCCTAGCAGACATCTAAAATCAAATTATGTTATAAAGATGTAATACTGATAAATATTTAAAAAATTCAAATTACTATCTATAATATTATATATAAAAACAATTTAATATAAAGTAACTGTATATTAAAATAATAAATAGGAAAAATCTGGACTGGGACAGTAAATTGTCTTTGAAAACCAGTAAAATATTTTGTAAAATAAAAAAAAAATAATATTTTTTTTTAATATTAAGAATTCAAATTATATTATAAAATGTACTATTGATATTTTATTGATAAATATAAATGAATAATTGTTAATTAAATAAATAAAATTATCAATATAAACAAAATATAGTACAATAAGTGCAATTTTTTTTTTTAATCTAAGTTTTGGAATTGAGAATACATTATTGATCTGTTGATTCTGATTTGTATACTTCTTTTTATTTATGATATTGTATTTGCAACTATATATATATATATATATATATATACATATATAAATATATATATATATATATATATATATAGTGAATAAGTCACGGCTGAAGGGCGTTGTCAGGCACGACACGAAGCAGAGCGCCTGCAACCCCTTCAGCCGTGACTCATTCACAATACAGCACCAGCCTCGAGTACCTTATTTCTTTTATAAAATGGTTACCACACAACACAAATATTAAAGACAGAAATATGTATCAATGCAACTTGCATGAAGTAAACTTTTTCTAAAAGCCTTCCTTCCGCCGGAAAAAATAGTCCCTGACCGTGAACAGCAACAGAAGTTACATTATTACGCCATTAGATGGCGGCAAAGACTGTCTTTATGAGTGTGTCAGTCAGTAGCAAAGACTTTTTTATTGAAAAGACTGAATTGTTTTGAAAACGAAACAAGACGCAACTGACAAATGCTTTGACTCGCACTGTCAGTCACGGGAAAACCCCTTAAAAGTTAAAAGGATAAGATGATACATCTGACATTTTAACAGATTTTTTATTATGAACATAGGACTGACCTGAAGGAAAATGCTAAATCTTAATGCAGGTAATAAACTCACTCACTCAACCTCTTTATCACAATACTCTTCTATATAATACAGTAAGCTTCAGGCCCCGTCCACACGGAGACGAGTTTAGCTGTATATGCAAAAATTTTGTATCGTATAGGCGTTTCGTCCAGACGGATCCAGCGTTTTCAGAAGGTGAAACCGCTATTTTTTGAAACCGGGTCCCAGAGTGGATAAATCTGAAAATGACAATAGCATACTACATGCTTGTGTTCTTGCTGCAGAAGCTACCGAGCCTAAAGCTTTATTAAAATAAAGCTTTATTTCTAAGCTTTACTAAAGTTTGTATACAGCACGCAAGGTTTATGCGCATGCTCCAAGTCTTATTCTTTGTTTTTAGTGTATCTCTATTGCAGAATTATAGCGCCACATACTGATCTGGCATGTATACTACATTGTTTTGAGTCGTTTTAGTGGTTTCATGAGTAAGCAGATATTTCTTGAGACGAGGAAAATATATAGATATATATATATAGATAGATTAATTTGTTTATTTGAACATACAGTGTTTGGGTTAATTATATATTTGGTGAGATATGTTCTCTTTATTTCATCTAAACTTTCTCTCTTGTGCATATCCTGTACCACGTAATCAGGTGATTGTCACATGACTAATTAATTACTGTTTAAAAGAACCTTGATTGTGTTTGTTGCTCACATCCTGATGAAGACTAATTAGCCGCAACGCGTCGGTGTGCGTTTACATGTCATCTGTTTTTAAATGCCTAAGCCATAATTAAATAAAGGCTTTTTATATTTTCCCTAAATACTTGAGTGCCTTGGATTGATATTTATTATGAGTTGAACTATCTCTATACCGTTTAGTTACCAACATTTTTCAAAATATTCATACAGGTTTGGAATGACTTGAGGGTGAGTAAATGATGACAGAATTTTCATTTTCCCTTTAATATTGGCTAACACTTTATTTTGATGCTCCCCAACAGACATTCTACTGACTATAAATACCTTTGCAACTACATGTCAACTTATTCTACTAACCCTAACAGTCTACTAATACTCTAATGAGAGTTAGAAAGTGAAAGTCCTGCCTCTTGCCACATATTGACCTTTTCTGGCCAGGCTTGGTGTCTTCCTCCTTGGAAAAGAATCCACTAGTTTGTCAAAATCTATCTGTCTGACAAGGTCTGATTCTATCGACATATACATAAAAAATGTGCATGGAGGCCCCTGGCAGTCCAAGGCCTCGGAGCACTAGCACCAATGGCCCCCAAAAATCCATCCCCTATTCTTCCTTCACCCTAGACAACTTTTTTTTTCTTTATTCAGCCTTCCTTCTTTCCTTTTTTATATCTGAAGTCTTCCAAGCCACTTTTTTCTCCCTCAAGTTGCTTTCATATCTAATTCACTGGAAGGCACAATCATATAGACCTGCAGATGGTGTGCTAAAGAGCAGCAGTGGTTTCTCTTATCTCTATCACTCCTGCAGTTTTGCAGGGACGCCCGTCGCCAATGAGACAGTCGGCCGCTTTGACCCAACTTTATCTTGCCCCCACTGGACCCTTCTCACCATAGCAGGCTGTTTGCTATTCTCTCTTGAAGGCAAATAGTGGCTTCCTGCTTAGAAATGGACAGAAATGCCGCAGAAGCCCGTCTGTATTGAAGGGCAGGCTGAGAGAACCAGATGATTTGATGTGTGAGATGTCCATTAGCATATGGTAATGAAGTGAGCTGCACTTATGACAGATTATTGTAATGTGGGGGAAAATACATTGCTGTGTACTGCTCTGGGACGTTAATCAGATTTAGATTAAAAGAATATTTCACACTCATGTCATTCAAAGCATTTGTTACTTTCTTATAGGACAAAAAGCATCAGCATCATTTACTTTCTATAGCATGTGGACAGTCCAGTTTTCTTTAGAAAGGTGCACCATTTCAAGGCAGGATGGATGCAGACAAACCGAGAGCAGAGTGACCCAGAGAAAAATAGACAAATAATTTCTCCGTTGCTGTCTGCTGATGCTTTTCTGTAAGTGCCTCCATCTCCATCTATCTGTCTATGGGCTGGTCAGCTTTCTCTCCTTCTTGTTTTCTGTCTCCCACTCTTTCAGTCCGGTCAAACCTGCTGAATGCCTGATGAGCCCTTACAGACAAAAGTCAGGCTCAATAAACACTGCGGACTGCACATTCAACAGACAGGATTATTGAATTACAGCAAACTTTAGGGTATATATATATGTAATTTTAATAGATGGAAAAAAGATGGAACTGCAACCATCTCACAGAGACGTCCAGTTTGCCCACGAAAATTAACACCTCGACAGGAGTGTCTTCTGATGAGAAGGGTTGAAGAAAATCAGCATGCAAGTTCACCGCAGTTATCTAAAGAAGTAGAAAGCCAAACTGGGTTGACTATTTCCTGTGACACAATACGGTGTACACTGCAGAGGAATGGCATGCATGGGTGCCGTCCACGAAAGAAGCCTCTCCTAAAGCCCAGGCACAAAAAAGCCCGCCTAGAGTTCGCCAGGGCCCATGCTGACAAAGAGGAAGACTACTGGGACTCTATACTCTGGAGTGATGAGACCAAGATAAATGTTTTTGGAACTGATGGCTTCAAAACTGTATGGCGTCGCAAAGGTGAGGAATACAAATAAAAATGTATGGTGCCTACAGTGAAACATGGTGTCCACATGGCATCTACGCTAATATTAGTCTTTCTGTTTATCCCGAGGTTCACCGTAGTCAACCGGATCCGGGCCGTATCCAGGTGAGACCAAGGACCTGCACCTTGACACGACCACAACGCAGCCCTGAAGTATCAGCAGAGATTGAGTCAACTAGATCATCCCCTGTGAAGGCCTCATCGACACGACAGCCACGACACAGTTCCTCAACAACCGTCCATACCGGCGTGATGAATACGATCCTCAATTGGATGGAACTGAAATAAATACTTTTAATGTTGCGATCCTATTGGACTTATGATAGCAACCTGAATTGTAACAAAGCACTGTTGGCCAGAGGAGAACTGGCACCCCGACTAAGCCTGGTTTCTCCCAAGGTTTTTTTCTCCATTTTAACACCAATTTGCCACTTGTCCGCCACCTGATGTCACCTGATGGAGTTTGGGTTCCTTGCCGCTGTCGCCTCTGGCTTGCTTAGTTGGGGACACTTGACTTGACATTTGATATTCAACAGTGCTTTGATCTGCCTGCATTGACACTATTCTTTAAGAGCTGCTGTGCAGCCAAACAATGTACCAGTTATCAATGTAAAGCTGCTTTGACACAATCTACATTGTAAAAAGCGCTATATAAATAAAGGTGACTTGACTTGACTTGACTCCTCATGTGGGGCTGCATGAGTGCTGCTGGTGTCAGGGGAGCTGCATTTCATTGATGGCATCATGAATTCACAGATGTACTGCTCTATACTGAAAGAGAAGATGCTACCATCACTCCGTGCCCTTGGTGGTCGTGCACTTTTCCAACATGACAATGATCCTAAACACACATCTAAGGCCACTGTTGGATTTCTGAAGAAGAACAGAGTGAAAGTGATTCAGTGGCTCCTGATCTGAACCCAATTGAACACCTAAGGGGAATTCTGAAGAGACAAGTTGAGCATCACTCTCCATCCAGCATCCAGTCTCTAAAAGAGGTCATTCTTGAAGAATGGAAAAAGATAGATGTTGCAAAATGTCGCCAACTTGTTCATTCCATGCCTAGAAGACTTGGTGCTGTCATTAAAAATCATGGAGGCCATACAAAGTACTAGATATAGTAGTTTTTGATGTGGGGTGTACTCATTTTTGCATCACCATAATTTGAGTAAAACTGAAAAATGTGTAATCTAAGTTATATTATTAACCTTACTTTCATGTTATAAGTTAAACAGATGTTATATTAAACTTCGTCTTGTCAACATTTTGGAAATTGTTTTTGTGTTCATTGAGATATTGTTTAAAATGTTACTTTTCAAAGGGGGTGTACTCATTTACACTGAGCACTGTATATATATATATATATATATATATATATATATAATCTTGTGCCCGTCACATGTCTCTTGTATGATCTATAACCAGGGATACATCTGATTGCTATTGACCCATACAGTATTTTATGTGTTCAAATGCAGCAGTCCTCTGGGGTCTAGTTTCAAATCACAAACATTTGACGTCAACACTTTTGGACAGATGTCATTTTCACTTGAGATAGGACATGACACTCCTGTCCAAAGAAACCAGTTTGGTCCAGCGCACCACAGCCTCAAAATTACATCTGGGAGGGAAATCATTACACAAGTAGATGGACGATCGAATCTTCCGGGGCCTTCTTCCCCTCCCAGAGTCCCAGTTGAAATTTGTTTATTTGTATTCTAATGGCCAGCCTGTCACATGCTATCTATGCTATTTCACTGGTTCCCATTTGTGTCTATCTGATGCCACTCAGTATTTAAACAGCATTAGAGGAGGTGCAGAAAACTCCCATGTGCTGGTGTTACGACCCTTCTGCTCACTACCACACACGACATAAGACCCGCTGATAGCTGACAGATGTGTGTACTGCTCTGATGCCCTTGTGGAGTTGTAATGAGGCACAATCTTTTTTTTCCCCTATCAAAATGGTCGTGATAGGATTTCATGAAGGAAGATATTCCTATGTAAATTACTGGAAAAGCCAGATGTCTCAGTAATGTTGCAACATGTTTTGCAATAGTGATAACATACAAACGAAAAGGCCATTGACATATCATTCAGTAACAAATTGTTCATGTACTAAATTCTGATTGGATGCACCACATTCTAAGCCGTTGTAAAATATCTGATATAGCATGAATTAAATTGCCTATGATTGGAAAACAGATCTGACTAATGAACTAGATTACCTGAACAAATAATGATCTGTTGTGATTTTATTCGTCAGGAATGCTCAAGTACCCTTCATCAGCATCAGCACTACACTCAGAGGGAAAAAAAAGGGACAAATGCTGTCACTGGGGAAGTACCCTTTCAGAACGTATTATCATGTGCCATTTAATTGCCATCAATAGGTAATATACAGTGCTGCTTCTGAAAAGCATTGTAATCCTATGTTGATCGTAGAGATCATTGGTGGCAATTGTTCTACGATCAAGTTAGGCTTACGATGATTTTGGGAAACTCAGCCCAAATAAATAAGGTACAAAAGTGTACCTTTTACAAAGGTACCACTCCAGCTACTGTACTTTTCTTTCTGAGAGTGTAGATATGTGTGCCTTTTAATACATTACATTATACTGGGTATCATTCAGCAGCATTATTATTCCAAAGGGTGAAAAACGACTTAAGGCGCTTCATCTCCCTATAATAAAACACTTGAGCTTGTTTGTCTATAATCACATGCTTTGACAATTCTGAGTGCAATCATAGGGAAAGCTAACCTTGAGAAAGCAGATTTAATAATAATTGAAATCCAGATGGAAGGCGTTTACCAAAGTAAAAAAGTAATTTGAAGCTCAACAATTGTGAAATATCACCCACAGGTCGATACACAGGTCGAATACAATACCCATCCATACAAATGAACATGCTCAGCTTATTTTGTTGTCTTTCTTTAAAAATAAAGAGAGAAAAGTCATATTAATTGTTACTAAATGTGTTACTTTAACCTCAAATTGTAGTTGTAATTAAGATGTACATTCTTAAAAACAAAATTAAGGTTCTTTAATGGCATTGATGGGGCCATGAAGAACCTGTAACATCCATGGAACAGTTCAATTGCACAAAAGGTTCTTTATAGTGGAAAAAGGTTCTTCAGATTATTAAAATGTTCTTCACACTAAGAAAAAATTGTTCTTTTAATAACTTTTCACTTCGGGGAACTGAAAACGCCTCACTATGGAAGCTTGTTTCCGCCACTAAATAAAAAAATTAAAAAAGGTAATTGCGACTTTTTATCTCAGAATTCTCACTTTTTTTTCTCAGATTTGTGAGATTTAAGCTCGTAATTGCAAGTTATAAAGTCAAAATTGTGAGTTATAAAGTCAGAATTGAGAGATATAAGTCAGAATCGCGAGATATAAAGTCAGAATTGAGTGATATAAAGTCAGAATTGCGAGATATAAAGTCAGAATTGCGCAAACAAGCTTTCATACCTCACTTTGAAAACCTCTAGTATAGGTTTAATAAGAGTGTAGGTTTAATAAAGTAAAAACAATAGCAAAATTCGGAATAGCATACTAACATTAGGCCTACGATTTCTGCTAGATCTATATAGGGGCTCCATACATTCCAAAGTCTTACTGTATTTTGCTGCATGTTATTTGCACCTGACACACTTCACCCCACAACTATCATTTTGGGAAAATGTATAATTTTTCAGAAAAATACCATATAGAAAATGTGCTTTTACAAGAATAAAAGTTTTAGCATCTTTTTTATTTTTCATGTGGTTCTCTCATTCACAGATGGTGTGATATCCAAATCTAGTCACGACAAAAACTATGCACAGTTTTCCAGATTAAGGGAGCGGCATAACTTATTCACAACACATCTTACCACATCTCACCATTCCCTGCAGTCTACTTTTTCAGTATTTTAATCCATTCAACAGATGATTTGCCCATTAAACCAGTACAGAAAATGCAAAACAAGGATTCCATTCCTGCTTATTACTTATTTAAATGAAAGTTAGTAGGGATACTTGTACTCGTACTCGTAAAAATACCCCCGATACCAAAGACCGATACCTCGCGTGACATAACTGACAGAATTTTCCGTGCACACAAACACCGGCGGCAGCAGCAGAAACAATGTCAGCCTCAGGTGTGTGGAAATACTTCAAAATTAATGATGACAACCCACACATTGCGAACTACATGCTTTCAATCACAATTCGTTATCGATTAGTGAAGGCGGGATAGGCGGAATATCGTGCTGAATGACACAGACCAGAAGCGCTCCCTCTCGCGCGCTCTCTTTTTCTTGCGCGCGATCAGTTCTCCTCGTGCCTGAATGGTCAAATGCACACATAGTTGTCAAAATGTCCATCGTGTGGAGTATCTCACGTAAATACAGTCGGATATGTGTAAGTATCCATGGATTCGGTCTTAAAGGGACCGGAGCCTATATTTGCCATTAATGTTAATAAAACAACAAAAGATGTTAAATAAATGTATACATGGTAAATAAACCTACTGTATCTGGAAAACAAGTTTATTTACTTTGTATCTCTATAGTATTTGTTGTATTGTTTGTAATTTGTTAACAACAATTATATATATTGGTATGCCCTTTGAAGGTTATTGGACACTGTGAAATTTTTGTTCTTTAAGTTTGTGACAAGCACATAAAAATTATTACTTTTTTCATTAGAGTAATAATAAAGAAGCTGTCCTACATTCATTAGTCTCACTGTGTTGTGCTAGGAAAACTGCCACATCACCAAAAAAAAAAAAAAAAAAAGGGAAAGGGAGAGAGAAATGAATAAATGTATAGGCATCTGTATCGGTATCTGTATCGGCGAGTACCAGAAAAAAAGTATCGGTACTCGTACTCTGTCCTTAAAAAATGGTATTGGTGCATCTCTAAAAGTTAGTTCTTAACACATTCTTCATGTTAAGAATTAACAGTAATATTCACAGAAGCACATTCTCCTATCAAAGAGAATACACTATGGAAGAAGCAGCATTATGCATTCGCTTGCAGTTATGGTGTGTGTGTGTGTGTGTGTGTGTGTGTGTGTGTGTGTGTGTGTGTGTGTGTGTGTGTGTGTGTGTGTGTGTGTGTGTGTGTTTGCATCTGGCCTCAAGTCAATCTGTGCATTGATTGCGGTTCTTGATGAGATGAGGTCTTTCGGGAGGTCTTTTAACTGGCTCACTGCTGTTTGCTCTATCATTGGTGCATGTTTGCATCCATGCATATATGCTTATTTACCACACCTATTCACTCTGTAACCACTCATCCTTTCTCTTCTCCCTCATTCCCTTGTTCCTCTCTCTCGCTTTCTCATTATCATTCCAGCCGCTCCACAGCAGGAGTAATTGGTCCGATCAAACTTTCTCCCAATAACGCAAACAGAATCATTACCCCTAATGAAGTGAACACTTAAAAAAAAAAAAAAAAAAGGCTAGAGAACGCTTTCCTCCGACTTCATTTTTGAGAAATAAAGTGCTCTTGATACAAATGCTGCGTTTTTCCTTCTGATGAGAACACAACTGGACTGAAGCTCCTAATCTGACGACTTTAGAGACACAGAACCTGCTGTGCTGAAATGTGTCTGAGTCAACCAGAGCCCTGCATGTCCCATAAATGCACACACACCTCCATTTGTACAATACACTGTCTGTGAGCACAGCTTGTTAACTTCACTTCACTGAGCACCCTGTAGAGACAGCATGAGAGGGTGGAAGGGAGAGAGAAAGAGAGAGAGAGAAAAGAATACAGCAGCAGCAGCAGCACCAGTTGCATTTAACGACCCTCTCAGCAGACAGAGGCAGCCAGCATGGGACAGTTCCATTTCACTGGCAGCTCATTGTCATTAGAATGCCTCTCTTCCACCATCATCCTAGGCCTGTTTTGTGCTCTTCTTTGATTCGGCTTTGCGAGCAGGTTCTATAAGCAGCGCAGTACAAAGGCTTCTTAAAGCTGCTGGAATAGTTAGGAGTTATCTATCAAAGTTTTCTTTGAAGGAAGTAGTCAAGTCTACAGCATCACAACGCTTACTGATTATCTATATGAGCAATATCACACGAGTAGCCGTGCGATATGGCTGTGTATTAACATGGCTGTGATTCAATCATAGCGTGCTGATATACAGCCATATCGCATGGCTACGTGTGTAATGTAACTTCAGTAATGTAACTTTCACTGAAGTCGCAATCACTAATGGACTCTTTCTCAATACCAAAAAATATGCCATGTTATTTATATAAAATAGTATTTATTGAACAATACTATTTAAATTAACAACAAATGCCATTATAACAGTGTAAGAAGTAAAATAGGAAATAAACACAAGCAAACAGTTCAGTCAAATGTACAAAAGCAGCGCTCTAGTTAGTACAGGATTTAATTTCAATGTAAATATAAAGTTATGAAACTTAATATAGCCCTTAATCCAAATCTATTAGCTCTGGAACAAGTAATAGATTAATAAGACCAAAGATTGCCTGTTTGATATACCCAAAACGAATTCTACCTCATGTTTAAACACTATCTACATAAGAGCCAGCAGCAAATTCCTGAAGGACTGGCCGAGATGAAGGTGTTCTCTGTGGGTACACGAGCGCTGAACGGTCGCTGATGGCCTTGCGTCTCCGAAAGCATCTAAACAAATTTACAAATAGGCCTCATGTTTACATATAAATCGCATTTCTGGGGTCTAAACAACTATATTTGCACCTAAAAACTCTTAAAAGTACATCCCGTTACAAAATAACAGTAGTATCTATAAAAAAATATGGTGGGTTTGCTCATCCACCATGACACTCTGTGAGAATGCTGACAGCGGAGTGATTCAAACAGTGAAGTGGTTTCCGTGGCAATATTGGAAAGACCTCTCAGCCAATCAGATTCGAGAACCAGAAAGAACTGTTGTATAAATATATATACAGTGCTGGGTAGATAACTTACAAATTGTAGTCCAAAATACATACAAAAATCATAGTTAGTAACGTAATCTATTACATTGCTTTTAGAATATTTTTGACCTAACTTGTTTATCATATATTGACTTGAATAGGATAATCTTGTACCATATTTATACAACAATACAAAGAGAAAGAAAATATATTCCATTCTTTGTTATCAACAACATGAAGTGCATTAAATATTACATTACATCAGGGTTTTCCAGACTGGGGTTTGTGATGGAATTCGCAAGTTTAATGAAAAGCTGATTAATTAAAAATTTAAAGTTAAAAATAATATTTTTTAAATAAAAACACTTACTAAAAAAGATAAAAATAAAACAATTCATAAAATTAAATATATAAAAATGCTTAAACAATATTATAGTTTAAAACAAATATAAATGCTGGGTTAAAAACAACCAAAGTTGGACTGAAAATGGACAGACCCAGCGGTTGGGTTAAATGTTTGCACAATGTGCATTTAACCCAACTATTGTTTAAAAATGACTACGGCTTAAAATGAACCCAAAAGAGGTTGGAAATTAAAAATCAGACGCATAATTACTAGAGGCAACAATAATAAACAAAAAGTGAACATGTATTAATAAGCAATTTAATAAATGTTTATTGTTTAATTATTATTTATTAAACATATTAATAAATGTTAATTTCCAACATACTTTGGGTTCATTTTAAGCAAGCAATGCAGTAATTTTTAAACAATAGTTGAGTTAAATAAAACTACCTAGCAGGTAGCAGTCCAGCACACAGTGATAGAAATATTTTACAATTTTTTGCTTTAGAACAGATTTCATACAATCCTACCACTAAGAGTTTTTAACGAGAGCCAAAACATCCTGCATCAACAGAAAAACAAATTACAGCAGCTGTCAATTGAATTCTACCCGACATGCGACAATCACCTTGGTGAACGGAAAAGCTGCACCAAAGTTTCACAGTGTGCTGTAAAACTGAGTGATTAGAGCAAGTTTTAAATGATGTTGTTCAAGCTGTGATCCTGAAACAAACAACAGAAAGAGAGAGACTTTCTCTAAAGTTCCTTTCTCATGAGTAAAGGTTTCTCTCTCAGCATCAAAGATAAACTATGTTTTGAATGCAAAGTGAATGGGGTTATAGACACTACAATGATTAGTTCCTTGGTCCTGTGACTTCTACTACACTGAGAAAGTACTAGAGTCAGTATATTCTGACAGCACTGCAGGTATAGAAGATAAATGTAGACATTGTAGAAAACCATGTACAGTAAATATCTTAATCATTCCTAAAGAGTAGGTGTACAGAAACATTGATTTATCACTAGATACTGTGCAGCTAAGATTGTCAAGACAAACTCTGGATGCTTTCCGAAAAGCTTAAAATCTAAAGGATATATAAGCCTTACCCTATCATTCGGAAGTTTGGGGTCAGTAGATTTAATTATTATTTTTATTCAACAAAGATGCATTAAATTGATCAAACAGTTCGTATGAACTTTCTATTCATCAAAGCATCCTGAGAAAAAGCATAATGGTTTACACAAAAATATTAAGTAGTACAACTGTTTTCAACACTGATAATAATCAGAAATGTTTCTTGAACAGCAAATCATCATATTATAATGATTTCTGAAGGATCATGTGACACTAAAGACTGGAGTAATGATGCTGAAAATTCAGCTTTGATCACAGGAATTAAATTCATTTTAAAATGTATTAAAATAGGAAACCAGTTGTATTGTATTGCAGTTGTATTATACAAATAAATGCAGCCTTGGTGAGCATAAGAGACTTCTTTCAAAAACATTTAAAAATTTTACAAACCCCAAATTTTTTTTGGAAGTGTATGGAGTTTAAAACTTGTACAGTAATAGCACAGCGAGGGATTCCAAATTTGAATACATGCACAGTTAGAAAAGGTTGAAAGACATAGTTGCTACAGGGCATTACTATTAGGTTGTTGCTAAGATGTTCTGGGTGGTTTCAGGGGTTTTCAGAAAATGTCAATGGAAATGGATTTTTGGGGGATTTTGATCTTTTGTTTTCTATGGGAGAAAGTGTATGGTGAAATTTTACCCATTTACAAGGTGAATGGATTGAACATTATTCAGAAATAGTCAAAAACAACTACAACAAGCGATGCCCTTCAGCACTTCATCAGGGTAAAAATAAGTGCTTCATAATCACTAGTCTAATCGGTTAAAACAAGACATGGCAATCCAAATTAGAACAGGTTGAAGGTCTATGCCAAATTTGGTGGAAGAGTTACAACTTCATTGAGATCTACATTATTTATACCAAATAACTTATCCATACTGTATGCTGCTAACATATTGTCCTAAGTCTCCAAATCCACAGCGACCTCACACTGAATGGTTGCCATCTTTTGATCTAAAAAGTAATATGCACCAAGGTTTTTGACTATGCCACAATTGACAGGATCTCTCCAGTGAAAAATGACATTTTTATCACAATACCAAAACACATAGTAGGAGCAAAAGCCTTCTTGTATATGGGTCCACAAGGTCAGAAAAGCATTCCTATCGGTGCTAAGCACTCGACATACCCTCCCAAGTCTAAACTAAAGACCTACCTGCTCAATCAAGCATGCAATGATCCATCATGCAGTGCCTTCATTCTCCTCTGCAGTCCTCTACATCTTTCCATAAGAGGTCTGAATAGCCATCTTTTGCACTGTAAATCTCTCTTTTGCAATTTTTGTAATCATTTGTTGTCAATGTTTACTGACTACCTTCAAATCTTCGTATACTTTCAGTAATTTGATTTGGACAAGGACAGGATAAGATTGTATAGGAACATATCGGAGCTACAGATTGAAAGATCAAAGCAATGGTGGGTTAAATGAATTCAAAACAATGGCGGGCCCCTGAGAAATTATAATGGAAAACGAACAAAAGATAGAGAGAAGACCACAAATATAATTCAACTCCCTAGAGAGAAGAGGATCATTATTCACAGAGCATACAAACAAACTAAAAATGGTGTCAAAGAGATAAAACATCCATTATAACGGGCACAGGGAAACTCAGCATCTATTAAAACTTGTCCTGTTCACCTCTATTTGTCTCAATATTATTGTGTAAAATGGTTTGCTATCATTTTAAAACTATTAGAGTGGACGTACTGTACTGACGGACTGTAAATATTAAGAATGTATGTTATAGACTAGAGTGTGTTTGTTTTAAGGGAAGGAGAGAGAAGGACAGCGAGAGAACACAAGTGGTTTTCCCATAGCAGACAATCAAAATGCCCCCAAAATCCAGTTCTATTGTCATTTCCTGACAACCCCCTAGCAATGCCCTAGAAACCACCAAGAACATCTTAGCAACTGCCTAGCAACCACTTAGAACATCTTTGCATCATATATATTTATTAGGGGTGTAACGGTACATGTGTTCATCCTGAATCATAAGGGTACAGATGTCACGCTTCAGTCAGACGACGAATATAGTCATTTAGTGTCCACAGCATGTTAGTTCACTAGAGAAATGAACTCTAGAGGGGAGCATTTCATTAAATATATGCACTATATTAGCATAAATATTCATTATATTTACTTTACCTGTTAGTAATGTCTTAATTATTTAATAAATGTTTAAATAAATTTGTCATTAAAACAAGTTGTGACAGAAACTGTGTAAATTATTATATTTAAAAAATGATTTGAAGTAAAAAAAATAATAATTTGAGTGCAATTTACTTTTTTTGAGTGTTGATGATTATATCTAAAAAATAAATTAGCAACTGAATTTAATAATTTGGGCTTTGTTGTTAATTGTAACAATTTAATATTAGTAATGTGCAAGAAAGGGCTCCCTGTATATAGTTTACAACATTTTCTGAGATAGATTTTTTTATCCTTAAGAAAATGTCCAATTTGTCCAATAAACCATTGTATAATAAAAAAGAAGCAAAAAGAAGCAAATTTATGCTTAGCTTTTAGTTTATAAAGTTGTAATTTTATGTTTCTCCCCCTGCTGTAATGACTTCAAAACCTACAGTAAGTACCGAACTGCCACGTTTGTGTTGTTGTTATTACATATGTTTTATATATGATCATGAAAATGTGGTACAATATGACAACTAAATCAAGTCATTGACTAAACGTCCTGTCTTGTCACAAGTAGTTAGGAAAAAGTAGGACTTAAGTTAGGAATTAAATGTTACAAATGGCTTTTACAAACACAAACACAGCGGTTTTGGGAGCAAACACTATGGGCCTCATTTATAAAGCGTGTGTACGCACAGATTTGATCTTAGAGTGTGCATACGCTTAAATCCACACCAACGCTTATATTTATAAAAACAGTCTTTGACGTGGAAAAGTGCTTAGCCTCACGTCAGGGTCTGAGCAGACGTACACACTTTTCCTGGTCAGATTACTGCAGGTTTTTGGAAATCTAAGCTATTCTTGCTGTTCGCCAAGAATTTGGACAATGACTGTTGATCTTTTATATGTAAATGACATTAATTAGGTGTCGTTTAAAACACGGAGAACTGAAAGCATTCAGCTGCGTGCAAGTTCAAGATTATTTGCGATTTATAGATTTCACATCTGAAAGAGAGGCGTACGCTCGTTTTGTGTGTACGTTCATTCTATGAATCATCTGAGAAATGATTGTAAGATCAAATTTAGGATGGTTTCTGCGCAACATTTTATAAATGAGGCCCAAAGTTTCTCGAGGGAATGCAAAAGTTTTGTGAGAGAACACAAAATCATTGACATTTTTTCCTCTCATATTTTTTCCATCAAGATGTTCCTTTAAGATTTCTTTATTTTTACTGCTTAAGGCACCATTTAGTGCGTTTTTGTTTTAAAACAGTGTTTTAACACTGGCATTTCCACGGCGTTTCAGAAACGATCTCCGTCTACACTACACGGCCGAAAAAACACATCACATGACCATTCATGGGGTCATGTACGCTCACTGGGCATGCGCGTACAAGTGTAAACAGTTGCCTCTTGTGCATGTAGGTAGCTGCAGTATTAAAAAAACGCAGAGTTTAACTGTACAATGGCTGCCAAAAATGACAACAAAGCCAGCAAATATTGCAGTTCAGTCTCCATGTTTTTGTTTACACGGTCGTCAAGGATACACAGAGCAAACGTCAGGGTTGATAGGTCTTCTCAACAAAACCTGCCCAATTGCTACTAGCCCAATCACATTTCAGGGGGGTACCCCAGTAAAAATTGTGTTCTGGGGGGTAAAATCCACGTTTCTGGTGGGGTTGCCTTGGTAAAATTTGCATTCCAGAGGCTAAATATCATGTAATTTGGGGTCACTTCAACCCGCGGACATGAAAAACAACCCGCGGCAACAGTGTTAAAGTAGCCCAGTTCCGTGGACTTGGCAACACTAGCAAACGTGGGCAGCCATGCCATCGTTTTCAAAAGTCTCCGTTTTGGTTCGTTTACACTGAAACACAACCCCAGCGTTTTCAAACTAAAACGGGGTCCGCAGATTTTCGAAAGTCCCCATTTTCGAGGTTCAAAAACGCCGGTGTAGTGTAAACAACAGGCGTAACTGTAGCAAAACTTATGCGTTTTAAAACGAAAACATACTAGTGTAAACGGGGGCTAAGAAACTGTCAAAAGTAATTCTGTATTTATAACATATATTTACGCATATCATAATAACCATTAAAACAACTCCAAATCCCTTTAGTAGTTAAAGTTCTGGGCTAGAAATCAAAGGTTGAAGGTTCAAAGCCAGCAAAGGCCGATTCTTCAGCTAGCCCGGCCTTGATCAAACCACTTAACCTCAGGCTACTCCAGGGGGATCGTCCTTGTCTCATAACATGACATTGCTGTATTGCGATGCTGCCTGGAAGAACATGAAGTGAGTTCCACTGGCCCCAGTTGTGTGGTGATAAATAATGAGTCTCAATTTTATTCCCCTGGGCTCCAGAGCGGCTTTAAGGTTCCTTTCTCTCCCGGCTATCCTACACATCACAAAGCCCAAAACAGATCTAGGCAAAACAGTCATAATGAAGCACAAAGAGATGAATGCTGCAATCGTCAGCCACTGATAGATGAAGGGCATTGAGCCTACTTTAGATGGCAGCCACTGTGCATTAACAAAATATAACATTTGATATAGACTTGGCAATAGCAGTAACTGTTTTATGGCACATCTAGTCTCTTTAAAAGGTTTCAACACTTCAAAAGCGATTCCGGCTTCAACTGAGAAGAAATTTCAAATCTTCCCTCAGTAAAAATGCTAATACATCACAACATTAAAATACATTTGAAGACAGCTATTTAGACTGAAGCACTCTATAATAATGCTTTTTAAGCCAAAAAACAGCAGGAATGAGAGAATTGGATGTTCTATGCTTTCCCTCCATCAACTTGCTTATGTTACATCAGTCATTAATAAACATCTACAATAAAAGCAGGATTAGTTTTATCTGATCTTTCAGTCATGCAATGCATATTAAAACCTGAAACTCTCAAATAACACACTTGACATTTCATACTGTTCAAATGACTCATCAGTCTGTAATCTCCAAGACAGAATTGAGCAGCCTGTCAACATTGGCTCTTTTTTCAAAACCTAGTGAGCTATTTATGTAGGCAGCCTTTTAAGGCTTCAAAGGTGCGCTTCCAAAACGAAGAAGGTTCAAAAGGTAGGCAGCATGATTGTGTTTCTTTCTGTAACAAAAGCTCAGGCAGAGTAATGTTAAAGAACCCAAGTGCAAGTGTTTGAAATGAACAGTACAAAGCAAAAAAAGTAAAAAAAAAAAAAAAAAAAATCAAACAACAAACAAGCAACCAGAATAACCCAAAGAATACACAATGATTCACCAAAGGGCCTACACTACAAGCACGTACTTGAACATGTAAGTACAACACTAGACAAAGAGCAGTGGTGACAAACAGGAGATGATAGATAGATAGATAGATAGATAGATAGATAGATAGATAGATAGATAGATAGATAGATGATAGATAGATAGATAGATAGATAGATAGATAGATAGATAGATAGATAGATAGATAGATAGATAGATAGATGGATGCAGAGAGAGGCAATATAGAGGCTACACACACACACGGAGGTCTGTATTACCTGGACACAGCTATCCTTTAGTATTCCCATTTGTCTCAACGGTAGATCTTCAACTAATAGATGCCATCTCTGACGCACATGGCATTCATGCTTCCATCTTTGTTCACAGGCACTCTGTTACTCCAGAAACATCATGTGACTAATTATTTTGGAGGAGGAAAATGACATCATGACAACGCTGATTGGCTGATGATACCACAGGAACATGAAAAGGCCTTCACTAGCATCAATTAAAAATCTATTTAATGCATCTAAGGATCCATAATGATATGGGTATGAGTAAAATGTCTACTTTGATATAATGAAATGCTGAAATTTATATGCTTGCAGAACAACTTATTTTGGCAGAACAGACCGCTACTTTTGAATGGCCAGCACAAAAACATGATTTTGGCAGCATAATGCTACAGTAGTTCACAGCATTTACCTGCAGCTGCTAAATGCCAATATTAAACTTCCAACCCTAAAGTGATGGTAGATATAAACATGAGCAAACAAGAAACAGGTGTAAACAAAGAGGACTAGGCCAGGAACGAAAGCTGCTTTCCAGTTCATTTTTTATGCCCTTCCCTCGCTAACTTCCCTCAGTCTCGTTGACTCGGATGTACGTCATTGCTTAAGTTGCACGAGTGCACACTACTGCTGGAAAGCATTGGGCTAAATTGGAACGTTCTAACTTGATCACTTGGAATCTGCTATGGAGTTAGTATTTACATTTTTTCCCCTTATGAAACTGTTTAATGCAGCATTCTATATGTATATAGGTGTGTTTGGGTTGTTTTAAATAATATTTATATATATATATCAGAGTTGTTTGTGGTGGGGTAAATTAAACGCGATACGCAGTGACGTCACAATCGTGTTGCATTGTGGTATATGCAGCTGCCTGAAGTGTACATATGAAGTAGACTCAAAATCGAGGGAGTGAGGCTCTGTCCATATAAACTTCCCTCATCCACCTCACGAAGTGGAACGCACTTCAAAATGGTGTGGCAGGGATTCCTCAGAGGGAAAGTGCTTAGGGCAGTTAGCGAGCGCATGTCTAAAAGTGGAGTGGAACGCAGCCAAGGTCACACAACAACACACTTTCAAAATAAGAGCATGCAGTAGAGAACATAAAACACTAGGAGAACTAGCGACCCCTACTGTCTGCTTCAGAAAGGCCTCTTAAGACATTATTAATAACATGCTTTAAAAAACAGTATGGTGGATAAAACTAGTGATGGTAGAAACAAAGCTTTTCGAAGCTTCGAATCAATTGAACCAACTGCTTTGCCAAATGATTTACTGTTTCGAAGCGTTTGAAACGCCACAAGCCAGTCAAAATAGTGTAAATGCAACAAAAACTCAGGCCAAACACGCATAAAACAGCTTTAAAAAACCCATTTCAAGTGTTTTATTGAAAGTATAATCTATCAAATACAATTAACTAATCATCTAATATCATTAAATATAAAAAGTCTGTGTAATATGTGTTCTATTATCAATTTTCAGGGCTTGTTTTGTTTGTTCTATGGATGGCTCAGCTAAACAGGCCAGTAAGAGACTATTAACTACTACTGTTCCTTTTAATTATACAAATGTCTCATTAAAATGTCTATAAGTGCATAAAATTGATCAGAGATCAGGTAAAAGCCATAGACACTTGTTCAAGGGTTCACCGCTGGGGGGCGAATCTCAGTGAATGCGCATGATTCATGGGTTCACAGAGATCGCCCCCAGTGGAGAACCACTGAAATTTCGAAATGATTCTATGACCAATGACCAATCAATAGATAAAACAAGGGGCTATGACGAAGACTATATAAATACTGAAATATATCAATAAAAATAATTCAGTTTAAATTAAAAAGGGTTGTTTATCCAAGATTTGTGTTTTTAAAGCTTAGCAACATGCTAATGCTAAACTTGATTGAAAACAAAAGCTGCGTCCAAAATCGCGTAGTGTTGAGTAGGTACTACATTTGAATTAAATTTTTTTATTTAAATTCACTTTTTAAACTTTTTAAACATGACTGTTTAAAAAGTACGTTCTATATAGTACGAATGTGTGTAGTATGAATGAATTCAGACGTACTACATCTGCCATGCTGTTACTGTCACATGACCTACCAGTCAGTTACGTAAGTCCATTCATAAATCCTCTCCCGTGGCCTCATGGGATAGTAAAGTTTCCATCGTATGCACACTTCAGAATCTTGCCGGAAGTAGTAGGTCTTACTATTAAGTAGTAAGTATTAGTAGTAATACTTTTCGCCTACTGTTTTTTCGAATACTATGAATTCGGACATACTACTCTGTTCGCGTACTGTTTTTCGCATACTATATAGTAGAGATGCACAGATATCATTTTTTAAGGACCGAGTACGAGTATCGATAGGCTACTTTTTTTCTAGTACTCGCCGATTTTTTATTTTTTAGGTGATGTTACAGTTTTCTAAGCACAATTTTCCACAGTTTTCCAAGCACAAGTGAGACTAATGAATGTAAGACAGCTTCTTTACTATTACACTAATGAAAAAAAGTAATAATTTTTATGTGCTTGTCACAAACTTAAAGATCAAAACACATATGACTTATATATGACACATATGACACATATCCTGTTTTCACCCAAATGTTTACGTCCACTTAAGCCATAACCGACTGTATTTACGTGAGATACTCCACACGATGGACAACTATGTGTGCATTTGACCATTCAGGCGCAAGGAGAACCGATCGCGCTCAAGAAAGAGAGAGAGAGAGAGCGCGCAAGAGAGAGCGCTTCTGGTCTGTGTCATTCAGCGCGATTCCGCCTATCTCGTCTTCACTAATCGATAACGAATTGTGATTGAAAGCATGCAGTTCGCATTGTGTGTGTGTTGTCATCATTAATTTGAAGTATTTCCACTCCCATGAGACATTGTTTCTGCTGCTGCCGCCGGTGTCTGTGTGCACGGAAAATCCTGTCTGTTACGTCACGTGAGGTATCGGTCTTTGGTATCGGGGGTATTTTTACGAGTACGAGTACAAGTACACGAGCATCCCTACTATATAGTAGAGAAGTGTTCGATTTCGGACGCAGAAGGATCCATCTGTTGTATCCTGTATTGCCTGGGAAACGAAGGACGCATTTCGAGGCCACATCTGAAGGAGCCTTTGAATACAGCCTTCAAAGGAAACAGATATATAATGTTTCTTCCCATCTCATATTTATCACCATGTCCCTTTTAGGGCTCTGTAGTATACCCAATATTTGTGTGCGCTGTGTATTTTTTACACCTATTACAACATACTGTCATTAGCTTAGCAACATGCTAATGATAAACTCAAAAACAAAACAAAAAAACAAAAAAACCACTATGTACCCAATATTTGTGTTCGCTGTGTATTTTTATGCTTATTAGAACATCCTGTCATTAGCTTACCAACATGCAACCTGCACATTATGTGAGGATGTGAAGAGTACTATTTAAATGATGCAAAGAGCTGCTGCTTATGCAGAGCGTTCCAAATCGGTTACTGAGGTTTCGTTTCAGTAAGAATGCTGCTTATGTAGGAAACTGACAGCAAGTCAGCTCACTAGGTTTTGGAATAGAGCCAATGTGGTTGTATGTCAAAAATGGCTTAGAAACAATTACAGTATCATAGACCCACCAGAATAAAATTCATTGCACATACTCACAAATCCACAAAAAGCCACATTCCTAAAAAAAAACATGTAACAGGGTGTTGAGGACAGCGACAAGTACTAAGTCATATTATACACAGCAGCCAACAGCACCTGCAAACTAGAAAACAAGAGAGCACTACATCTGAGAGCGACAGAGGACTAGAGAGACAAATAGAGATTGTGTGTGTGGATTTGTGCGAGTGTTTAATGCAGAATGAAACAGAAACTTTTCAGTGAAAATAACAGGCTTTATTTGATTCCAGACGTGAAAGAACTGACTTTAGCGCATTGCTTACAGCAGCTGACTGAGAAGCTGGCCAGCACCAATAGAGCTGAATAAATACAAGAAAATACGGTCTATCAAGAGGCGATGATGGGTGAAGAGGGTCCTCTGAGGATTCTGGTGGGCATCAGGACTGCTGTTCCAGGGCTTGAAGTGTCATCCTGTTGTGCTGCTTAAAACTGAAGCCCCCTCCAGTGAATCTGGGGCCGTCCGGACGCTGAGGCTGAATCACAGGCTGTCCAGCAGCGGCGAGACTTCGCTCCTTCTCCCTGCAGAGATGACAGAGAGCAAGACACACAGTTGGGGGTCATACAGGAAGTGTTCTTGAGTTCTGTCTGAATTTATCCATTTACACATGCATCAGATGGTCATCAGCGTCTCGCTCAGTTAGGGTCGCATTTTAACACTAGCTATGCATAGCTAAAATGTAAAACATTTATTTTGAAATAACATACATTTAGATAAATACGTAAGTAAATAAATAAGTATTTTTTTCAGTGCTTCAATGTTCGTTTTAAATCATGAATGAACCAATCAAAAGAAGCAAGCGGTGGAACAAGCATCCTGAGTGTAAAAGGCATTTACAGAAGCTGCTATAACATTAATGTCTTAATTATGGATAACTAGTGACAAGTTGTTAAAACGTGTCTCGAGACCTTGAGACGTTCCATTCCACTGCACTCCATCTAACTGCAGTTAAACGCAAGAAAGCATCCTGAGCGTACGACCCCTTAAAGTGCAGAAAGATGCACGGCTGGTTACGTTTTTATATTACGATCCCGCAGATAAACATCCACTGAGAGGTGAAGTAGCACACATCTAAACAAATCACAAATATATCAAGCAACACACACAAACTCACATTTAGGCACACTTTCTCTGTCCTTTTCTAGCTTACGCTCCTGTCTAACACCTACACACCAGACGAAAAGATCCACACACTCTTACTATTTCCCAGGAGAGAACATCTGTTACTATCCAGCTCACTTTCAACTGTGCTCCAGTGATCATGGATCTCTCGTTCAAATAACTGTTATTCCAGGACCTCTCAAACACACACACACACACACACACACGCAGAGAGAGAGAGAGAGACATCACTCAATTACTTTGTTTGTCCTATACCAAATGCCATCAATTAATATTCACTGACTGTGTAATGCAATTTCACAGTGGGGCCGATGAAGAAATTTGGCAACAAGCTTTAAACACGAGCAAACACACAGCTCGTCCAACATTTGGTAAACAAAAAGAGCAAAATGAATGTTGCGACTAAGATGAAATATGTTGATTCTTGGATGTGGCTCTCGACATCTGCGAACGAGCTTTGACTGAAACTCTGTGGTTGACAAGTAGTGTCATTGTCATCTGGAACAAACGGCTTCTGACAACCCGAGGATCGCCATGATGATTAACTACCCAGATCCCCGACCAGTATGAGGGAAGGGATTTGCTCTGTGAAGTCATTATGATATAAAAAATTCCAGGTTTTATTTGAATAAAACATTGCTCTGAATCATTCTGGCCCAATGAATTGCCATATATATATATATATATACTGTATATATAGAGAGAGAGAGAGAGAGAGAGAGACAAACTTTGCCTTTAAATGGTGTCTAATAGCAGTTTGTTGATAAAGAACTGGTTTTTATCTTGCTGAAACCCTGCTTTTATCGATGATCTTCATCTTTTACATTACAAGCAGACTTCTTGACAGATGCTTGAGCTCACACGTCTTCCTCGGTGTCAGAGCTGCACACTGACTCAACAATATTTCTAGTTCTGAGTGTGGCGTACTTGAACTAGTTGCTGATATCAGAGCGTCACAGCTGTGCAGCAGGTTAACCGTACGTGTCCACTGGTGCGGAGTCGAGCGTGCGTTTCCAATGCATTCTCTATTGGAGCTGACTCACGCAGGGGATTATGGGATCGACAGCGGGGAAAGAGGTGAGGATGTTAGAAAGTTGAGAAATGCTAGATGGTGGGTATCAGCCAATTGCTGTGAGATGAAGGCTGTGAATTCTGTCATAAGCATTTAAAAATCAGTCTGGAGTTTCTTGAGAGTTGAAAGCTTAAATCATATGGAAACAATATTGCACTATACCTGTTGGTAAGCTTTTTTGATAACACTTTTTTAAGTGTTTTAAGGTTCCAATTTTTTAACATAATTAAATATGAAAAAAATGAAAAATTCTAAAGCATGTCTTAATCATGGTTAATATTAATCTTAGCATTTACCAATACATTATTAAAATCAAAAGTTGAGCTAACATGAACTAACAACAGTTGTATCTTATTAATTAACATTAAGACAGATTTATATATTATTATTGCAATATTAACAGTCTAAGTGCCATTAACTAACAAGAAACTCTGATTAATGAATTATCAATCGTGCTTATTCGAATGCAGTAGTTCACTATTAGCTAATCAATAACTACTTTTTTTTCATACCTTCCAGAGAACTACTAAGAAATACTATATACAGGTTCATAATTAACATAAATAATGCATAATGTATACTTAATTCTAAAGTGAAGATAATGGCAACCCACTACTAATAACTCAATCCTTCAGAATGATTTACTAATTATTTGGATCAGTATTCTAAAGTGAAAAGCATGATAATTATCTAGTAATGACTGAAGTTATTGTAAGCCTTTGTGTCTTTGTAAGGTTTTCGATAGTTATGACTCAAGTGTTAAAATACATCCTTCATTTGGATCAGTATTCTAAAATGAAAAGCATGATAAGCTTTTGAGGTTTTTGTAAGGTTTTGGATAGTAATTCCTTACGATGGATTTGGTACCACTTGAGGCATTACTAGTGGGTTACCATGATCTTCACTTTAGAATACTAAATGTGTTATTACAGTCTTTCAGTGTTACATGATCCTTCAGAAATCATTCTAATATGCTGATTTGCTGTTCAAGAAACATTTATTATTATTATCAATGTTGAAGACAGTTGTGCTGCTTAATATTTGTGTGGAAATTGTCACATTTTTTCAGGATTCTTTGATGAAAAGAAAGTTTCAGAGAACAGCTTTTTTAATAGACATATTTTGTTAACATTATAAATGTCTCAACTGTCACTTTTGATGAATTTAATGCACCCTTGCTGAATAAAAGTATTAATTTCTTATATATATATATTTATTTATGAATTATTGACCTTACATTGAATTACATTAATGAAGCCGACTAAAGACAACCAAACTGCTGAACATTTCACAGAAAGTACCCTCAAACTGGCAGATCTTTGGCGTTTTGAGTGAATTTCTTGCATGGCTGTGAGTGGGGGGTATGAGCCAAGTGTTTTTCCAGTACAGGAGGAAACTGAGGAAGAACCACAGGTTCTCTTCTTGTCTTCTAAACCCTTGCCATTATCACCAGTGACAGAAAAGTTTCTAACTGTGCTTCCAAGGGTATGTTTCCCATTCAACAACATAACTCACTGCTTCACCACCATATGATGCAGAAGAAACTAACCAGCTACTCATAACTGTTTCCCAAAAACGCAGTAACTTTGTCGCACATCCGTCAATATAATGACGTCACACAAGTAGTGGAGTAATAACGTCTACTAATTAATATGTTCCAGATTTAATTAATGTTAGATTACTGCTGTATATAACAAACATGGCATCTGAAGACTATTTGCTATTTTTGTTCTCCGCTGTTTTGCTTTATTTCCAGATGTTTCATTCAAACAGGGGTTCAATCAAGATTTTGGTGGGAACCCTAAAATCTAGTGTTGATTAGTGATCCTTATTGCCAAAAAAGCTTAATGATTATTTGTGTGTTTTCTGACAGTATATACAAAGATAAGCTAAAAAATCTAATCAAATCTTAAGATATTCAAATATATATTCAACACATACAAAACAACATCTTATTTTTAAAGGTACAAGTGTGGTAAATTGGTCTACAGTATACAGGAAATTGAAAAGAACTGACACAAACAGCCAGTATTTTATCTGTTTTGAATAAAACACTGCTTTGAATCATTCTGGCCCAATTTAACACCTGTTTATTTGTTTATATTGGGGGGAAAAAAGGTATACTGCAGTGTTCCCACTCTCCCTGGTCTCTAATAACACGATGGCCCTCCATCAAATTACATTCATCTATTGTTTATTAAACGCATGATTAATTCATTGGCGCAAATAAATCAATCAGCATGTTTAGCAGAGCTGTAATAATAGTCTATGGAAGTTTAAAATCAGTGAGTTAGGAATCAGGACATGACCATATTATATGGAATTATGCAGAAAGCAGTTACATTACGTGCAGAGTTTATTCAATACGTCCCCATGCCGGCAGGAATAATAAAGGTGGAAGATATGATTATTTGCCTGTCTTTCAAATCAGTCAGCTCACTCCATCTGGCTGATTATACGTCCCCTCTACCACAGTAATTCAATTATGATCTATAGTTCCACGTAGGCAGGTGGAAAGAGAGAAACAGAGAATAAAGTAAAGAGAAGGAGGGAGGGAAGAATGGCCGCTCTAGAGATTATAAATCAATAACAGATGGTGATTTGTGTGTGGTTAGAATGTGAAGGTTTCATATCTTAAGGAGTACAGCAGTGAATATTCCCTCACACTTTTTACATTTCTTTTCATCAGAAGAATTATATCTTCTACCGAAAACTATTCTTTCTCCATACAGCTCAACCTGTTCATGCCCTTTCACTCACAATATTCTGTTAAATATTTAAAGACTATGAAAAGACAGGAGCACTTAAATTGTTAGCGCATATTATAGTCTTTTCACACCTACATTCAATGATTAATGAATTAATTAAAACATTTCTAAAATAGCTCTCAAAATTTTTGTTCTGCAGAAAAACACATTCCCCCGGTTTCACAAACAAGGCTTAAGCTAGTCCTAGACTAAGAGGTATTTGAGCTGTTTTAACTTAAAGCAACTTGCACTGATATATCTTAAAATATGTCAGTGCCATTGTTTTGCCTCAATATGCACACGAGTAATGTTTTTTTCTTGTGAACGTTTATAAAAAGGATTTAAATGCCTTCATTGAACTAAGGCCTTAGACTAAGCCCTGTCTGTGAAACCGGGCCATTAAATACTTTTAGAAACTGGTAATGCTGGTAATTTTGAGTCATCTAAAGACAAATCAACAGAACTTGTGTAGTTAGGATGGACTGAGTACCATTTATGCTACTGTATTTAACATTTATGCGTAAAAATAAATAATAAAAAAAGATTAACTTTAAATAAAATTAAATGAATACGCACTTCTTCAGTCGCACCATCCATATTTTTATGAAAGCATGTCAATTTAGAAATACTTTGTAACACTTAACTAATGTTAACAAATGGAACGTTATAGTAAACATAAACAAACAATGAAAAATACTTCTAAAGCATGTACACTCTAAAAAATGCTGGGTTAAATGTTTGCCCAACCTGCTGGGCAGTTTTATTTAACCCAACTATTGTTTAAAAATTACTATATGACTGGCTTAAAATGACCCTATAGGTCGTTTTCAAGCACCTTATTACGACCTATATTTACATTTTAAAGTCACGCGCCCTCTAGCTGGTGTAAAAATAATGACAATGTCGTGTTACGTCTGTCGTCATGAAATGATGTATGACCGTCATTACCAATCAAAATGCGTGTTCATTTAAATGCAACGTGTGGACTTTTTACACGGTCCCTTACCCGCCATTTGTCCTATTTCCATTTAGCAAAACTCAATTTTTTATTAACGACTACACTACCCCAATCCTACCCTTAGTGATTTATAGTGCATATACACTTTACGAGCACATGCATTCCCTGGGATCGAACCCACGATCACATGATCACATATTGTTTTATATTGCAATGCTCCACCAATTGAGCTATGTGAAACCCAAAACATGATGCGGATAAAAGGGTACAATGCATTAAAATGAAAGTGTCCTGTTGTTGATAGGGGTGCAACTTTAGTAAACACTCCTATGGGTCGTATTTCAGGGAAGTGACAAACGACCTATATGGGCGTATTGGTTGGAAGACATGTTGACCCAACAGGTTGGGCAAACATTTATCTAACTGCTGAGTCAAAACAACCCATTCGCTGGGTTTGTCCATTTTCAACCCAACTTGGGTTGTTTTTAACCTAACATTTTTTAGATTGTATATATTAATTTCAACATTTTACTAATATATTATTAAAATCAAAAGTTGTATATGTTAATATTTAATGTAATATTTAATGGATCTAAGCTAAAATGAACTAACAATGAACAATTGTATTTTTTTATTAACTAACTTAAAAAAATATATATATAAAAAAAAAAAAATACTATAACAAATGCATTGGTCATTGTTATTGTTAGTTATTGCATTAACTAGCATTAACTAATGGAAACTTATTACAGAGTGTTCCCAAATAGTTTAAACAATAGCAATCAGACTACAAGGTACCACCACTCAATTCCATTTTAATCACAATTCTGTGTGTGTTTTTCTGATAACACCGTTGACTTTGCTGGCTCTTTTGCTAAGACAATACAAACCTGTCATCAAGAAACTCTGCGAGCCTCCTCCCAAAACTCCTTCTCATAGCAAAGAAGCAACCACTCCTTTATCAAGGACGTGTCCTATTCTGTATGAGGTCAGAACAAGACCTCTCATACCTGAGAGCAATTACACAGCTCTCCACATAGCAGAGGGCTTCAATCCAGCAGACATCACAATGTGTGCCTACTTCAGGAGAGACATTTTAATATAGGTTATAGTTTTTCTGCCTCCAGAGGTCTACAACCTTCACATAGTCCAATGCGGGTGGCAGTTTAATGTAGTATAGAGAGTGTTCATGTGAGCAATCTAACCTTGCACATGATTAAGCTAGGCTCAAATAATTTTCTGGCATTTGAATCAAGTCTGCTACAATCCAACTTATTTTTTCTTCTCAACTAATTTCATGTCTTTGTGTGTGTCAATGTAAGAAAATCTCCCTTTACAAACAAAATATTTGAAACTGATCCCACTTTAAATGAACTTCACAGAGACGTCAAACAAACCTCTAAAGTCCAGGCAAACAGCCAAACAAATGATTCCTCTTTGAACATCATTGGGCACGTTTCCATCTACTATCAACTGAATACTAATGCAATCAATGTCAATGTCAGATAGACATTGAAAGCTGCCGTCTGTGGAAGGCAATTTCTCCACACTGCTCAACAGAGGATCATTTGCATTATGTTTTGGCACAAAAACACAGACTTAACTGGAGGTTGTTCTAGACAGACAAAAACCATCTCGCCATCTTTCACTTAATCTCACTCAGCTTATTTTCCCCTACATCTCTCCCATGAGACCATGATCTTTATTGTAATGGTGTAAAAGTGGCTACAGCCACATCCATGACTCAGCAAATCGCTAGAGCAGGGTTTAAATAAACTACTCCTTAACCACAAGACTTGGCTAAATACCAAGGTTCCCTCCCTAATTAAAGTGCAATATGCTGCTTTTCAATCTAGAGACAGTATAGTGTCTGTATGGTTAGATACAGTATGACTCACTTTAATGTCATAGGAGGACAGATTCCCCCAGCTGAGCCTGGTTCCTCTCAAGGTTTTCCCGTCCATTACCTAAACACCTTATGGATTTTTTCTTTATGACATTCGCCACAGTCACTGGAGGCTTTAGGACATTAAGGCATGGTTTTCTGCTTTCAAACAACATGGACTGTGAAAATGTGCTATACAAACACACATGAATTGACCTGACCTTAATGCTAGTCCAAAAAAAAAAAAAAAAAACCAATAAAGACCCAATCCTGCCACCCCAAATGACCGTAAACCTTTAGGAAATCTACAAACACAAAATGCTCATGCCTATGGAATGGCTTCATGAGTTTTATTATCTGTTTTGCCATTTTTCCTGAAAAAGAATGTTTGAGGACTACACTAGCAAAGATGACATCAACGCTAACAGATTACACCATCTCATGTGCCATGTAGAAAGAATAAAAAAAAAAATTAAAAAAAAGGCTGGTTAGCATAAGCCGCATTTCCACCGCAGGAACTTTGGTGTGGTATTCATGTGTTTCAACCGCAGGAACCAGGGTCTAAATGAAGTTCTGGGTAAAAAATTCCCCCTCTGAAAAGTACCTGCTCGTGAGGTAGCACTTTTTCAAAGTTCTGGAACTTTCCGAGGTGAGACTTGCGCGCTGAACACATTGATTGGTTTTGAGTTCATGCAGCATTTTGATTGGTTGACTCCTACTTTTGACAATTCTACTTGCAAGTGTCATTATAAAATTAACATTTTACCTAAATCAAGCTCAAATTGAGTTACATTATGTTTGACCAACAGTTTGAGGATCCAATGGGGTTATGAGGTTTAGTTACAAGCTCTTTTTAATATTTTTTTATTGGTTAGATATTGGCAAAACCCACAGATAGACATAAAGGATGACCAATAGTAATGATATATAAAAAAAAAAAATGATGATGATGAAATATAGATATACGAGGTTTCCGCCTGACAGCGTCGATATTTAAGCAATCAACATATTAAAATGCTAAGTTGATTTACACATGAACAGTCCTGTAACAATGTTGTCATGGCATTATTAAGAGACCTGCTTGCCTATCACTCTTTTTATAAATATAAAAAGAGATTTTTATAAACATGAAATTAAATATTTATGGCTGCTGACAGCTGAATTAATCACAGAAGTCCATCCAAAGAAGTCTAAAGAAATGACTATGTTAAAATTGTGAAATCAATGTGAAATCCAAAAAAGTAATAAAAAAGGCTCCAGTACAGAAACTAAACAAAAACAATGCACTTGCATACTGAAAACTAACAAAACTGTGGCAGCTTGAAGTTTTACAAGGAAGAAATTCTCATTCAAAACCTCTGACTTTGCTCTCAACCAAACCTCCACAAGATATTTCCAGTCAGTAAGCGCTCACTCAACTATGAGCCAAGAAGTTATTCCTGAAGGGGTGTATTTGCGTATTTGCTTATATGCACGCTGAGTGTTTCTGCACCTTGTCACGCTTGATCAACTCTCATTACTGCCTCTTGTTTGCATCACACCTCATAAACATGGCTACCGATGCCGCCCGTCTCACTCGCTACACAGAATGCAATAATCCACATGTCCTCATTTGCATGCAATTTATTGTGAACTTGTCAGCATTGTGGTTGCCTCCTGTCTATTCTCTCATTTCAAATGAAGGCATCAAGACACCATCGCTCATCACACGTCATCTGAAACAGAGAATTTACAAGCCAAGCCAGCTGTGATTACATTTCTCTTGGTTCCGTACAGCAAGAAAGGGGGGAAAAGTCTAAAAATGAATGATCTGATGACAGGCAGCATTAAAGACCCCGTCAGAAAGTTGAAGATGGTTAAAATGATTTGTTTGCTTTGCAGTGGTTAGCGAAATATTGATGGCTTGTAATAAAATGCTGTCTAGGGACATACAGCCATTAATTGACACTGCCAGTTTAGTTCTTCAAGTCAATTTTAGCACTTCTGTGCTCTAATTTAAAAGAAATCTTTTGGTATCATTATCTCACTGTCCCAAAACCCCAAAATACAAAACAAAAAAACATCATATAACATTTAGAACATCAAACAGTGCCATTAAAATATTCTTAATTGCTATCGATTTCTTGTTTTTGTAGTTCTGACATTTAGTTTAAACGGCCTTCGTTTCTATGTTAGAGAGAGGGGAAAAAAAGCATTGACTTTTTCAATGTGTGGTCTGTTAGGTTTTAATCAATCAATACATTGAAAAAATGCTTGAAGCTTATTACGCGCTTTCCCTAGGAGAGAGGAAGGAAGCAAACAGTGTTTATTTGCTTTGCTCTCAAACATGTTCTTTACGGTTCTATAAATGTAGTAAAAAATAACATTCGGTTGACTATTAATCCTGTGTGTGGTACCGCAGTTCAATAATGAAACTTATATGAAATGAAGGCTTAGTCACTCACTCCCCTTCTGAAAATGATTAGTTATTGCAATATTTCATTTGCACATAAATATCCAATCTAATGAGGAAAGGAAATCTGTGGTCTTCTCTGGGGGGGAAAAATTGATGGAAGTGTATGAAATAGTAGCACTAAACAGCATTATTCTAGTCTTCTATGTAGTTGTTGTTGTTGTTGTTTTTATTTAAAATTTATTTAATTTTTAGTAACTCAAATTCTGCTGTAAAGCAGCTGTAGCAAGATAATAGTTAGCTCTAGAGTTGTCAAAAGTACCGACTTCGTTACCTAGTCGGTACTGAAATTTTAAAAATGTGACGCTTTGAGCGCTGTTGAGTGGATTCGTAAACACCTCTGATTGGCCTTTGTGTTCACGGCTCATCAGATATGTCTGTGATTGGCTTCAATGATCAACGCTGTAAAAACGTTGTAAATAGTCATCAATGACACTCTTCAGTGAGTGCTTACACAGATACACACGGAAGCATTTGAAAGCGTCTATCGCATATCAGTCCGCTGATAGATGGCTGCTTTCAAACACTCCCGCTCCCGCTTTCAAATTCAAACACTTCCATGTCCTTTCAAACGCTGCTGTGCGTTGATCATTGTAACCAATCACAGACATATCTGATGAGCGCGTGAACACAATGGCCAATCAGATGTGTTTACGAATCTGCTCAACAGCGCTCAAAGCATCACATTTTTAAAATTTCAGTACTGAAAGGTACCGAAGTCGGTACTTTTGACAACTCTAGTTAGCTCAATTCAGTTCAGCCTTGACTCAATTCAGTTCAATAACTGTGTAAAGCATTCATTATGAAGTCCAATTCAGATATAAGCAGCTCTACTGAAGACAATAGTGTCGTTATTCAGCTTGAGTCAGTTCAATGTTGATTAAATTCTGTTCAATAACAGTGCTGATGTTGCAAACTTCATCAGTTTTGAAAAAAAAAAAAAAAAAAGATTCAGCTATAAGGCAGAAGACAATAGTGTCATTATTTAGCTCAATTCAGTTCAAGTTTTGTTCTCATCCGATAGTGTTAGTTCAGTCAAATCAATCATTTTGCTGAATATTAAGTGTCCCCAACTAAGCAAGCCAAAGGCGACAGTGGCAAGTTGACAGAAATGGAGAGAATAACCTTGGGAGAAACCAGGCTTTGTTGGGGGACTCTCCTCTGGACTACTGTAGATGACCTACATTGGTCCACTGTGAAGGCATCAATTTGATAAAGTGAAAAAGATGCCTGTACATCAGATGCTAAAACCTTATTCAAAATACAGACAAATGGATATCAGAACCAAAAAAAAAAAAAAAAACACCCAAGGATGCCATAAGAGTAGGTTTGTATATCATTCATGTCTGTGGGTTGCTAGATTAGTCCTGACATGGCACAAGCTCACCAAGCCTTCATGTTTACACTTTATGCACGAAGCCAAGATGTATAAAAAACACTACTATTGTGTGGTTAAAGCAGTTAATCCAAATGTCCTGAGTGAGCCAAAATGGCTTCCGGAGTTTTGGAGCAGATGGAGCCAGTTACCACACCTCAGTGGAGCTGAACCACACAAGCAGAGAGAACAGAAAGGGTTGGTCGAGATTAAGTTTTAAATGGTCTGTGAGCACATCTGAAAAGCGAAGGAGAGAAAATGAAAAAAAGAGGGAGACAAAAGAAATTTAATGGAAAACAATAGCATGAAGCATAAAAGCCTTTAAGTGAAAGATGGAGAATAAAACCCAACAGGACAAGAAAGAATACAGAGCAGTAAACACACTTGAACCTATCAAAACAAAAACATAGAAGATTTAACTTCTGCTCTATGCTGACAGATTATTTGATAGTGTGGAAAAGGCTGAGGAAACTATTTTTAATCTAAAATTAATTAGGAGAATTTCATTTGCTCTTGAAAGCAACCATGCAGTCATTAACATTAGGGGCAAAATTACACAGCGCCAGGCTTTTGATCAGCAAGAGACTGCTATTAGGAACAAAGGGAGTGCGATTCATTTACTTCATAATGCCAGTGTTGATTCTTTGAAATGTCATTCACAACATATGCTCTGGAGTTTAAATCTTTTTACATTCACCAAACTCCCCGAAACCTAAACATATAAATGTGTAAATGCATAATTCAGAGGAAATTGTTCCAATGCAACAGCATTGATGTCCTTATGGCATTGAACAGAACTTTACTCCACCACATACACTCAATAAAGGTTCCAAAAAAGGGGTTTTACCATAGAAGAACGATTTTTGGTTCCCCAAAGAACCTTTCAAAGAACCTTTAAGTGCAAAGAGCAATAGATGCTATTTACACTAAGTGACAATAGCAGCATTTTCTTAGCGATATGCTATTATACTAGGTGAACAAAGTGATACATTCATATTTACACCATTTAAAAATATCCATTCTTTGCAATAAGTGTAAATAGTAATTAGATGCTATCTATACTTTATATTGGCAGATATTATTTGGACCTCAGTATTTTTGTACATTAACAGGATGCAATAATATCAGAGTGTAAATTATTACATTTATTAAAATAACTTAATGGATGCTGCCTTATTGGGAGAATAAAAACCCTCCCTACACCTTCCCCTAACCCTACCCAATAAACACTTTTAATATTATTAAACACTCATTTGCAGTTTACTTCCACTTTTAGATCATTATTTCCATTTTTACTGAAAATAAACGTGAGCTCGGCAAAAGGCGGATTCGAACCTGCGTCAATCGCATCAAAAGCCAGGTCTGCGAGCCTTAAGGAGATGATACACGGGGCAACTTTTTGAGCAATGGTGCTGGGCAATGTTGCCATCAACGGGAAACCTGGTGAGACACAGGGCAACTAATTAGAGCAACAGACAGTTGGAAGCAACTAATCAGAGAGGAACAAATCTATTGCCAACCCAATAAATACTTTATTATAAACACTTGTTAGGCACTTTATTTCAACATTTCAAATATTTTCTTCTTTTTATTAAATATAAATGCCTTTCCGATCTGATTTGGGATAGGAAAAGTTTGGGAAAAGGCGGATTTGAACCCACGTCGACCGTGTTAAAAGCTACTTTCGTGTGCCATACGCCCTGCAGCATACGCCACTACAGATGTTAAAAAGAATGCTTCTTTTTAGTATTTAACTGAAAACATTTGATGGCTAAATGACAGCATACGCACATTAAATTGGACACCTGTTGGTATTTTAAGCATTCAATGAGGTAAATTCCCTGTTTTGGGTTGACACATGACAACTTACCAGTGTAAAAAGATATAAGTTCATGCTCCTTTTCTTCGCTCCACTGCCGCTGAGAGCCCGCCATCTTGTTTGAATTTTTTTCTGAAATCTCCAAGCTGATCACGTGATCAGCTGCTAGCAATCTGATTGGAGGATCTCAAAAAATTGCCCACAACCGATCTAAAGTATCCAGATAGGAATTTGTTGCTCATTCTCAATGTGAAAGTGCCCAAGTAACATTGCTCAAAAAGTTGCCCCGTGTATCATCACCTTTACTCACTACTGCTGTGCCACTGAAGAAGTTTAATTTAGGCATCTTTTTTAAAACTTGAGTGGCCCAACCAGGCATTGGTGGGTGGAGCTAGTGTAAATAGCGTTTTCCAACAAGGGACGCTATTTGCACTTATTGTAAATAGACACTTTTTTTTTTGGTGTAAAACCAAAGGACCATTTTTTATTCTAAAGAACGTTTTGTGCAATATAAATGGTTCAATGGATGCTAAAGGTTCTTCATGGAACCATCAATGCCAGAACCTTTATTTTTAAGAGTGTATACAAATATTCTATACACAGTCGGTTCTGAAGTCTTGAATTTGGGATTCAAAATACAATTTAAATGTAAATAAAAAGAAAGTTTTAAGATTCTGTCAAGTTTGAAAGTAATGTTATGATGTCAAAGGAAAAAGATATATTCAAGATTCTGCTCTATGTCTAGGTCACTACTAGTCAGATAAGTACATTTATACATGTCAGCTGAAGTGCTGCGCTGTTAAAGCAAAACGAGGACATACTGTACCAAATACTAAGAAAATCATGTTCATTTTTTAGTTTAACTCAGCACTCTGTTTTTATGCTGAAAATATTATTTGCTAGGTGGTAAATTTTTTCGCTAACAGTCTCAGGCTTTTGAACCCCACTCTATTAGGCTTATAATGGCAATAAACTGGTCAGTTACACTTGCACACCAAGGTCCTGCATTATTTAGTCAACCTTTTAACCATCTAAATCCATCCACTGACTCATTTTGACCCATCTAAATCTATTCATTGATGTTGCTATAATTGCTACTTTAAGCATGAAAGATTTTCTGCCCATTACGAATGTAGACAGGATGGGCTGCAACATATGCTAACCAGAAAGGTTAAAACAAGCTAGGCAAGCAGATTTCCACCCCCTTGATGCTGTGCATACGTGTTCCTCTAATTTCCTGCCTTATTTAAAAAAACTTGACCATCTCAGCCTCGTCCAATATGCTGAAAATGCAGGTCTGAAAAAAAGTGTTGCCAACCTACTCATTATTTAAAGTAGTTAAACTACAGTTGGGTTATTCTTGAAAAAAGTAGCTAGCTAAAAGATACTAACAAAAAGTAGATAAATACATTAAAGCTACAATCACTCCATAACACATTGTGCTGTGAAGTGCATACAGTGTTTTTAACTACAGTTTTTAACTAGTGACTTTGCTTAAACCTTAAAATCAATCAATCAATCAATCAAAAAAACAATCAATAACCACAAATAAATTTAGCCAAGATTCAGTTACATATCAAGGTGCTAGTCTTTCATAACAGAGTGGTTTCAATTCAGCTGTCTTGTCTCAGATGGACTGCAAATCACTTAGCGCTTTCCTTAAATATCTCTGTCCTTCAGCTAAATGCCTTCATCATTCTGCTGGTGTGAGGAAAACAAGACCTTCTCCATTACTTATGAGCAACTTGTTTTACTTGGTGTGAAAACACTGATGTGGGATTTGTGTAGAATTAAGCCATTGGTCTGAGCTCACGAGATGTCAGAGGGAAAAAAGGAAATCAATATACTGCCCATCAGCAAGGCTTAAGTGCAATGTTTAAACGTGCAGCCAGGAGAATTCAAAAGAGAGTAGGAAGTGATGTCTGCGGTTGGCCCAGACAAAAGGTTTAAAGCTGTATATGTTACAAACAAGACAAAAGATATGACTTTAGAAAAGGATTTTTGCAGCGTAGTCTACTTAGTAAATATTGTTAGACGCTTTTATGAGAAACAGATCCCAAGAAAATTATATTAACTATATGACACCTTGGTAAAACGGACATGGTAATCGCATTTCATTACCTTATATGAATGTTATATCTGATAAATATGCAAACAATTTTCCTGGATAGGATAGCAGGAGACTTCTGCAATATGAGCCAAATCTCATGGCAAGTTTATGAAGCCAAAAAGGTATCAGGTTTATTTTATTTCTAAAAACACAATCTAAGTCTTCTGTTTAGATTTCCCAGACCTCCTATTTTCTATTTCAAATAAATGCTGTTCTTTTGAACTTATATCACTGTTTTCACAAAAACTATGTTGATAATAATAAGAAAAGTTTTTTGAGCAGCAAATCAGCATATTAGAATGATTTCTGAAGGATCATGTGACTGAAGATTGGAGTAAGGATGCTAAAAATTCAGCTTTGCATCACAGAAATAAATTATATTTTAAAATATATTAAAATAGAAAACAGTTATTTTAAATTGTAATAATATTTCACAATATTACATTTTTACTGTATTTTGACCAAATAAATGCAGCCTGGGTGAGATTAAGAAACTTATTTTAAAAACATTAAAACATCTTTCCGACCCCAACATTTTTTTCAGTGGTAGTGTAGCTAGTTCTACTTCATTACTTTGATTAATAGACAGATCAAACACATTGAATAAATCTACTGTGAGGACTGA
Source organism: Ctenopharyngodon idella (assembly GCF_019924925.1). Classification (NCBI taxonomy): domain Eukaryota; kingdom Metazoa; phylum Chordata; class Actinopteri; order Cypriniformes; family Xenocyprididae; genus Ctenopharyngodon; species Ctenopharyngodon idella. The sequence continues at coordinate 36,649,111 of NC_067220.1, forward strand.
TAGAACTTTTATCCAAGAAAAGTAAATCATTAAACTCAGCTTATATATCTCTATTAGAAATCAAGTCATTCTCTGGGATACAGTTATGAAATTGTAGACACCAGAGATGATGGATGCTATTTAATTTTTCTCTTATTAAGACACCACGAAAAGGCAAGCTAAGACTCCTACTGGCCCACCAACAAGTTGTTAAAACACAGTGCAACATTCTGCGATGAGACAAGAAGTAAGGCAGTTGTGCTTCTAAACCAGGTGGCAGATACTGGCCAATCAGATTCATGCAATCTGTATCTGTTGTCATGGATGTGTCAATCTAAACAGAGAAATGTCAGCTCACTGATTCTTGAGATAAGGGAATTATTAAACAAATATAACCAATGTTCTTAGGTAAATCAGACATGCTATCATGTAGCTCAGTTGATGTTTTAATATATATACACAATGAACTGAAAAAAAGAATAAGACATTTCTTTCAAAATTAACAAATACCTTCATCTGACAGTGTTAAATACTGACGGAGTTGACTGATGATGTTGACAAAGGTCCAGCTGGGGCCAAATATACAGTATATGTAAATAGAATCATGAAACAACATTAGAAGATTTCCCCATATGCAAAAAACATATTAAATCACATTATATAGACTTTTGAAAGCACTTCTCAACCATCAGACATAAAACCTGACGGAGTTGACACAATTGAATTTTTTTCCACCTTAACCACGTGTTGTACAGTGGAGCAATTTTGTTTTCTTTCTCAATTGTAGCTGCCTTAATAAACATATCAAAATGCCAAGATTTATCCCACAACTATTTACAGAAACTATTACACCGGGATGACGGAGTTGACATGTTAAAGCTGTGACTCCAGAGAACATTGTTTGTACAAAATATATATATAAAAAAATACATATATATAAAACTTCTAGGACTATGTGTCCTACTGTGAGGTCCACAATGAGCTGGAAATAGTAAGTGCTCCTCAGAATTAAAGAGACCATGACATTGCCTGATTTATTCACAATTATAGAAAATTCTGACGGAGTTGACGCAAAGTGAGGACACTTTGATAGGCTTTTTTTTTTTAAGGAAAATATAATTCAAGACTTACTTTTTGTATTGTTTGATACATTACAGATCTCTGGCTTTCAATTTAAATGTATATTATTGAATTTGTTGCATTTTTAAACACTTTGTTTGGCAATTTTACATTGTGACCTCATGCTGAGGACAGGTTAAATTACATCTATTTTCCAAGTAATAATACTAACAAAATTATTTAAAAATAAAAGCAATGACTGTCCTGAGTATTCAGATTTCCTTTAGATGTAACTTTTCAAGTATTTTTATTTTGATGAATTTATTTATTTTTTTTTAAATAAAGAGGGCTTTTAGTGTGAAGGACATGTTTTGTCGCTTATCTCAAGAATATGTTAGATGCGTCTCATTTCGAAAGCTGCATTCTCTTTAGGTCACAGTTTGTAGACTATCATAGACGCTGCCTCATTTCAGTAAAGTAACCGTTACATTCCAAAGTCATCAGGAAATTGCAACAATTTACACTTCACAAGGACCATAATTTTATTATGGTTACATACATCCTTGATGACGTATGTGGCCAACAAATGCAACGCAGCCGTCAAAATGAGACGCAGCTATCATGTCCTCTGTTATTTTGTTTGGTAACAGGCAAATTTCTCTTTATTATGCAATAATGAGATTTTCTGTTGTTTTTTTGTTTTAATTATGTCTGAGGCAGAAACGTGCATTTATTAATGAAATGTGCAGAACTAATTTGTGTTTAAATCAAAGTTCAATTCAATGGTCCATTTACAGAAGAATGGCTTTACAATGTCTATTCGTGTTTCACAAATAAGGCCCTATGTGTGTGTTCTGAAAGGATGTGTGTGTGCAGGAACTGAAAAAGTTCTGGATGTGACTGAGTAGTTGTGATAAGTGTGTATTTTGGTAAGCGAAGTGGTTAGCAGATTGCATACATACAAATCAATGTTCTCTCAAGCAAGTGCTTTAGAAAATAAGACTCTCCAGGTTAAAAAACAGACATGCTTCCAAAATAACACATGATTAGTCATAATTTCATTAGATCGAAGGCCAATAGCAGTGGAACTTGGCAGGATCCTACTAATCAACGTTTTTCTCTGAGTAAAACAGACCGGCTTTGCATCACTCTATAATTTTGGGTGTCACGATTTGCTCCCAAGAACACAGAGACAAAATGAGAGAAATCTTTCCAATTCACTGGCTCATTGATTTCTCTGCAGCTCCAAATGCCTTTTTCCTTTCTCGCCGTTATTTGAGGTATCATTTTCATCCGTGTCAGAGGCTGCCGTTCATGTCTGCTTGTTGGCAATACTGAAGGTCATTTTCTGTCAGGACCATGAAATATACGGATACACAGACACCACGCACATACAAACACTATGAGCGCTTCCTGCCGGTCTGACTTATAGCATGAATATAGTGTTACATTTTATGTTGATCTGGGATTAACGTCTTCCACCTGAATTCACATGCACACACACTCAAATACTGACACATGGCTATTTTTAAATGCTTAGTTTAGCCAAATATGAAAATTCTGTCATTATTTATTCATCCTCATTAATTGTTCCTGAAGCTTTAAAAAGTTGTTTTTCTGTGTCATACAGTCAACAAAGTCATACATGTTTAGAAGAACATGAGTAAATGTAAATGACAGGATTGTAATTTTTGGGTTAACTCCTTTCTTTCTCACCTGTACTCCTGGTCTTTCCGTTTCTGTGCGAGGTATTTTTTCTTGACTTCCTGGAGTTCATGTGCCAGACGTTCGATTTCATACTTATAGTCTTCTGACTGGGACTCGTGCATGTTGAGCTCAGCTGTTAGGGCCTGTGGAAGAAATAAAAAAGGTTAGAGATCAACTTAAAACATGTTCTGTACAGTAAAACTAATTTTGTTAGTGCAATCAAAAATCTGATTGGACAAGCTATATGTTTGAAACCATTAAAATATGTGCACGTCTGTGTAAATTCTCTAATAATGCACTTGGTTGCTGCAAACTTGCTTGGCAACCATAACCAGGTGAACTGCATGAAAAGTTCATTATTATATACAATGGTACAGTACAATTACTTTGTTGTACTGAAGTTAGTGTGGGCATAATTTAATTAAAAAAAAAAAAAAAAAAATTATATCTGGACAATGAGATTTTTTTAAAGAGAAAAACAGAATGAGAAATTAGTAGGGAAATGTGCTTAATTTAAGAAAAAATCTTGTAATGTGTTAAATGTACTTAAAATTAGGCTTTATTTTCATTAAGAAAAATAATTTCTTAGTTTAATTCAGAGGTAAAAAAAAAAAATGATAGAGCTTTAGTTGGCATCTGCAGATGGTATGGCGGATTTTATTTACCGACAGTGGTAGGAAGTATTGGAAGTATTCCTGGGCCTATTTAGTAATGTCATGTAAGAACATTAATCAATCATGCCCATGAGTGATGCAGTGTCGTCTGAGGGCCCGAAGACCACAGGCATCCAATAAAGGTCTTCGGCCTTGTCCCTTACGCACAGAGATTTCTCCAGTTTCTCTGAATCTTTTGATGATGTTATGCACTGTAGATGATGAGATTTGCAAAGCCTTTGCAATTTGACATTGAGGAACATTGTTTTCCACAATCTTTTTATGCACTCTTTCCCGAGCCTATGCCCATCTTTATTTCTGAGAGACTCTACCTCTCTAAGACATCCCTTTTAAGACCTGATATCAATTAACTTAATTAGTTGCTACATGTTCTCCCAGCTGAATCTTTTCAAAATTTCTTGCTTTTTCAGCCATTTGTTGCCCCCGTGCCAACTTTTTTGAGACCTGTAGCAGGCATCAAATTTGAAAAGAGCTCATTTAGTGGATAAAAGTGTAAAATTTCTCAGTTTAAACATTTGTTATGTTATCTATGTTTTATTGTGAATAAAATATTGGCTCATGTGATTTGAAAGTATTTTTATTGCCATTTTATTATTTTATTATTTATTGAACATTACTCTTATTTTAATTAAAGTATCATTTTATAAAAGCAATAAATTCCCACAGTGATTCACCATGATTAAGTGCTCCACATAATTCCTAACAACACCAGTTTTGGGTGTAAGGCATTACTAAGTCATTAATTACTGTCATTTTATTACTTTTCTCTTGAAAAAGTAAAGTAAGTGATTACTATTATTTTTTTCTATAATTTAATTATAGTTACTTCTGATGTAATTGCATTAAATACTGTATAAACTATAAAACAATCCTATATAAAACAATAGTGGATTTAACATTAAAATTTAACGTCTAAAGCCTTGTACACACTGGGGCGATTATCACGCGCACTTATCGCCAGCGTTTTTCGAGATGTTTTTCGACGCATCTTTGTGTTCATACTCAGGCGATGCTCCGAGTGAACGTGCAAATTCACTCCCTGACAGTATATGTCGCTTGTGCTTAGTGCAAGTGAATGGTAGTGCAAATAAACATATTTACATATATTTACATTATTTCTTGAAAAATACAGATATAAAATGGCATATATGGCATATACATGACATAAGGAGATGGTAGTCAAAAACAGTAGTGCAAATAAGTCACAATGACAGTAGTGCAAGTGAACGGTAGTGCAAATAAACATATTTATGAAATAGACATTCTCAACTATATTTCTTGAATGTAAAAAAAAACAATAAAAATACAGAAATAAAATAGCATATAATACACATCCATTGGTGTGGCCAAGAATCCATTGGTGTGTATGTTTTTAATGTCACCTTCTCCCTTTAAATATTTTGGTCAGTTCAAGAATAATTTATGCAATTTCATATTATTTATTTGAAAGAATTAAAAGAGCAGTTTCATGTCTAACCATGTATTGTTCAACTGGTTGAGGTTGATATGGGATTTGCAAAGTAATTAGTAGTAAGTAATGCAATACATTTTAGAGGGAGTAATTAGTACAGTAATCTAAGTACACCTTTGAAAATGTAATTAGTAGTAATTAATTACATTTAATATAATTGGGTAAGAGTAACTTACCCAAAACTGAACAACACCCCATAACCTTGATAAAACACTAAAAGTAGCTTATAACGTTTATATCCACTGCTTTGGTGCTTTCAGTTATGCTGCACACCATCTAAATATTGCAAAGCATCTAAGAGCCCATTCGTCAATTACTTTAAAATGTTTCCCAAAGCCGCGCTCACCCTTCAGTAGGCACCTCTTTTGCTATAAATGTGTCCTAGTTGTACAGTTGTGATCTATCACTGAGGATGTGTTCGGCTTAACACGCGGTCACCTCATCTCTCCCTCCAAGCAAGGAATGGAGTGATTTCCTCTGCGGCATCTCATTGATCTCTGTCAATCTTTGCACATATCAGTCAAGCTCTAATTGTCATTCATCCAATGTGCTTGAAACCACCCACATAGTGCAGGTGACCCAACAGCCCAGAGCTCAGTAATCAAAGGAACAGCGAGAAGAGAGATGCTAAAGAGAAGGAGGAAGATGGACAGAAAGTGAGAGAGGAAAGAGAGTAATAAATGAAGAAATCCTGTATGTGCTGGGCTGCAGAGCTGGTTTTGAATTGAACAATTTAGGAAGAATTTCGCATTCATAAAGTTTCTGTTCAATTAATTTTTTCGCTTTAAATATTTTCCATCCACAATATTGAATCAAAATAATTTGATAAAACAAAACACTTCAATAAATTAACTCCAGGTCTGCCTCGAATTAGCTTTTAGTTTTGTTTTCACTGTAAAAAATGATCATGATTTTAATGGTTAAAAAACTGTAAAAATGCTATGGTAAAAAAACTGTTAATTGGTTAACAAAAAGTTTCTGTACTATATACAGTGAATTACTGTACTAGATCTAACTGTACATTTAACGTAATATTACTGTAAAATATAGTTTTGGGAAGTGAAAAAGAACGTCATTATATAATTTACAGTGAAAAAACGTAAATCGACATTCCCAGAATTACCTGTGTCACACTTAACATTTGATGTATTTTCATTTAAATAACTGTTTCTTCTTGGTTTTTCTTAGTTTTTTCTAATCAGTTATGTTAATTAGGGTTTTATGTTGCATCTAACGTTGTCAAATTAATGTTTATTGCATTTTTTAATGTCATGTGTGTTACCATGATGGTGTTTAGTATTTGTGTGAATGACACGGTGTGCACCTTCCATACACCGATCAGGCATAACATTATGGCCACCTTCCTAATATTGTATTGGTCCACCTTTTGCGGCTAAAACAGCCCTGACCCATCGAAGTATGGACTCCACTAGACCACTGAAGGTGTGCTGTGGTATCTGACACCAAGATGTTAGCAGCAGATCCTTTAAATCCTGTAAGTTGCGAGGTGGGGCCTCCATGGATCGGACTTGTTTGTTCAGCACATCCCACAGATGCTCCATTGGATTGAGATCTGGGGAATTTGAAGGCCAAGTCAATACCTCAAACTCGTTGTTGTGCTCCTCAAACCATTCCTGAACCATTTTTGCTTTGTGGCAGGGCGCATTATCCTGCTGAAAGAGGCCACAGTCACCAGAGAATACCGTTTCCATAAAGGGTTTACATGGTCTGCAACAATGCTTAGGTATTTGGTATGTGTCAAAGTAACATCCACATGGATGGCAGGAACCAAGGTTTCCCAGCAGAACATTGCCCAAAGCATGACACTGCCTCCGCCGGCTTGCCTTCTTCCCATAGTGCATCCTGGTGCCACGTGTTCCCCATGTAAGTGACGCACACACACCCAGCTATCCACGTGATGTAAAAGAAAGCGTGATTCATCAGACGAGGCCACCTTCTTCCATTGCTCCGTGGTCCAGTTCTGATGCTCACGTGCCCACTGTTGGCGCTTTTGGCAGTGGAGAGGGGTCAGCATGGGCACCCTGACTGGTCTGCGGCTATGCAGCCCCATACACAACAAACTGCGATGCACTGTGTATTCTGACACCTTTCTGTCAGAACCAGCATAAACTTCTTGAGCAATTTGAGCTACAGTAGCTCGTCTGTTGGATTGGACCACACGGGCCAGCCTTCGCTCCCCACGAGCATCAATGAGCCTTGGCCGCCCATGACTCTGTCGCCGGTTCACCACTGTTCCTTCCTTGGACCACTTTTAAAAGATACTGACCACTGCAGAACGGGAACACCCCACAAGAGCTGCAATTTTGGAGATGCTTTGACCCAGTCTTCTAGCCATTTGGCCCTTATCAAACTCACTCAAATGCTTAAAATCTGTAAAACCTAAAATGTTGCTACCATGTTTTTTATGGTAAATTTCTAGCAACCTCAGCCGCCAGTTGTTTACTGTAAATTTAAACAATTTAAATTAAATTAAATTTAACGATTAATTTTTTTTTTTTTACAGTGTTGTTTTTTTTTCTGCAACAGCTGAAACATGTTTGATGGAAATTCAGATTCAGGTGGTGAACTGGGCCAAAATTTGCATTGTATAACCAACTTTCAAGCAAAAACTGCACTTCTGGCACACATAACACTTTTAATGAACAAAATACTTCATCAGCTGTGAGGTTTTCATAAAGCGTATAATAATATTCTGCCTCACATGGGTATTTTATAAAGACAAAACTCTGAAAACATTTTCCAAACAAGCATGGAGAGTCAAAAGACCGGTGTTAATTAATGTTAATTTCCTAAAGGGGGGCTGGAGCGGGAGGACATGCTTCAATCAAAACAAAGAATGGGATGATTTTTCTGTTTGGCTCATTAGTAAGGCTTCTGTTCTAATGTTAATTACGCTGAGCTTTGTTTATTTAAAGCTTTGCCAGTGATGCCTGCAGTGCGTAACTCATTTTAGGCTTGGCAATAAATTATCAGAAAGCCAAACCCCCCCATGCCTACCTTCGGGCCTTTATTTTTAAGTTCAAGGGCGCCAGAGAGTTTTATACTCCACACTGCAGATATTCTAATAGATCAACTCTGAATTTCTGCCGAGCTAGGGAGTTTTGAGTCTTTAACGTCTGTTACATCCATTTTTTAAAAGAATGGCGAATGTAACGGAGCACCATCTATTGTCTCGATTGCAGAGGATGGTTTGCCTCATTTTCAGATCCCAGGTCAGTTTCCTGGATCCTAATGTTAGCCATTATATGGCAAAAACCTGATCAAAACGCAGCTTAAAGATCAACGTATATCAAGGCCATATGGATATTATAAGGTCACCTAAGTCTCAGCAGAGGCTCATAACTTTTTAACTGCTTTCATCTCTGCTTCTTGCCTTTTTAATAGGACAGTACGAGGCAGCTTAAACCGAACTGACTCATTAAAAATGACATTACTGGTTGCTGTCTCCAGATGGACCTGAACTCTTAATTAAGTGGTGAAGTAACTAATTATTCATTTTGTGTGATGGTGAGAGGGAGAGGGAGAATAAGGAGATGAGGATGATGGGAGAGGAGTGAGAGGAGGAATGATTTATGTGAGAAAACCCTTTAGTGAGTGGGAAGGGAGATCCAGATAAAATGGGGAAAAAATATCCTAAATAAATTCATTTAATTAGAAAATTAACTTAATTTAATTTAAACAATAGCATTAAATTTAATTATAATTTGCTAAAATTACTTTTTTTATTATTATATTATTATACACTATTATTATGTTACTTTATCTCAGAGTAGAAGAAAGAATAGAAGAGACAAGAAAAGATGATATTTCTTAGAGGACCTTCAGTTGTTTGGTCTTCTCCCGGAGAGTTCGCTGATAAACCTGCAGTTTTTCTGCTGCCTCCGGACCGGGCTGCCGAGCAAGGATGTGTTTCAGCTCAACATAAAGTTTCTCTTTTTCCTGCAACCACAAAATGCACACACACCATATAGTTTAACACTAAGTAAAACAAATCAAATGCATTTTAAAGTGCCCCTATTATATTATAATATAGCTGTCCATGAATATAAAAGGACTTCAAAGTTTCAAATATCAAAATTATTGTCTCCCAAAAGAAAGAACCGATTCTGAACTCCCTGCAATGAGTTATCAGTAATTCCAGTCTTACTTCCTGCTCAAACCTACGTAGGTTTGTAAAATATTTGCAAAATGCCAGTCTATGGTCTTCATTGGCTGCCTGTGAACAATGTCTACTTTGACCCTCAAACACTGTAGTTGTAGCTGAGGCCTGGAAGTGTTTGGTTTGTGAGGTTGACATATCGAGAAAACACTGTTCTCTGCTCTGTAAAAGCAAATCCACTTTGCATGCACTTCCAATGGATGAGGACTCGGACTTGAATTGATACGATAAAACCGAAGCCATCATTACTGTTCATATCACTGTGTATACAAGTGCTGAGGAAGATCCAGAACTGAGATTCAGATATGGTAATGGCCATTTTGTTTCCGACATGCAGTGTAAGCGATAGACCAATCATAACAGACTGGACCATCTGAAAAATCAGAGCAGAGTAGGCTCTAAGAAAGGAGGAGTTTATAGAGACCGAATCCTTGATCGAACAGTTTCAGATGCAGCAATGTATATTATGAGAAAATTACAGTGTTTTTGACCTTGGATGCAAGTAAATCTATTGTAGGAGACCACCAAAACAAAATTAGGAACCATCAATATAGCAAAATAGGGGCACTTTAAATGTGAAGTACCGCCAAATTCATTTCATTTAAACAAATGGTACTTAACATTTTCACTGTTATTTAATTTTTTATACAAACAGTGAACAATTCCAGTGCTGTTCTTTTAAATATTCTAAATGAAACATATCCACTAAAACAATGTGAAAGTTCTTTGATAGATTAAAAGTCTATCACTAAATAGAAGCATTTTTTCCCCTTGAAAAGACTGAAAAAGATATTTGATAGTTCATTGTGAGTTCAGAGCATTATGGAGAAATCTCTTGTTTATCGTTAGTTATATGATCAAAAGCAATAAAGCTATTTTTCAGTGTCACATCACAGGAAAAAGATACAGCTGGATTCAGGGGACTGACAGCTAATTCATTTTGTAAGCTAGTCTTAATTATCCAAGCGTGTGGAGGGAAAAAAGATGTATAACTAAGACTCCATCGCAGCGCTGACCAAGTAATGACACACAACACAAACACACACACACATACAGATCATCAATGTTGCTAATTAGAGAGGCAATACAGACCAGTTTTAACTCATCAATGCCAATAAATGCAGCCTGTTTAATGTCTAAAATGATCACTAATATAAAGGCTCTGAATTTTCCATGGAATGATGTGCCACAGGAGAAATCATGAATTCAGGGGGTTTAGGGCGTCTGAAAGAAGATCGCTCATGATCAAAAGGACCAGCATTCAAAATGAAGACACACTCATGGCCTCAACAACCATTAAACAGTTCTTTGTCTCAAACACGTTACTCAGATGGACACACACACACACACACACACACACACACACACACACACACACACACACTATAGATTTATTGCAGAGCCGAAAGCTTAACACATTATTCCTCTGGAAGCTTCCAGCATTTTTCTCAAGATATTTTCTGTCCTTTTTCTTTTTGGCGTTTCTTCACAGCCACGGTGGCCGTCTCTTCATAATTTCATCAATAGTGAAGTGAGCGTGTGTGATAGAGAGCGAGTCAGTGAATGAATGATTTATGACTGAGAGGCGTCTGGACTTTAATACACTGACTTTTATAGGATCACAACAAGGCCGGGATCAAACCCAGTCTCAGACTCCACCTTTCACCAACTCTCTGTCTCACGCAAACATCTGAATTCATAGCGCTTTATCAAAGAATACATCACTTCAGCATCCGAAAACATTTTCATGGCCCTACGTGGGCTGAGCTTTGAAAATGCTAACGCAGTTACATGTGTGCTCGACAGAAATCCAACAACCTTTCTGTTTATTTCAGTCTCTCTCTTTCATTCTGCCTGTCTTACTATATTTATCATAAATATAACACCAAGAATGACAAACATTTTGGGGCTTTATTTCTCAGAGGAAATGTTTTATTGCTCTGAGGTTAGTCTTTCACATTGCCTCTTGCATACAGATCTTAAATGGATTGTTTCAGGCTCAACATAAGTTAAGCTCTTTTGAATTACTTTTCTCTGACTCTTGATCACAGACCTTCCTATCTGGGCAAATCTAAGCACAGTTTGTGACATTGTTGAGATCTCTTTCAAGCTTTATAAAAGACAAATGTTCAATTACTAGTCTGTCTGCTTCTCTAGAGAAAATAACTGGATTTCATTTACATATTTTAATGCTAATGTTTTTAATATTGCATTAAAAATGCAGGATAGAAACATCAAAATGCAAATAAAATTCCCCAAATGAACATAAAAACATACAAGCTATTTTAAAGTGGATTAACCTTTTATTTTCTATGAAGATACACTAACGTTTAAAAGTTTGTAAGATGTTTTTTTTTTAAGAAATTAATTCTTTTATTCAGCAAGGATGCATTAAATTCATCAAAAAATTACATTAAAGGCATTTGTAGTGTTACAAAAGGTTTCTATTTCGAATAAAGTGAAAATAGCAATATATTCTATTTACACTAAGTGACAATAGCAGCATTTTCTTAGCGATATGCTATTTACACTAGGTGAAAAAAGTGATAGATTCTATTTACACCTTGTAAAAGTATCAGTTCTTTGCAGTAAGAGTAAATAGTAATTAGATGCTATATATTGGCAGATACTATTTGTACCTCAATATTTTTGTACATTAACAGGATACAATAATATCATAGCGTGTAAATGATTATATTTATTAAAATTATTAAATGGATGCTGCCTTATTGGGAGAATGAAAACCCTCCTTACACCTTCCCCTAACCCTACCCAATAAACACTTTTTATTAAACACTTATTCGCAGTTTATTTCCACTTTTAGATCATTATTTTCTTTTCTTTTTTTAAATAAATGCGAGCTTGGCAAAAGGCGGATTCGAACCTGCGTCGATCGCGTTAAAAGTCAGGTCTGTGACCCTTACTCGCTACTGCTGCACAACTAAAGAAGTTGAATTTTGCACATCTTTTTTAAAACTTGAGTGGCGGTGCCTGAAATTCGTAGTACCCTGTGTTTTGCAAACACCTCTATTTTTAGACATTGGTAAAACGTATAGATCAAATGATCTAATCATTTGATTTGATCTGATAAAATCCAACGTCACCTGCTTCCACATAATGCTAGTTATTAAAATGTGCTTTTGCCTGCTGAATAAAAAAGCATCATCTATAAATACTATGATCTGATTTTCTCCATCCTCCCCGATTCAAAGGAAATGACAAAGAATAGCTGCCTCTCATCCAGTCACCACATCATGGGTCCATCAAATCGTCATCTCTCGATATTCTCACTCACTTTCTTTCTCTTTCACTCCATTTCCATCTCTCTCTCACCCAATCTCATTTTTAACAGCATGTCTACAGTCACCCTCTTACATAAGAAGTATTTTTACATATTGCTAACAAACAACATGGAACAAACAGGAAGTTGTTACTTAGCTTCATTCTGACTTCATTTCCTCTATATCAGACTGAATAATCAGAGAGGCCCATGTGACATGGAGAACACCTGAAGCTTCAGCGTGATCGGGACGATGAGCACAATTTAAAAGCAAACAGATGTTCTGTGTGTCACTCCATTCAGAGATGAAGGCATGCTGTGACTGACAGTGACGGGAACATGCGCTCAATTTTCACACCCCCGCAACAGTTTTCTCTGCCAAAGATTTCGGACGACAACTGCACGTTTACCGGCTTCCGACCTGTCGTGTGTTACGGCAGAGACATCCTCCTTTGACAGCTAAAGAAGATTTTGACAATCACAATGGTTTTATTTTGTTGTTGTTGCTGTCATGGCAAAAGTTTTGTCACAAAGGAGTGGAGGCAAGTCTTTGTGACTTTGAGTGGGTCTCAATTGGTGGGTCACAGGTCTGATAAGGTCAAAAAAAGCAAAAAAAAAAAAAAAACACTAAATCAAGTCTTAAAGTAATACATTTAACAAGATGCTAACACTTAAATGGGTTAAAAGTCAACATTATTTATATGGCAATCAAGAGAAGGCCACATACTATATGTGACTGACAATTCTGACTATACTATATCAATAAAACTTAAGTTTATTTCTCAGAATTCCGAGTTTTAAAGTCAGAATTGTGTGATATAAAGTCAAAATTGCATAATATAAAGTCAGAATCGTGATATATATAGTAGCAATTCTGACTTTTCTTTTAGCAATTTCAAGTTATCATGCAATTCTGACTTTATATCTCACAATTCTGACTTTTTTCTCAGAACTGCGATATAAACTCTCAATTGCAAGTTATGAACTCAGAATTGCATGATATAAACTTGCAATCACATCTTATAAAGTCAGAATTGCATGATATAAACTTGCAATCACATCTTATAAAGTCAGAATTGCATGATATAAACTTGCAATTCTGACTTTTTTTCTCAGAATTGTGAGTTTATATTTCGCAATTCTGACTTCATAACATGCAATTGCGAGTTATAGTCAGAATAGTGTATAGTCAGAATATCACACAATTCTGACTTTATATCACACAATTCTGACTTTATAACTCACAATTCTGACTTTATATCATGCAATTCTGACTTTATAACTCACAATTCTGAGTTTATATCACACAATTCTGACTTTATATCATGCAATTCTGACTTTATAACTCACAATTCTGACTTTATATCATGCAATTCTGACTTTATAACTCACAATTCTGACTTTATATCACACAATTCTGACTTTATATCATGCAATTCTGACTTTATAACTCACAATTCTGACTTTATATCACACAATTCTGACTTTATATCATGCAATTCTGACTTTATAACTCACAATTCTGACTTTATATCATGCAATTCTGACTTTATAACTCACAATTCTGACTTTATATCACACAATTCTGACTTTATATCATGCAATTCTGACTTTATAACTCACAATTCTGACTTTATATCACACAATTCTGACTTTATATCACGCAATTCTGACTTTATATCACACAATTCTGACTTTATAACTCACAATTCTGACTTTATATCACACAATTCTGACTTTATATCACGCAATTCTGACTTTATAACTCACAATTCTGACTTTATATCACACAATTCTGACTTTATATCATGCAATTCTGACTTTATATCACGCAATTCTGACTTTATATCACGCAATTCTGACTATATATCACACAATTCTGACTTTATATCACACAATTCTGACTTTATATCACGCAATTCTGACTATATATCACACAATTCTGACTTTATATCACACAATTCTGACTTTATATCACACAATTCTGACTTTATATCACGCAATTCTGACTTTATAACTCACAATTCTGACTTTATAACTCGCAATTCTGACTTTATATCAAGCAATTCTGACTTTATATCTCACATTTCTGACTTTTTTCTCAGAACTGCGATATAAACTCACAATTGCAAGTTATGAAGTCAGAATTGCATGATATAAACTCGCAATTCTGACTTTTTTTCTCAGAATTGTGAGTTTATATCTCGCAATTCTGACTTCATAACATGCAATTGCGAGTTATAGTCAGAATAGTGTATAGTCAGAATATCACACAATTCTGAGTTTATATCTCGCAATTCTGACTTTATAACTCACAATTCTGACTTTATAACACACAATTCTGACTTTATATCACACAATTCTGACTTTATATCACGAAATTCTGACTTTATAACTCACAATTCTGACTTTATATCACGCAATTCTGACTTTATATCATGCAATTCTGACTTTATAACTCACAATTCTGACTTTATATCACGCAATTCTGACTTTATATCATGCAATTCTGACTTTATAACTCACAATTCTGACTTTATATCACACAATTCTGACTTTATATCATGCAATTCTGACTTTATATCTCACAATTCTGACTTTTTTCTCAGAACTGCGATATAAACTCACAATTGCAAGTTATGAAGTCAGAATTGCATGATATAAACTCGCAATTCTGACTTTTTTTCTCAGAATTGTGAGTTTATATCTCGCAATTCTGACTTCATTACATGCAATTGCGAGTTATAGTCAGAATAGTGTATAGTCAGAATATCACACAATTCTGAGTTTATATCTCGCAATTCTGACTTTATAACTCACAATTCTTACTTTATAACACAATTCTGACTTTATAACTCACAATTCTGACTTTATATCACGCAATTCTGACTTTATAACTCACAATTCTGACTTTATAACACACAATTCTGACTTTATATCACACAATTCTGACTTTATATCACGAAATTCTGACTTTATAACTCACAATTCTGACTTTATATCACGCAATTCTGACTTTATATCATGCAATTCTGACTTTATAACTCACAATTCTGACTTTATATCACGCAATTCTGACTTTATATCATGCAATTCTGACTTTATAACTCACAATTCTGACTTTATATCACACAATTCTGACTTTATATCATGCAATTCTGACTTTATATCTCACAATTCTGACTTTATATCATGCGATTCTGACTTTATATCTCACAATTCTGACTTTATATCACACAATTCTGACTTTATATCATGCAATTCTGACTTTATAACTCACAATTCTGACTTTATATCACACAATTCAGACTTTATATCATGCAATTCTGACTTTATAACTCACAATTCTGACTTTATATCACACAATTCTGACTTTATATCATGCAATTCTGACTTTATATCACACAATTCTGACTTTATAACTCACAATTCTGACTTTATATCACACAATTCTGACTTTATATCACGCAATTCTGACTATATATCACACAATTCTGACTTTATATCACGCAATTCTGACTTTATATCATGCAATTCTGACTTTATATCACGCAATTCTGACTTTATAACTCACAATTCTGACTTTATATCACACAATTCTGACTTTATATCACGCAATTCTGACTTTATATCACGCAATTCTGACTTTATAACTCGCAATTCTGACTTTATATCAAGCAATTCTGACTTTATATCTCACATTTCTGACTTTTTTCTCAGAACTGCGATATAAACTCACAATTGCAAGTTATGAAGTCAGAATTGCATGATATAAACTCGCAATTCTGACTTTTTTTCTCAGAATTGTGAGTTTATATCTCGCAATTCTGACTTCATAACATGCAATTGCGAGTTATAGTCAGAATAGTGTATAGTCAGAATATCACACAATTCTGAGTTTATATCTCGCAATTCTGACTTTATAACTCACAATTCTTACTTTATAACACAATTCTGACTTTATAACTCACAATTCTGACTTTATATCACGCAATTCTGACTTTATAACTCACAATTCTGACTTTATAACACACAATTCTGACTTTATATCACACAATTCTGACTTTATATCACGAAATTCTGACTTTATAACTCACAATTCTGACTTTATATCACGCAATTCTGACTTTATATCATGCAATTCTGACTTTATAACTCACAATTCTGACTTTATATCACGCAATTCTGACTTTATATCATGCAATTCTGACTTTATAACTCACAATTCTGACTTTATATCACACAATTCTGACTTTATATCATGCAATTCTGACTTTATATCTCACAATTCTGACTTTTTTCTCAGAACTGCGATATAAACTCACAATTGCAAGTTATGAAGTCAGAATTGCATGATATAAACTCGCAATCATATCTTATAAAGTCAGAATTGCATGATATAAACTCGCAATTCTGACTTTTTTTCTCAGAATTGTGAGTTTATATCTCGCAATTCTGACTTCATAACATGCAATTGCGAGTTATAGTCAGAATAGTGTATAGTCAATATCACACAATTCTGAGTTTATATCTCGCAATTCTGACTTTATAACTCACAATTCTTACTTTATAACACAATTCTGACTTTATAACTCACAATTCTGACTTTATATCACGAAATTCTGACTTTATAACTCACAATTCTGACTTTATATCACGCAATTCTGACTTTATATCATGCAATTCTGACTTTATAACTCACAATTCTGACTTTATATCACGCAATTCTGACTTTATATCATGCAATTCTGACTTTATAACTCACAATTCTGACTTTATATCACACAATTCTGACTTTATATCATGCAATTCTGACTTTATATCTCACAATTCTGACTTTATATCACGAAATTCTGACTTTATTACTCACAATTCTGACTTTATTTCACACAATTCTGACTTTATATCATGCAATTCTGACTTTATAACTCACAATTCTGACTTTATATCACACAATTCTGACTTTATATCATGCAATTCTGACTTTATATCTCACAATTCTGACTTTATATCACGAAATTCTGACTTTATTACTCACAATTCTGACTTTATTTCACACAATTCTGACTTTATATCATGCAATTCTGACTTTATAACTCACAATTCTGACTTTATATCACGCAATTCTGACTTTATATCACACAATTCTGACTTTTTTCTCAGAACTGCGATATAAACTCACAATTGCAAGTTATGAAGTCAGAATTGCATGATATAAACTCGCAATCATATCTTATAAAGTCAGAATTGCATGATATAAACTCCCAATTCTGACTTTTTTTCTCAGAATTGTGCGTTTATATCTCGCAATTCTGACTTCATAACATGCAATTGCGAGTTATAGTCAGAATAGTGTATAGTCAGAATATCACACAATTCTGAGTTTATATCTCGCAATTCGGACTTTATATCACACAATTCTGACTTTTATAACTCACAATTCTGACTTTATAACTCACAATTCTGACTTTACAACTCACAATTCTGACTTTATATCACACAATTCTGACTTTATATCATGCAATTCTGACTTTATAACTCACAATTCTGACTTTATATCACGCAATTCTGACTTTATATCACACAATTCTGACTGTATGTCATGCAATTCTGACTTTATAACTCACAATTCTGACTTTATATCACACAATTCTGACTTTATATCACGCAATTCTGACTTTATATCACACAATTCTGACTTTATAACTCACAATTCTGACTTTATATCATGCAATTCTGACTTTATAACTCACAATTCTGACTTTATATCACGCAATTCTGACTTTATATCACACAATTCTGACTTTATGTCATGCAATTCTGACTTTATAACTCACAATTCTGACTTTATATCACACAATTCTGACTTTATATCACGCAATTCTGACTTTATATCACACAATTCTGACTTTATAACTCACAATTCTGACTTTATAACTCACAATTCTGACTTTATATCACGCAATTCTGACTTTATATCACGCAATTCTGACTTTATATCACACAATTCTGACTTTATAACTCACAATTCTGACTTTATATCACGCAATTCTGACTACGTTGGTCTAATTACATAAAATTTTGACACAATACCCATAAGTGTAATACTTCTGTACTTACTATACCCCCATGTCAACTGTCCTTGACTTTGAATAAAAATAATAACCTTGAAGAAACTAGCTCTTTATTATTTTTAAGGGATGCCCACTAAATACCAGACATTCTTGATGTAGTTCATAGGATTGTGCACCAAACAGGTTAGTCTGTTTAAGCAGCGCAAGAGTTTGAAGCTGGACTAAGGTGCTTGAAAGGCAGCGGCGTTAAAGGAAGTGCTCACGAAATGAGCTTTGGAAATTAGAGGTCATGACCTTGTTCTGAGTGCTGGACCTCCTGCAATACAAAATAACGCCTTCCTTTCTGTAGTACCCAAATGAAAAGTCAGAATTGCATGATATAAACTCCCAATTCTGACTTTTTTTCTCAGAATTGTGCGTTTATATCTCGCAATTCTGACTTCATAACATGCAATTGCGAGTTATAGTCAGAATAGTGTATAGTCAGAATATCACACAATTCTGAGTTTATATCTCGCAATTCGGACTTTATATCACACAATTCTGACTTTTATAACTCACAATTCTGACTTTATAACTCACAATTCTGACTTTACAACTCACAATTCTGACTTTATATCACACAATTCTGACTTTATATCATGCAATTCTGACTTTATAACTCACAATTCTGACTTTATATCACGCAATTCTGACTTTATATCACGCAATTCTGACTTTATATCGCACAATTCTGACTTTATAACTCACAATTCTGACTTTATATCATGCAATTCTGACTTTATATCACGCAATTCTGACTTTATATCACACAATTCTGACTTTATGTCATGCAATTCTGACTTTATAACTCACAATTCTGACTTTATATCACACAATTCTGACTTTATATCACGCAATTCTGACTTTATATCACACAATTCTGACTTTATAACTCACAATTCTGACTTTATAACTCACAATTCTGACTTTATATCACGCAATTCTGACTTTATATCACACAATTCTGACTTTATATCACGCAATTCTGACTTTATATCACACAATTCTGACTTTATAACTCACAATTCTGACTTTATATCACGCAATTCTGACTACGTTGGTCTAATTACATAAAATTTTGACACAATACCCATAAGTGTAATACTTCTGTACTTACTATACCCCCATGTCAACTGTCCTTGACTTTGAATAAAAATAATAACCTTGAAGAAACTAGCTCTTTATTATTTTTAAGGGATGCCCACTAAATACCAGACATTCTTGATGTAGTTCATAGGATTGTGCACCAAACAGGTTAGTCTGTTTAAGCAGCGCAAGAGTTCGAAGCTGGACTAAGGTGCTTGAAAGGCAGCGGCGTTAAAGGAAGTGCTCACGAAATGAGCTTTGGAAATTAGAGGTCATGACCTTGTTCTGAGTGCTGGACCTCCTGCAATACAAAATAACGCCTTCCTTTCTGTAGTACCCAAATGAAAGCTTCAGCTCAGAAAACTCAATCTAACTCTGCGGCACCTGATTCGAAAGTTTCGCTGACCTTACGACTCATATGATGTATATAGTGTTATATCACATTATCTGTAGGGCATAATAAACCCACTGTTGGGGTAAAAACAGCCCTTCCTGTTGTACCTCAGCTGTTAATACAGTGAATCATTGGGCCATATCTTGCAGCCACTATGCATGAACAAATAGCTGACCGCTAATCACCTGTCCAGATTTGCCTGCACGAATATTAACTGACATGATATGCTCTGTGCCTCTTTTATTATCGCACTGCCTCAATGCAAATAATGCGACAATTAGAGTCTGTATCTGTGTGAAAAACAGCGCCTGGTCTTTGTTTGCCGTAAAGTGGTGCATTGTGAATACTTCAAGATCTATAATGGGTATTATATTCAAAATGGAGCCTGTCTCGCATCCTTTTTAAATCACCACTGTCCTCAGTCTACAGAAGTGCAGCATTGTCTTGACTGCAATGGCTTTTTGCTATTGTGTCCTAAACGGTGCTATATTATACACGCTGTCACAATTTTCACTGCAAACAGCTACAAAACAATACAACAATGCCCTGCTGTCTAACGGCTGTGGTGGGGCTGTTTTAAAAGGCATCAAATGCAGCTCAAGAATCACACACAGCACTCAAGCTGATACACAGTGCTGTGCTGAGCGATTTCATAATTACACAATGAGTTATTGGGTTGTTGTTAGGCAGTCAGCTTTAACCTAATTAGCACTGAACCCCAATGTTCCCTCGTAGCTGCATGCATACACTTCCACGCAGACAATGTGTGCATAAAAAGCTTGAATCAGAGTTGATTTCAATTAGAGTCCATTGACAGAATGCAACTGAAGTTGTGAGAAATCGTGCTTAGAAATACGCAATGCTGATTAACTTATGCATCCTAAAAGTTGTTCATAGTGGCACCAAACAGAATTGAAAAAAATAATAATACAAAGATAATAAATACTTCAAAACATACAGAAGCACACAGAGACTAATACAACATATTAAAGACTTATCTTGCATGTATACTATATGACACAACAGGCATCTCTCAATTATCATTGATTTGCAATGAATAATGAATTGCATATATGAGCCATAAAAGCCTGATGTGTATGTGTATGAAATATGATACTCAACAAAAAACACATGCAAATTGAGGACAGAAGGCATAAAGTACAATGTGTACAACAGGTTTTTCAGCAAAATGGTCATATTGATAATTTATAGGCCCTAAAAATTTGTGAAATTAAATATCATACAGTAGGCTAATATATCCATAAACAGCAATTATACTTATTGTTCAACAGAATTTTAAAAATAATGTTTACTTTAAGTTATGAGAGAATAAACGTTTTACAAATTTGGCTAAAATGTTGCCAAACAAGCATTCTTTTTTCAATAAATTTATACACCCAAAGGGGTGATGTATCCTGGGGATACAAACATTAAAATCAAAAATAAAAGTCATGTTTAAAAAAATAAAAATAAAATAAAACAAAACATGAAATTGTATTATTTGTGTCCTATAGAAGATGCAAAATCGTCATAAATTAATTTTCTGATTTCTCTTTATGGTCTTGCCTTTTTAGGGTTAAAAAAAGAGAATAGTTATTTTAAATTGCAATAATATTTCACATATTTCACTGTTTTTACTGTATGTTTAAACAAATAAATGCATAAGAACTCCAAACTTTTGAATGGTGGTGTTATTTATCATGAAAAAACAAAACAAAACAAAACAAAAAAATCTTAACAAAACAATCTTGAAATCTTGAGTTATTTTCAGTTTACCCAGAAAACATAGGGTTTACCTGGCAATTTTCAGATTTTTTTCTCCCATTATAAAATTATATTGTAAGTAATAAAAACAATTTAAATTAAAACTGCAAATTGTATAAAACACTGAAAAAACAAAACAATTGGCAACAATGCAAAAAGCAAAGATGCGCTTCTTATTGTGTATCTTTATTGTATTAAATGAGACAACATGGCTCTAGTACAGACAGCCAAAATGGCCTTCCCGTTGAATTTAAGTGGTACATTGCTACAGTGCAAATATAGTGGGTTTTGAATTGAGTTTATAGGAAGAAAAAGTGAACACATGATTTGATATGATCTGATACCTAAAAAGCTTAGATTGTGAACCAGTCTGTTAAGCTTCATTTGATACAGACAGTGAAAGGAACCTTTTTAAACTGGCTGTCTGTCTGATGTTAATGGCATTTTGAAAGCCCATTTTATCATTTCCACTGCATCTGAGCTCAAGATCCGAAGTGAGAAAAAACTCTTAACACCATCAAACTGAACATTACAGTCCATGTCTACCCGTCTCGTAATGGTGAAAGTAAAGTGGACAGCTACTCCTAGAACATTTTGTCTATCTCTTTCAGACGAACTGAGAACTTTTCGTCTTATTTATTTCCTTTCTCAGTTCTATAACGTGTCTGATTAGTTGCTTTGGCGCCAACATTATAGTACTCAAACAAACCAACCCAATTAAAAATCCCACATACAAAAGCAAGAAAGCATAAAAAGTTACCCTAGTCGTGCCGACAGCACCTCTCTCCATCTCTCCATTCATAACCTAATCAGAGATTCCAAGTGCATTTATGTAAACAAATGTTGTTCCCTCAAGAAGCTCTACTTGAGCACCTGCTACATCTGAGCAATCACATTTGTTTCTAGTCTGAGCAATGAACAGCACGGATCACTTCATTACAGATAATGGAGGGCTCTCTGAATACTAGACACCATACACAAGGACAAAGAGAGGAAAATGACTGTGCTTCATGGTTCTAGACTGTAATGTAAGTACAGCTAAACATATAAATAATAGACTCTGCTTTTTATGTATTATTGAATTAAATGGAAGAAAGGTCACTGATGATGATCACATACATTAAAAAATGTGTCTCTCTCTCAGTTCACAGTACTTTAAATATGTGCGGCAGTCAAAATGACTCATTATCAGCCCAGACAGAATATGCAGACTTTTTCATATTTTTCTGAGCTAGTTTTGGGGGAAATCTGCAGAATTCCGTGAAATGGATTTTAATATGGTAAAAGTAGAGAGTGCTTTACTGTTATTTAGAGCTGAAAGCATAATAAAATTAGTCCAAATATGTAATAATGGAACAAGCAAGGCGCAGAGGAACTAATGGTGGACATTCTGATTATGTGGATATCTGTGGAGCTATCTGCTATCTGCAAAAGTCCTACAGGCACAGAAAAAAAAAAAAAAAAAAGTTAATAATAAAATACTTTTATAGTGGGAAAAAAAATTGTATTAACTTAGAAAAATGCCAGATAAACCCCATGTCTTCTAGGTAACTTGAGAATAACTCAAAGTTGATTTATCAAGATTCTTTTTCCATTATGATTACAATAAATAAGCGAAATACACTACCATTCAAAAGTTTGGGTTTGTAAGAAGGGTCGGTTTAATGTCTTTTTATTTGATCAAACATACAAAACAATAATATTGTGAAATATTATTATTATATAAGTGGGTCATTGACGAATAAGGTTTTTAAAAGTGTAAAAAAAAAACAACGGAGATATAATTAATTTTATATAAGTTTTATTAAGTGGAAGTTTTATTAAGTGTTAATGAGATTATGTGGTTTTTATAATCAATTAACACTGCTTTTGTCATTTTTTACAAGATGGACAAAATTTGTCACTAAAAAAGTCATTCGGTTTAACCAAAATTTTGGTTTTACCGAATGACACTTTTGGTTACACCAAATGACAATATTTTCAAACAATGCAAACAGGCTGATATCTAGCTAGCTAGCTAGCTAGAGGACAATCAAATATTTTATATTTAGTACAACTTTTTAAAATATTACAACATTTTCCACGTTTTATTGCGATTGTACCGAATGACCTGCATATGAGCAAGTGAAAACATGAATTTTTCAAATAGTTAGGAGAGAGTTAGTTGCTTTGCTTCATGACCATGTGGTCCTTTGCAGGTGTCTGAATGATGTCACATCCTGTCACATGATACTGACCGCATGACTCGATCCAAAATGGTCCCTTTATATTGGTTACTCCAAATGACATCAATGAAATTAATTTTTCTGGACATTCTTTCTCATAACAAAGCAATGACTTCTACACATAATTTTAATACCATTTTGCACTATGTTGATATATGATGTTATAAAATCATGCAGAATAAAAAAATATATATAATTTTAAGGTATATTAATCAGAAATGAAATGGCTGTATTGACCTTTGGACGGTTAAACCGAATGACCTTTGATGCTTCAAAATCTTTAAAATACCTTTATATGTAGCAAAATATAATTAAAACCTTCTGGATTCAATAGAAGATATCTAGTTGTACTACCTTACATACTTTGGATGACATATCTTTGTTTTTTATTATTATTAAGGCCTTTGGACAAAAAAAATGACCTGTCACATCATTGACCCACGTATGTATTATATATTATTATAAAAGAGTATAGCAAATGCTGATTAGATGCTCAAGAAACAATTCTTATTATAATCAATGTTGAAAACAGTTGTGCTGACTAATTTGTGGAAACTACAATTTTTTCAGAATTCTTTGATGAATAGAATGTTCAGCAGTGTTTATTTAAAATATTTTTATTGACTTTTGATTAATTCAATATATTCTTGATAAATGAAAGTATTAATTTCTTTAAAAAGAAATAAATTAATCTAACATATCAACTAATGGTGTGATTCTGAGATGGGACAATCTGTTTGTCTGAACAATGACAGGCGAGGCAGAAGGGGCACTATTGTTCTATGACTAGTACCATTGAGAGAATCTTTTTACCTGTAGCTGAAGCTCTTTCTCCACAACCTCCTGAGTCTTAGCTATCAGCCTCCGTTGCAGAGAATGAATCTTCTGTATCAATTCGAAGGTGCTTGGATCAGTTGACTAGACAGAAAGAGAAATTCTAAATAACAAAATCTGTTTTGGAAGACTTTATTGTTTATATGACTGTTTCGGCAACAAGCCAATGTAAGCTCATACCTCTAGTTTTCTCCAGCGGTGTACATTCAAGGGATTGTTGAGCTCATCTTCTAGAGCACGACATCTTGTCCTCTCTTTCTGCAGCTCCCTCTGCATATGTAACACTTCCTGTCTGCCATCAGAACAAAAGCACACCAGTAAAGTAACTCTGGCTCTGGTTTTCAGACCATAATAAAAGCAACAATAACCTACTAATTTATAGTCAGTCATTTAAAGTCCCTTGCGTTCTGGCAGGACGTAACAGCACTTTGAAAATGAATTTGCACGACAGGATCTAAAAGCCTGCACTTCACTTATTTACTTATGCATCACAACCGGCACAAACAGGGAAATGCAAACAAGAGGGTGAATGGGAGTGAGTGGGAGAAACAAATCTCTTGGATCTCATATCGACAGGTTATGGCTCACAACATAATCCTAGCTGACCTTTTCATCTCTGCACCAAGCTTGTTTGAAAAGACACTTGTCGACATTCATGCTTTTCAACAGACGTACAGGATACATTCTAGCATTCTGAGCTGCTTTATGGTTTATGTGCACATTCACTGTGTAATCTCACTGTTTTTTGGTTAAAGCTGACATGAAATGGAAGTTGCGGTAGTCTTTTTTCCCCCTTTAGTGACATATATCCGAGTGAAACGGCTCTTCAAACAAGAAAAAAAATGTAGTGTGGGACTTGATTTTGTCCATCAGGAATTGATTGGATTGTTGTCGCTTGCTATTTCTGTGATCTCGTGAGTGACAGGTAAAAAACAAAAGAATTATCCATTTCGATTTTGAGGTGACTTTGATAGTTATAAGATACATCAATTTTGTTTTCAAAACTAGTTTTTTATGTTTCGAAGAAAATCTGAGCAGTGTTTTCCCGTGCAAACTTCAAACATGTTGTGGAATGTAGCCAGGGCTTTGCTACGCAGTTGCTAAGATGTTTTGAGAGGTTGCTAAGTGGTTGCTTATAATATTCGTCTCAAGATATGGCATGGGTCCCTTCCTCAATACAAGATGACTCTATCATCTTTTTTTATCATCTGCCAGTAAAATATACGTCTGATCATGAAGAAAAGTAATAACAAACTTCACCTTAGCTGGTGCTACTATTAAAGTGAGTCAAGTGAAGTATGTGGCCAAGTATGGAGTCCCATACTCAGAATTTGTGCTCTGAATTTAACCCATCCAAGTGCACACACAGTAGTGAACACACACCCGCCGGTGAACACACACCCGGAGCATTGGGCAGCCATTTTTGCTGCAGCGCCCGGGGAGCGATTGCCTTGTTCAAAGACACCTAAGTTGTGGGTAATGATAGTGGAAGAGAGTGCTGTTCATTTACTCCCCCCACCTACATTTCCCGCCAGTACTGAGACTTGAACAAGCGAACTTTGGGTTGTTCATTGCATGAATTGCGCAAGGTGAATCTTGAATTTCACTAATGAAGGGGAATGTAAAGCATTAGCATCAACCAATGATCAACCAGTTCTCTAAAATAGCTCAGAGATGCATGTCATGAATCTTCATTTGGAAAGCATATATAGACAGAGCACAACACAGAGTTACAGTTTCTTATAATGGAAGAACAACAAGGAAACAATCAGGGTCAACAGCCGGAAAGAAGAGGAGGAGTAAGAATGTCTGGAAAAGTAGATAAGGCGAAGGACACAGGCACGTTTCTGATGAAACAAGGAGCACTACTGTGGACCATGTTCTCAATCATGACCTTACAATAGCTGAGATGGGTCAAAAGGTGCAGCCGAATGCGATATATAGAAGAAAAAGACAAGATTATATACACTGTATATATGTATACATGTAAATTGTACTGTAATTTTTTGACAGACCAACAGTAAAAGTCTTCTGCAATCAATATCCTATATACAGTAATGTGTCAATTTGTACTGTTAAAATTGATATATGCATGAAAATGCATGATTCGAGAAATGTACCAAAGTGAATGAGAAAAACTGTAAAACAAATCCAGCCACAGCCAGTGTGTTCACTGGGTGCTACAGTGATTCAACTCTGCAAATAAACAACTTGAAAGCTCCATCAGCAAACCTATTAGCACTAGTGGCTTGCCAGAGTCTGGGAAAACCAAATTACACTATTTCAGCCACAATAGAAAAGCCTCTTGAAATACATTGAAAATAAATAAATGACAAAATCATCTCTAAAGAGACACACACACACACACACACACACACACACACACACACACACAGACACACAAACATCTTCCTGGCAGAAAAAAATGGCAGAAAACTGAATGAAAGGGGGATAAAATAAGAAAGATTTGACAAAATGTAAGGTCATTCTATCTAATATTTTGTGATGTGTGTGTGTTCATGTGCCTTCATAATCTTTAAACAAAGTAACTTCCCCTCCCTTTTGCAGCGACATCTCTTCTCTGATGATGCGTTTACTGGCACGAGGGTGGGGCAACTTGTCACTCACATGACATCACAGCAATAGCAAACCAAAACCATTAAACCAATTCCCAATGGACAAAATCAAGCCCCACCCTACATTTTTTCTTGTTCGAGAAACCATTTCACTCGGATATATGTCACAATTGGGTAGAAAACTGTATTACAACCTTTGTTTCATGTCAAATTTAAAAACAAACACTATGTTCAAAAAAACAACCACTAAATAAAAAATAATATATATTTTTTTTTTGATGCTATAGCAACTTTAAATAAGAATATATATATATATATATATATATAAAACCACAAAATTCCTTTAAAGTTTCTTTAAGGTGTATGTATTCTAGGATCCTAGAGGTGACAGAGATTTAACCAAATGAGTGCTAACCCGAAATGATACAATACTCTAAACAGTCTGATACGATACTTTAAACAGTAGGTCCTAGAACTTTTTTCTCTGGAGCAATGGAGAGAGATGGATGATGATATCGCACAGCTCATTTACCTGAGTGCAATGCAGGTTGAGTTTATGAGGGTGTTAGCGATTAGCATCAGTAAGTCATTTCCTTTGGGGGGAAAAATACGCTATTACCAAAATCTTCAGTGTAGTGTCATTTGTCTAGCAATGCAAGTAAACTGGAGATGTTTGTGCAAATGTTGTTGTGCTATGAAGACAGAAAGATTGTTTCTAAATACATGGATTGATTTCTCAAGACCTAAAAGGTCTTTTTTTGTCATTGATGATTCAGACAAAATCAATGTTGTTTGTGTTAGCAATGATTGAGCGAGAAAAATTGCCATTGCCAGTTTGCTTGCTTGTCATCTTTAATGTTTATAACTGTCACAGTGACTCTATTAGGTTCCAAAACCTACTGAACTACCTACGGAGACAGTATTTTAAGGTGGCATAGATGTGCTCCTTACACAAAGCCCATTTTAGACTGTAAGAAACTTAATTTTGCTGTGCATGAACAAACAAGCTCAGTGAAAAAGTAAGTGCGAGATGACGGATGAGTTAACAGAAATGCTTATTATGTGTACATTTCATTAAACATTAAACTTTTTTACCTTAAATTTGTGGGCTATTTTTTAATACTTAACAACAATGTCAAATTCAATTATGAGTCGACTTGTCCACGTGGTGCGTGGATGTAGAGTGGAAGCTATTACATATCTTGTGTTCATATTTAGGGCCTGAGTCTTTAATAAGTGTCTTCACTGATTAAAACTGATGGCAAGGCAAATAAACAAGACTTCAGGTGCTTTGATGTGAAGCGGAATCCTCTTGTACACTTGTTGCATCATTTGTCAGACAATGATGTACACAGACAAAACACACACACCACTTTTCTAAAACAGTTCAATAAATAAGACATTAATATCAACTTACATTTTAAACACAATATTTCCAGTTTCATTGCCTGTTTTTGTTCCGCCAGTGAAAAAGTTCCAAACAAATCCACAAAAGAACCGCTAGGTGCCTTCGAGCACCACACACAGTCGGTGGTGTTTTGTTCATTAATGAATCAAGTTTTTGAATGAATCAGTTAAATGACTCACTCATAATAAGAGTCAATTGTTTCATTCCTGAATGAATCATCTTTATTGAATGAATCGGTTGACAGAATAATTCAAATGCTGCATCCCAATTTGCCTACTTATACTACGCCCTAAAAGTACTCTTTCTGTGAAGAAAAAGTACATACTTTTGAGTGTGTAGCAAGAGAGTAGATAAGCTTTGGGACATACTATCACGTCATTAAATTGTGCCTTTAACGAACGCTCTGTTGCATTGTTACACTCAGCTGTCACCATAAACTGGCCAGCTTGTCAATCATCTTGTCACAGTTAAAAACCTCCACATTTCATTTAATTTAATTTCCAACCTTATTGGAGAAAAAAGAATTGATCTGTCAGTCGTGAGTCTTTCATGTGGAGAACTCTCCTCATGTGTTTGCATAATAATGCATTTGAAAGTTAACGGCCTAACAGATCTTTATAAAAGTCCACATTGTTGTTGCAGATAAAATATAACATGGATAACATTAAATAAATATTTTTTATCAGGTTAAATATTGATTATTATTCACTCAAACCCCTTTATCTCTAAATTTCAACCGTCAGTCGCACACATCCGCCATGTTTGTATTTTTTAACACTTTTTACTCGTGTTTGTAGTTCTGAACCGAATCCTCCTTCAAAGCGCAATGCGTTTTGAGCAATATTAGAAATTACAGTGTGCACGGATCCACGCTTTGAAATAGTAGACCATCTGGGGACTTTTGCCATACTCTTACACACTTATTGTAATCTTACATACTATTTAGGATGGATAGTAGGGCTGGAACAATACATCGATTCTAGATCTATACAATGAATCTGGATCGATCCTGATATTTTCTCTCCTGAATCAGTTCTGAGCTTAGTTTTAACAGCAGATGGCGCTCTAGGCTAGTTTTTAACCACACACTCTCAAACGCTCACGAAGAAGACTGCTGGACAGCGCTCGTGCGTTCGCTGAGTCATGTTAGTGGTTAAATATACTTGCACCTCGGCTCAGAATGCTTTTATGATGCGAGATTTGTAATTCGCTTTAACCTTTTCAAACTTTATGAATGATTATTTTAGGTTTTAAGTGGTGTGTGTAAAGGAACCGGCAGCAGGCAGTGTACGAGCAGTGTTTCTAAAGCACGTATAGTAGTGCCATCTGCTGTTGAAAAACTAAGCTCAGAATCTATTCGAGACAGAATCGCGATACATCGGAAAAAATCAGAATCACTCCAGATTTTTCGTATCATGAATCGAGATTCGATGTATTGTCCTAGCCCTAATGGATAGTATGCACATTGGGACACAGGGAGTGATTAATTTTGTTACCGAATTAATTAGCATTTTTTAATGAATAATTTGAATAAATGATTCTGTGATTCATCCATTAAAGACAGTCGTATGTCGCCACCTACTGGCATACTGATGTATTGCTCAGAAAGGGTCACTGGAAATTCCCACTCATGCACAGATGGACCATCTGTCTGGACTGCGGAAACAAAATGTATACATATTTTAACGTACATAAATTCAGTCTAACATTTCTGTGTTACTAAGGCCAACTGAATCAAGAAAACTGCTTTTAATAAGGCCTATGCTGTATGTCCTTCAAAACAGAAATCTTTTATTGGAATGCAAATTGTAAGCCACAATTGCCAGCACTACTTCCAAACATTTATCAGGTGAGCAGGAGTACTTTTTCACGGATAACTGATCACTCTGCTCAAGACAGGTCTAATCCGACCCTGAAACACTAAGACTTTTTTTCATGTTGCACATTGATTACTCTAGTGCTTGATGTAAGTTTCTATCTGGGAAATCCAGCATTTCTGTAAGCCATCACCTTTTCCTGGAGCTTTAATATAATACTTTTAGTGGCACTCAGTTTGATCTGTTCTTAACAAAAGCTTCTTAGCATTGGGTGCATACAAATACATGGCATGTTTTTCTACACTCAAAGGATATACTACATATAAGAAAAAGAATAACATAAAATGTGACACAGTAATTACTGACATCAGTGCTCATATTAATCTTAGTCAATGGTCATTTTACTGCACCTTACAAAGAACAATAGAGCCCTGAAAGGATTTCCTGTCCAGATTGGGGAAAATAAAAGCAGCCTTTCCATTTGCTTGCCTTTTGCTGGCTTTGGCCTTAATTTATGCATTTTAATTGTGTTTTTGGCAAAGCTTTTGTTTTTCTGTTCTCACCATTCTCTCTTCTCAATTGTATTTTGCATAAATACATCACTGTCCACTAAAAGAAAGCAAGCCATCCATCTTTCACCGTCAACAAATTAATTCTGCTGTGACAAATAAATAACTGATTTAGAATGGAAAAAAGGAACCAACATGCTTTTTTTCAATATGGTTCTCTTAGTGTTTTAGTTTGTATTCCTTTCTAGGCATCTTTGCTGTTGTTTCAACTGAGATCTGCATGAAGACATGGAAGGCAGGAAAAGGAGTGGGTTGGGGTATATAGATTGATTTATTCAGGAAGGCAGGGTTGATATCAGGGACTTAAACTTTAATCAACACGCTTATAGAGTTCAGGACTCTCACCCACACACACATTTCCCCTGTGTTGCGGAACGAGTTCTTTCCAGTGGCACCACACACATATTTGCATGCAATAGCAGAAAAATGGTATAAAACAAAAGGCAATGATGTCAAGAACTGGCTGTGTTACTGTGTACAGGACAAATTGTCATCAGCACCATTAACATCAGCATCCTCCTACTAACTCACCAGTCACAAACATTAAAGCGTACTTTGTACACGCAAGTCGCACATGCACATTGAATTTGTTTTGCACTAATTAGTTGTTCCACAAGGTGGAAATGAAACGAAACGAAACTAAAGAGACGGAACAACAACAACAAAACACCGGAGACTGCAACAACTACAGTCACCTGCATTGACAAGCGTTTGTTTTGAGATAGCCGCAGCTTTAGTTTAAAAAAAATACAAAATTTATGTCGCTTATAACTTCTGAAGAAAAATAACGCAGACACTGGACAAAGATGAAACTTTCTAGAGTGCATGTGTCAACCGCCTGCGTTCATGCATGCTATCAAATAGAGTAAACTTTGAAAAGTACAATACGCTACCGTACGCACACAAAAAAAAAAAAAAAAAATACTTTGGGCTTAACAATCAAAACTTACGGACTGCAGCTTTAATATAACTCTGATTGTGTTCATCAGAAAGAAAAAAGTCTTGAGGGTGAGTAAAGCTTGGGCTAATTTTCTTTATAAAGTGAACTAATCCTTTAAACAGTGGAGGATGGTGGGAGTGTTTGGGAAACCTGTTTGGAAACAATTGGAAAGAGCTAATTTAGTGTGTGTTCACACTTGGCAGGTTTGGTTAGATTTGGTTAGTTTAAAATAAACTCTGTAGCAATTACTCTGTTAGTGCGGTTCATTTGAATAAGTGTGACAGCTGCCATCCAATCCCTGGTGTGCACCAAACAAGTGGACCGAGACCCACCTCTTTGGTGTGGTTCGACTGAAATATGGACACAATACTCAAGCCTGGTTCTTCTACTATGTACACATACACAACAAGCACTTTAGCCCAGCATTGTTTTGGATGTTCAGTAAGTTCTCTTGTAAAATATACGTCATAAAAGCTGTTTTTCTCTGTTTTGTATCTTTAGGTTCAGTGTTAAAAACGACTTGAGTGTAGACGCTAAGTGAACCAGGATTAAAATCATTTTCTTTTTCTGGAATACTTGATTTTGATAGGGCAAATGACAACTTTTTGGGAAAGTAATTCTGCAACAAGTTGGATAATCTGCAGTCAGCTGGTCATTACTGCAAAAAAAAAAAAATTCTGGATGATGCAAGACCCCTCTGCTTCAGTATTTATTTTGCAATAATGACTGGCTGACTGCATATTATGCCTTGCTTAGACTTTTTTTTTTTTTTTTTTAGCAAGATGGCATTTTTCTGTCCCTCATTTGAATCAGAGTTTTACCAGCTTTCACCTACCATGTGTAAAGACTGCTTGCATAAAGCCTCTCTTATCTACAGGATTGAATCTTTGGTTTGATCGAACAAAGCAGCCTATTATGGCATGTTACAAGTAAGGCTCAAGGTAGCTCAGCTAGCAGTTAGCCAATGCTTAAAGAACGTTTATTTAATGCTCATGAAATATTCATGCTGATCTGAATGGAAGCGGATTACTGGTAATTCGTCTGTTAGGATGCCACTCAGCAGCTTTTTAAGTTGCCATCTAATGCACCAGAGGATGAGAGGAAGACATGTCCTGTTCTGTATGCTTCACCTAGTACAACCAGATGTGGATAAAAGAAAGAGTAACCACACATAACCACACATCCATTTTTTTAAAAGCCCACGAAGTGAAATAATACCAATAGGCAATACCATTTTTCAATATTGGCACTTACATTGATTTATCTAAAAAATTAAACTTTTGTAGTTTTTCCACACTAATCACAGCAGAAGAACATTGTTGCCCGAGTCAGGTACCAAAATTTGCTAATAAATAAATAAAAAAATAAATATTATATTATATTATATTACTTTTTTAGCACCATGCCATGCAACCCTAGTGTGCAATGCAGAGTAAATGTACTTTATAATATAACAGAGTATGATCTAACGTACTTCAACACAGTTCACATTTGCCATGTTGCCACGTAATTTTCTCCTTTTTTAATTCATAGAAAATGACACATTTCAATGATATACTGGCTTCTGAACTAGAAATGTTCACGGTTAAAAGAGGAAATAGAGTAATAAAGGTAGAAAGGATGGAGGACAAGTGCTACTGGGCACTGGTGTGAGACAGATATGGAGGAAGAAAGAAAGAAAGAAAGAAAGAAAGAGAGCAGTTACAGAAATGTGCCTACAGCAGTACACATATAAAACAATGAGCTGTGATAGAGTCCAAGGCCTCTGTCCGGAAAATGTGCACCAGTGAGCTAAAATGTCAAAGGTAAGGTCTATCTGTAAGGTCTATCTGTAAGGTCCACACCCCACCCCCCACCTCTCTCGTTCTGTTTTTCTTTGTATTCCTGTCCATTTTTCAGAAAAGCAATTATATAATGTTCCTCTAATGCAATAAAAAACAGGGGGAATGGAGGGGAGGGGGAAAAGTTCGAGAGCAGTAGAACATGTACTAATGCTCGTGAAAGAGATGTTTTAATTGACGTGAAGTGCACGTAAGGTTAACCATGTGATTCAGGCAGAGTTAGCCAAACATAATTTATTTTGGAGTATGGGCTCTTTGAAATCATTTGAAATGGAAAGACCTCCTCATTACAGTAGACAAACACCCAACGCAACAATTTGCTTCAAATCTGGATCAAAGAAAAAACTCATACACACATAAACACCATCATTGGTCCGTTCTCTGTATTGTTCATTCCACTCTGTGATTTTAATCTTCTAATGAATATTCCAGGCAAAATTCAACAGAATTTAGTTCATTATAGCATAAATTATCATGGTCTCATTTACTGAAAAAAAATTAGTACCATGCAGTTCATGTAAGAACACAAGCACTGTCTGGGAAGCTACTTCCCAAGCTGCAATTTCTACTGCAGTCAATCTGCCCTGTCAAAAAAGTAGATAGTTACACCACAAACTATTAATACTTTTAACCCCGGGTTATCGTCACTCTAAACACCGCTTTTAACCCCCGGGTACAGGAGCGTTTCTCACTTGTAATTTAGAAGCGGGGTTAGCACCGCTTTTTACCTGGGGTTATGAAACCCTGCTCCGTTTTTTTGGACAACCAATCACGTACTCATATTTGCCTGCTTTGGGCAGTCACAGAAACACTGCGCATTAAATATAAACAGTAAATTTGGCATTTGAGAGGGAAAATGTCAAATGCTGACAGAAAACGTGACAATTTGAGTGAAGAACCTTTATAGTCCGAAATGTCCATTCAGTATAAACTTGATAGTACAGTCGGGAATACGAAGATGCACAATCCAAGAGCTATGTAAACAGGTTGCATGCTGAGTTCATCCAGTCAATCACACTGACACCGCAAATATGCAAATAAGAAGGTTAACCCAGGATTTAGGAATGTACAATGTGAAACATCAGCTTATGAATACCCAGGATTAATTGTTAACCCCGGGTAAATTAAGAGCAGTGTGAAACATGAAGCAAGATAACCCAGAATTTTTTTTTTTTTTTTTTTTTAAGTACCCCTCAGAGCAGCATGTGAGAAGTGCCGTACACAAGAAAAAGTGAGGGTACCCTCCAGATTAAAATATAGAAGTACCGGTGCCCAATTCCAGCATTGATGACACATGATGACCTGGTGGGTAGAGTGAAAAGTCTGAGCATGTATCTATGTTTGATTTAAAATTGCATACATTATCATTATGTACATGAGCCTTGATTGCAATCTCTTTTGAGAAGCAGAGTTCATTTGACTGTCATTATTAAGAAAATGGTTGCATTTACATTCCAATCATTCTCTCTCTCTACTGAGTGGATGTTGAGACGAGTAAGTTTCCTTGGTACATTTGAGTACAGTTCTTATGGACCAGAGGAATTTTCATCCATCTTTTATACAGCTTTGTGGTTCTGTATAGCACAATTTAATTGCTAAGTTGCACAGAGGCAGGGAATTATTTGTGACAGAATCACAAGCTTGCTGATAAGAGTTCAGGGGCCCATGACTTGACGAACTAACACAGCGGCATCAAGTCAAAACTGTCACCCTGGCACCTTCCGCTTCAGTAGGTGACAACAGCAGTACAGCAACTCTCCTTAGGTCACTCTACAGGAATAGATGAACTCCCATCTGAACTCTTTTTAATCTTTTTAGAGCTTCATTAATACAGACTATTCTGAAATGTTACATGAATCTCTTCCTGAATATCTCTCTATGAAGTGGAATTGATTCCTTTAACGCTACAAAGTAAACTCAGAAGTACACTATTGTATCATAAGTGTTTTTTGTTCCGTTATCCTGAGAAGCATGCATTTTGTAAGCTAACTGCTTGCAAATAGATCTAGCACTTTTATTTCTGCATTTTTGCAACCGCATGCTGACAATTACTGTTTTTTCGTTTGTTTGTTTTACTGTTTTTTTTTATAAAATAAATACAGCCTTGTTGAGCATAACCAACTTCTTTTCAAAAAATCGTAAGCAATCCTGAACAATTTTTGGAACTTTGTATTGTAGCACTTCTCATATTACTGGAAGAAACTCGGATGTTGTCGCATTCTTTATTTGTAAGTCGCTTTGGATGAAAGCGCCTGCTAAATGTATAAATGTAAACACAGAAGGATGTCAGTTCCTCATGAGACTTTCCTTTCATAGACTTGTCCCAGAAACCCTAAAGCCTAAAGGAAATATTTCTTCACACCAGGCACCGATATGCTACAGTCAGCGTCTTTGAGGGAACTACATTGCACTGATGACAGCAATAATGACTAAAATTTGCCACCTGTTTACCAGGGAGGCTTGTATATCTGCAGAGTTCTTGGCATCCAAACTCGGCATCAAGTCAACCCATCTGGCACAGCGGCTGCTGACTAGTCTCTCTGAAACCTTACCACCAGCTTACTGATTCTCACATATGTTTCAGAATATAGGAATAACATGTCTATGTTTTCCGTTAAGAGTTAAAGGTGCTACAGGGCATGGCTGGTTTGGAGAGAGATGTGACTGCTCACTTTTTAGCAGATAGATGCATTTAACATTTATAGTCTTTTTGAAGGGGGAAAAAAAGCTCTTTAAAATGAGACTGCCAATCCAACTGCAGCCGACTAGCAAGAAAATTATGGTTCATGGATGGGCTGATAAAAAAGAACTAGCCCTTCCGTTATCTCAGAGAAACACACAGTAGTTTCGTTCTTGAATGAATCCCCACTTTGAACTATTAATTTGAGTAAATGATTTGTGTGAATCATTTAAAATCACTCATTACGACAGTCACTTGTTTCATTCAATAGGCTTGTTCAAGATGCATCGGCAAAGTACAGCGAGAGCAATTGGAGATCATACGACTCCTTTCGCTTTTGAATCGCTCTTGCGGTACTTTGACGTCATACACCGCTCGGTCTGCGCAGCGCTAATGCATCTCAAACAAGTCTATTGATGAATTAGAGCTGTGAACGAATTGAGTGAATGATTCAATGACTCACTCATAAAAACAGTCGCTTATTTTATTCTTGAATAAATTAGTGTTGTGAACGAATCATTTAAGTGAATGATTCATTGGCTCATTCATAAATATAATACAATAATACAATATAATACATAATACAATTCACCCTTCGCTGGGAGTTTTATTGACAGGCAATATGACCAATCATAGCAATTTTGTCTGACAAACAAACCAGACAGGAGAGTTAGTAGATTAACATTGGTGGACTTGAACTTGAAAAATGGTGTATACTGACGTCTTTCCATGGTTGAAACAACATAACTTCTGATGTACATTCAAGTTTATGTCGTGCTAAGAAACACTAAGAAGAGATGATTGGTTTATGTGTCGCCTGAACTGAGGCACTACAGCGATCTGTCATGACACATTAAAGAGGCACAAAACAGTATTTATTGTTTGAATTTCCTTAAAGAAATGACAAAATTTGAAAGCTAAGACTTTGTTTCATACCAAATGTAACCTTCTCTGTCTTGTCTGTCGGTGAGTTGTCAGTGTCCTCTTTGCTCCGTGACGTATTTTTCACCGCGTAAGAACATGAAGTGTGGCGTGAGAGCGCCATGGCTTGTCGGACATAGCAAAAGTAACTAAGGGGGGCGGGTCTTTGCGAAGGATCAGTTGGTTTGTCCATGCTTGTCACATTTGAAAGAAGAAGAAAAAAGAAGAAGATGGAGAAGGTCTCTTTCAGTGTCTCTCTTATTCTCTGAAGAAAACATTTGGTTAAATTAATTGGAAATGCAAATGGAACCAGTGGAAATTTCTGTACAAAATTTAGGCTCACTGAATATTTAGCAACTTTGCAATGGCCTGAGAGATAGAAGAGAAACCGCATGTGATGTCATCACCACCTCACGTTACTAAAATAACCAGCAGAGGGTTAGTAAAGCCTTCTATTATAGATCTGACTTTAGATGTGAGACCTGCCAGTGCTTTACACAGTGAGCAGTTGCTGCCTCCTTTTTACTCAGCCAAGAACTCCATTAAAAGTGATGTTTATCGCATGTCTTTTGTGACAAAAAAGTGACTGTTATTGAGAGTGGTGAATTGTGGCTTTTGAAAATATCAATAAACTGCTCACTGGGACGATACTGACAAGAGAATTATCTGACAAGCCCCCAGTTAGTTTCATCTCTCTGTGCCGTATGTACCTTTGATTGAGGCATAATCGTTATGTCATTATACCTCTAAAGAGTACATGAGTATTGCAGAAAAGCAATCAAACACTTGTGTCTATAATGTTTTAGAGTGTTAGATGTAAAAATTATTGACTATAGCTTTTGAATGCAGTACATCTGTGCCATCAAAGTATGACCGTGAATCATAAAATGGTTCAAAAGTGCATCAAGTGTTTCACTTATTCAATATTATGCCAGATTACTTGCCATACTGCAGTCTACATGAACCGTTAACAGCTTTCACACAAACCAAGTGAATCGATCTCTGACGTCAAACATGCTTTAGTGTGAAATCGCCCTAAGCCAAGTCTTAGTGTGCCAGTGCAACGTGAAACAGAAACATATGTCCATATGTCCATATGTGGACAAATACATTGAAAAGAAATGACATACTGTAGAAACTACACCCCCCTGTAGTTACCTGAGGTCCTCCACATTTGAGACGGTCTTGTTGAGGACGGTCTTTTCTCGTTTTTGCTTCTTGATCTCTAGCTTCAGGAGTCTGATATCCTCCACTCTTTCGTTGTAATGAAGATCACCCTTGTTCATGATGGACTGTTGAATTCTGATCTTTTCGTATAGTAGTTTCAGCGCATCGTTTCTCTTCACCAACTGCGTCCCCAGGAGGTCACGCTCACTTATCACCTTGATAACAAAGACATAAATGCATGTACAATAAATAAATAAATGGAGATAAAAGGCAACATACTAAAAAATTAGTAGTAGTCATGTAGTCAATACCAAAACCAGTAATACTTCACTATCTTGTCAGTTCATTAATATATTGATTAAATATAAAAACTGATATTATTACATTCCTTTTATTTTAGTATCAACTTGGTACCAAAGTTCTGGAACTTTTTGACACCTCTACACTCTTAAAAATAAAGTTTCCAAAAGGAGGTTTTCGCAGTGATGTTATAGAAGGACCATTTGGGGTTCCCCAAAGAAACTTTTAGTGATCAGTTCTTAAAAGAACCATTTTTTTCTTAGTGTAAAGAACATTTTAATAACATTTGTTCACTATAAAGACTCTAAAGTTGACTTTAAAGAACCTTTTGTGGAATGAAAAGGTTCCATGGATGTTAAAGGCATAGATATGTATCCATAGATGCTACATTCGACCGCTCCAGACACGTCGGCGTGCCCATCACCTTGGAACGGTCAACGTGTCATCACTCACAGTAAGAATCATTGAGCAGCTTCTGGTTGTGAAACCGGCGAGATTTATATTCCTGAAGAAATGGTATAACCACTTACAGTTGATAATGTGTTGGTTTGAGTTTTTATATGTATTAACTCAATATTATGTTTTTAAACTATGATAACCTTTTAATGTAGTGTTAGCTAATGCCTTCGTCTTGTTGTATTGTGTTAGTGTAGCAAAATCATCTCAGCAGTTTATTGATATTTTCAAAAGCCACAATTCACCACTCTCAATAACAGTCACTTTTTTGCCACAAAAGACATGTGATAAACATCACTTTTAATGGAGTTCTTGGCTGAGTCTATTGCAGATATACACTATATTGCCAAAAGTTTTGGGACACCTGCCTTTACGTGCACATGAACTTTAATGACATCCCATTTTTAATCCGTAGGGTTTAATATGGAGTTGGCCCTCCCTTTGCAGCTATAACATCTTCAAATCTTCTGGAAAGGCTTTCCACAAAGTTTAGGAGTGTGTTTATAGGAATTTTTGACCATTCTTCTAGAAGCGCATTTGTGAGGTCAGGCAGTGATGTTGGCGAGAAGGCCTGGCTCGCAGTCTCCGCTCTAATTCATCCCAGAGGTGTTCTATCAGGTTGAAGTCAGGACTCTGTGCAGGCCAGTCAAGTTTCTTCACACCAAACTCGCTCATCCATGTCTTTATGGACCTTGCTTTGTGCACTGGTGTGCAGTCATGTTGGAACAGGAAGGGGCCATCCCCAAACTGTTCCCACAAAGTTGGGAGCATGAAAGTATGAAGCATGAAGAGTTCCTTTCACTGGAACTAAGGGGCCAAGCCCAACCCCTGAAAAACAACCCCACACCATAACCCCACCCCCTCCACCAAACTTTACACTTGGCACAATGCAGTCAGGCAAGTACTGTTCTCCTGGCAACAGCCAAACCCAGACTCGTCCATTGAATTGCCAGACAGAGAAGCGTGATTTGTCACTCCAGAGAACACGTCTCCACTGCTCTAGAGTCCAGTGGCGACGTGCTTTACACCAATGCATCCAACGCTTTGCATTGCACTTAGTGATGTAAGGCTTGGATGCAGCTGCTCGGCCATAGAAACCCATTCAATGAAGCTCTCTATGCACTGTTCTTGAGCTAATCTGAAGGCCACACAAAGTTTGGAGGTCTGTAGCTATTGACTCTGCAGAAAGTTGGCAACTTCTGCGCATTGTGCGCCTCAGCATGCGCTGACTCCGCTCTGTGATTTTACGTGGCCTAACACTTTTCGTGGCTGAGTTGCTGTTGTTCCCAATTGCTTCCACTTTGTTATGATACCACTAACAGTTGACTGTGGAATATTTAGTAGTGAGGAAATTTCACAAATGGACTTATTGCACAGGTGGCAACCTATCACAGTACCATGCTTGAATTTACTGAGCTCCTGAGAGCGACCAATTCTTTCACAAATGTTTGCAGAAGCAGTCTGCATGCCTAGGTGCTAGACTGTATACACCTGTGGTCATGGAAGTGATTGGAACACCTGAATTCAATGATTTGGAGGGGTGTCCCAATACTTTTGGCAATATAGTGTAGATAATCATACATGCATCTAACTATGGTTGCAGATGCTCAGTCAATTTGCTCTGTTCACGGACCGGCTTTGACCGTTCCAAAATGGTGGATGGCTTACATATATATATATATATATATATATATATATATATATATGGATAAAGGTTCTTCATATAACCATACATGGCAATAAAGAATCTTTATTTAGAGTGTACAAGCATCTGTGAGAAAACTATTAGAAGTACTTTCACCTCTGACTGAGGTAAGATGATATATTATAGAAAAAAAGGCAAGCCAGTGTTTATGTGTTCTCTGCAAAGATTTGATGACTCAGCAGGGCTGGATAAGGATAATAGCCAAAAACTTCATGCAACATAACAAATGTGTTGACGGTTTGGGAAAATGTCTTATAAAGAAGTTTTAGAGTCTTTTACTTGTAGGCGTTTGTTTCCTCAGTGGTTTTAATAAAAAGACAGGGAGAAAATGTATGGAAGGCCATGTGCAATAAATAAATGTAACATTCCCTCATCTAAATAAATTATGTGTTACTGTACACACCATATATACTGAAAGGATATTATTAAAATGGCATATTGACTTTCTTTCTGAACTTTCACCAAGCTACACTGTATGGATACAATTCTGCATGCCAAATGCAGAACAGCTATATGTATCTTGAATGATGTACATCATTCAATTTGGTTTAGAGAGATCAGGGATGTACAAACGATGAAGCTTTATGAATATGAGTATGAATAGCCAGAGGAATGTGAAAACTGGTGTCAGCAGAGGCAATTTGGACAGATTGCCCTTTGAATTAGCTAACCTTTACTAAAGAACCAATGTCAGCAATGTACAGCAGCAGATATTAACATTACATTCACTTTATGATCTTTATAGTGGCCCAATTGACTTACTGTACCAAAGAAGGAATACTGTATAAAAAAAAAAAAAAAAAAATGATGTTACGGATTGTGTTAAAATGTATTTATGAATACATTTTTTTTTTTTTTCAACTAATATTCAAGGGATAATTCACTGAATGCATTTATCTGACAGCCTAAAGTAATCTAAGGGCAAACTCTGAAACTCTTCTGACTTTGATACATAAATATAAGGTATTAATATTTTAAAACATCATTCTGCTTCACTGCTTTAAAAAAAATAAATAAATAATAAAAGATTGTGCCGAAATACTTTTTTTTTCTTTAAGGTATTTCAGCTTTTCAGTGAGGCTTTTTAATGGCTTTTTTATGGCTTAGACATTTTAAACTTGAAGCCCCTAAAGAATATAAGAATGAATTTTTAAACTGAAAATATGTTCATCAAAAGATGCATAAGAGCATCACATCAGTGCCTGCTATTTGAATTTTTTGTCTGGTCAGCTGGTTAATCAGGTTCGACTGCTGACTTACTGAGATCAGAGACTCTAAATGTTTCAAAACGCCAAGACCAATTTAGGCTTCCCCAGTGAGTCAATTTTCTCTTGCTATTTTAAAGAGAGGTTGACCCAGGTCCCGCTGGACATTCTCAGAAGTGAGACTCCAGATCTAATGACTTTTGAGTGAACCTAGATTACTCTCTTTCATCCTTAGCGTAAACATTCTAGTGAAGAAGAAACACAAGGACACGCAGACACAAGGACTCACAGAAACCTTCCACCTGTCTGTACCTGATCGAGCTCTCTTTTCTGCCGGATCCTCTCAGCATCAGCCTCTGTTATGATCTTCAGCAGCTTGCATTCCTCTGCCTCCTGTTTCTCAATGAACTGTTTTGTCTCTTGAGCCTGTTGCCTCATCTTCTGTAGCTCAACCTGTAGGAACAAGGTGATCGGTGCAAAAGAGAACAGAATAAAAGTTAAAAACAAAACTGGGGAATTATCTTTCTATTAACTAGTGTTCATTTGTATACACATTTTTATTTATTTTTTTATTTTTTTATCATGCAATAATCACAAATTTTAGCCCATTTAAATTTATTTCAACAATTATTTAAAAATTCATTTTAGCCAACAAAAACATTTTGGTTGACTTCAATGTGCAAAGTCCTTTTTTTCTTTTTTAAATATAATTAAAATCAGTTCATTATAATTATGCATATATTTTGGTCTCATATTGATTATTGTTGACAAAGTCAAAAAAACATTTGGGAATTAAAATTTTTAGTAACTATAAGTAGTCTCAGCCTCAGATGTCACGCCCATGGACCGTTGGCTGAACATCACAAAACTGGAAACACTTTTTTGTAGAACAGTTTTTGAATTCTACCGGATTTCTGGGAGACGTGTGTGTCGCATTCTTTAACCCCCTCATGGAAGAAGAAACCATCATGTTTACAACTATGACAATTAGTGCTTATCAGGATCAACTAAA
The DNA here is from genome assembly GCF_019924925.1 of Ctenopharyngodon idella. Classification (NCBI taxonomy): domain Eukaryota; kingdom Metazoa; phylum Chordata; class Actinopteri; order Cypriniformes; family Xenocyprididae; genus Ctenopharyngodon; species Ctenopharyngodon idella. The sequence continues at coordinate 36,692,477 of NC_067220.1, forward strand.
TGCTGGATTTTCAAAAGTATGTGAAGTACAGCATGTGTAGTTCACAGCATAGTCATAGACATGACGCAGACCTAACTGTGATTGGTTGCTTTACATGTCAGTCAGATGGTCTCTGGATGGTCCTTAGCCAATGGAAGCTATCACTTTAGTTTACGGTCCAATTCTCACTACTAACTAGTTGCTTATTAACATACATATTACTAGGATACTGGCTGCTTATTAGTACTTATAAAGCACATATTAATTATTCTGCATGATCATATTCTACATCCCTTATTCCTACCTAATACCTAAACTTAAAGGGTTAGTTTACCCAAAAATGAAAATAATGTCATTTATTACTCACCCTCATGTCGTTCTACACCTGTAAGAAATTTCATTCATCTTCGAAACACGAATTAAAATATTTTGATTAAATCCGATGGCTCAGTGAGGCCTTTATAGACAGCAATGCCAGTGAAAATCTCAAGATCCATAAAGGCACTAAAAACATATTTAAAACAGTTCATGTGAGTTCAGTGGTTCTACTTTAATATTATAAAGCGACGAGAATACTTTCTGGGCACCAAAAAAACAAAATAACGACTTTTCAACAATATAACGATGGGCCGATTTCAAAACACTGCTTCGGAGCACCAATGTCACGTGATTTCAGCAGTTTAGCCGTTTGATAGAAGATCCGAATCACTGATTTGATTCGTAAAGCTCCGAAGCAGTGTTTTGAAATCAGCCCACACTAATTTGTGTCCTGAAGATGAACGAAGGTCTTATGGGTGTAGACGACATGAGGGTGAGTAATAAATTACATTATTTTCATTTTTGGGTGAACTAACCCTTTAACAACTAACTTACTAACTATTAATAAGCAGTAATTAGGAGTTTATTGAGGCAAAAGTCATAGCTAATAGTTAATAGTAAGAATTAGACCCTAATCTAGAGTGTGACCGAAGCTACTTTGGAGTCCAGACCTTCTGTTGTCAGTCTTAAAGTATTAGTAGACTGTCGGCTTAATATCTGCTAACACTTTATTTTGATGCTCCCGCAACAGACATTCTATGCAACTACATGTCAACATGATCTACTAACACTAACCCTTACCTAACAGTCTACTGCACTAACACTCTAATGAGTTAGTTGAAATTTAGGTTCAAATTAATGAACGTTAGTTTACATGCAGTTGTAGTCTAAAGTGGACTATCAAAATAAAGTGTAAGCAAATTTTCAGCAGTAATTTTGTTGACATATTTAAAGACCCCCTGTGGTGAAAATTAAGTTTTTAATGTTGTTTATATATCTGTGGTGTTTTTAATATGCTTTATCAGTCAACACCATTGCTGAGTATTTTCTCCTTAAAACTGAAGTGAAAAAAAGACAGTCTCAAACTCGCGGTTTGAAATCGCTGGTGTTTGTGACATCACAAAGTACCTTGTAACCAATCATGTCAATGTGCTGGCGGGCTTTAGCATATCATTAACACCAAACTAGCAGAGGAGTCTCGAGAGAAGCCAGGTTATCCCGATATATTTTTCTGTTGATATGAAAAATCATGTAGATTTAGCAAGATGGCGTTTGTATGATGTATATTACGATGTTATGATGAACTATATGCCTTTTTCCACTGACGCTCTGAGTTGTTCAAAGTGTTTGTAAGGATACTGATTGTTAGAAGGCAGCTGTCCAACTCTGAGGTGGCGAACGGAAACAGGGTTTGTGTAACATTAGCAACATATTATTAGCTGTTTGATAACATAGTCAAGCAAAAGGCTAATCATAATAAATCGAGCATTCTGCGTTAGTTCAGGCAGGCCTCGTAGTCAAGCTCTGCTATCAGCTCATTCGCAAATTCCAACCCCACCCATATCAGTTGATCCGATTCCTATGGACTCAATTGGCAACTCTCAAATAGGGCGCATTACTTAAAGGGATAGTTCACCGAAAAATGAAAATTCTATCATCATTTACTAACCCTCAGGTTCTTCCAAACCTGAATAAATTTCTTTGTTCTGTTGAACATAAAGGAATATATTTTGAAAAATGTGGGAAACTGAACAATTCTGGGGCACCATTGACTTCCATAGTATTTTTTTTTCCTACTATGGAAGTCAATGGTGCCCCAAAGCGGCCTGGTTACAAACTTCCTTCAAAATATCTTCCTTCGTGTTCAGCAGAACATAGACATTTATACAGGTTTGGAACAACGTGAGAGCGAGTGAATGATGACAGAATTTTCATTTTTCGGTGAACTATCCCTTTAAATGCAGCTTCCGTCTGTCTGCTTACTTGGATGCTTCCAATCAAGATAAGTGAAACGGTCTTTTTATGCTATGTCACTATCATTTTTGTGTGGTCTTCTTTATCAGTTCATTATGAAATAACAATACACAAGGTTTAATTCACGTGTCAGTGAACAGTCTGTTTAATACTACATATAAGAAGCTAGCCAATATGAGATTTGCATTTATTCAGAGACGAGCTTTGCTAAACTCTATAAGGGAAAGACGTTTTTCGCTTTGTATTCGCATATCAAACGAAGCTACAGCAATCATAGATTTTGTACAGCAGAATGTATAACAAATTCAGACTGCATATTAGCAAATATCACCAGCAATAGATCGCTAGCAGATTTTGCAGTTAAGTAGATGCTGTGTTTGCTTATTATTTGCACCTTAAGATAAATGCAAACAATGTATTCATCTATTTACATAGGAAGTATGCAAGCAGCTGCATTTCAGCGAATATATCTGGGCATATACTATTTCATGACTATGGGATGACAGTCATTTATGATAATGTAGGATTCATCAGCATATTGGTAGACTTCACTGCTGTCACGTAAAAATTATATATTATATATTGCTAATGCACATTAAGTCAAGTCACCTTTATTTATATAGAGCTTTTTACCATGCAGATTGTGTCAAAACAGTGTTAACAGGAAAACATTAGCTACACAGCAGCTCTAGAATAAATTCATGTCATTTAAGTAAGTTCAGGTCCAGCTAAGTAAGTTCACTATGTTGAAAGCTTTGAGTTAAGAAGCATTTTTCGGCATTTTTGATGAAAGCCTCAAACGCTTCAGAAAGCCTTGGTTCCCATCACTAATTTTAAAAGCTTATTGATGCAGCTGCACTTCCTTAGACTGCTCGGGCTAAGATTGAGTGGAGGGGTCTTTGCACGCTCTCGCTGCCATATGTAATTCATGAAATAAAGTGTTCATACTGCTGTGAGGACCGACAGTCAGTTGCACGCTGCTGGGTTTTGGAAGTGACACCTAGTGTACATATACGTGCACTGTTAGACCTTGCCAGGCTTTTTTACAGTAAAATACTGGCAACACTGTAAACTACAGTAAGTTACTGTAAAGATAACCATTCACTAAATTAAAACTCGAGTTACCTCATTTCATTTGCAGAAACAGACTGTCTTTAATTGTCTGACTGCCATTTAAATTTATAAATTAATATTTATATAATGGTAATAATGTGAGCATAATATTATTTTAAACTTATTTCATTAGAGTTCACTAGAAATATTTTAAATAAAGAGATTATCACTGAAACAGCAACTACACAGTCACTATCTGTTAAATAAAGCAACAAACAGCATATCATCAACAGCTCTTGATCTTCTCCTGAACTTAAGCACAAGCTCTATTCTTCAGCACTATGGTGACCCACAAGACTCATCAGTGTTGCCAGTATATAACTGTTTTTTTAACTTACAGTTTGTTACTATTAAAATATATTTTCTGGGTGTGTCTTTTTATCTTACACCTTTAACCCTTTCAACCCCACAGGAACATCCTCTAGTGTCGACACTGCAGTGAGATAATTAAGTGAATGTGTAAGTGATGATCAAGCATTAATGATGAACACCTGCTGTTAACAAGCAGAATCACTAAAGAGAAGAGGAACAACAAGAACAAAAAAAAAAGAGATGAGCAGAAACACAAGAACTACAACTGTCTTAAAGCCATTACACATTATTACACGTATTACTAACCAGTTTTACTTTATTTCTACAGAAGATCTTATTGAGAATTAACAGAAGTTTAACAGAAGTTGATGTTTAATTGAAAATGTTTGGTTTGATGTCACCATTAAGGAGATCAGCGTTTACTTTAGTTGAGATCTTGACCCTTGACCTTTTAACATCAGTTTCTTGGCTGTTTTAACTGTTTTTACAAACCACATTTGTTATGGCAGAAATGAATGTAGAGGGGGAAAAAAAAATGGTCATTGAGTGCTGATAGTTATTTATTGATGAAAATGTGTAGTTATTGATGAAAATGTGTAACTATAGTCTCTTGATTCACTGTGTTTAATTCCTTGTGTTACATTATTAACAGACTAAAGTTTTACATTACCACCACTGTGAAACCACAGCAAGAGTTCAAACAACAATCCATTACAATGAAGAACTTTTTTAAACACCATGCACACAAAAAAAAAAAAAAAAAAAAAAAAAAAACAGCTGCAGCAACATGTAGACACACACAGATATCAAAAATCAGCACATCAATCTCAACAATGGTGGCAATAAAAAGGACCATTCAGCTGCATAATTTATTCATGCTACAGTGCATGCTGGGAGTTTTGTACTATGCTGGCACCCAGCATGCATTACGACATTTAAATTTTTAAATGTCACCATTGTTGAGATTCATATGCTGATTGTTGATGTCTTATGCACTACATAACTTCAATATTCTTCTAAATAACTAAAACATTGCTGGATCTCATGCTTTTAAATCACTGACATAGTATAAATATAAAATACCTATGAAATCAAAGATTAAACACAGAAAGAGATCAGTGAATTAGACAAGTCCAAGATGATTACAGCATCACAACAGCCAAAAACACCAGATCAACTTTCTGTTGGCTTTTTCTTGCCATAACAAACGTTTTATAATCACTCAGTTACAGCAGCCAAAGAAAACTAATGATAAAGAGTCAAGAGCCCAACTAAAGTAAACACTGGTCACCACGATGGTGACTACAAACTTTACAACTACAAGCTCTACAAACTTTTTCTGCTTATCTTCTCTTTTTTCTGTTCTTGTTTCTCTGTCCTTCAGTGATTCTGCTTCAGGTGTTCATCAGTGTCTGAATTCACTCTCTTTTCATTCACTCTGTCAAGTGGACTAAATTAGTGAACTAATTTAGCGAACAGTGAATGAGGGTATATGGTGTGATTTGGAACACAGCCTCTGAGTGTCGACTTTGAGCGATGTTAACTCAGTATATTCCTGTAGGCTATTTCTCAAAAATGACAAATATTACCCAGAATGCATTGTTTCCTAGAGTATATTTCTGTTTTAATGGAAAATGGTTTGTTACTGTCAGAATTTGGTCATATTTTTACAGCAAGGTTTAACAGTGTGGGATTCACTATCAAAATGCATGGATTGACATAACATTGCAAGGGACAGAGATATGCCAAGTACTAATGCATTAATGTTAACTCGGACTAATAGTATAATAGAATATTAGTTTCAGAAGCTGTTGCTTGCTCAATTGTATCTGCATTAGAGCACCCTAACTAAATTCTGGAAAACTTCTGGGTTCCAGAACGGGGCTTGGCATTCCTGTCTAAACCTTTTCTTTTAATCTACGAATCATCAAACAAGCCTTATTTGTTTTAGAAGGGTGTTTACTTTTTTGCATAGATGTAGGAGTAAAATACAAGCATATAACAGTAGTGCTACGTATCAAGTTTATACAGCAGCAGCAAGCCATTTACGTAAAATTACTGCAACAGCATAGTGGACATGAGAGGATGTTCAGTAATGGGCTCTCTCATGTATAGACATTTACTGGGGCTCATTTACCCATGTGTTTTGGGCTTGTTTCAGCTGAATGTGTGTTAGACGCATGCTATCATCTGCTGTCCAAATGACCTCACATTTACAAATAGGAGTATAGAGGGTTTTGTTGTGATTTTGTGTTTTAATGGTCAGTGGTTTGCTAGTGTATGGCAATGAGCTGCTATCTGTGCCTGCTAACACTTTGTCAACCGCTCTGTTGTAATTGAATCCTATTGGAATAGCTGTATTCTGTGGGGTAACACTAGTCTAGAAACATTTTTCTTTGAGGAAACCGTTCATATCATTAATAAGCGACTCTCTTTAGTCCTGATTACAAACAGATTTGAAGTTGCCTTATTGGTTCAGTCATGATTAAATTCGTATTTCAAACTGCTCACATTCAATGCTTAAACAACCAAATTGCTGATTCTCTTCACGGTTTGAATTTCAGAAATTCCACCTTCTGTGTCCAGAGGCACTAGACTAGATATGACCCTTCAATATTATTTGCACTCTGCAACTCACTACATACGTAGTCATCTAGCCAAATCTACATTTAAAAAATGTACGTCTGCTTGGTCTCACTTCAGTTCTTCTGTGCCACCTTCTCCATAGCTGTACTGCCTTCAACCAAAAGTATGGTCACTGGCATCCAATTCTATCTGCGCTGCCTGGATTCATCCACCATCAGCGTACTAGAAAACCCATCTATTTGTTTCCTGCTAACGGGCTTTAAAAAAAAAAAAAAACCTCATGTCAATGATCAGCTTTTCCCTTTTGCTCACTGTTTTCTCAGAGGTGGTGAGTTTTCCACATGCACAGATTCTTTTAATCTGTCACATGACCTCACAATTTCTGATGTATTAATTTATTCGCACCACTTCATCATATTTCAGCACTCTAAAACTGATAGGAACAAGAAAGGTATAGTCGTTTTTATCTCTGAATCTAACTCTGCTTTTATCCTCTGTCATCTATGTTGGGCTACCTGGGGAGCCGCCCACAAGCTGGTCAGCAGGACACACTATTTCCCACGTAGGAGGGAAAGCCCATGTCCAGGGCCTCCCATATTGAATATCTATTTTTATCGTTAGCTCTAACTACATTTCTCATACTAGCTTCACATAACTTGATTTGTTCTTTTACAATTAAATTGTTGCATTGGCTTCCTAAAATGCTCATCTGGATCCTTTGCTGACTCTTCGACTTGGCAGGAAGAGCCAGGGAGGATTGCCTGGTGTGGTCTGTTTGGGGGGGATTTTGTGCTTCTCTCCCAGTTAAAAAATGGGAGGTTGTCCCCAGAAGCTGTTGCTGTTCCTGGTCTTTCATGGAGCTCATGAAAAGGACCTGGAATTTAGAACAGAGCCATACTGCCAAATGTAACTTCAGCAAAATATGCCAATAAAAAATGGACTAAAAAGTGGTAATTAGTAATTTTATGACTTAAGTGGTCCTGCCTGAATTACCATTATGTGTCCGATGTTGTAAAGAGCGATACCATTGTGCAGCATTTACCTCAGTAAGTTAAGTGAGTTCATCTATGAGTGGAAGCGAGGCTAATTTGCATATTCATTTATCTGCATATACTAAATGAGGCAAAGGTGTAAGCTATTTTAAGGCATGAAGAAAGTTCTTTCACAGGAAAAAACGTTTAAATATGTAATTTTGGTAAAAGGGATAAAATTATTGACTGCAGGGGGACTTTAACACTGCTATTAATATCCTTCTTAAAATTTAAAATTCAAATGCGCTTTACTGACATGATAAACATATTTACATTGACAAATCATTAGTAAACATTACACATACACGCACAATAGATGATCTTTGTAGTGGTTTGCATAAGGAGGATCGAATATGTCCCTGATTTATGTGTAGAGTGTGAGGTTCAAAAATACAATTGTGTTTCCTTCTCATTTTGTGTGCAGTTGGAGCACAGTATGTCCTCCTTCAGCAGCGAGGTCTGTCTGTGTCTGGCTTCTTTTGTGTCTGTTTGCTGAGTCTGTAAACATTCAGGAGTTTAAGTTCAGGGTTGGTCACAGTAGTCAGGTATGCTGACAATAGTTCATGGTATTTTCTATTACAATGTCCCTCCTTTTGTTGTAATTTCCTCCTGGAGTACAAAAGAAAACACAAAATAAAAATGGACTCTAATTACTCTACTAATAATTGCCCCTGGTTTTATTATGTGCAATTCATCAGTGCATGTTATTCTAGAGAAAACAATGTTTGTTTTTATAGTCATTCATCAAAATGTAATCATTTTCTCTGCCTCTTAAAAAGCTTTTGTTTTTTGCTGATGTATCCAAGGCAAAGCAGGCAGGGGAATAACTTTAACCAGTAATATTAAAGCCTTCACTCGTTCTTTTATTTTTTTCTCACCCTATAGTATTTCCTGATGAATACAATATTATGAACAAATTGTATCAGCTTTAAGTAGTTTTTGTTTAGTTTCATTATAATCTAATTTTGCTTGATAAAGTTTTTGTCCTGAGATCTTGGTTTGGTTTGGTTTGATAATTAATTAATAATTTTTTTTTTTTTTTTTTTTTTTTGAGAATATGTAGCTCTATCTCAGGTTGGTATGAGGCCATTTTAGAGGCCACAGCCATAATTGTATCCTTCAAGAGGCCATATTATGTCCTTTTACAAAGTCTTGATTTTGTTTTTGTGGTCTACTAAAATTCTAGTAGTGGCAAAGCGATGGTATGCAAGGGGTGCTTGTACACCCGAAATCCCATCATTTGCGAGTGTACAGCTCTTCATAGTGGTTATAAATATTATAAATATTAATATATGGCATATATAAAGATTATGCATGCAATAAGGTGAGCTACATGACTTCTCCTCCACTTTCTCTCACGCACAAATTCATAAGCCTACCTTTTAGAAGCGTGTATAAGGCTTTAAAACTTGTTATTCATCACCAGCAGTAAAGGTCGTCATCTTTTGTATTCATGTCTGGATAGTTTTATTCGTTTTGACATTTTTGTATGTACATAATGATGTTTTACATGTAGGCCGATGCCGCTCTAAGAGTGAGGTGTGTGGCACTACTAAGTTAATTTACATTTAGAATAACTACTGGGGTGGTAACTTGTTGATATAAGTGCAATATTTCCAAACGAATGTCCAAAAAAATAAATCAAATATTAAATCTCTCTCTTGGCACCCTGACTGTGCTGCCACCCTAGGCGGCTACCTAGTTTGCCTATAGGCCCGCGCATGCCCTGCTTGGGTGGGAATTATTTAAATGAAGAATAGTGTGACGTGTACATTCCTGGAAGAAAACTAAGCAATTCAGGTGTTTTAGGGAGTTCAGAAACAGTGCGCACTGATATAGATAATAACTCCCTTTGGAGTGATTTTGTGCTTTGTAACTTTTTCACCTTTTTCATGCTCAAATAGCAACATTACACACTAAAGAAAGTTAAAAATGTAAAAAAGGGTATTATCTGGTGTTCTATGCTGCATTCTTGCAGAATTCTGCCTGTGTTTTTGTCCCATTTAGTATATTCTTCTTTGTGTGCAGACTTCACATGAAGAGAGAGCAATATGCTCTATTACAGATTCAGTTAATTTAGTCTGATTCTGATTGGGATGTCAGTTTTGATATTCCTTTTGTTGGCAAACAAGGCTCTTTGTGCCTTTTCCCTCATGTCATTCAACGAATGATGTTTCAACCAAGTTCAATGTAGGTTTGTGCATGATTGACAAGATAACGGCATATCAGAAATCAATAATTTAAAGGGGACATCGGATGCAAAATTCACTTTTACATGGTGTTTGGACATAAATGTGTGTTGGCAGTGTGTCTGCACAACCACCCTATAATGATAAAAATCCACCCAGTGCTTTTTTTTTAATCCCCACAAATCATAAGCACTTTGTCATATCAAGCCGTTCACAGATTCTTGGCAAAGTAAAGTAAATTTGCACAGGCCCCTCCCAAGACTCTTGACAGACACTGCCATTTTAGCATAGACCCGCCCTGAGTGAGCTGTAAACAGTTGCCATTGTTTCGACGCCGCGCAGGTGTAGACAAGAATGTCTCCAAAGCAACTGAAGCGTTTTGTTATTGGATATAAGAATGAACATAGCAGTCGTCCTTTACTCTTGGCGGATCTACCTATATGCGTTTATGTCTGCGCTAAAAAGTTTGTTTTGCTAAAAAGTTCCTGAAGGATGAATCAGTACCTCCAGAAGACGTGAGTAACGTTATAGGTTTTTTTTATGAATCTTTGCAAATTGCCTTTCTTAATAATGTGCTAGTTAGCAAGTTCCACGACGAATGCGGCTAAAGTTAATACTTTTTACAGAAAATTTACTGTATTTTTTATACAGTATTTTTTGTTTTCTTAAATTACAAACAAATGTATGTAAAATTACAAAAATAATAAGTAATTAAACAGTAACAAAACAGTTAAATGATCAAACGGTCATATGAATGGCAGCCAAAAAAGAAAAAGAAAAAACGTAAAATTAAAGTAAAATACCCTAATTTAATAAACTGAAAAACACTGTTATTTTACAGGTAATTTCTGAATTATTACAAATTAAATATCTTCACTTTAAAAAATATCATTAAAAAAACATCAATGACTGGCAGCAGCGGCTGCCAAACAAAAAACATTAAAGTAAAATATCCTAATTTAAATAAAGTGCAAAAAACTTTAACATAAATTTTCTTTAAATGTTAAAAAACACTTATTTTACAGGTATTTCCTGATTTAATTCAAATGTCTGGCAGCAACAGAACATTAAACTCTAACAGATCTCTAAAGGTCTCTGCATCTTCAATTATCACAAACCAGACTTTATTTATTTCATCCTAAACTTCTTAATGAGAATTAACAAAGATTTAGATGCTGATGTCTTATTGAAAAAAAAAAAAAAGTTTGATGTCACCATTATGGAGGAGAGCGTTTGCTTTAGTTGGGCTCTTGACCCTTGACTTTTTCACATTAGTTTTTCTCTGACTGCTTTAATTGTGTGTTTCTAATGCATGTTTGTTATAACAAAAAAAATGCAGGAAAAACTCTGATCAGATGATTTTGGTTGCTTATTGAATCAAATTTTCTCAAAGTATCTTAACTGTTAATTTCATATTATTTACTATAACCTTGTGATTTCTGATTTTTAAGTCAATACGCAGAAAATGTTTACAGGCTTTTTTTTTTTTTTTTTCTTTTTTTTTTTTTTTTAGAGCAGAGACATCAATAATTAACATATGAATCTCAACAATTGTGACTTTAGTAGCTTGTTTTGTGACGTTCAGAGTTGATCTGAATTTTTTTTTTTTTTACTGTCACCATCATTGAGATTCATACGCTGATTCTTGATGTCTGTGTGAGTCTACATGACCTTGATAAAGCATTTTCTGTATGATGATTTAATAAAACTGTTTATAGTGTCACAGCACTGCAATAGCTTTGGCATGTGAAATTACAGCAAATATTAAACAATTTAGTCAGAGACCACATTCTGACATATCAGACCATTTTATGATAGCTATATCACCAATTAAAAAGTGACCAACATCATCTGATCAGAATTTCTCTTGCCTTTTTTTTTTTTTTTTTTTGTTATAACAAACATGTATCAAAAACACAAAGCAGCCAGAAAATTACTAATGTTAAAGAGTAAAGGGTCAAGTTCAACTAAAGTAAGTGCTGACCACCAGAATGGTGACTTCAAACTTTATTATTTTATTCAATAAAACATCAACATCTAAACCTCTGTTAATAGGAACTTTAGTATGAAATAAATACAGTCTGGACTGTAATAAGTGAAGATGCAGAGATCTTGAGATATCTGTTAGTGTTTAATGTTCTGTTGGGATTTAAAGAGTTTCTGTATCGTGTATTTTGTGGGTCACCATTGTGCTGAAGAGTAGAGCCTGTGCTTCAGTCCAGGATGAGCCAGAAAACGTTGGTGTTGTGCTGCATGTTGGTTTATTTCAGAGGCAGTGACATACAGTTACATTAATTCATTTATGTGTGCTATTTCTGATTAAATGCAAGAGATTCATATGTTACAGTGAATGTGTTTTGTTAGTAATTATTCAGGATATACCTATAAAAGAACAGTGTTTTTTTTTTTTTTTTTTCTGTAAAAGTGTTTTGCACTTTATTTAAATTAGGATATTATACATTTATTTTACAGACTTTGTTTGGGAGCTGTTGCTGAAAGTCATTTGACCGTTTTTTTGTTTTTTTTAAGATTATGTTTTGCAGTGAAGGTGCTTTATTGTAATAATTCAGGGGAAAATGAATATCTTGAAGAAATTATTAAAAAGTGTAATAAAATGAATAAACAAGTAGTCAAAAAACTACTTAAATTATTTGCATATTATTGGCACTGCATGACTCTTGGATTCAATGCACTCTGACTTTAAGAAGCAGGAGGCCTGTAATTTAAATTAGCTTTACAGTTATTTCATTTAGACTTAAGCATGTTTTCATGTACGGTTTTAAATGGCTTATTAAAATGACTAAATTAATATTAATGACATAATAGATGCTGACAGATTAGGCAGATGCCTTTTTTTCTTGCCAGTTCATATTCACGAGACATAACCTGCTGTGTTTACACTGATAACTCGACAAGACAAGTATTTTGACCTAGAAGATAGGATGTATGTCAGTCAGAAGTTGTGCAAGAGCTTAAAATGTTGCAGTGAGTTTTCCTTGGTGGGAGAATGTAGTATTCCATAAAGACATCTGACTTCAAAATCAATCTCTGTCTCTCACCCCTCTTTGACACGTATTTGGTCGCCTGCGGCAAATGCAGTGGGGTAAACATATAGGTTTGCCAAGAAGGTAGAAAACAGATCCAAAAAAAGTGGATGGGAAAGATAAAAAAAGAGACAGAGGGAGGATAGGCGTGAGTGCTTTACACTTCATTTGATACCAGTCTTAACCTTTATCCCCTGAGAGAGAGGAGGAGAAAGCAAGAAAGGCAGAGTCAGGCTGTAGGAGCAGCAGGCTGGTTCTCTTAAAGACCAAAGATCCTGTTCAACACCCAGCTCAGGTGCACTCCAAAAGCCCACGTCCCAAACACTACATAGGCTCATGTTGATATGCACAGTGAGTGCTGAAAGTTGCTTTTAAAATTATTTTTTTTTGCATATCTGCCTCTTTTTCTGAGTTTATTTAGCATTTATTTGACCAAAAATACAGTAAAAGTTTTCAAACTAACATTTTCTTGAAATACAGTAAAATTAACATTAAAACTGTCTTGGATACTTTTTTCATGCTTTCCCCATTTCTATTGGCTACGTTTAGCCCTGTATTTACATTGTTTTACCCAGAAATAAATTTTTACCTAAAGATATTATCATCCATTATGAAAAAAAAAAAAAAAAAAAAACTAAACAAATAAGTAATCATAATATATATATTGTGTCTGAAATTTTCACCACAATTTTTTTCAAAAGTGTACTTGGTAATCAAGGAGCCTGAGATGAAATATTTGATATGAGGTTTAAAAATAAAAGGAAGTTTAAAAAAAAAAAAAAAAATGTTTTTGTGCATCAATCAAGCTGTAATTTTGTAAAAAAAAAAAAAAAAAAAGTATGGAAATGTCTTTTCATTGTGTGCTTTTAGAATACATAAAATGCTAGCTATTAATAAGCCATAGCATAATAAGGTCACTGTGATTGACTCCTGGAACAACATTTCTGTCCGAAAATTTAGTCCTAACCATATCCCTACCCCTAAACCTAACCCTACCCATAACTTATCCCTAAAATCAGTGGGAAATGATAGATGAATAACACTGATGTAGAAGCACCTAACCCTGGTTGTAAGCCTAAACTTGACATAAACTCTAAACTTGTCTGCGGCGAGAAGCAAACGGGGCAAAGAGCCATGGGAACGGAGCAAGGCCAGTGGCGTGAGTGTTAATGAACATCACCTGCGTGCCATACCGGTCTTGAGGAGCTCTGGAAGCATAAAAGGAGGAGTGGCGACCGTGAAGGATGAGAGAGGACCAGGCCTGAGATATTTATGTTGTTGTTTAGTTTCGTTTATGCAGCAGTCATCCGTGAGGGGATGCCGCTTTACTTTAGTTTTGTTGTTTATGTTTCTTTTATTATTAAAGTTATGTTCATTGTTTGCCGGTTCCCGCCTCCTTCTTCCCTGGGCCTTTAAATTTCTTACATTGTCCCTCAAATCTGATTGGTTGATTGGAATGTTGTTCCAGGATCAACAAAGATGTTGATCCAAAAACATGTTGCACTTGTTGAAATCACGTTTAGCATAATACATCATTGGAGACTTTCAGGAAAAATGCCAGACTTCAACTGTGAGCCATGTATGTTCACTGTTGGATATTGCTGGCAGACAAATTAAATAAGTGTTTTAAGAGACTTCAGAGGGCATTTTCTTATTCTGGAGCATTGATGAAGGGTTCTGACAGCATAAAAATAGGACAACAGTGTGCATATAAGATGGCAAGACCTTTGACTTGGTCTAAAATCTGGCTTGTTAACATTGAACCGAGACCAGCTGCAAGAGGTCCTTTTAAAGGTCGTTCACCACAGCTACCATTTACCATGAAACGCAGATGAAATTTCAAAAAGCGGAGCACATCGTTTAGAACCCGGCTGCATTCTTTACACATCATCACATCCTTTTTACGACATTAAATTCTGAAACTTTCTCCCCTCCTCTCTCGGTTCAGTGCTAAACATTTGCAGACAGTGTCTGGAGCATGTAATAAGATTTCTCCGAGATCGATGTCGCCTCTCGGCATGCATAACAACCAGCTGGACGGGGCTGGTGCTGAGAGCAACCTCTCCCCTCATTACCCCCTGCCGTAGCCTCTCGTGATGAGAAAGTGCAGCCCATTCATTAACATGCTAATCAATTCTTATGAAGTGGCCTAATTGTTTTTTCATGGGGTGAGGGTTAGCCAGTAGACAGTCTCCGTGATGGCCAGCTTCAAAGAACACGAGCTTCTTTCTTGGTACATTTGTCAAGGCTTGAGGTAATAAACAACAACAGGAAGAGCTGAAAGGTCAATGTCTTGGCACAATAGACTTGGTGTGTGGAGACAAGAGACCAGCAGGACAAAAGGGCATTGCTTCCTATGAAGCCATCTGTAAGGGACCCCATCTTATAAAGACTTGAAAATGCCCTTTAAAGGGATAGTTCACCAAAACATGAAAATTCGTCATCATTACTCACCCTCATGTTGTTCCAAACCTGTATGACTTTCTTTCTTCTGCAGAATACAAAAGGCGATATTTTGAAGAATGCTGAGGGAACGCAGAAGATAGAAAAAAAGTCATACAGGTTTGGAATGAAATAAGAATGAGTAATGATGACGAAATATTAATTTTGGGGTGAATTATCCTTTTAAATGGCATTTCCAAGTGTTTATAAGATGGATTAAATAATTTTTGGGTAAACTACCATGTTAGGGCTGCACGATTAATCGGATGATCAGAAAAAAAAAAACATTGAAATCGCGCTTAAACGTAAAGCTGCGATTATTTTTTTATGCGCAGCTTGTCAATGAACTATGGCTCCAAATGCTGAAAGCATGAAAGCAGAATCTGAAAGCACTGTGAATTATGTTTAATCAATCAAAACGTTTCAATCTTCTGTTTATTCCGGGTCCATGTATCTTTTGGTCATTCGTTTTCTGATTTAATATTGAAATCGTAAAATGAAAAAACGGCACCTTTTTCGTTTTTCATTTTTTTCAAACAAAACGAAAAACAAGATTTCGGCTTGATTTTTCGTTTTTCGTTCAGGGGTGGAAAATAAATAAACAACTTGAGTATTTGATCTCTGCATGTGGGCGGGAATGAAACACCCCTTTCCGCTGATTGGTCAACCAAATATTAAACGGTGCCGTCATCAGTTCTTCCCCAGTTCAGCGTAGCAGAATAATAGTCCTTCACTGCGATGGATTCTTAACGCGTTTATTGCAACTAACAGTTACATTTAATCTCTTTCTCATCAAACAGCCAGACTAACGAATGGCTTGAGACACAAATTGAGGCAGAGCCTAGACAAGGCTTTCTTCTGTGTGTCCATAAATTTGGCAACTTGCACGTGTTTATCTCAGAAATATTATCATTATACTAGTTTAGCTCAGATATAATAATTTACTAAGCACCTGCACTCACAACTACCTAATAGCCAACACCTTTGGAACATTGTCTGTTTTATTATTGCTGACCACCTATCAAAATCTGTGTGGCAACGCTGCACGACTTACGGGACAGACAGAGATATAGTGAAGCCCAGACCAGTATCAATTTAAGTCATCATACACAGGTGTCATAACTTTTTTAAGGCAATACTCTGAGATTTGGACAATAGAGGAACTTGAAATAATATGACAAATATGAAAAGAAATGACATCGTATCGTAGTTAATGTTCACAGCACATCTATTATAGTCACATTATGACTTTTATTCATACAACAGATGGATATCATAATGCCGTTATCTCACAGAATGGTTGTTTCAGTGATTGACTTTAGTGAAATATGAATTTGACATAATGATTTAAGGTGAACTTGTTTGAGTTATATGAATAAAACCCTGAAACAACACTAAACAATAAAC
The DNA here is from genome assembly GCF_019924925.1 of Ctenopharyngodon idella. Classification (NCBI taxonomy): domain Eukaryota; kingdom Metazoa; phylum Chordata; class Actinopteri; order Cypriniformes; family Xenocyprididae; genus Ctenopharyngodon; species Ctenopharyngodon idella. Next base: position 36,708,872 of record NC_067220.1, read on the forward strand.
CAGAGATGAAGGGTTTTCATATTTAATGCCATCTACCAGTGTCAGAAATTAACTTTCCCATATGGGAAAAATGATTGTCAGGGGTATTTTTTTTTTTACCTTTATATAGAATTTCTTTCCTAATCTTATTAAATATGTGTGCTATCTATAATCTTAAATTCTTAAATTTACTCAAATAAATTAGAATAATATGACATATAGGCTGTTATCAATCAGTATCATCCAACTGCATGATGCTTTTAGATGTAGCTACTTACAGTAAATACATTTACACATTAATTACAACTGTATAATATAATGAGATTAATATTTTAAACAACATTTTTATTCAGAAATATGAAATGACAAAATGAAATGATACTTGGATTATGAAAGTAATATCGCCACTAGGTGGCGGTAAGTCATTGTGTTAACGAAGGAGTCATTTATTCATTTGTCGATTCGTTCAAAACACTGATTCATTCAGGAATGAAATCAAGAGGTTGTCTATATTAATTGGTCATTGAATCATCTATATTAATGGGTTGTTCAAAGACTCATTCATTCAGGAATGAAACAACTCTGTTGCCTTACTGCGAGTCAGTCACACAACGGTTCTGTGACTTTATTTGCTTTTGAAGTTTAGTTGGCAGAGAAAATAACCGTTCTGTATGCCATCAGTTAGCCGGCCAATACTTAATATTAATTAAATAATCTCAGCGTATTGCTTAAAACAAAAGTTATGACATCTGTGTATGATGACTTAAATTGATACTGGTCTGGGCTTCACTATCATATCTCTGTGCTGTGCCATGAGTCGCGCAGCATTGCCACACAGATTTTGATAGGTGGTCAGCAATAATAAAACAGGCAGTGTGCCAAAAGTGTTGGCTATTAGGTAGTTGTGAGTGCAGGTGCTAAGTAAATTGTTATTTCTGAGATAAACTAGTATAATGATAATAATATTTCTGAGCTAAACATGCGTAAGTTGCCGAATTTATGGACACACAGAAAAAAGCCTCTAGGCTCTGCTTCGATATGGTAGCCTATGTGTCAAGTCATTCGTTAGTCTGGCTGTTTGATGAGAAAGAGATAGAGATTAAGATTAAATGTAAATTTAAAAGAGATTATATGTAGTTGCAATTAACGTTGCAATCCATCGCAGTGAAGGACTATTATTATGCTGCGCTGAACTGCGGAAGAACTGATGACAGCACCGTTTAATGTTTGGTTGACCAATCAGAGGAAAGGGGTGTTTCATTCCCGCCCACATGCAGAGATCAAATATTCAAGTTGTTTATTCATTTTCTACCCCTGAACGAAAAACGAAAAATCAAGCCGAATTCTTGTTTTTTGTTTTGTTTGAAAAAAATGAAAAACGAAAAAGGTGCCGTTTTTTCATTTTCCGATTTCAATATTAAATCAAAAAACGAATGACCAAAAGATACACGGACCATTCCGCTACAGTGACAGTATGGGATTTTCTGGAATGACGTGTGTTCTACTTAGGCAGCAGGGCATATTTGCAGTTTCTGCGCGAGAGCGCCCTCAGGCTTTCAGATGGAGAAGCATTTACTACTGATCACAGAGCCGTACAGCTCTGACAAGCTGCGCATAAAATAATCGCAGCCTTTGCCAAATCGCGTGCGATAAATCGTGCAGCCCTATATCATGTTATAATTACACTGGAAAAAAAAGGTGTAGGATTTACTTATCAAACATTTTCACAAATAATTACAAAGAAACACCAAGTAACGCAGTGAATTAAACCTGAAATTTTGAAGTAGAAAGACTGAAATAGTATTGGAGTAAAACACACTCCAATAATCTGTTTTTTGTTCTATATATATCATATTAATTTGCTTTAGTCCTTTTTTCTACTTAATTTCAGTCTAGGAAAACCATTTTAGTTCCAGGTAATGAAAAATAACCAAAATGTGTATCAAATAAACAGTTGAAACTTTAACCAAATTTGAAAGCATAAAAAAAAAAAAAAAAAAAAAAAAACATTTATAAACATTTAAACATGTATCAAGTATTCAATACACATTCATTTTCTCTGATTTCAGAATGATTTCAAAGCAGATACTTTAGAGCCCAGCTCTAAACCGCATGCATTTTGTGGAAGAACATTTTGTTGTTATTGTTGTGCTTCAGCACTGAGTGACTGTGTGGATAAATATGGTCATCCTATTGCTCATAAAACATTCACTACTAGGCTGAAGAGATATAACCAGTTTAAATGGAAGCAGACTAGCTGAAGATGTTACTGTAGCTATACCCATTAATAGACACGGTATTTCCTTTAAAACAAATTCTAAACCCTTCACAACAGATAATGCTTTACATATGGCAAAATGAGCTACATATGGCAATTTATCTGTTTATCTTATCAAAAAAAAAAAAAAAAAACTACCTTACTAAAAATCTCATCTCCATGTCGTTTTTACAACATTTCAAATCCCTCAGTTCTCGCCATCTCTGAAAAGCCAAACCAATGTTGATTCTGGTTTTATTACGAGCTCTTTCACTTTCTCTTTTTGCCAGCAGACTCTCCTCTGTTTGGCTTTTTTTTTTTTTTTACAGGAGATTCTCGGAGGTTCAAGATTTTGCTCGTTGTGACAATTAACCTATGCCACTCCCACACTGTACATGTGCCAAAGTAGCCGTTGCAACTTTTCTCTATGACAAGACGTACACAATTTTCAGTGAAAACCATTTTAAACTATGTTAAAATATAAATACTTATAATAGGCTTAACACAGTGAACTCATTATTTAAATTTTGTTCATTTTAAACAAAAAAATTGCATAGTGTACCTTTACAAAGAACTACCATCAACTACCGTCAACCTGCCATTTTATATGACTTCAGCGATGTTGAAAGTATATGCTAAGTTCACAAATAAAGACAAAGATTAACTTCATTGGTGAATGAATACACCTGTCTCTCCAAGGCCATTACATTTTGTGGGTAACATAAACACTTTCCTACACTTTACATGAAATCATTACTGGTGTAGCAATGACCCCCATTCCCTGCAAGGGTTATGCCTTGACATTGACGCATCTTGACAGGATTAGCGGAAATGGGGAGGTAAAATGTGAAGCAGAGAATGAGTGCTATGACAGCTGCTCCATGGAATTGTAATGAACCCAGGTTTGTCACCAATTACCAAAAGGTGATATTGACTTTCTGTCATAGGCGTAATATTGCTGACAATTGTTAGATATGTGGGTTGGCTGACAAAGTGTATCTGACAAATTAATACCAAAGGTGACAATGACGGAGGTGCAAATCACATTTTTTACCAGTCAGCCTGATGAAGTGAAAGAAGCGTGGCCAAAGAGTTGTGTGTAACGCAAAACACTCAGATGTGTTCCAAGCATGTCTTCCGAGTTTTTTTTTCCATCATGAGTTCCTTGACATGCCAACGGTGAGGTTCCATGTTACGTTAAAGAGAAGCATTCTCACTATAGTGATTTCAAACTTTTGACCCTACAATATGTATATATTTCTGTCATGACAACTCTCTGGCATGATTATTGCTGCTGCAGAACAAGTACAGGACTTGCTACTGGCAATACAAACACGACACACTGCTGTGAGCAAGTAACTCATGCTGCTGCTATACAAAGCATAGATTAATTACCAGTAGCAGATCTATACAGGTAGAGGAGGTGGAGGGTTTGCAAATGTTGGCCAAGTATTTGAAAGTTGAGCAGCAAGCAAACCAATCAGCTGTGCTCTATAGGGAACAATATGTTTGCAAGCAGATTGAGTTAATCAGCCTGTGCCATCTAGAGTTTCATGAGAGAACTTTGTCTGTTCATTCCAGACTTTCTTAGTAAGTCTTTCTTGTTTTCAAGGGGATAGTTCACACAAAAATGGAGCTTCACATATTTATTCAGTATGATTCAGTATGGTATATCAAATTTGTGTAGAGATTATCTATACATTTCTGATTTTATGTTCCACAGAACTGTCCCTTAAATAACAACATATATTTAAGCTGGCATATAGACTTATTTGTGCAAAACCTGATGATCCATATCCTCCAGCATGATTTGAGAATGTTCCAAAGAGCATCTTGTGCTTCAGTGGAAAGCAAGAAAAACTGACCTTTTGTACAAAGGAGATCACATGATCAATGTCACAAATTTGCTTAGTGAGGCAAGGTTTTGCTTAGATATTTACTTAAAAATTCCCCCTAATTCTAGTTGTAAATCTAGTTCAAGTTCATTTCCAGGTTCAAATAAAAATAAAACTTAGATTTTCAATGTTTTTTTTGTTTTGTTTTTTCAGAATTTTCTCAGAATTATATATCAAATTCCAGTCGTGAGAACTTCAATCAGTCAATCACAAAATCTGCCCCAAACTTGTCAAACAGAACATTTCCTTACTTTCCATGTCCTCCTTCACAATTCATTATGGACACAAACCCAAGACTAACCAAGAGACATCCCGTGAGAATAATAAATGAGATATATTAAGGTTTTATGAGAAAATGGGCAAATGGCATGTTCTCCTGCCTCCTTCCATCTGCATGTGGCCGAGAACTTTATTGAATAATGAATCTCTCACATTCTATGGCCTTCCATCTGAAGCCAGGGGAAAATGACACATCAATAAATAGCATCATGAAGTAAAGACTAAAAATAGAAATGACTCTTAACGATATGCTAAAAGGCTTCCAACCACTTAAAGCTCAATTATATATTCCTCAAAGCATAGAGGGTGAAACAGACTGGTGACACTTGAAAAATGAAACATATGACTTCCTATGTTAGTACTGTTTTGAAACTGTAGCATCCCAAACTACTCACAAAGTAGATAAATTACAGTAAAGCTACTCTTTAGAAAGTAGACTCAGATAAAGAAAGTTTGCTAACTGCACAGTGGGTAATACGTTTATTTTATTTATTGATTAGATCATTTATATTTATTATTATATTTATATAAATAATATTTACAATCAGAGTGGTATTTATCTGGCAAAGCAAAGGTCATTTTAATTAAGATGACAGCATTCAACTTTTTGTACCGAATACATTTACATTTAACTGAATACAGCTAATAAACTGAAATACACTGCCTTTCAAAAGTTTCTAATTTGCAAATTAGGTGCTTAAGAAACATTTATATATATATGTGGAAACTGATACTTTTTTTTCAGGACTCTTTGATGAACAGAAAGTTCAAAAGAACAGCATTTATTTGAAATAGAAACTTATTATATATGTCTTTACTGTGACTTTTGATCAATTGATGCATCCTTGCTGAATAAAAGTATTCATTTGTTTTGAACAAAAGTGTATGTGTATGTACAACAGCATTTAGTTAAATATTTGTAAAATATTGCATGGACTTCTACACAGGACCTCAATTTAAAGGTCCAGTGTGTAATATTTAGGAGGATCTATTGACAGAAATGCAATATAATATGCATAACTATGTTTTAGTGGTGTATAAAGACCTTACATAATGAACCATTATGTTTGTATTACATTAGAATGAGCCCTATCTATCTACATACACCGCGGGTCCCCAATTACATGTTAAATTACATGTTAAGTCAAGTCAATTACATGTTAAGTCGCCATTTTCGGCAGCATGTTTCTACAGTAGCCCTAAATGGACAAACTGCTCTACAGAGCGCTTTTTTTTTCTTCTTTATTGGTGTTTTTAGAGGAAGTTTGCATCGTCACTACGTTGAATACACACGAAGAAAAAGAAAAAGTAGTAGTTGTAGTAGTATAAGTAGTCTGGTTTATTAGAGTAAGTAGTTGTCTGTTCTTTGTTAGAAGTAAGAAGAAAGCTCATTGCTTGACTGCCTACTCTCTGATGTCTCAGACGATGACATCTTTGTCCTGTGTCGGCCACTGTAGCTTCTCTATGTGATTCGAAAGGGAGGGGTGAGCGGTTGCAATTTGCAACCTCACCGCTAGATGCCCCTAAAATTTACACACTGCACCTTTAATTGAATTAGTGGATCAGTTCGTTCGGATGGTTTATGTAAATCAGCTTAAAAGTGTACCACTAGACAATATGGACAGTTGAGAAGTTTTAACATTATACCACAATACAGCATGATTTTGGAAAAGCTAAAGACTATTAAAAATATATTTAGGGCAGTATTTGTAGTTAGTAATAGCACACGTTCTAGCTCCAAAAATGCTTGCAAGGTTTGTGAATGCAAAGCGTGTTTTCATTCAGATGTTCTGGATCTGTCTTCCTCTTGTTAAAGAGGGAAATGGATGATGGCTTTGACTTGAGAAGTGGTGGGAAACAGGAAGGAGAAGGCAGAAGAACCAGAGAAGAAAGTAGAGGTAAATTGCAGCTCTGGGGCACCTGTATGCTTTAGAGTACAAAAGGCAAAGGGTGAGACACTGGCTCACAAAAACCAAGAAAACAAATGAATGAAGGTGAAAGAAAGGAAATGCCAGAGAGGGTTACATAAGCCTGCAGTGAACTCCCTATCAATTTAAAGTTTTCTGCATCATGTCCCTGCGGCACCTCAAAACATGAAAGATTGCCTTTGTTCGTCATTTCTCTCTCTCGTTCTTTCTCTCTAGTTGTTTGTCGATCTTCTTTGCTCCGATTTCCTTTCCCATCAGTCTATTTATGTTTCTTTTGCACTTTATTTGTAAAGTGATGCCTGAAAAAATTATACTTGGATTACAGGAAAAATAAGTAAGGTTTTCATGTAACACTATTCACATGGCAACATGACATATTATTATGCAGTGATTGAGCAGTTACACCAATTAGAAGAGGCAATTACATGAAAAGTGGTAATTGTGCATTTACTTCTTTTCATTTTAGTTTTTTTTTTTTCTTGGTAGACCCTAATGTTTCTAGATCTCATTCAAAACGGCACTGCTAATGTTGTGTAAGCAATACTAAAACTGGGCCAAACTTCATAACACCTGTTGTCCTCACACATTAAAGGATTAGTTCACTTCAGAATTAAAATTTCTTGATAATTTACTCACCCCCATGTCATCCAAGATGTTTATGTCTTTTTCTTTCCTCAGTCAAAAAGAAATCATGGTTTATGAGGAAAACATTCCAAGATTTTTCTCCATATAGTGGACTTCAATGGCTACCAGTGAGATGAAGGTCCAAATTTCAGCTTCATTGCAGCTTCAAAGGGCTCTACACGATCCCAGCCTAGGAATAAGGGTCTTATCTAGCAAAGCGATCTGTCATTTTCTTAATAAAAATAAAAATGTATATACTTTTTAACCACAAATGCTCATCTTGCACTAGCTCTGCAATGTGCCATGCATTACGTAATCACATTGAAAAGGTCACACGTGACGTAGGCGGAAGTACCGAGCAAGTGTTTACAAAGTCTAACGGCCTTTAAAAAAAAAGTAAAACAATGATGTTGGACGATTTTGAAGTTGGAGGAGAAAATGAGTTTTTCGCCCTACCATGGTACATCCGCCTACGTCACGCGTGACCGTTCCAATGTGATTACGTAATGCGTAGCGCATCGCAAAGCTAGTGCAAGATGAGCATTTGTGGTTGAAAAGTACATAAATTTTTATTTTTTTAGAAAATGACAGATCGTTTCACTAGATAAGACCCTTATTACTTGTCTGAGATCATGTAGAGCCCTTTGAAGCTGCATTGAAACTGCAATTTGGACCTTCAATGGAGAAAAATCCTGGAATGCTTTCCTCAAAAACTTTAATTTCTTTTCGACTAAAGAAAGAAAGACATAAACATCTTGGATGACATGGAAGTGAGTAAATTATCAGGAAAGTTTAAGTTCTGAAGTGAACTAATCCTTTAAGTTAAACTCTGAACATCAAAATTTCTACATTCTGAATGGAAACAAGGGGCAGGGTAGTGAATCACGTCTCGGGTCGCTAAAGACCTGAGGTATGCATTTAAGGATTAAAAAAAAAACGTACCAACCCCAAACTTTGAACGTATACCATATTTCCTATTAAGAGTTTGAAAGTTAATTTCCACTGCAGGATGTACACATCTTTATGACTCAGTCTTCATGATGATGAATTAACTCCCTGCGTGGAAGGGTTGAATGTTTACCAAAGAATTTTATTTGAAATTCTTGTCCTCTGGAAGTAATTGCAAGTGCTCTTCTGTTCCTGATGATGACTGGTCTTTTTCTACTGTTCTCTATGGCTTTCCTTCATTAGTACAGGAATCTAAACAGGGGGAGCGCTGAGCTCAGCTCCAACATGCCTCTTACTTTGATTAGCAAGGGTGAAGCATGCTCTCTAAAGATTACGTTGATGTCTACCATGAGAGTGTCAGCATCGAGTTCACAGACTTTACTTTTCTTTGTAAAGTTTCCCAACATTTCAGTTTCAGTGCATCTTTTGGTCTTCTATTTCCCTTTCTCATCCATTGGGCGTCTTGCCTTTTCACTTCATGGTTCAAAGGAGAGGTGAACATCACAGCCATCATGCTTCCTGATAACCAGTCGGGGCGCCAGACAGCACCTCCTGTGGCATGCTGGGTAAGCTGCTCAAGTTGGGTAGCTGCCCACTAGCCCTTGAGACCCTTTTTCTTTTATTAAAGGGTTAGTTCACCCAAAAATGAAAATTCTGTCAATAAATTACTCACCCTCATGTTGTTCAAAACCTGTAAGACATTCGTTCATCTTCTGAACACAAATGAAGATCTTTTTGATGAATTATGAGAGCATTCTGTCCCTCAATTGACAGCTACGCAACTACCACTTTCAAGCCCCAGAAGGGTAATAAGAGCATCATAAAAGTAATCCATGTGACCCATGTGGTTTAACCTCAATTTCAGGAAGGGACACAAGTGCTTTGTTTGTACAAAAAATGCAAATTAATTTGTGTTCTGAAGATGAACAAAGGTTTTACAGGTTTGGAACGATATGAGGGTGAGTAATTAATGACAGATTTTTCACTTTTTGGTGAACCAACCCTTTAATAAATCTTTCTGTCTAGTTCCTTACAAATGCACAGACCATAATTCGCCCAAAATGAGCTTTTGAGGATCTTCAACAGTCAGATACCAGAAGAGAATATTCAAGAGCATTTGACTATATGCTTCCCAAGACAGTGTTTGGATTAATCAAAAAAGACTGTCAGTTATCCTTGGATCTATTTAGTTCTGAGACAGCTCGTAAGTCTGTGATCTGCAACTCAAAATTTTCCACCCTTTTCATCCAGAACTCCACAACCCTCCACCCCATGTGTGGAGGAACCTTCCAGTCAGAAGCCATCTGTTCAGACCACTGGACCACACTCCTCTGAAACAATCTGTTCAGGCTGATGGACCGATTCCACTATGCTCCAGATATTAACATAGAATGGGATCCAAAAGCCAGCGATTTTATGTTGGCTTCTTTGTTTAATATTTTTCAAAACCATTAACTTTCCATGTGTAACACTAATGCATGACCCAAAAAAACCTACATGAATGCATAAAATGGCTCAAAATGGATCGGATTCAGTGGTCTACAAAGTAAAGGCATCTTTTTTTGTGTGTGTATTTTTATCATCATTTAGAGCAGTGCATCTTAAACCAGTCTTGGAGACCCCCCACCACTGCACATTTTGGATGTCTTTCCTCATGAGTTGAACCAGGTGTGTTAGATGAGGGGAGACATACAAAATGTGCAGTGGTGGGTCCCAGGACTGGTTTAAGAAGCACTGCTCTAAATGACAATCATAATATCAATCAAACTAAAGACAACTATAACCAATGTGTGTTTATTTAAGACATTTTAATTTGCTGGCAGATAATTGACTTTGATCTTTGAACACTGGGCCAATACAAAAAAAAAAAAAACCCTTATTGAAAATTACTACAGTAAATAGTTTAAGTATTAAATATTATTATGGACGAAACTAATCACCGAAAAATACTATGGTGAGTCAAAGTTTCATAGGAAATGCATTTGGAATATTTTGAGCCCCTTAAAGGCCCACTGAAGTGTCTTGGAACACGCAGCATTATTCAATGTGTTGACGTAATTTCAACTGAAACAGGAAGACAGGGCGATATATCGAACAGCCCCGTCCCTTTTTTAAAATAGCCAGTAGCATTTTGTTTATATCACAGCTCGGCCAGAGCCGCTGAAAGCTTTGGTTTCCTTCTAATCTCTAACTGTTTCTCCTCCTAATCTCCTCTATATCGCTTTAAAAGACAGCATTCTGTGCAGAATTCAAATGTGTCCGAACGCCGACTCGCGCATATGATCCGCTCTGTGCTTTCATGTCTCTGGACCAAAGCAGACTGTTCTCACGCTGCAGCGGTTCACGTGACAAACAGACTTCATTCGCTTCAATGGAAAGCATATTTACACTGTCTGAATCGTTCCCTATCCCCTATATAGTGCACCATGAGCCATTCACCATGTAGGGTGACCACCCGTCCCGCTTTGCATTGTACCGCACAGCATTTTCACCCCTTGTCCCGCATGTCGCATATTGAGAAAAAGTCCTGCATTTTCATCAGTCTGTTGGTTTTTAATTATCATATTAAGAAAACGTGCATGCGTTCTTTTGCCTTTTTAAGAAAGCATTTTATTTATTCTTTTTGCGGCGTAGTTTTTCACCTATACTTAACAGCGCTTCGTCAGAAGTAGCATCCCGCCTTACACATATACAACAGCCATTTTTTAAATCCTATCCAATGGTTGAAAAGAAAGGAGTAAACACAGTCACTAGTAGGTTGTGACGGATATCAATCAAAATGTGGAGCGGTGATTCGTTCCATGTGTTCCCTGTCAGAAAACAAACAGATAATTCGGTAAATTAAAATTTAAAAAAAAAAAAGACTGGGCTAGGACATATACCTGGGTGAGGCCGATAGAAGGAGATACCAAATGAGTGTTTTGCAGTTTATGTAAAAGCAGCTTTTCTATTTCACATGGAGGAAAATATGACGTTAGGCATCACAGCACATGCGAATCACACTCTCCATTCGTTTTAACCAAAAAAATTGCAACGTTCAGACACGACTTTCTTCTCACGTTAATAGTTCATTTAATGCAGGTTCTGTGGCGTTATTATAATGAAAAATGTCAAGATTGCATTATTGTAACACGAAAGTGCATCAAATGCACAAACAGGAATCTCTCCGCTCACAGGCGAATTCCCTTCTTGCACAAAACTGGACGTGCACGCTCTCGCTCAGATATTACATCTGCATGCTCAAACTTTGTGCCAAGTTTGCCAACAAATGTAAATCAGTATTTACGTAGCGTAAAAGTTTTAAATGTATCTGTCTCATGTGTCCCGCAAAATCACATCTACTGTCCTGCAACAGATCAATAGCCAGGTGGTCACCCTATCACCATGTAGAAATTAGTAAATGTGTGAACATACGACCGATTTCAGCCGCATCTTCAGCTTCTGTTCGTAGTGTAGGAGGGGGCGGGACTTCAGATTCTAGAGAGCATTTGATTGGACAGAAGGTTTGATGAGAAGCTGAAATGCGCAGTGATGTCATGAAAACCTGTGATCCATTTTAGCGGAAGTGAGAGACTGTAAGTTTTGAATGTTTATTTCTCCTGAATGAAAATTTTTCATTGTTTTGGAACACACCAGCTTATTCATAACCTTAACACCATGTCTACACTAGATGCGACTTTTATCGCGTCGCGCCGCACTTGGACTTGGACTACGGCGCCGCATCCAGTGTAGACAATTTCACTGATTATAATGGGTTCTACTATCTTTTGACGTGTCACGCCACTCGCGTCCAGTGTAGACACGGTGTAAGGCTAACATATTAATACCAAAAGCTAAAAAACTCAAATTTTGATTTCAGGGGGATTTAAATGATAAAAGGATAAAATTATCAATAGTCAAAGATAAACTTGGTTAATTCATAAATAGTTTGAAAGCTGCACGATTTAATGAGATATCCAAACATTTTTAAAAGATTAGAAAACTCTGCAATTGTGTGAAATTGTCATACAAACTTTTTTATATAAAAAATTATATATATATATTTTCATGTCATTTCAGTATTTAAACCTAAACTTTCCAGGTTTAAGACTAGAAAACATGAAGCAAAATCACTACAGGAAATGAACAAAGTGGATCAAAATGACCTGTGATTCAAAATGATTCAATGGTCTACAAATAAAAGGCTTTTTGTTGTTGTTGTTGTTGTTGTTGTTTGTTTGTTTTTAAATGTTGCAATAATGTTATTTGTTCACTTCCCATTCAATATAAGTAATTAAATCCATAACTAATTTGTGTTTATGTAAGTAATTATAATTTGCTCAGAAATAATTTAGCTATAATCTTTGCAAACAGGGTCATCACAACAAATAAAATAAAATAAAATAAAATAAGAGAATCCTCTAAATAGATTGACTCTTTAACAAATATAACAATTAAATATTATTATGGACAAAACTAAACACCAACAAATATAATGGTGAGTCAAAGTTTAATAGGAAATGCATATGGATTATTTTGACCCCTTTAACTAACACCGTCTCTACACCGGACGCGAGCGGCGCGACGCATCAAAAGACAATAGAAACCATTATACTCAGTGATTTTGTCTACGCTGCATGCGGCGCGACGTGACCCAACGCAACACAACCAATTCCCCGTTCCATTTCTAACGTAGTCTAAGTGCTTTGCAACGGTCAGTTTGTCACGTTCAGTGTAGACAGCTTTTAGCTGTTGCGGCGCGGCGCGGCGCGATGCAACGTGATAAAAGTCGCGTCTGGTGTAGACATGGTGTAAGACTTGGGACAGTCATAATACAAAAACGTTATTTTTCCTGAACCTGTAACAACAATATGATTAACATTTCTGATGCTTACATACTGAGGAATACATGGAATATCAAAAAGTTTTATTATTTTAATGAGAAATATTCCATAAATCACATCAGGTCAGTCGTTCAACCATATAGGACTGCTGGTCAACCATTCAGTCAGGCTTTCTCTCTCTTTGTTTTTCCTTTCTCTGACTAACCTCCCATCCGACCACACCCATCACTCTATATCTCAGAACAAGGTCATGTATAATTTACAACTCCAATAACCACCAAAAACCATTGCATATTCATTAAGTCTTTCATGTCAGATGTTGAATTTGAAAGTGCGTAGAGTCAAAGCCCTCTCTGAACTCAGATTTCTGTCATAAAATATGAAGTGATCTTTTGTGTTTTCTTTTATTTCTTTCATTTTTTGTGCCATCCTATTTGATATTCCAATATTATCCTTTGTGAGGGTGATATTGAAAGCTTGTGACAGGAGGAAGAAGAGACGTGCCATTGTATTTGATAAGCACAACGATCTGGAAAGTAATAATGAAAGGATTATGAAAAATATCACCTCAAAGATGAATGCAAGGTTACTTTCTAATGCTGTCTGGTCATGTCAAGCACTGCAAATGAGCACCTATGAAGACAGTGACCAGTCTGCGTATACAAAAAAAAAAAAAACCTTCTGCCTTAATAATCAAACTTCCAGCAAAAGAAGTAAAAGTGAATGATGGTTATAAATAAATAAAAATATATATTTCTTGGAAGAGTTTAGCATGGTATTGGATATGACAATGTTAATGTATTTGGTCTTGGCAGAACAGATCTGCTACGCTGCTGCTATTATTATTTCTACTGCTGCTACAGAGCAAGTAAAGTGTGGAAATTAAACCCGCCAGTAGGTGGCAGCGAATCACTGTTAATGAGTGAGTCATTGAGATTCAACCGATTCATTCAAACGGCTGATTCATTCAGGAAGTGTTGCTCAAGAGACGCAAAACAATGCTGTGGACTTTGTTTGGAACTATTTTTGTTGGTGAAATAGAGCGAAACAGGATTTGGTGTCTAAAATGTAAGTCACTTGATATTAAGTTCTTGTTCATTAAACTGTACGCTGTATAAAATCAATATCACATTTCTAATCATGCTGATATTTGGAGAAAAACGGTGCTCTTTGTGTAATACTGGTTAACAATATTAAATGATATAAATATAAAAGATATACAGGGGCATTTTTGCCCCTTATCTTGAATTCTGGGGTATTCTAACCCTGTAAAGCCCACTGTTGCAGAATTACAACATCACTTTCAACAATTTAAAAAAAAAGGCCTGCAAATGTTTTTTTTTTTTTTCTCAAGACCACATTTACATAGTTAATGGGTTCTACTGTTTGTCCTCACAATGCTATTGGATAGAAGAAGTGTTTATAGGTCCGGTCATCTGGCCATGAACTCACTCTACCTGCAAACTTCGCGTTGAGCTCATCTCCTTTTTTTGCATGACTGGATTTGTCAAGATTCAAGTAAGTAAAATTCCTTACATATTTTTTTTGTGTGTTTATTACAATGTCTAGAACACATACATATTTAGTTATTTTGGAAAACATTAATCAAATTTGATTTAGAGATTGTTAAGTCCATGTTGTAATTCTACAACGTTGGGCCAGAGTGGTAGTCAAAATAGCCTGTGCTCCTTACACATTACATAAGGACACTGCACTTCTCACACGGTCACAAATTGAAATTTAAACTGTTAGATGATTCATTGTAACTAAGTTCTAAATGTGCTTTTCTGTTAAATTTGTACTTAGTTTAGCTTAGACCATAATTAAATACAGGAATAAATTGTATGTGGTATTTGAAACTCCATCATCTAGAGCAGTATCTGAAACTCCCTGTATCTTTGTAGTTTTTTGTTTGTTTTTTAACTTCTAAATGATCCTGAGATTTTTTATGAGTGTTGCCCAAGTAGCAGTTTATAGCATTAGGAGATAGAAAAACCGGCTCTGAATGTTCTGGACTTTTTGGGGGGGATGCCTGTTGCATTGTTTAGGGACAGGTGTGAATGGTCTTGAATATGAACCTGTAAGTGCTCTGGGGGGATGCATATGTTTTTTTAGTATGAAAAGTAGAGAGCATAATAGGCCAGCCACACAGTATTGTTTGAATGTAGTAGTGGAATTTTGATTAGCATTTGCATTGAAATTATAATACTTTGATGGATAATAGTTAGATCTCTACCCTCGACACATGGTCTACCACCCTGTCTATTCTTTCAGTTTATCTACTACAATATAAGACCCATATGTATTATTCACAAAACTATTTTTTTATTTTTTCCATTTCAGAATGCCAAGATGTCATCTGACCACCCCCCACTGGATGTACGCAACGACATGATTGCACATTTCCCAGTAAAGATGAAGAGAGGACCCTGCAGACACTGCAATAATGGATACACAAACACACTGTGTAGCAAGTGCAATGTTCGCCTGTGCTTCTCAGATGAAAAGAATTGTCTTAGGGACTATCACTGTAAAACACAGACTTCATTTAAACCACAGTGAAAGTGATAGAAGAAAAAGTTTTATAAATACAAATGTTTTCAATATTTTTATTAATAAATGCTTATTCATAAAAAAATATGATTGTTGTGTGATTATTACTCATGATATATACTGTTATGGGGCTAAGTAAGCAATCAACCCTGCAAATGAATGCTTAAATGCTCTGTATATCTGTTCAGACAAAGTGAGTACAAATACAGAAATTCTGCTTAACTAGGCCCAACGTTGCAATATTACAACATTTCCCTAAAAAATTACTAAAATGTAAAAAATTTGAAAAAGAGGTCAAAAAAAATTTTGCTCATTTTTTTCTATATTTGGGTTTTACAGGGCTAAAGGCATTTTAATAGACTAAATCACGCAGTGAAAGCGTACACTCTAAATATGCACGCGCACTAGTCTAGACTATGTCACGTAGTGCATGCGTGCACTCAATGTGTGTGTTTTTGTTTGGTTTTTGTAAAGTGAGGGACATACTCGATAATTTCAGATCATTAAATCAACAATTACGATATCATAGATCGCACACCCTACAGCACTGGCCCGATCGGGCAAGTGACCGTTCCGTCTACTGTCCCAAGCGTCGTTGACGCTGGCCCCCGGTCATCGGGCAGTCCTTATTGTCGAGCCCTGGAGGGTTTCAGAGGAACTTTGAAAGCGCGCTGCAAACTGCTACAGCAAACACTGACCAACTATTTAAATGTTGAGCAGCAAGGTCATTATCTGCAGATGCAACAACAGGAACCAATCAGCTTGTGCCAAGTAGTTAACAATGTAATTGTCAGCAGGTTGCGTTAAGGACCTATCAGCCTGCACCATCTAGAATTTCATGACAGAACTTGGTATTTAAGCAATGCCACACAAAAGCGCTGTTGTTAACGCATTTCAGGTAATACATTCAACTTTATATAAAGCTCTAGGCAATAATATAGTTACATTTTGTGATGAAATAAAAAAAAAAAAATCAGGAAATTGAGAAAATAAACAAGAATTTAATGTAAATTAAAAACATTTTTACCAGATTTTTGCCAGTTGCTTTTCCAGTTATTTTGTCTGGTTTTGCGATGCCGATGAAAAATAGTTCCAAACAAAGTCACTATAGAACCACCTCTGAGGAACGTAGTTTTTAGTTCCTGAATGAATCAACATTTTTTGAACAAAGCAGTTCAGTGAGTCAATGAATCACTCATGAAAACAGTCTATTGCTGCCACCTACTGGCATAACAATGTAATGCACTACCTGCCAGTCTGTAAGGAAATACAAACAAGGAGAGTGATTCAACTAGTGAAAAGTCCCAGTGCTGTTGGGTCATATATCAATCTTTGTACCAGAACTAACTGTTGTATAAATATAAAAAAAATACCTTAAAGCTGCAGTACATAACTTTTTTCAAAATTTACAAAATTTAAATACCGAGCGAGTACATCATGAATCCATTTTCCAAACCACGTTTTTGTCTTATCCTGAATCACTACGGTACACCTATAATAAGTGTTTATGTTCGGACTATTTTAGACCGGTCAGGTCGCCACCACTGCGGAGTTGTCCAGTACCTGCGTGACTCATCAGACATAAACAGAGAGAAGTAGCTCTGGCTACAATATTCTTCCGCAAGACGCATGTAGTTTTGTTTATTAACTGCTAGAGTAGCAAAAGTTATGGACTGCAGCTTTAATATATATATTTAAAAATTATTTAAACCAAATATCACTCTATAGAAATACTGACGATAAAATTTGGTCAATATAAAATATAAAATTATTAACAGTCAAAGAATCTCTAAAAATACCCAAAATGAACTCAATGAACAATGGTTAATTTTTAAATTGTTGGAATGCTACACAATTTAATGAGTTATCTGAATATTTTTAAGTGACAAAAAAGCTACATTTGACTTGTGTGAAATTGTGGTATGAACATTTTTTTTGTGATAATTTTATACTTTAATATCATTTAATTATTTAAGCATAATAATGTTAGACCTGCAGGTATACAGAAGAAAGAGGGTGAGACATGGTAGTTGAGGATGAAACGAGTTACCTTGAGATTTTCCCTCTCTCTCTCTATGCGCTGGATCTCCTGCCGCTCCTTGTCTAAAGCCACCTCTTTTATGGTGATATCATCTTTCAGCTGTTCAAATTCGAGGTTCATGTTCTTCACCTTGCGTTTCATCTCAGCATTCATATCCTAGAAGTGAACGCAGGGAGGCGTGTGAGAGACAGACACAAAGACAGCCGGCCAGGCAGGTAGACAAGCACCATAGTACAATCACACTCAAAACGCACAAGCGCACACATTCACAGGAGAAAACAAAGTGAGAGAGCAGTAATGGGTCATCAAGGAAAAGCTGACAACAAAGGACAGTCATTGGTAGACATGAAAAATATATCTTTGAGAAGTCTTAAACTTAAATTTTCTCACTGCAGTTTTCAAGGCTTCTCTCATTTGTCTTTTAAAGACCAGTGCAGTGGCAGTGACAGTAAAGGTTTTTACATAAAAAAAAAAAATATTTCAAATAAATGTTTTTTTTTTTGTTGTTTGTTTGTTTTTTTTTTTACATTTTGATAATGAATGGGCAAATAGCTGGTTTCATGCCTGATATTTTCATTTTTCATTTAAACTTCTACATAGGCCAGAAATGTTATTTTTATTTAATGCTACTCCTTTAAATAACTTGCTCAATATGTCTCTTCAAACTGTTGCTCTGAATGAGAAAACTGACCCCACTATAGAGCTCCTTGTGGCAATGCTGAGAATGCAACTTGTGTTGCATTATGAATTGCATTCTGACAAATTTTGGAGCGAATCAATGCATGAAAATGATTTTTGCGTAGCTAGAAGCATTTGCATTCATGTACTTTTGTAGAGTTTCAGGCCTAAGTCCACACAGCAGGGAGGTTACCTGCTATTTCACACTTAGTACATATGGGTTGGATTCCCGGACAAAGATTAATGTTCACGCCAACTTCACACAAGCTTCCATGGGGTGTATTTCACAAATAAGTCATCCCATGGATCTACTGGCCTCTATGTCTGCTCTCATGTTCACGGGGAGCAGATCTATAACATGAAGGTCTACGTACACACACACACACACATACACACTTACCTTGGCCTCGATCAGGTTCTTGCTGAAGAGGTCCCTCTCTGTCCTGACATCCTCATAGACAGACTGTTTGTGCTTCAGTTTTGTTTCAGCTTCTGCGATTTTCTTCTTATACTCATATATCTGCATCTCCTTCAGTTTAATGTCCTCCATATTCTCAAGAACCTGTAGAGACAGACAGGGACAGTGGGTTTAAATCAGCAAGACCACAGCTGTAGCTGTCTGTAGCTTTGGTAAGTTGTCTCACTGTTTGTTGTCTATATAGGCAGCTACCTTCTAAGCATCCTATCTCAAGATTGGTACAATGCTAAGTCACATGCACACACATTTACGTAGTTATATTTCACTCTCACAGACTTGACTAATGCTTTTTTCCGAGTCAAAAAGATTGAGAACCATTGATTTAGACTGAATGCCTTGAATGTAAATTCGGTCAATGTATTTTGAGACTGCCTTATTCGTGAAGGATAAGTGTGATGCCCCCATGGATTTTGTACAAAACAGGGTATAATGTAAAGCAACATCATTTTGTTGCCTGCTGTTTTCTACAGCCTTTCTGCCAAAATTTTGGAACCGACTTTATGTTATTCATTGAGAGGTTATGCAACCTTGCACTGATGCAAATTCAGACTCAGGATTGCCTTTACCCTTTTCTCCACCTTGTCAGGTTTTGATTTGCTTTCTTTAACTCGATACATCAGGAAAACTTTAGAGAACCAAACAAACAACGTGCCTTTATTGAATTTCACTGCAGTTTGAAAAGTTGCCAATCCATGTTAACCTTTTCACTTGTGCATTTAGCAAAGCACAAAAATTCACAGTTTCAGTGGAGTTCAGTGGAGTGAGCACATGCTTTATGGATGCAAGGGATTTTTACACTAAATTGAATGCAGAATGTGTCCAAGGCTATGCCAATCAAATTCACATGCTATTATCATGGTTAAATACCTCCTGTAGAGACAATTGGTCAACAGCCTTCAGACATGTATGCCAAACAAGTAGGGATAAAAAATAGTGCACGTGTCAAGCGAAACAACAGGCTGCAAATACTAAACCCTTCTGCAAATAGTGTGTATAAAATCAACTAAAGCATCAGAAAATAATGCCAGTCATTTCCTGTAAATTCAACAACTCAAAATTCATAGTCTGCTCCAGGGCCTTATAAATCAACTTGTGAACACCATAGAGTTTCTCCATCATCTCCTCAATAAATCTAGCTAAATTCACTGATCTGAACCTGGCAAAAGTCACTTTTTTATCCCCTTAAATGTCGTTCTATAGGACAACACATAATAAACTGCATCAGCTTTGTCCAGTGGGTGATTATGTGGAGCACCGCAGTGCACAGAGGCACCAATTATGTCAGATATCAAACAATCTAACCTAGAAAAAGTTAAGATGGAAATTGCATTCCAGGGGCCGAATTCACAAAATATTCTTAAGAATAAATTTCTTCTTAAATGCTTTTTACTTCTTATTTAAGAATAATATTATTAATATTTTGTGTTCCAAAAAACCAGTGGTGGACAGTAACGAAGTATTTTTACTTCATTACTGTACTTGAGTACATTTTTCAAGTATCTGTTCTTTTACATTGGGAAACTTTTACGTTTACTTCAGTACATTCCAAAACATAATATTGTACTTTTTTACTCCACTACATTTCCTAAAAACATTTGTTCTTTGTTATTTTGAAGAAATCCACTCAGAGACGTGATGGCAGTGTCCGATTCGAATGAGCAGATTCTTTTCATTTAACCTGTTAAATCGGGTTGCAAATCGCACTGAACATTCATTTGTGAATTGGCCGGATCCGACTGCATCTGTTCTCGAGTCAACAACTCACTGATTCAAATGCTCCAGTCAGAGCGAGTCTCCAGTTAACAATCCACTTGACAGAACTCTCTGTCACAAGTCAGTCATGACAAAAATAGTGTGTATTCTAATTATGGTTATTATGGTTTTTTTTGTGCAGGCAGCACAAAAAGAGACTCTTTAAGGTCTTTTTCCATCTGATTGATTAGCAAATCTTCTGTAAGAACCGTCATGCAATCAAACAATAACAAAGCTTGTCATTTTCTTCTTAAGCAAAAAAAGAGATGCTCTTAAGTATGGAAGCATGTTTCTACGGAGCCCTGCACATGAAATGCAGTCACAGTCACAATTCTGACTTTTTTTCCTCACATTGCAAGTTTTTATCATGCAATTCTGACTTTATATCTCGCAATTCTGACTTTTTTTCTCAGAATTGTTTATATCTTGCAATTCTGACTTTATAACATGCAATTGTGAGTTATAAAGTCAGAATTGTGAGATATAAACTCGCAATTCTGAGAAAAAAAAAAAACATCAATCTTTTTTCCCATTATAACAGGCAATTGTGAGTTTATATCTCACAATTCTGACTTTATAACTCGCAATTCTGAATTTATATCATGCAATTCTGACTTGATAACTCGCAATTCTGACTTTATATCTTGCAATTCTGAGAAAAAAAGGCAGAATTGTGAGATATAAACTCACAATTGCGAGAAAAAAAGTCAGGATTGTGAGAGAAAAAGTCGCAATTACTTTTTCTGTTTTTTATTTCATGGCGGAAACAAGCTTCCATACTTAAGATAATATTTGAGAACTTATTAAGATTGTTTCAAGAATTGCACTTAGGAACATTCTGAGGAAGTTGAATGTTGTTAAAATTTTGTATCACCCAGCCCCAGTACCATCGTTGCATACATGTCTGCTAGTACATGAAAGTGTGTGTCTTCTTCTATAGAAAAAGGATTTCAGAATAAATTCCAGATTCTATGTGATCAACGCCTTCACCTCATTACGCAGCTTCACTTTAGTGCTCACATAATGTTTGCAAATGATATTTTCCATGTATAGATATAAAGGAGAACATACATGCTCTCATTATTTAAAGGTCCACCAATAAAATACAGGCACATTTCTATCAGTCTTATTATTCAGGAGTAAAGGACGATCACCCTTAATGGTTTTCTATAAATAACATGCCTCTAATGATGGTGGAACATTGGTGAAATGTAATGAGACAGTCTGGAGGAGGTTTGTGCTGGCCTTATAAAAATTACAAACTGGATATCTACAGATAAAAATGAAAATTAAATCTGTAAGCCACTAAAGCAAGTTAACAGCTGTTTTCAACTGTGTAATACAATGCTGGTGTGTGAAGGAGGCAACAGATAATGGTGTAAATAAATGTTTAATATCACTCTTCTGTGCCAAGATAACACATTTCAACTCGCATACTTCCTGCACCAGCTGAAGGGGAATGCTAACAAATAGCTTTCTTCAGGCATTACAGACCTACTTGTTTGAACCATATTACTTATTTTAAATCAGGAGAATTTTTATTCTCTGCAAAGAACTACAGTGTGGAGTCAGATCTCAGGAGGCAATCTCAAAACCATTAGCTAAGAGCTTTTCAACACACGGCCTTACTAATGCTTATGGCTGAACATTTTTTACCTGGAATTAGATTATTAACTTTTCCAAAAGAAAAAAAATCAGTCTGAAAGAAAGCAAATGTTAGCAATGCTGAATACATGAAAGCGATGTTGGGTGTCTTAAATAGCCTCTGGTTCCTAGGAAACTGTGAAAGCTGTTCCAAAATAAACACCTTCTGCAGTGCAACCTTCATGTATCTAAAAACTGAAGGTGACTGCTTGCGTGTTTAAGACAGTATAACGTGAGTAAAGGCAGAATATATAGATAGAAACAGCATGTGTGCTTCACTGTACACTGTACATCCAGTATGTATATCCTCAGTTGGGGCTTAATACACAATTAGCATTCTGAAATATAATCGATTTGATTGCACTGACACTATCAAATGAGAACAAAACTTGAACTGAATTGAGCTGATTAATGACACTTCTGTAGAGTTGCTTAATAGCTGCATCGAATTTGTTTCGGAACTGATGAACTTTGCAACATCAACACAGAACTGAATCAACATTTAACTAAACTGAATAGCGGTACTATTGTCTCCTGTAGAGCTGCTTTATAGCTGCTTTAATTGAACTGAATTGGGGGGGGGGGAGTGGAAGTGTTGAAAGGTATGTTTCATAATTGATGAACATATGATGAAACATATAAATGAAACATTTATAATGTAAATAATTATAAACTATAAGAAATATACTACATATTTCTCTATGTATGTGTGTAATATACTGTTAAATCATTTAATATATTGATCATTCATATATAGGGAAATATATTTTCCTTTCGTAAGGGTTATTGAACTAAATTGAATCAACATTGAACTAACTTGAGCTGAATAATGATATGATTATCTTCTGTAGAGCTGTTTTAATGCTGCATCATTTTTTTCATAATTGATGAACTTTACAACATTAACAATGTCACTGAACTGAATTGAATCAGCATTGAACTAAATTGAGCTGGATAACAACACTATTGTCTTCTGTAGAGCTGCTGAACTCATTTCATAATTGTTGAACTTTGCAACATTGACACTTATTGAACTAAATTGAATAAACACTGAACTGACCTGAGCTGAATAATGATACTTTTATCTTCTGTTGAGCTGCTTTATAGCTGCATTGAATTTGTTTCATAATTGATGAACTTTGTAACATCAATACTGTCACTGAACTGAATTGAATCAACATTGAACTAAATTGAGCTGAATAACAACACTATTGACTTCTGTAGAGGTGCAGAAATTGAAGTATTTTCATAATTGGTGAATTTTGTTTATTTCTATGAAGCTGCTTTTAAACAATATGTATTATATAAAGCACTATACAAATAAATGTGAGTTGACTCGATATGTAAATGTATATACAGTGTATGTGTGTGCAGGCGGAGTACTAACGTCTCGGTTACAAAGATAACCCTCCTTCCCAGAAGGAGGGAACGGAGACGTACGTCTCACAGACAGGTCTGTCCGAGGTACGTCGAATGTGACCGACTGAATGGAACGAGGGTTAGACGTTAGTACTCCGCCTGCACACACATACACTGTATAAACATTTACATATATATATATATATATAGTAAGAAACACTGTTAAATTTTGCAAAATCCTGGCAATATTTTATGGTGTAGATCTTCGAAGGCACTTGATGCACCTAGTTTACACAGAAACAGGAACACTATTATATGGAATATATTATATCTAGTCTTATCTGTCTGAGACAGAAAGAGAGTTAGAGGATGTGCCTGGAGCTGAATGTAAACCTGAATCCTGCTGTTCATGGTGCAGTGCACTTACCCAACATAAAACCTGAGAAAACAAATGTCAGGGCAAATGCCAGGATGCTAGAGGGTGTGTCAACACCAAAAAAGACTGATTTTTCATAGACAGATTTTTTAGCACAAAGGTATTTAATGACCACATCACATCATAGTCTGTAATTATAATTAACACCACCGCTTTTCCAACTTGAAAAAAAAAAAAAAAAAATCAGCAGATAGTTTTAATCATAAGAACATTTCATTTAAAAAGAATAACTTGTTAGCAGCAGAAACATTTTGAACAGCAAATTAAATGTCTTGTTATGTGGCACTATTTGGCCAATCAATCAATCTTCTTAAAATGCCTCTTTCTTCATCTAATGCATTTCTACAAGTACAGTTCTAATTAAATGAAAGACTAAGAATAGCAGCTGACACATTAACCAAACTGTAATTTTGTCATGTTATAAGATCACTTATAAAAGGTCATGCCAAGATAATGAAGCGGACTGCAGTGTCGATTTACAGGAATAGTTCACACTAAAATAATAATTCTGTCATCATTTACTCAACCTGATGTAGTTCCAAACCTGTATGACTTTCTTTCTTCTATAGAACACAAAAAGAGTTCAGCAGAATGTTCACACTGGTCTTTTCCGTAAATTGACAGCATATAGTAATTATGTTAATCATAAAAGGTTCGGTAGGGTTCTTGACTGAATTTTAAAGAATCTTTTATGCCAAAACGTAACAAGAAATGTCTTAAATGATTGCATAATTCTTTCATGTTTAATGGGTTATTTTATTTTTTTCTAGTGATAACTAAAAGTTTCAACATATAGGAAAACTCTCACTTATTTAAAAATAAAAAAGACATTAAATTACCATTGTAACCAGTAGGTGGCTACCATTTCCACTGCCTAATATATATTTTCAATCATTTTGCTTTTGAATTAGACATTATGAATGATAATGCTGCCCTCAAATGTTAATCTGGAGCCTCGGAAACTTAAAATAAAACTGCACATTGTAATTTCTGTAAGTTAAGTCTATTTATTACCAAGGCATTTGTCAGTAATGCAGTCAGAATGGGGGGAAATGGGAATAATTGCACTAAATTTTCTGCTTGTGCTCCTAAAATTTTCAGTAAGGGGCTACAGTGCTCCTAGTAAAAAAAAAGTTAGTCTGGAGCCCTGGGAGTGAATCCCCTAAACTATCGTTCTAATCGTTTTAACTAAAATACCGTCGACAGAGGCGTCGTGTTTTGCTTCTGAGGCTGCTTTGCAGAGTGCGCACTTGAAATGTTGCCTTGTCTGCTTATTATAAGCATTTTTGGGCATGTTGTTTGAGCTTTACTCATTGAAGTGATCCAGAGTTAATAAAGTAGAGAGGTGCAGGTCACCATATTTTGGTCTTGTTTTCAATATAAAGCATTTGGATTCATCTCGTTTTATTATGGACTTATTGGCAACACAAATGAGGCAAGACTTGTAACTCTTTCCCTGTCATTTTCTTTCGCACACATACAGAAGAGAGACACATCTCTGATGTGCATTCAAATACGCAATTAACAACTAGCTGTTCAGTTCGGTTCTGTACACACTGCGTAGAAATTTTGTAAATGCATTTGTCACTACCTGCATTTTTTGGGAGTTAATTCAATTCTGTCATGACAACTGTTGGAGTGTTTGGCATGGTAATGGATATGTTGATATGTTTTGTCTTGGCGAAATAGATCTACTATGGTGCTGCTGCTGTTGCTGCAGAGCAAGTACGGGACATGCTACTGCCATTACATACAAGACACACTGCTGAGCAAGTAAGCAATGTAGTATACATGAATTACCTATAGCAGATCTATACAGGTGGAGCTGGGGAAGGTGGAGGGTTTCTGAAAGCACGCTGCAAACTGCTACAGCAAACGCTGGCCAAGTATTTGAAAGTTGAGCAGCAAACTCATTGGCTACTGATAGAGCAGGAACCAATCAGCTGTACCCTATAGAGAATGATTTGGTTGCAAGAAGATTAAGGACGCCATCTAGAGTTTCATGACAGAACTTTGTATCTGTAGAATGCAGTTGTCACTAAATTACTGAACTGTGTGTGTACAGAACAGGATTTTACACTCTAAATGTTGAACTACCAAATTTAGCTGCAGTGTGTACATGGCCTATATGAAGCACCTGACATAACCCTTTAAGATTCTATATAGAACCTTTTCTTCTAAAAGTGTACAGTAAATGATAACAGAATTACATTTTTGGGTATTTGTTCCTTTAAGAAATGAAACTTTATTGATGGCCATATAAGTAAAAACAGGTTGAAGATCAGTCCTAATTAGAACTGTTCTCTAATTATCTTATTCACTGCACTCTTGACTCAACTTGATATTAGCCCATTATAAACAAGTTTGCTCATAAGTACCTAAACGTCACTGCCTTGAAGTGTGTAGAGAGCAGCACACATGCATATGCACTGTTGCGATAGCAACAGTATTATAAAGTCATCAGTAAGACGACTCGCACAAGCACACTGAAGTGCTACAGCATGAAAAAATGCCTTCAGGGATTACAAGAGAAAAACAAGAGACTCTCAACTCTCAACAACTCTTAGAAAGTAAAACATCATAAGAAAAAGAAATGTGGAGGGATTTAGATGTTTTCCACTCTTAGGCCTGAAACATATTCTATGCAAGTATGAATGTAAACACTTTAAGCTATGCAGGGTAGATTTCATGCGTCATGTTTTGAAATGGGTTCAAATTCAATTCACATCTCAGTGCAATTACGTGTTGCATTTTCGTTACTGCCACAAGAGACACTATGGCTTCTACAGTTGATGTTCTATTTCCATAGTTTTAGAGACTCTTGCTGAGTAAGTAAAAGCTAGGTAAACTATCAAAATGTTTATAGCTAGCTACCTGTTTACATCTAATAGCACAGACATTTGAAGGTTACTCCATTCCTCCCTTGAGGTTTAAAAGTACTGTATGTATGTACTGTGCAGTGCACTGGTGAAGTATTTCCGTCTACATATTTACATAGAGAGTGTTTCTGGCCTTTTTAAACAGTTTTGATGATAGGCTTTCAGTTGAAAGGGGCTTTCACTCTGAAAACAAATTTTTTTTTTCATTCCTATGCAGCATTCAATCCCCATTGTATGGATAAAATATTAAATTCACCAACATTTTTTAATGTAGAAATCATATAGTGCACTATAAAAATTATTTTTCGAAGTTGTAAATAAAATAAAGACTATTGGAGTATGTTTTACAAAAAATACTATTTCAGTTTTAACAGGTAATGATTTTGTACTTTTTTTTTGCTGTGTTCTCAATTTCACTTTCTATCCTCTTTTGTAAAATCCTAACTAACAAAAGCCATCTTTAATTGTGTTATTCTTCAGGAAGTGACATCATGTTTGATTATTGAGTGGTTTGTCTCACTTAAAGGGATAGTTCATCCTAAAATGAAAATTAAGTCCTCAATTACTCACCCTGGTGTTGTTCTAATGCCATATGCCCTTTAAGATAAAAAAAGATTGACAAAAATGCGACATGAAATACAATCCATGTAACTTCTTCTCTGAGGTGAATATATCCGTTGTGTTTATCCTTACAAGAAGTTATCGGGTTCACATCTGTCAACTGTCATTCTGACCATCATCAGACAAACAGAGTTACGGTCCGGTGATATTTGATTCAGTAAAGAAAGTACACAGATACTTTTCTGGGGGGATTTCTAGGCGTTGTTTTTCATGCTGCGTTTTTATTAATCTCAATTTCTCTGTTTTTTTCTGTGCGAGATGGTGTGAACTGCAGCGCTAATACAGTCTCATGAACACGCACGCCATGCAGAGAAGACCAATGGCCAAGGTCAAGAATTTTGTTAAATAATACATTCAATTTCAGTATGTTTTTCACTAAACCCAATCATACACCCCAAGAACACATGGAATACAGCACATGTCGCACAGGATTATCCTGTGATACTTTTGCATCTTTTTTAAAAAAGTTTGATGCTGGTCACTATTTACTGCCATTATATGGACGAGCATGAGCTCGGACATTTTTTAAAAATTCTCCTTTTGTGGTCCATAAAAGAAAGAAGGGCATATAGCATTAGAACACCAGGGTGAGTAATTTATGACTTAATTTTCATTTTATGGTGAACTATCCCTTTAAAATCATTCCATTATATTTTGATTAAAAAATAACATCCAAATTTTGAAATATGGTTAAAGATTTATCAAAATTAACTTCAAGTTGACATTCTCAATCCCTCAATGAGCAATGGCTAAATCAGGGTGCACGATGTGCAATTTCGGCCACAATTTGGCAAATTTTTTGCAAATCCTAAATGATTCCTCTGATCCTAGGCCAAAATCTTTAGTCTTTGATTACTAGTTTGACAAGTTCGCTGACAGCCAATTAATGACAATTGTGATCAAATTTTACCTCCAATGAAATTCTGCCAGTGTCAGAGGTTTGAGGTACAGTAACAGTCCTGTAATGTGACTTCTACTACGATGACCATTAAATAAAAAAACAATAGGAGCGCAGAACCTGATGACAAAATTAGTGCGACAACAACAAACCACCACTTGCTCCACACACATCGCGCGTGTGTGTGTGTGAGAACATGCTATACCTTCTTGGTGAGCTCGCTGGCCTCATTTATGTAGCGATCCCTCTCTTTCTCCAGCTGGTAAATGATCTTTCGCTGTTTCTGGGCTTCATCCCTGTAGTTTAAAATCTCCTGTTCCAGAGTCTTCTTTGACTGTTCCTGTAGCTTAACAATGGTCTGCTGTTTGTCTGTTTCATTCGCCGCCTTGATCATATTCTGGGAAAATACACACATACAGATGTAAGAGGTTACACAAAAGATCACTTTGTAAATATACTTAGCAAGAGTGACTCAAGATTTTCAGAAAATAGACGTAAAAACCGAGCTTGAGAATAGGATGATATTTCTCTGTGATGTTTTACTGTTCAATAGATCAAAGAAAGCGATTCTCCAAGGTAAGCTGATATCAAAAGCTATGTTTGTATGCCACAGTGTGTGCATTTGTGAGACAGAGTGTCTCCTGTGCAATTAAATATGAATATCCTGTTATTTTCATACGCACAATAGCAATGCAATATTCAGCACATCAGCAGAAACATCATGCACCTTCTCTTGTTTTTTGAAATCCATCTGTGCATCATAACAGCGTGGGGAAGCTATGAGAACTATGAAACTGCAGAACTGCTTAGAAAATTAGCACTGAGGATGCAAAAAATAAACCTCAAAGACTCGTCTAAAAGATAACCTGGTATTAAGATTTGTTTCAGGTGATCCAAAGCACATCCAAAACGCAGGCCCGGCTTCATGTGATGATCTCATGCCCCCCTCCCCCTCCCAACAAAGCCTGCCGAGAGAACGCGATCTCATGCGAGAGAGACATCCTCCCACTGAATGTGATTTCAGCTTGCTTTTGTTTTTGGGGTCTACTAGAATAGGTTTTCATGCTTGAATTTTCAAAAACACATTATTTTTCACATAATTGACATTGTTGCAGCACCTCTTTTCCTAGTTTATCAGTAACGCTCTGTTCATTTCCTCTCTATTCAGTATCTATGACCCCCCTCCTTCTGAAAAGCTCAATGTGCTCTGATTGGTCAGCTGGACCAGTGTGTTGTGATTGGTCAACTGCTTGAAGCGTGTTTCGGAAATGTCACACCCCTTACCATAACCGCAAATTTTAACTCACTACTAACGTGACTCAACCAGGCTTCGTCCCCTTTTTTTTACGTATAAATTATTTAAATGAGGAATATTGTGACGTGTTCATTCTCAGAGGAAAACTCGACTACAATTGACCCTTCGCCGGGAGTTTGATTGACAAGCGATCTAACCAATCATAACACCAAATCAGCCATTTTGTCCGATAAAGCAGTCAGGAGTTAGAAGGTTAACCTCGGTGGACTTGAACTTGAAAAATGGTGTGTACTGATGTCTTTCCGTGTTTGAAACAACATTCCTTTTCATGTTCATTCATGTTTATTTGATGCTATAAATTAACTAGTAGGAAGAGATGATCGGTTCACGAGTGACACATCAAAGAGCCACAAAACGTTTTTTATTGTTTGAATTTCTTATAAAATTACACAGTTTGAAAGCTGGGACTTTGTTTAATATCATAAGTAACCTGCTCTGTCTTGTCTGTCGACGTGTTGTCAGTGTCCTCTTTGCTCAAGCAACAGTAACTAAGGGGGGCGGGTCTTTGCGAAGGGTCAATTGAGGCATTTCAGGGAGTTCAGAAACAGTGCACACTTATATAGAGAATAACTCCCTCTGGAGTGACTTTGTGCTTTGTAATTTTAAAATTAAAAACAGTATATATTAAAATTCAACTGACAGGCCTAGAAAAACGTTGTTTTGTCAGTTACAGTTCTTTTCAATTGCTAACATACTTTTGTCCAATCTGTAGTCACATTTTCAAAACTCTAAACACAATTAGCAAAAAATGCAGTCAATTAACACATTTCTAAAATTTCTTTTCATACAAGCTTACCCCTTATCAAAATTATGGATCTTTCTCATTTTATTTACAAATGCTTAAACACGGCATGTCAGAAATGAAGATCTAATGTTCCAATCTTTAAATATAGTATAAAACCTCTACTTTTGCAACAACAGCAGCTCAAAAGTACTGAAAAAATATATAAAACAAATACTGAAACAATTGATAAGCATTTTTTAAGTAGCAGATCACTGAAATATTGAGAAATAGCAGATTCCAATCTCAGTTGGAGGCATAGTCAGGTGTTGAAGTTCTTTTCATTACGTGGACATACAGTAAAATAGGACTCTGAATTGGTTTTGTTCAGTGTGGATGCAGAACAACACAGAGTAGCAGAGAGAGAGAGAAAAGAGAGGAATAGATGAAGGAGAAGAGGAGTAGTTGGATCAGGACAAGGGAGAAGAAGAGGTATGGGAGAGGAGTAAGAATGTGTGCTGGATTGTACATCTCTGTTTTTTCCCCTTACTCATGTGGAACCTATGAAAGCTTATTTCTGCCATGCATAGAAAATAAAAAAGTAAAAAACATTTTTTTTTCTCAATTCCTAGTTTATATTTCACAATTCTGAGAAAAAAAGCCAGAGTTGTGAGATGTAAACTCACATTTGCGAGAAAAAAATTAGAATTGTGAGATAAAAAGTCACAATTACCTTTTATACTTTTTGCCATGTGTACATTATAAAGTTTCAGGAGTGACAACCACATTTAAATGCGGGAGTGAATCTCCTAAATTATCGTTATACCAAACACTCAAAACTGCTATAACGTTCCGGCGTCTGGCATGTTTGGTATCCGTTATTGTGACCGAAGTAATATTACAGTGACAAAACACTCGTTATTTTCAGCAATTTAACTAAAGCACAGTCAACGGAGGCGTCGTGTTTTGTTTATGTTTGTGCAGACTGTTTCATACAGAGCGCTCTTTCTATGTTGCCATGAGCACTCATTATAAGCGTTTTTGGGCTTGTTTACAGTTTTTTACAATCGCTAGGACACATTTCTCAATACTTAGGTCACTTTTTCAAAACTCTTCACACAGTTCTCCTTACCAACTTTCATCTTAGCACAGAGGTTAACTTCACATTCAAAATGCACTAATGCATCTACCAAAACACTTCATACATGACTCAAATCAACTCATTCTTCCAGAACACTAGCAAAGGTTTTCACCGAGCAAACACACTTTGTCAGTCATAAAACATCGACCTAAAAACACTAACATCAGTTAGCATTATACAATGTTTTCTTTTTTTAAATTTCTTTACAAAACAAGAATGACACTCTCTACTGCTTATAATTCACTGCAGTGTATGTTACATGGTCCATGTTTACATTACAGCACAAAATTATTCCTAAGGTTCCCCTTTTGAATTGATGGTAATGAAATTGAAAGACTAATGCTTGTGTAGGTATTCAGTTTCATCTAATTGTTTTGATAGTATTTGATTTTTTAAATTCAGAATATATTTCATAACTATATTACTGTAGAAATGTAGCAAATTTCTTTCTTATTCAGTTTTGTATTATGTTATTGTTTTGAACTTAAGTTTACAGTTTTGAAAACAGTATGTAAGCATGTGCAAATTGGTGTGTAGGTATACAGAGGTTTTGTCGAAGTGAGAAAAGAATTCATGTAATTTAAAAGATATAGTTATTGAATGCATTTTGTGCCAAAGCAATGACAAATGATCCACAGTTTAGCCCACATAGATTTCTGTTTTGCTCAGTTTTGAAAAAGTGACCCAAGTATTGAGAAATGTGTCCTAGCGATTGTAAAAAACTGTAAACTCGGCTCATATAACAATCGGGTTTATGGAGTTATTAAAGTGAGCAGACATGGGTCGCGATATTTTGGTCTTATTTTCAGCATAAAGCATTTGGACTTATTTCGGTTTATTATGGGCTTGTGTTTGATGGCTGATTTTTTTTTTCTAGCAAGATCTGGCAACACAAATGAGTCAAGGCTCGTGCTGAGACACATCTCAGATACATGTTAAAAACGTCATTAACAACTAGTTGTTCTCAGTTCGGTTCTGTACACACTGCATTGAATTTCTGTAAATGAAGTTGTCACTACCTGTATTTTTTGGGAGTAAATTCGGTTGTAGAATGTGGTTGTCACTCCTGTATTTTACTGAACAGTGTGTACAGAAAGGGATTAAGCACTAAAAGGTGAACTGGCAACCGAATTTAGCTGCAGTGTGTACGTGGTGTTTTATTCTGTGGCGGAAAAAAAAGCTTCCATAATAACCAAAGGCCATGTATGCTGGATTTGTTGTTGATCAATGGCAGCAGTTCCATGTTATCATTTCAGTAAAAGCTTCATGTAAAGCATTTACTTCAACGATTCCACTACAACTGTTCCAAATATGCAGAATATGTGGTCTGAGAGTAGGGCACTAACTATGAAGGGGACACCATCCCACCCTCTATGGGGGCACTAACACCACACACCCACCCCCAGAAAGAGATTTCAATGGAGGTGGCAACTGAAGTTCTGCATAGGGGACCCATTTGACCAGTAGCTGCCCTGAGCAATTCTGTTACTTTCTTCTTCTTTTTTTCTACTGTACATTTATAATGTAATGACTTATTCACTTTTAGATAGTATGTTGCTATGTTGCCAAGAATGCACAAATTTAACGCTCAACCAAAAATGTAGAACGGCTTACATGCACTGCAGTGAAAGGAAACTGAATTATAAAAACAATGGATTTTATATTTTCTGCAGGCAGAACTGAAACATGACAAGTAGTGCAGTTTTCATAATGCCATCAACTGTTAGTATTTTGAGTCATTGCGCAATTATTGACTATTTTTCATGTTGGACAGAAAACTAGTGCTACTTTTTTGACAGAACGACTCGATTTTGAATCAGGTTTGCTGTGTTTTTATAGAGTTTTTAGTCTTTTGAAATGTAGAGTTTGTATTTATTTAACAAAATCTGGTTTTGGGCAGAAATTTATCCAGTTGGCTAATTGTGTGATATAGGTGTGTTGCTGCGTTAAGAGTTTAGAAAAAGTACTTTAAGTATTGGTAAAATTGTAACAAAAATATATATATATATTTTCCTTACAGGTGGATTCATTACGTTTTAATATTGTTGTGAGGTCATTTTGCTAGAAGTAAATTAGAAACACATGTCCACACACACCTTATTCAGGATGGCCTTCTCCCGCACCAGTTCATCTATAGCCTTCTTGTCCATTTCCATCTGATTTTTTGAGGCCTCCATTTCTAAGAAAAACAGAAAAAAGGCACTTATTATTATTTCATTTTTTTTAGTTCTTCTTTCAAAGCCAGCGGGATATAGCGCTAATTGTTACTTTTCTTTTTGAAAGGCTTTTCGCTAATAGGGTTGTTTTCAGAAGCACTTTCCACAGTCTGTGAAGGACCAACGTAAAATAATTACACAATTCAAAAAGCCCATTATACGGCTGCAGGCAGAAGGAGGCAGAAAAGAGAACTGGGACATGCAAAGACAGAAAAAAAGAAAGATTGAGAATGAGCGAAACGGGAGAATGGAACGGTGCCGTGTCTCGGCCGTCAGTGAGCAGGCTTGCATGAGTGGACGATGTAGGGCTGCGCTGTCATGTGAAATGGCCATTCCATGTTCTATCCTCGGATGACCCCGCCTCCTCCGCTCTTCGGACAGCCAGCTCACTGACCCCGCTGTCACAGCCCATCTCATCAATCACCCAGCTAACCCTGATTAAGATGACAACATCCATCACCGTGGAAACCCCGATTAAGATGACAACAGGGCTATGGCTCCATCCATCAAGCGTCAAACACCCTCCATCCAAACCGTCCAATCAGAGCCTGGAGACTTTCACTAATATGAGGATTTCTTTATAAATTACTGGCTTGATGACAAGTCTGATCATTTGTCAAACTGCCCAGATGGGATCAAGGACACTACGATAAATTAAGCGCACATTTTGTTTTTGTCGCTCCATGAAACTTCCACTCATACTTTTTCTCCTCCATTTGGAGATGTTCTGTAATTTCAAAAAGAATGTATAGTAACACTTTATTTTAGGGTCTTTTAACTAGTTGCTTAATAGCATGCATATTAATAGAACATTGGCTATTTATTTGTACTTATCAAGCACATATTGATGCCTTATTCTGCATGACCTTATTCTACATTCTTAATCCGACCCAATACCTAAACTTAACAACTACCTTACTAACTATTAATAAGCAGTAAATTAGGAGTTTACTGAGGGAAAAGTCATAGTTAATAGTTTATATGTGTTCCCTATACTAAAGTGTTACCGAACATATGATACAGTATGTTAGATATATTACAATATGTTCTGATAGGATCACAGGGGAAAAATACTAAATGCAAATATCAAAAAACAACTAATCATTCAATAGCTAAAGCAAAGGAGAAATTCTACTGTATTTTGGTACAAATTCATCTCATTTGTTAAAACGGGTGGATAACAACATCATCAGGTCGCATAAAATAAAAAATAAAATAAAAAAAAAACTATGCAAATTAAATAAAAATAAAGCACAGATTATGTCAGTGGTTCGGAGCGTGTATCAAACTGCCAAAGTCACATGATTTCAGTAAACTGGGGGGCGTGACTTTGGCAGTTCGATACACTCTCCGAACCGCTGATTCGAAACAAAAGATTTGTAAAGTTTCGAAGCTTCATGAAGCAGTGTTTTGAAATCACCCATCACTAGATATTGTTGAATAAAGTTGTTAATTGTTTTTTTTGGCGCACAAAAAGTATTCTCGTCACTTCATAACATTAAGGTTGAACCACTGTAGTCACATGAACTGTTTTAAATATGTCTTTAGTAGCTTTCTGGGCATTGAAAGTGTTCATTATCTTGCTGGCAATGGAGGTCTCACTAAGCCATCGGATTTTATCAAAAATATCTTAATTTGTGTTCCGAAGATGAACGAAGGTCTTACGGGTGTGGACCGACATGAGGGTGAGTAATTAATGACAGAATTTTCACCCTTTAAAATGTTCTGTCAGGGGCTTCATATATAGAACCTTTTACGAGTTCTCATCATAGGATCATTTTATGGATTTAGTTTTAAATAATTTATTTTGTTTTAATCCCTCTTTCATTTTGATTAAATTTTATGAATTAAACAGCTTGTAAACATACTTTATCACTAGAAAAAAAATTAAATAAACATGAAAGTTTTATGAAATTAAGACATTTTTCCTTATATATAGAACCTTTTTGGCATAAAGAGTTCTGTAAAACTAAGTCAAGAACCCTAGGGTTCTGTATGGAAACCCACTGAATCTTTTTATTTTCTAAGAATGATAATAAAAAATAATCTGGTACTGTGTTGAATCACCACTTGGTGTCCAATATAAAATCTGAGTGTGTACAGTGGTTTTAGAGTACAAGAAACAGTTTCTAGCCGGAGAACATTAAGAAACAGCCACACAACTTTCATTGAATGTTCACATTCACATAATCATGTTATAGGCATATACATTTACATCTTACAATAGTCAACAATTATTTCAAAGAAGTACAAAGAATTGCATAAGGCGGGTCTTTTGTGTTCCAATTGTTCAACTCTCAATCTACTGAGACAAAGCTCTCTGGATTACAGGTTAGATGGTCAATAATTGATGAGACTGATGCAATTGTCCAGCTACATTGGCTCTAGAGTATCTCTGAGCAGTGCAGCCTGTATGATGGAAGGTAAGACTGAGGTTAAGCACCAACACTGTGCTCAGCTTGTCTGCACAGATCTCATCACTTAGCCAATGTGATCCAAAGTGACTAACTTTACATGGACAGTCCTCCTAGAGCAACTGTGCTCAATGGTGACAGCTCAACCTGCAGCCTTCTGGTTACCAGACCAGATCTTTACCACTATATCTACCCCATGAGACACTTGGAGCTGAAACCATTAGGATCCACTGCCTTTCCTGCATAGTGTCTCCTGAGAAATCTATCTGCACATGCTCAGCTGGGATGGACAGACTGTGAGTATCATCAGAGTAATGGATGCTGGTTTTGGCTAGAGGTCATAGTGTCTGGAAGAAGAAGGATGAGGTGAGCAGGTGTGGAGGGAAGAAGCAAGAGATGGAAGACCAAAGGACTCTGGGTCTAATCTGTTAAATCTGAGTCCATTTCAGATATTAACACACAATCCTGCCTCAAAATGGACTCTCAGTAGACAGAATGCTTACACTGGATATTGTTTAAACATAGCACATGGATCTCTTTCATAGTAATTCTCAAATGGTTTTGCTTCACAGCCCAGATATTACACTGGACACCAAGCGATAACCCAACACACTTCCAAAATTATTTATCTGATAAAAGTAACAATAATGTCCATAAATAACTAAAATTGAAATGGATTAAAATGTGGAAACACTGAAATGGATTAATATTACTATGAACTATATTAAAATAAAACAAAATAAAATAAAATAGCTGATATTTAGCCTAAAGTAACACACTTTAGACTAAATATTGTATCAGTGTTTTTAAAGGATTAGTTCACTTTCAAATGAAAATTAGCCTAAGCTTTACTCACCCTCAATCCATCCTAGGTGTATATGACTTTCTTCTCTTTGATGAACATAATCTGAGATATTTTAATAAATATCCTGATGCATCCGAGCTTTATAAAGTGAATTTGAAAGTGAATTAATCCTTTAAGTGATACATTTGCCTTTTGATGTAAGCAACAAAAGATATGGTAAGCCTTTTCTCACTATTAATTGATAGTAGATAGACCTATTTATTTTGCTGCCCTATGCACAATTATATGGTTAGTTGAATTTTATTATCTGCATCATTTCGTCCCTCCTATACACAATGCTTTTAGAACAGACCTTCGACCCATTTTTGTGTCGCAACCCACTGATTTACAACATGATCCCCCATGATCCTGTAAACACTGGTTTTGAACCTTGATAGTTAATGTCATTTTGTTCCATTAATTTCCCCTTTTTATTGTTTCTTTATATTACCCCTTACAAAGCACAAATAAACAGTCCATTTTACGCCTCCAGATAAGCAGTCTGAGCTCTGAACATGAATCAGATACAGAGACTGGGGTCACTTTATCACCCCGGAGTCCAATGCCACCATGTTTCCTTTCCCTTACTACTCTGGAACTGTGGTGCGCACACACCTGAGGCCTCTAGGGGTGCGCAAGGAAATATTTGTAATGGCAGAAAATTTAGCTATAAATTTACAGGTTTGACATGAGCTCATATGTCGCACATGCCAATGTTTTATTGACAAATAAAGGTTTACATTGCAAGCATTAAACATAATGCAAGCATTTTTAATGTCATGAATTCAATTTCCATTAAAATAGGTGTCTTAAAATATTCCACCTTTCTAAACAGCACAAAAGAGTCAGAGGAAATGGCCACACTTTTTTTTAGCCAACCAGGGGTGCATTTCACGTACAACGATGTAACTCGCTGCTTAACTATCATAGTACGATGTAACATTGAAGAAATCAACTAGCTAGTCACAACTGTTTCCCGAAAACATATTGTCGCAAATTTGTCGTTCAACCACGCTGATTAATGATATCATGCAGTGGTGGAGTAATAACTCCTTTTAATGAATCTGTTTGAGATCGAATTAAAGGGATAGTTCACCCAAAAATGAAAATTTGATGTTTATCTGCTCGTTTTTCGTTTCGTGTCTTAGGACATCAATGTGTCGTCACAAGCCACAGGGTTTAATTTGGATTTGTCTGTGCATGTTTTTTTTTTACTCTCATAGATTTTGTTACCATTGCCATGCATTATATGACTGACAGACAGCAACGGTTGGAGTT
Source organism: Ctenopharyngodon idella (assembly GCF_019924925.1). Taxonomy (NCBI): domain Eukaryota; kingdom Metazoa; phylum Chordata; class Actinopteri; order Cypriniformes; family Xenocyprididae; genus Ctenopharyngodon; species Ctenopharyngodon idella. The sequence goes on from NC_067220.1 coordinate 36,746,873, forward strand.
AAAAATCATCATTTGTGTTCTACTGAAGAAACAAAGTCACCTACATCTTGGATGCCCTGGGGGTAAGAAGATAAACATCAAATTTTCATTTTTGGGTGAACTATCCCTTTAAGGCCAGATTTTTTGCTATAAATGACGGACATGGGATCTGAGGACTAATTCTCATTTTTCTCATTTATTTTGCGTTATTTCCAGATTCAATCATAGGCTCCTTCTTACATACAAGAGCACGTCCATACGCACTCTTCAAAAAGGGTGCTTTAAATCTCTTGACAAACTAAAAGACGTAAATGACATTTGCATTCGAAATAAATGATATAGATTGTACTGCCTGCTCAAGATAGGGATTCATTAAGCCCACATTTCATGCAAACAAGAATCTATGCTTCTAACCACAGATCGAGAGCTGTCGTTCCAACCACACCAACTTTGCAATGCTGTTTGTGAATGTTCATCGAAACTATGGTTTGGGGAAAAACTGACTCTATGAACTATGCTGATAACGAGGGAACTTGCGACCATAGTTGGCTAACAATGCTTTTGGGAAATGCACCCCAGAAACACTCTTTCCCAGTCAATCATTTTGTGACTTTGTGATTGCTAATATCGCTGGAGTGAGATATTAATGTGGAGTGGATATCTTTTGGAGTGAGGGCATGAGATTGGCTCAGCCTGGCAGAATTTAGCAAAACCCTCAAGACATTGCCTCAGCAGCAAATATTGCTAATTTTATTAAATACCTGTGCCTATTTTCAGGATTAGCATGAGAGGTAATTAGGAGCCTGAATATCACAACGCTTGCAAATATACAGTTTATTCATGGCAGACACCCAAATGAGATCTAATGATAATTAGACTTGATTTAAAAATAAAACTGTAAATTATTCGCAATTTCTCTGAAGTTTGCACTATCACACAGACCTTTCCTTCGCATCGGAAATGTGTAAATATTCTCTGAAACAGAAAGCTGCACGTTTTTAACAATGTGATTTTTGTTGTACTGTGCAGATTACAGTCTTGATTTCCATTGCATCATTTTACTTTTTTGGTAACAAACTAATTTGTACCATGCTGCTGGTCATCTTTATTTTTCCAACTTGGTAATGTAATATAGTTTTATTTTGTGCAAACTTATTTGTTCAAGTAAAGGTTGCCACCCTAATTGGGATCGTTATTGCTTTATGTGCCAGATAAATACTTTAATTTAATACTTAAAAAAACATCATCTGATAGTTAAATATTTAAAAAAATAAATTGCCCATTAAAACAGCTTTGATGTATTTAGCCGTAAACAAATTTTTCAAAAAGTTTGACTGTATTCTTCTAAATAATGAGAAGCTTCTGGCTGGTAAACAACATGTTAGGTCGCCATCAGCTCAATGGGGAGCTAACGAGAGAGAGAGAAAATCCATATTGGGGACTGATTAAATCAGAAAAAAAGATACAAGAGAGATACAACTGACGCAAGTATCATTTTCTTTCCAAAAACCTGCAATATGTATTAAAATAGTATAGGAAGAACCAAAGAAGGACAGTATATGCCAGTGGAAATGAAAATCAGAGAACTTGAGAGGAAAGTAAAGAGGTCAAATGAAAAAATAAATAAATAAATGAAAATGAAATTAGATGTATTCATTGTTTGAATGTAATTACTCTCAGCACTATCTTCCTTCAAAACTAATTACCTGTGTTTAGAAAGAGAAAGAGAACAAAGACAGGAAGATGAGGTGTTTTGAAAGGGTGGGAAATAGAGAAGTCTTCCCTGAAGTCTTCTTGATAATGTTAGTCAAGGTTTCTTTCTCTGAAAACAACATAATTTAGTTTTACTTGTCCATTTCTTAACCTCTTTGTCCAGGCCAAAATATATAGTAGTACACGGAAAAAAGGAAAAAGAAATGTGTAGGATTTCCTTTGAAACAATTTTCACTCACTAATTGCTTTCAACTTTTATTTATTTATATAGCACATTTGAAAACAACTTTGTTGCCCAAAGTGCTTCACAATTTAATAAAAAAAAAGATTATATAAAATAACATATACCATGCCTGCACACACACATGCATAAATTAATTAAATGAAACACTGTAACGCACCAAAATAAAAACTGTCCAATAAGATCAGTTTAGAAAGAAACGTTTCCAGTACTCAAGGTTCCCTTACTTCAAAAGCTGAGTTAAAAAGATGCGTTTTCAGCTGAGACCTAAAAACCTCGATAGATGAGTCTGACGAATATAAAGAGGAAAACTGTTCTGAAGTAGAAAGTACTGAAATAGTACTCCAACAATCTTTTTTTTATTTACAACTTCAAAAAAATCATCTTTTACAAAAGGCCTGTTCACACCAAGAACGATAACTATAAAGATAACTATAACAATAAATATATTATTGCACACACCAGTGGACGATATGGTTCTGTTTATTCTAAGCGTGCGCTGCTTTTTGTTGTTTTGTGCTTTTAATGCTCAAGTGAATTCTGATTGGCTTTCAATGTTTCTATTGTTCATCAGCTGGAAAAAAATCATTCTGAAAATGATTCCAACTATATAATTTCTCTGTGCCATTATCATTATAGTTGTGGTGTGGACTGGACTAATGAGAGTTATATTAGCGTCCACACCAGCAGACAATATCGTTCTGTTTATTCTAAGCGCGCGCTGAAGTTATGTTGTCTAGCCTTTAGATGCTGGAGCTCTGAATGGCTGTCAATTTCAGCTAATCATTCTTAAAGTGATACCGTTTCTCTGTACCATCGTCGTTATAGTTGTGGAGTGGACGCTGTTATTGTTTTGCATTTAGAAATTTTTTTAGAACTATCATTATAGTTATCGTCCTTGGTGTGAATGGGTCTTAAAGGTCATTCCACCGCGCTACTTTTCCATTGTTTTTCAACATGCGCTAGATGGACGTCTTTAACCATTGCGCTCACGTCTCACGTCTTTTGCAGTGTGTCTCTAAACCTTGAGCTTTTTCTCTTTCTAAACCGCTATTTTCATGGTCAAGTGGAATGCGTGTATAATTTATGGTTTTGTCTTACTTTTGTGAACCTTTCCCTCACAGAATCAGCAGATGTCGCAGTTGGAAAGATATTGGTTTGTCAATGGCAGAGTTCTGCTTTTATTTCATGTAATATTTGCCTGGCTAAAAACTGCGAAATAAAAAGATTACAGATTTGGAATCCGGATGGGTTTTTGATTCGCCATGCAAGGTGTTTAATATCCAACACACAAATAATACCATATATACGTGTGTGTGTGTGTGTGTGTGTGTGTGTTCTTGCCTCTCTCCAGTCCAATGATCTGATTCCGGAGTGTTTCTCTTTGGTTCTCCACCTCCACTTTCTGCTCCTGCATCTGTCTGAGTCTCCTCTGCACCCCCTCTTTCATTTTTGTAAGTTTAGCGATCTCCTGTTTCAGCTGGGTTACTTCCTCTTCTTTCATCTGAACCACACAAGACAAGAACCATTAGTGTGAGTCTCTGTGTGTATACATGTGAAGCCCAAACTAACCAAAAAAACTTGTAACTTTAGGGGTACAACAGCTTGTCACTGGTATAGTACCCTTAAACGGGCAATTTTGTACCTTTATAAAAGGTACTTTTATATTTATAAAAGTTCATAGAAGCTCCTTAAGGGTACACATTATTACTATAGGTACTAAAATGCAGCTTTTTAGAAGTTGATAAGGTACAAAGATGTCCTTTTATGGGTACTTCCCCAGTGATAAGCTGCTGTAACCCCTAAAGGTACATTTTTTTTTACAATACACATTTTTTCAGTACTACTGTTTAAAAGTTTGGGGGTGTTTTTTTTTTTTTTTTTTTTTTTAAGAAGTCTTCTATATGTTCACCAAGGCTGCATTGATTTGATCAAAAATACAGTAAAAACAGTAATGTTGTAAAATATTATTACAATTTAAAATAACTATTTTCTACTTGTATATTTTAAAATGTGATGGCAAAGCTGAATTTTCAGTATCATTACTCCAGTCTTAAGTGAAAACAGTTGTGCTGCTTAATATTTTTGTGGAAACTATGATAAATTTTTTTGGGATGATTTAATAAATGGAAAGTTCAAAAGAATAGCATTTTTTATTGTATCAATGTAAAAATTCTTTACTGTCACTTTTGATCAATTTAATGCATCTGTTCTGAATAAGAGTATTATTTATAAACAAATTAAAACTTTAAAAAAAAAAAACTTTTGAATGGTACTAGTGTAAATTAAAAGCATAATTTTTACATGCCATTTAAAACTCGGGTTTGCTTGGAGTGGGCATTGTGGGAGCTTATGTGATTATATCATCACTGTGAATTTAATTACCTGATTAACTGACTAATATAAATGCCAATAAATAAATAAGCAAAATGCTAATTGCTGGAGAATAAGCTGGACACATATTAGGAGCAAGAGTGATCCAGGGTGCTGAATCTGTGCCCCCTTGTGGCGACCATGAGGTTTGCAATCATTACTCATTTACTCTGACTCACAGGGAGAGCTGGGAGTGCCAGCACTACAGAAAGGTTGCAATAAAATAGAATAGGGAAATTTGGTTTGTGGACTTGTTGTGCAGATTGACTTTGTCTCTCTCTAGAGTGCTGCAGGAAATAAAGGCAGAAAAAAGCCTTGCATGTTCAATCAGTCTTTGTGAAACAGAATTTTAGCTTTTTGTTCCCTTATTGGTCAACAATACCCCACGACAAAAGACATGCCCATATTAAACAGAATTCCTAATACAGCTTCAGCATATCCTGCAGAGAGGTGCATTCGACCCAACAATCTCCCACCAGACTCAAGCCACCATAATACAAGCCAGAACAAAGAGAATACAGGGCATTTCATTAAATGTAACATTTGCTATATTAACCCCCACTGTGACTCTGTTGGAAGCCTGACGGAAGTTTCGAGCAGGAAAGATCCATCACTAGTCTGACGGGAGAGGAAGAGGAATAGAAACCTTCATCCTCTAGAGCTCTAATTATATAAGAACAAGACAATTTTGTCAGATTCAAAGAGGGCAGCTTCATAAATCTGTGTGTGTGTGTGTGTGTGTGTGTGTGTGTGTGTGTGTGTGTGTGTGTGTGTGTCTACAGTGTGATGCCTAAATTGATTGCCAATTACCATATGCATCAGTGTAAAACAGAGATTTGTTCATTGTTCTCGTGGAATGTGGTGAAGTACTGTAGGTATTTGTGCAGACAAAACTGTCCTCAGACTTTAGCTAAATCTATTAAAATCTCAATTTGGGGACATCTGTGGTGTCCGCAAATGTAACAAGCTAAATTTACACTGTGTTCCAAATGATTATGCAAGTGACATATCAGTAGGATTTCAGTACAATAAACATTCAGATTATAATATAATTAGTTTTTCAAAGACAGAGTTTGTTTGTTTTATTCATCATATAAACTATAATCAACGGTTTCCTGCAATGGCCATATGTGCGTTCACGAGAGAGTCGAGTTCGGGCGGAAGGCTGACCTCTGACCCGACATTCAATTCAATTCAATTCAATTCACATTTATTCGTATACATATCGTTTCAAAGCAGCTTTACAGGTAATGCATGTCAACATTACAATTTAGAGTAATCTGTTATCAGAGGGGACTGTGTCCAAATTATGTAATTTCAGAGATGTACATATAAAAAATATGCAGAAACAATGAGCTCATTAAAGTAATTAAATACGTGTTAAAAATGATTAGGATATATAGCAATATTTAGAATGGTGCATGTTGATCCAGAGTTTGTGTCATCTGAAGTCCTCGCAGAGGTTGGGGTCATCTGACATATGACGTAGGACGTAGTTCCTCTTCTTTTATATTGAAATACTCCAAAAATTCTCTCTAAAACTTCCCATTTTAGACTTATAATTCGTGACCGGCGTTTTGGTTTGCTCTATCCTCTGTGCTTCCGCATTCATCAGTTCTAACCTAAGCTTCGTCTCCTCGTCTACGTCATACGTCGGGTCAGAGGTCACCCTTCCGTCTGAACTCAACTCTCTCGTGAACGCGCGTACAGTATTTATTGCTTTAATTGCCTTTTTGCAGCAGCAGCAGCAGAAACAGCATGGGATAGTGCATTGTCCTGCATGAAAATCCTTTAATTTCAGTAGGTACTATCCTTCTTTTTATACCATAGCAGAAAATGGTCAGTTATGAACTCCACATTTCTTACAGGAGTCATTTTGACACCCTCAGAGACCCTAAAGGGACCTTCCATCTCACTTCCCAGTATTCCAGCCCAAATCATCACCCGCCACCTCCTTGCTAATGTCACAGTCTGGAAAGGAGTGGCCATTTTCCAATCCAGAAGGAGGAGGAAAATGGCGAATAAAGCAAGAGAAGCTGTTATACCTTTTATTTTACGTTATTTTACCGTGCACTTGCATAAACACCGCATCCATAGGGGCTGCCATTGTTGTTTCGCGGGCTATGTGACGTCAGAGAGCAGAACTGGGAGTACAACGATCTAGTACGAGTTCACGGGTGGGAAGTCACGGGTTTGACTGCCGTTCCAGTGCACTTTCACAGGTAGAAGGTTGGAAAAACACAGGTTACGGGTTGCCTGGAACGTGGCATAAGCTTGCAACTTTACACACAACTGCCAGCCTGTATGGAGAGGTTCTTGAGACTCCAGATTCACCATCGGCTTCAAATACCAGTTTGCTGCTCAAAAGTGGCTTTTTTATAGCTTTTTTTAATACAATTAATTTGTTTCACAGGAATGTTCCTTCATTTGTTTGACAGAAACTTGCTCACAAATCTTTTGACAGTTCGATAATCTCTATTCCGTTTTTGCAAAATATTAGTTGTTTTCATGCCTTTTGCAAGACATTGCACCATTTCATGCTTTTCATCTTCAGAAAGATCTTTCTTTCGCCCCATATTGCATGAGAACTGTGACTGTGGAGCAACCTCTTTAAGCAGGTTTTCCATTTACCTAAGAAGACCTGGCAAACTACTTAACAAACCTGTCTGACATTGATACCAGTTATCTAAAAAGATATGAGAAATAAAACAAACACTTTCTTTGAAAATCCTACTGTCACTTGCATAATACTTTGGAACACAGTGTATACACATAATTATTAAAATCTAAAATTACCTACATTATCGGGAACCAGTCAATGATCTCCACTAGAAAACTAAATAAGTAATAATTCTGTGCTAAATAATTCCATAATGAAAATCTGCAAAAAAAAAAAACACACACACATTCTGGGGCATCTTTATTTGGAAAACAAATTAACTAACTGATATTATATACAAAGTTTAGAAAATTGTAGTATTTATAATTCCCTTTTATTAGAACAACCGAATAATATGTCCTCATTTAGATACTGTAGCTTATTAAAGAAGTGCGTGTATGTACCTTCAGGTCTGAGGCTCGCTGTTGGTTCTGTTGGGAGAGTTGCTCTAGGCTGATGGAGTTTTGTTCATTATCCTGCTGGAGTTTAGTGTTGCGATGTTGGAGTTGTTCCATTTCTTTACTCGTTTTCTCATTTATAATCTGTCAGCAAGAACACAAATTACTTTCAATGGTCATAGGCACAAGTTCTGTATGTGTGTATGTATTTGCTTCCAACTTAGCTATTCTGTGGAACAATATTGTTAAAAAATATCTTCAGATATCAGCTAAATCTGATAACCTTCCATTTACATGTTCTCATATGGAAATAATGTTCATTAAGCTTTGTTTGTTTGTTTGTTTTTACAAAAAAAAAAAAAAAAATGAAATATAGAAACTTTTAGCTTTTTTTTTTTTTTTTTTTTTACAAAGTTATTTTTTAACACAGAAAGTTTTCTTTTAGGGTTATGGTCGTAAACTAAGATCATCCTACCACTGACTCGTTCATGATAACTGTGGGTGTCACTCTCCACCCACTAGATCAGAATCTCTTACTTTGTGCTCCTGGAGCTGTTGTTCCAGTTTCTGCTGATCATCTTGCAGACGCTGGCTCTGCTGAGTCAGTGATTTAATCTCTGATTGTTTGGACTCCAGGTCAGTTTGAAGCTGCTTCACTTCCTTTTCCAACTTCTCTTTCCTCCTGGTCTCCCGTTGAACCTCATTCTGACGCACCTGGATGTCCTGCTGGAGCTGTAAAAGAGAGACAGTTTTGTTCAGAGACAGTGTCTGTCTGTCTGTCTATCTGTCAGTCTATCTGTCTAGAAGATCTATCTATCTATCTATCTATCTATCTATCTATCAGTCTATCTATCTGACTGTCTATCTATCTAACAGTCTATCTATCAGTCTGTCTGTCTAGATCAATCTGTCTAGATCTATCTATCAATTTGTCTGTGTCTGTCTGTCAGTCAATCTGTGTAGATCAATCTATCGATCGATCGATTTGTCTGTCTGTCAGTCTGTCTGTCTGTCTATCTATCTATCAATTTGTCTGTCTATCTATCTATCGATTTGTCTGTCTGTCAGTCAGTCAGTCAGTCAGTCAGTCTGTCTGTCTGTCTGTCTGTCTGTCTATCTATCTATCTATCTATCGATCAATCGATTTGTCTGTCTGTCTGTCTGTCTGTCTATCTATCTATTGATTTATCTGTATATCTGTCTGTTTGTCTGTCTATCTGTCTATCTCTATCAATCAATCATCTATCTATCTATCTATCTATCTATCTATCTATCTATCTGTCTGTCTGTCGGTCTATCTGTCAGTCAGTCTGTCTATCTATCTAACACACAGACATATATATGATTAGCATCAGCCAGTAGTTAAAAGCCACATTCACACTGTCAGTTTTTGGGATTGACAACCGCATTTACTTACAGGTGTGAGTCTTGAAATGTCTCGTTCACACAGCAACTTACAGTAGCGTCTGAAACACTGTCTGTATGAACGTGTAGTGAGAGTCAAGCCTGTATTCTCTTACTAGTAACCATAACGACAGTGGCCAACGTAATATTAAAGATGGCGACGTCCATAAAACTGAAAAGTCTCATCACTTTTGACATGACAAGAGACTAATTGAACAGCAAATTCATCCATCAAAACTTTATTAACCAACAGCAGCATGTAAACACGCGCTAGCCGGAGTCTTAACTGTTGCACACGCGTGTCACGTCATTTTTGCGAGTGACTGGATCTAACATCTTCAGATGACACACGGCTCACATTTCTGCTTAGTAAGTTACTTAATATTCCAAGAATGCGGTTGTGAGTCCTGAAAGGTGTGAGTTCTGTTATAGAATGCGGTTGTACGTAAATAACCGTACTGCGTGTGAACGTAAGCGTATTAAGGACTTAAATACAGAACTGACAACTGTATTCTGCTGCTGTGTGAATGTGACCAAAGTGTTGCAAATGAGTATTATTTTCAAATCTTCCAACCTTTAAATTTTGGAGGCAATTTTGGATGGAATACATTTAGAGTTTAAAGTGGTTTGTCAGGCCAATTATTGATTTTCTTACTGTGTTACACACAGTAAACAATTTAAGCTAGTGTTGCCAGGGAGGTGACAGAAGAATCAAAGAATCAAATTTACAAATTTACAGTTTAAAGTTCAAGTGTCACATTCACATGCTTTATGTTCCATTTCTCACAACATATGAAGATTCAAGAGTAGAACCAAAGACTATAGAATAACACAAGACACGTATTGTTTTGAACGAGAGAAAGTGTAACGCTCAATATGGCGGAATAAGTCCCGCCTTCAAAATAAGAGCCAGTCGCCAACCTGTAAAGTCATCGCGTCACTGCAGCGGCCTTTAGAAGCACCGGTTTCTATAGAAACAGTCAGACGCGCGCCTCCGAAATGAGGCACAAGAGACGCGCATTTAGGTCTGCGCATGCGCATTAGCTTGATCCAGCCTAAATACTGTTTTTTTGTCATGATTTGAGCGTTTGGAAAAAACATTTATGAGACAGTTGTTGTCAGATTTCATTGGTGATTTAAAATATGAAATTTAATCGAAAGCTTGGCAAACAGCTTTGGAGAATTTGATGTTTCCCCATTCAAAGAGATAGGAGCTGCATGATGCCCAGGATGCCCGAGAGGCGTTTCAAAGATGGCCGCTGAGTGAAATGACTTGTCTTAAAGGGACTTTGGTAGAACTGCTAGAAATCCGCATAATTTTAAAGAGTAACAATCACCAGGCACCATATTTCAAATATTGATTTGCTGACACAGCTAGATATTTGAGACAGAAATGCTTTCATTTATTCCTAAAACATTTTAATGGCCTTAAAATGAGAAAAACAGTAGTAAAGCACTGCTGATGTTGATGTCAGTTATGAAAAGAGCCAATTATATGTTTGAATAATTGTTTTTGTATGCATGTGTGTGTTTTTCTTTTACTATATATAATATAATTCTAATAAAATGCCATGGCAGTTACTGTACTCTGCACACTCACATAATGTTATCAAAAGATGCAGTGGCGTCATATACAAAGCTTTTTATGTAATACCTGAGCAATCATGTCCATGGCTTTGTTCTTCTCAGCCTCTATCTCCTGCTGAGCCTCAGTGGCTTTAGTGAGGTTCTCCCGGAGTGTCACCACCTCTGACAGCAGCTTGTCTCTCTGATTGGTCAGCTCCTCTTTGATCTTTAACAAATCACCCATGCTAGGCACATTCAAAAAGATTTATGAACAAGCTTTGTTCTCCATCCCCACCAGAACACCTCAACAAGGTTATAGTTTATCTGAAGGCCATCACACAGAATATACCATGGCACAGAGTTAAGAATAAAAATAAATATTAGAAGAAGAATTGTGTCAGGCATACAAAAAGGCTATCTGTAAGATAAAAGCATGTATGATACTTAACTGCCTCTATTCTACCAGAATCAAAAGGAGAACTGAGAATAGTCTGAATGTACAGTTGTATAATATTGTTTACCTGTATTCTTGGCCCTCAAAGACTTCAGCTCCTTTTTCAACAAGATTGTTGAGATTGGTTATTTCCTCCTTTAGTTTCTGGATAGTTTCTTTTGCCTGCAACTCCTTTTCATGTGAAGCTTCAACCATTTTCCAGGCCTTGTCAATTTCCTAATCAACAGTAAAATGCACAGATAACAGCTCTAAAATAAGTCTTATGTTATGAGGAAATCATTCAGAGTTCATCATGTCTAAGTTTGAAGATGCAATAAACACAACATCCATTTTAGAGTGCCATAATTTCCGGCTAATGTACCATTTTTAGGGTGCTGATTGTGGCTTGATCTTCATCAGCTAGTTTCGAGGCTGTGGATAATTTGACAGAGTTGGACACTATCTCTGCGTTCAGCTCCCTGCATTTGGCCATCAGTCTCTTTTCATTCATGTGGGACTTCTGCAGAGCTTTGGCGACCTTCTCATATTCCACACGAAACTTCTCGAATTTTTCATCTCCTGATAACTCATTTAAAACCTCCTGGGTGTCTATGTCCATGGTTTCCAAAGTGCTGTCCTCAGCCTGAAAATGTATTCAAAAGCATAAGTGTGACATCATAAGATGCTGTCTGATAACTTAAAACCTGTGCTGACAGTGTACTGTAAATAAGTGAGTCTGAGCCTTGCAGATTTGTAACAATTTGCAAGTCTACTTTAGCACTGCTGATGAGAACAAAGAGCCGGCAACAGGTGTTGGTTTTAAAGGGTTAGTTCACCCAAAAATGAAATTTCTGTCATTAATTACTCACCCTCATGTCGTTCCACACCCGTATGTCCTTCGTTCATCTTCAGAACACAAATTAAGATATTTTTGATAAAATCCGATGGCTCAGTGAGGCCTGTATTGCCAGCAAGATAATTAACACTTTCAAATGCCCAGAAAGCTACTAAAGACATATTTAAAATTCAACCTTAATGTTTTGAAGTGACAAGAATACTTTTTGTGTGCCAAAAAACAAAATAACAACTTTATTCAACAATATCTAGCGATGGGGTGATTTCAAAACACTGCTTCACGAAGCTTCGAAGCTTTACAAATCTTTTGTTTTGAATCAGTGGTTCAAAGCGTGTATCAAACTGCCAAAGTCACGTGAACCATTGAAATTTCGAAACGTTTCGAAACACTTATGATGTAACGAAGCCTCGTTTACTGAAATCACGTGACTTTGGCAGTTTGATACACGCTCTGAACCACTGATTCAAAACAAAAGATTTGTAAAGCTTCGAAGCTTCAGTGTTTTGAAATCGCCCATCACTAGATATTGTTGAATAAAGTCATTGTTTGCTGTTTTTTTGGCAAACAAAAAGTATTCTCGTCACTTCATAACATTAAGTTTGAACCACTGTAGTCACATGAACTGTTTTAAATACGTCTTTAGTACCTTTATGGGCATTTGAAAGCGTTAATTATCTTGCTGTCAATGGAGGCCTCACTGAGCCATCAGATTTTATCAAAAATATCTTAATTCGTGATCCGAAGATGAACGAAGGTCTTACGGGTGTGGAACAACATGAGGGTGAGTAATTAATGATAGAATTTTCATTTTTGGGTGAACTAACCCTTTAATACAGATGTTGGAGTGTTTGCAGGCTTCATGGAGAAAACAGAAAAAAAATGAAAAGAATCATACACTGAAGCATTGTCTAATCCATCTAAATATAGGCTATTATATTCTGCTGTAAAAAAATGTAATGGTTTTATGTTATTAATAGGGCAAAGAGTGAATGCAGTTAAAGTGAGACATTTTCAGATAATTTGCCATTTGTGTTCTTTTAAATAGCATTTCAAATCAAGAAATCTTAAGTGCATCTGTGTTCACTAAGCATAAACCACACTGTTAATGTTTTAAACGTTGACAAACCTACAAAATGTACTTAAAAACATCTTATCAAACTGGAAAAGGCTTATAAAAATGAGGTTTAATAAAACTGACCAAGTAAATGCTTTTGTGTTTATTATCTTGTATTAAATATTATTATATTTATCGTATATTGCAGCTATTTTCATCTAGCATAGACTGAAGCCTAATTTAAAAAAGTTAACATCACTTAACAACTCGCAACACGGACATGCTTCAGGATATAGTGTAGTGCATTACATATGAAAGATATTTCTTTGAGCCCACAGCTAGAATTCAGTGTTTGAGATGCTAATAGCTAATAACTTAGATCTATTAGTCTTTAATATTTCACTCCACACTAAAGCAAAAGTTTCAGTTTAACATACCTCCTCCATTGCGGTCGTTTGTCCGTCCCCTCTAAAAACCCTCAAAATGTTGTTGTTTTGTGTTTAATAAACTGTTAAACGCGTACTGTGCGTGTTTTGCTTCCACAACACTCACGACTGTTTTTTGGTCGCCGGGGATACGCGTCCTCGTTGCCTGGCAGCCGCGACCCACTGAGCACTTCGCTGTTCAACTCTTGTAGGGATTGTAACGGGACATAGCGCTCTAAATACGGCAAAATATTATAGAGAGAATATTTTACAGACATAAGACACCTGAAATTAACAATAATGAGTAAAACTTGCAATGTCCATCAAAGTTTTTTGCTGCTTTGTTTATGTGTTGTTCTTTACACTAGGTGGCAGCTTCACACAGTGCAATCTATGTCCTGTAATAAGTAGCATGGAAAAATGAAGTGTTTTTAAACTGTCAGTATCACCGATTTCATTTAAATATATGTACAGCATAGGGTGAGTTCAGAAAAAAATGGGACAAAGGAGTTTCGTGACCAATTGCCCTGTAAAAATGAAGATGGCAATTGTCATTAATAATTGCTACAAGGGTAGTGCCATTCTGAAAATGTTTTAATTTATCTGACATCATAGTGGATCATCAAACTTCAACATCTAACAGAATAGAAATCACCGACTTAAAACTTTTATGGTGGTTTTTAAAGGATGGTTGACAAGGTACATTATGTAAGGATATGCTGTAAGTAGGCTACTAGCTGTAAGGTAAAGGTGGACACTTTTTAAAACTGTTCTGATAGATTATGGTCATTAATCATCAAACTTTTATGAGCTAACATGAACCATGTCATTTAATAGTTAAAGCCTCAACATTTAGTGATTACTGATTGTACAGTACAGAGATGAGGATACATGTATGGTGTGTTTGTTAGCTTTCTGTGTTGCTTTAACATGTTTTATAGCTGCATTTTGCTGGACATTTATGGTCATTAGCTGAAGCTTGACCAAGCTGGTTATAGGGCTGGTAGACCACCTTAGAACAGTAACAAACCATCTACTTAATGTTGTAGAAGTAGATGAGATAGAAGTAGGCCTAGATCTACTTAATGTACTTTCATGAAAAACCAGCTTAACCACCAATCAAAAACATGATTGTTTTTTTTTGTTTGTTTGTTTGTTTTTTTAAGGATTGACATGTCTACTTAAAGGGATAGTTCACCCAAAAATGAAAATTATCCCATGATTTACTCACCCTCAAGCCATCCTAGGTGTATATGACTCTTTTCTTTCAGACGAACACAATCGGAGATATATTTAAAAATATCCTTAGTCCTCCAAGGTTTATAATGGTTGTAAATGGGGGCCCAAATTCTGAAGACAAAAAAATCCATCCATAAAAAAAATGAATCCATATGACTCCAGGGGGTAATAAAGGCCTTCTGAAGTGAATTGATGCATTTGTGTAAGACAAGTATCCTTATTTAAAACTTTATAAAGTAAAATGATGAACTTCCGGCGTGACAGCCATATGCATTCGAAGTACGTCCAATAAGCGTTAACTTCCGTGACGTAGTACAAAATGCCATGACGTTCTACACTACACCATGCCGTACAATGCATAGTACATCATGTCATTATTTTATAAAGTTTTAAATATGGATATTTTTCTTACAAAAATGCATCAATTCACTTCAGAAGGCCTTTATTAACCCCCTGGAGTCGTATGGATTCATTTCTTTTATGGATGGATGCATTTTTTTTTTTTTTTTTTTTTTTTGTCTTCAGAATTTGGGCCCCCATTCACAACCATTATAAACCTTGGAGGACTAAGGATATTTTTAAATATATCTCTGATTGTGTTCGTGTGAAAGAAGATAGACATATACACCTAGGATGGCTTGAGGGTGAGTAAATCATGGGATAATTTTCATTTTTGGGTGAACCCTTTAAGTTTAACTTGAAGTAAATATGTTTTATATATAATTAAAACCACTGTCTCAAAAAAACAAACACACAAGTCAACGCCGTTCCTGTGTTTAAAAGTCATTCCTCTGGTTTCA
Source organism: Ctenopharyngodon idella (assembly GCF_019924925.1). Lineage (NCBI taxonomy): Eukaryota > Metazoa > Chordata > Actinopteri > Cypriniformes > Xenocyprididae > Ctenopharyngodon > Ctenopharyngodon idella. Next base: position 36,762,013 of record NC_067220.1, read on the forward strand.
CAGACAAGGCTTAAGCTAGTCCTAGCCTATAATGCATGTTTGAGCTGTTGTAACTGAAAGTAACTTGCACTGACAGATCTTAAAATATGTCAGTGCCAGTGTTTTGTCTTAAGATGCACACCAGTAATGTTTTTTTTTTCTAGTGAACGTTTATGAAAGCTACTTAAATGCCCTAATTGAACTAAGGCCTAATCCCGGTTTAGGTTAAGCCCTGTCTATGAAACCGGGCCATTGTCACATAAAATAATATTTAATACCATTTTGACACATTTACATTGAGGTGGGTTTACAAAAAAAGGGTTGAGGATAAAACTTGATCAGTGCAGCATCACAAACAAAAACTATCCCACTTCACCCTATATATAACAGTGACATGTTTGGCATTCAGGCCCAGATCTTATCAATCCTGAAACAAATCCTTTATGAGTCATCGCAAATCTGCACATGTACTCAGATAAGCAACATGCTGATTACATAATTTGGCAATGTTATATTAATCTTTTTATAATTGCACTTCACTGTCCATAGCCATGCTGAATTACGTCAGATGACACAATGAGAGGTGTGGAAGTTCCTAGAGATCAGTTGAGTCATGTGTCTAGTCCAAATGTATTTTCTGGGATACTCAAGTTTATGTCCTTATATGGAAGACAATTTGTCATTTAAAATATTATTATATTATATTATATTATATTATATTATATTATATTATATTATATAAATTCCAAATATTACCAAATAAAATATAATTATTTTATTAATAAAAAAAACTAATATAATAATATTTCCAAATTAGAATATATGCAAAAAAAAGTATTTTTTATTAATAATAATTTATTATATACCTTATAATAGTATGTATATTTATATATTTGGTTGGTTCATATAATCAAGTGCAAATTTACTGAATAATAATAGAACACTAATAGAACGCAAATTCCATGTTGACGTTCCATGAATACTTGAAAACAATAGCTTGAAAAAGAACACTATTAAATGTGTAACTATTACGATGTTTTGGCTGTTCCCTGTTCTGGATATCTCTTGGATGTTATGTTCTTATTTTCGTGAAGTATAATGTTGAGTCACTGACGCCAATAAGTTACACATTGTCATGACTTCGTGCGTCGACACCTGAGCTATTAAAGTCTGATCTTGCAGCAAATAATGTTCATACACATTTTTGATTGGTTGGCTTCCCTATACTGTGTGTAAGAAAGCATCCAGTAGTAGCCAAATTGTATAGGTGAGTGGATTACATAATTATGAGGACACATTATCCCGATGGTTGAGGCAGTGTATTTGATCTAATCTAAAGTAGAAGCAGAGGCGACAGATGCGCGTTAAATCCCCGATGGAGGGAAAATTCACCAAAGCAGGATGACAAAACAAATATCTGAGGGAAGAAAAGTTAGCAAATCAAATCGTTTTTGAGCTGACCTACATAAAATATCCAATTTATTTCCATTTCGTTCATTGCAAACCTCTCTGTGTGGCTTGTGCGTTCTCCCGAAGCGCAAACGCGCGTCTTTCCACCTGCAGCTTGGGCGCGTTTGGGCAGCTGATGTGTTTTTCAATGACAGTTCATCGAGCAGAGAAAAACTTGTGGATCTGTAGTCGGTTCACACCCGACTTGTCACGGACATAATAGCGACAACAAACCAAGAGAAGGACGATAAGAGTGAGTTATTAAAGCCTGACGCTCAAAGTGCAACATCTGGAGATCAGCAGCAGCAGTCATGGGCAACAGTGTGTCCGGAATCAAAGCACTGCACAGGGGACAGCAGAACAGGTTTCAAAGACTTCCAAACTCACACAAAGGTTAGTATTTCTATTCTATTCTATTCTATTCTAGTTGGATTTCAACTTGAACTGGTAGATATTTTTTGGAATATTAGCTGCTTCAAGTCAGCTATTAGCCGGTTGACCAGTTACCATGTTCCAAAAAAAATCTTGACCACCTTGATGATCTACTACTTGTTCACGGCTAATATTTGATATGCATTGTCAAAATGAGGAAAACGTTCTTAGAACAATGTTCTTGGAGTGTATTTATGGTGTTGCTTTTACTTGAGTGTTGTCATAACATTGAGAGAAAATGTTTTGAGAATATTTTCAGAACATCCTTAAGATGTAATTTGTACATGATGAATGTTAACATTAACCTTCATGGAATATTACAAATAAACGTTAAAAGAATGTCATATTGTGAGTAAAAATAGGTTAGGAGAATGTTAAACTAACTTTCAAGAATTCACACTTATAAATAATCACATAGAGTGAAAAGAGTATGCGTATTTGTGGTGCTGTCCGAGCTCGGAATTTGGCCCGAGCCCAGAGTACTCCCCCCGTATCCCTGGCTGGGATAGGAACCAGCCGAGAGTGAGGAGTCAGGGTGATGGAGGGATGCTATGTATGTATGTATATATATATATATATATATATATATATATATATATATATATATATATATATGCCTCCTCTCATGCTGATTGGGTAGGTCATTTAAACGTGTTCCTCCCGAACTTTGTTAATAAAACATCATTTATCTTAACCTTTTATCATTATCTTAATGCTATAATCATGACAAGAAAACTGGACTTCAGCATTTTAGACCTAGTCCACACGTACACTGAGTTTTATAAACAGAGTTTTCCTCCTTCGTTTTAAAAAAAAATCACGCCCACATGAAAATGCAAAAATATGCTATAAAGCATGCCAAACCAACAGGTGGCGATATAACCCTAACCATAAAGCCATGTTGGCCAATCAAAAGCCTGGAAAAATGGTTATTACTGATTCCGGTGTTGCTGAATTTCGACCCCCTGCCAAATTATTACCCCCCTCGATGAAGTCGCTACCTGATTAGTTAATCTTAACCCCACCCCTAACCCCTCCCCCACACCTACTCCTAAACCTACCAGTACTAGGGGGGTAATAATCTGGCAGGGGGTCGAAATTTGGCACAACACCAGTTCCGACGTCACAAGCCAACATCCCCGGCTTCACCATTTACACGACAACACTGTAACCGGAGTTTTCAAAAAAGTTCGGTTTCAGTGACTGGATATTACGTTTGCGTGTGGACGAACGGCCATGCCGCATAGAAAAAGCTGCGATTTCTAAAATACCATGTTTGTGTGGACAGGGCCTTAGAAACATTGCAAATCACTGTTGCCACAATGTTTTTAAAACATAAATGTGTTAGCTGGATAGCAACTGTGCCAAATTTATGCAAATTTAAGATATTTTTGATAAAATCCAAATTTATGTCCAACAATCCTTTAACAGATTTGAATTATAGAAATGTGTTATGCGTATGCCAGGTTAAAGAGATGTGTTTTTAGTCTAGATTTCAGTCAACATCCAGCTTTTCACGAGAGAAGACATTTTCTTTTCTTTTTCTGTCAATTCTAAAGTTAAACATTCTGCACCATTAAAGCAATTTGTTTTGTTTGTGAATTATGCTGATTTTGATGATTCTCATGGTAACTGTTGAATTCATGTGAGTGCTGAAGGACAGCGCTTCTTTTCTTGTATACTCTAATAAGATTCTTACACTTGTGCCACATTCATCAGTTTCTAATGGGTGAAACTGTACAGTGTCCATGTTACTCATCATGGTAAACAATACTGTGATTAATCATTACAGTCATAATAATAACAATACGCAATTATGAGCAGCTCTGCAAAATAATTAAACACTAAGGACATCATGTTCAATAACATTACTCAGCATTTACTTATGTAAATACCTCTGTACTGTGTGTATGATCACTGTACTGTACAGTGTGACACAAGTTTTAAATTATGAGACCAATTCAAGAGTCCGAGTTATTAGGATGGCCCATTTTTTCTGTGCCGAAATTTCAACTATAGGTCAAGTTCACTAGGTGAAAAGTTTAATGGTCTCACTTTCTCTGACTGAATGTCCTTCAGAAACATTATTTTATGTAAGCCAACACTTTGCCAGCTCTTGAACTCCTCTCCAACTCCTAGTGGTGCTGCGTAGGAAGTTTGCAGCGACGGAGGTAATTTTGGAGATTCTGTTCTGTTTCAAAGCTCTTCTGATTCATGCATAACAGAGCATCTGATTATGAAGATTATGCCAGTGCGGATATAATTGCGCCCCTCATTAGCAAAAAAAGCCATTATATTCAAATAAAGACATGCTAAAGGGGGCTTTAATTATCTGTGTCATTGACAAGGCACGATGGTGCATTTACAGATTGCACTGAAGGGCCAGCAACAACAATCAAAGGGTAATACAAACGATTTGTAAATTTAATGATTTGTAATTGATATAAAATGAGCATGAGATCACATAAGCCGTTTCTCTCTCTCCATCTCTCTCTTCAAATGACTTTCTTTTCTTCAACATTACAGGAAAGCGCAAAGAAAATGCAATTTTTTCCAGAGGTTATTTGCACGCAGATTACACAAGAGGTGAATCAAAATGCTTTTTCCACCAGGAAACCGTCCTTTTTACGTGTATATTGGGAAACAAACGCATTATTAAACTGCCAAAGTAAATAGCGAGGTCATTTGCGGACAAATTTCCTGATGAAGTGTTTGCATGCGTGTGCTCTTGTGATGAATTGTAACGAGAGGCAGAAGGGACAGTGGAACCCATTATACTGTCAGACGAGATCTCCTTGACAACAGGACATAGCATGTAAACCGTTACCATGGTGATTGTCCCTCAGTGTTATAAGATAACAGGAGGAAGGTTAGGTTTATATACAGTATGTGTATCTTTGTGCCACTTGTTTTGCACCAGAAATGTAGTGTGCAAGATTATAGGTTGGAACCTAATTGTTACTTCGAACAGTGAGATGAAACCTGCGATGTTTAATTTTGTCTTGTAATGGCATGGAAACATCCCCACCTCCTTTTTATTCCACTCTGGTTCAATTTCCTTTTCTCTAAAGGAGAGATGTAACACTTCAAGCTAGTTTGTTTCTCATCATAAATGATTAGGATAAAATGTTTCGTTTCCATTGCAATTGGCCCCACTGACATCAGCGACATCAAGACTGAGAAACTCTATTTCTGGCCAAATGACTCACAGCAACATGTTGCGCTTATAATGAATTGGATGTAATTTGTTCTAAATGTGTTTCTGAATATGAAATATATCTGCAGAAGCACACAACAGTGAGATATGAGATGATTCATGATTTTATGAAGGGAGGGGATGTGAAAACATGAGCACAGTAACCAGTCCAGAAAAGATGAGCCTTGAGGGAGAAGGGGAGGGGTGTGGGTGGGTGGGTGTGTGCGTGCGCATCTGTGCTCATGTCATACATGGCTGTATGTTTTTGTCTATTCGTGATTACATACACATGCTTATTTAGACTCAGATGTGCGGGTGGGAGGACACATCTAAAATCATAGGCCAAGCACCCACAGAAAAATACAAGATATTCTCCATTCATTTTATCCAATCAAAAAACCGATTGAGATTCGGGAACTTCTCTGATTGGTGGATATCACATCGGGTCCCGGCAGGTCATAAATACACACAATTCTACCGTTAAATTTAGCATTACAACTCAAAAGGTTGTACTTTCTTTTTGCACAATGATAAATTGCATTTTACGTAATTAACTCCAGGGGAAGGCTAAGGAGATGCAATTCCCCTTTAAAAACGCATAAATTTCCTTGTAACAAAGTACCTCAGAGATGACGTGTTTTTGTAGGCCAACCCGGAAGTTAGCGGCGCACGGGTTCCCTCGATCGAAAGCCTATGCATTTTTCCCATAGACTTTTGGAAAATCGCAAAAAAATAAGCTCTGTGTTTAACAAAGGGTTATGACACTTAGATGTTTAGTCTATCAAGATAATCTTTACAAGTTAACACATCATTTATACATTTTGAAGCCTAAATAAAGCCGTCAGATATAAAAAGCTAACAGTAGGCTATAAATGGTCTACAGCACACCATGGTCACGGATCAACTCACCACCACCAAGCTTCCTCAAACTTTATTTAGAAAACAGCTTTATTTAAAAACATGCTCGCTGATTATGATCTGCCCTGTGTATGAATACTCACCCACTTTTTTATGAGAAATGCTGTCCAAATGTCTTGATTGTCATGATGATGTCTAAAGTCCCCGCCAAAGGAAGTAGTCCCTTTTAGCAACTTGTTAGCAACCGCCATTTTTAAGACACAATAAAGGTTTAAAAAAAAACCATTAAAAAAATGTGTTCGAAATCGCCCCCTATACCCTCATTCACTATTCCCTACATTACTCCACTAATATAGTCCACTTGAAGGAGTGAATGAAACGAGGGAGTGAATTCGGACACTGAGTGCACCGGAAGGGCTGCCGATCCCGCATAGTTTGTGCTTGCTATTTAATAATCATTTGAAATGTAGCAAACTGGCAGCCCCTGTAGTAATGAATATTTATGTTAAACTCTGCCATGAAAACTAGCATGTACAAACCTTAATTAAATAATTTAATGATCAATTAAAAAGGAAATTATACCTGTATGATATTATACTGGACCAGCGCGGTTTGGAAAATAAATAGATGATTGATTCAGCTGCGAGACGCGGGAATTCATTCAGCACACGACTCTCACTGTGCATTATGGGTATTCTCTAGCCGTTGAGCGTGCATCGGTTGTACACTCGTTATTGCAGTGCATTGTGGGATTGAATGAGTGCACCGTCCACTATGGTTTCGGACACCACTACAAATGGTTGTCCCCTCAAATAGTGCCCTATTTAAGGGTATAGGGGGCGATTTCGGACACAGCCATAGACTTAAGGGCGATGGAACCGGAAGTCCTAAAATGCTAACTCACTTCCGGGTTTTGCATACAAAAACATGTCATCTCTGAGATACTCTATAGTTTCAATTTACATGTCGCTGCACAGCCTACACATCCCAGCATAAATGCTCCGTTCACAAACCACTGTTAATTTTAACATAAAAGCAAGCATACTGTAATGCGTGATTTGGCATAGCAGAAAGCATGCAAAGAGCGCTGAAAGGCTCATCTTCAGGGGTGCACATAAGTGGTGCGCAGGTGCGCATGCGTGGTAAAAGTAAACGATACGCACCAGAAAACATGGAGGGAAGCGTTTTTGAGTACCAACATTTTTGGGGACTGGCTCACAGGGACACGTTTACTTACTGGAGTAGGATTTTTCTACAACTCTGGTAAGATAGCAATCATGATGATAAGTGTGTTCTTTAATTATTAGGGGTGCAACGGATCGCAGTAATCCGTGATCCGTATTGACTCTGTTGTTTCCCTGACAACGTACATGACAAGCTGCTGCTTTTTCGGCTTTTGCCTTGATACGCAACATGACCGCGGACACTGCCTACTAGTGGTCTGCATGCACGTCGACGCGGACAACAACGCAGAAGTATGCATAAAAACAGACGCATATCCTACGGCGCAGAGGCTCCGGCGTAGGTCCGACGCAGAAGTATAAATCAGTCTTAAGGTCCAACGGTTCGGCACGCAAGTGATTCGCGGATTAACTGCTAAGTTTAACTATCATAGAGTGAAAGTTTATCATTTGGACGTGTTCTGTCTCGCCAATTAACACATTCAAACGATTTTAAAAGCGGAAGAAGAGGTGAAAAATCGGGACTCGTGAGTTGTTATCTGTGCCACACCCAAAGCGCGCGCACGCACACAGAGAGAGTCAGAGTCAGACAGGGCAATTGATTCCTCTTTCGCGTTTACTTTTGCTTGAACGGACACATACACACAAAATTATGTCAAAATACCTGTCTCGGGACTCGGAAAGTATTTTCTCGGTTATGTCATTAGGGAACAGTTGAGAAAGAAACCGGATATGTGTCAGTACTGTATATTCAGTCCGTGCATGCGTTCCGTCTTAAAGTGACAGCACCTTAATATTCTTGCTGTTGTCTGTGTCATTAATGTTAATTAAATAATTAAAAAACAACAACAACAACAACAAAACATCATTATCATCATCTACCATGTTCGAGAGAAAAGAAGATAGTGAGGAGAGCAAAGTGTGATTACCAAGCAACATCTCCAGGTGCTCCCTTGAGAAACAGACCAAAAAAGTTATGGTCGCCCCTGCTCATCTTAGTTCATCGCAATTTGTTCTAGCTCTAATTCTGCAATAATAAAAGTGTAACCCATATAGTCTGTTTTGGTTTTGCTTTCACTGTGTTCTGTTCCTGTTTGCCTGCCTGAGTTTCTAGTTAGTTTCTCTGGCTGTTAATTAGTTTCAACACACCTGTTTCTGTTCACCTTGATTACGTTTCCTATGTATTTAATGCCGCATTCCAGGCAACCCGTGTTTTTCAAAACTTCTACCCGTGAAAATGCACTGGAATGGCAGTCAAACCCGTGAATTCCCACCCGTGAACTCGTACTAGATTGATGTACTCCCAGTTCCACACTCTGGCGGCACATAGCCCGCGAAACAACAATGGCAGCCCCTACGGATGCGGTGGTACATGGTGAGAAATAGATTTTAGGACAATATAACATTGCAATCAAATTAATAATAATATAATAATGATAAATAATACACACACGATTATGTATTACAATGTTAAGAACCTTTGGCGATAGAAATGATTGTAAATGAGCATAAGCCCCTTACGGTCCGCCATGCTGGTTTGTTTACATCTAGCTACCACAATTCCTTGAGCTCAGGCAGTTTGGCATGACTTGCCTGGAATGCTACAAAGTCGTGAGTCGTGTTTTGAAATCGTGATTTACGGGCTCAAAAACCTGCCTGGAACGCAGCATAAGTTTCATTCTTTTTCTTTTGTCCGGTATAGTCTAAGTTAAAGTGGTTGTGTTGTTTATTCTCCTGCAATCTACTGAGTGTTCCTTGTTTATTTTATTAAAGACTATTTTGTTCTCTATCTCTGCACAATCTCTATCTCTCTATCTATCTCTATCTCTGCACAATCTTTATCTCTTTATCTCTGGGCAGTCATGGCCTAATGGTTAGAGTCGGACTTGTAACCAGAAGGTCATGGGTTCGAGTCTCAGTATCGGCAGGAAATGTAGGTGGGGGGAGTGAATGAACAGCACTCTCTTCCACTATCGTTACCCACAACTCAGGTGTCCTTGAGCAAAGCACCTAAACCCCAATCACTCCCCGGGCACCGCAGCAAAAATGCAGTGTTCACTGCTGTGTGTGTGCACTTGGATGGTTGAAATGCAGGGCACAAATTCTAAGTATGGGATAAAATGATAAATCATATTTCATACTGACATTTTAAGAAACCTAGAAAACAATATATATTTCTTAAAAAATAGAAAAATATTAAAAAATTTGGGGAAAATGCTGTTTTGCTCTATGGGTTAATTTGTTAATCAAATATACAAATTCTTTAATTCCATACAATTTATAATTGTGAAAGACATCTCAACCAGGCACAATGCGATAAATCTTCCATTCTAGTTCCATTCCATTCTCTCTTCCATTCTAATCAGCCACTAATGTGAACAGCAACAGGCAACATGACATTTTGTTGATCACTTGGTTTCTACTGTATCTGACCTCGAACTCCACTCATGCTGGCAAAGCTCGCTCCTTACATGCCGCATCCATGCATCATGTAATTCAAATCAAAGCTTGAAAGGCAGAAGGAGGCCATCAGGGAGAATATGATACAGATTGCTTTTTCAACATGCTACAGTTTACAAGCCCACACAACAATTTGCATAGAGGACACACACACTCACATACAGACACAAACCAAACCATATATAAAATGTAAAGCTATTCACAGCTAGATGAAGTTTCCCTTTGGGAACAACAGTTTAGTTCCGGTACATTTGAAGTCACTATTTAACATGGCGGGACCAAAGAGAGAGAGAGAGTGAGAGAGAGAGAAAATCACAGTAATCTGCTGTGAACTGAATGAATAATGGCTCACGGCTCATTTCTGACAGCTGCCTGATATGCCTCAGACAAATTAAAAAGGTCAGACTCACAGAGAGTTGTTAATAGCTCGAAGGCTTTTTGTGGTTTATTAAGCATTGAAAAGGTGCACAAAATTGCCTGTTATGTGAAATGAACTCCTGTGCAAGGCAATTTAACTGATCTGAACTCTGAAAGCATGGTTCAATACAGAGTCTCTCAAAGGGAAAGTTCAACCCAAAATAAAAATTCTGTCATCATTTACTTTTTATTTTGGAGAATGCCGGGGTCCGAACAACACTGGACCCTACTGACTTTCATTGTATGGACAATAAGAAAGAAAGAAGATAAACTCTATTGATACAAGGTGTTAAAGAATTAGTTCACTTCAGAATTCACATTTCCTGATAATTTACTCACCCCCATGTCATCCAAGATGTTCATGTCTTTCTTTTTCTTCAGTCGAAAAGTAATTAAAGTTTTTGAGGAAAACATTACAGGATTTTTCTCCATAAAGTGGACTTCAACGGCTACCAATGGGTTGAAGGTCCAAATTGAAGTTTAAATGCAGCTTCAAAGGGCTCTACACGATCCCAGACGAGGATAAAGGGTTTTTATCTAGCGTAACAATCTGTCATTTTCTAAAAAAAAAATAAAAATGTATATACTTTTTAACCACAAATGCTCATCTTGCACTAGCTCTGCAATGCGCCACACATTATGTAATTATGTTGGAAAGGTCACGTGTGACGTAGGCAGAAGTACCGTGGTAGGGTGAAAAACAACTTCTCATTTTCTCCTCCAACTTCAGAAAAGTTCTTTTTTTTTTGTAAAGGTGGTTTGACTTAGTTTTTGCACATTCACTTTGTAGACACTGGATCGGTACTTCCGCCTACATCACGTGTGACCTTTCCAACGTGATTATGTAATGCGTGGCACATCGCAGAGCAATGCAAGACGAGCATTTGTGGTTAAAAAGTATATAAATTTTCGCTATAAGACCCTTATTCCTCGTTGAAGCTGCACTGAAACTGTAGTTTGGACCTTCTACCCGTTGGTAGCTGTTGAAGTCCACTATATGAAGAAAACTGTTTTCCTCAAATACCTTAAATTTAGATTTAAACTGTGAAGTTATTCAGACCCCTAACACTAAGTATGAGCAATATGCTAATAGCTAAGTATGCTGATTGCGATGCATGCCTTAGCAAGCACCATTATTGAAGGATGAACCTTTTTTGTGTGTTCTATTGCTCTCTTGTGTACATGGTCCGAGTTGTTTAGTTACAGAATAACTCTGCAGGTATTCTTGAATAAAGTTCTCATCGAAGAACAAGGTGTTTTTTGTCCAAAAGAAAACAGCTCTCAGATCTATTGGCAGCTCAGGACTATTAATCAGCAGACCTGATTGTGGAGACGAAGGCCGTTGATGGGAACATTTAACGTTTCCATGAGCTGAAATCTTGCAACACACATGGCTAACCTGAATTTGACTTTGTCCAAAATGCCCTCATCCAGGTTTCTCAACTGTAAGCAGGAAAATTTCAACTCACCCCCAGTTTGACCCTCTCCTAGATTTTCTCATTAAGGAAATTATGTTTGTTTAGTGATTGCACAGCATTGCAGACACCAATTGTTTTAACATTTAAAGTGTTGAAACTGAGACTGGAATGCTGTGATCTATGTCTGGCCCGCAGTGATTTCTCTTTCAAGGCCGTGTTTGATATACGGCGCTTAAAGGTGCACCCTGTAATTTTGGAAATATGCCATTGGCGTGGATGCTGCACCATGCAAAGGGAAAAAAAATCTTTCACTTTTCTTCATAATTTACATATGACAACAAATCTGCTATCTTTTGGTATAAGAAATATGTGCTAAAAGTACAATTAATTGATTAGGTCATAACTAAGTCATAATTTTGTATTCATTACAAGAAGTATTAAATATTATCAGCATTGGTATTATATTTTGCCCCCAAGAAGTTTTTTTTTTTCTGTTTTTGTTTTTTTGTAAAACTTAATTAAAAAAATTTAAAATAAATAAATGAATGTAAAAAATAAAAAAATAATTAAACATGTAGATCAAAAATAAATAATAATTATTAAATATTATGAATTATTAAATTTTAAATATTACCAGCATCAGTATTATATTTTGCCCCCAAGAAGTAGTTTTAAAATTTTTAAAATGTAATTAAAACATTAAAAATAAATAAAAATTAAATAAATATAAAAATAATTAAACATAAATATAGATAAAAAATAAATAATTAAAATAAAAAATATGAATGAATGAATGATTGAATCAATCAATCATTTTAGCATCACTGCTATTACAGTTTTAGTTAAAACTTTGAATTAGATTTTATTTATCATTATTATTTTATTTAGTTAAAGTTTTAGTAATACTGTTGATGCTGACGTAAAAAAAAAAAAAAAAAAAAATCCACTAGCTGAAATAAAAATGTTTCATTTTCATATATTATTATTATTTCAGTTAATGTTTATTTATTTTAATGGTTTTAGTTTTAATTAATGATAATAACCCTGCTACTGCATCTCAAATACGAGCACACATCAATTATTTAAAATATTTAGTGTGTTACAATCATTTTAAACACATTTATCAAAAGAAAGTATTTATTTTCATGTAAAATTGTGGGGAAAAGAGGGAGAAAAAGAACAAAAATCATGGTCAAGTCTAATAATACCACATCAATAAAAGTTAGCCTGAAAGACGCTGTAGAGGTTAAATGTCCACAATGTGCACTAGGTTTTCATTGTATATTTCTGTCCATAAAGCTATTACGCAACACAGTTCACTCCCCATTTCTCTTGCCATTACCTCATAGAAAACCAGAATGAGAACAAAAATAGGCCTCTGTTTCACATCTAGAGGTATAAAAGCTCTGAGGTTACTGCAGCACACTGAAAGACACATAAACGTGTTTAAAAAAGAGCCTTAGAACAGGATCAGTCATCTGATTAAGCCTTTCCATTTAATATTACATAAACAGAGTTGGAGCAGTGAGTCAGGACATACATCTTGAGACAATTATTATATTCGTGAAGTTCATCATCAGATGACACGCCCACAGTCCATGTTTGTGTTTATAAAGTGCCTGTATTGAGACATGATTTCATATTCATGAAACAAGAGCACAGAAAATGTTCATATATTCATTCATATGTAAATTTGCAATTAATTCAGTAGGATAAAACATGTAGAATTGTATAGATAGATTTGTTGTGGACAGGACCTTACATGTATAAGTAGAAGGTGCAGCTACACAAGACTATACTGTGCTTAGGAGTATGAATCCTAGGCATACAAACGTGCGATTTGTTCTTTGACAGATGATTGATTGATTCTTTGTGATCTCTCAAGATAAGAAGTACTGTAGTGTATATAATGTACACACCACATAACTGCACACATGCTGAAACATACATTCACATACATGCACACACACACACAACATGTTGGATGTGTCTCTTTGGGTACGCATTGTGATTGTTATGGGTGTGGCTCTATTAAATTGTCAGTTAAACTTATCTTAGCTTGTGTAAAAGAAAAACACCCTCTAAAGACATCTGGTCTTGTGACCATGTCAGTTAAAGATGACCCGACTTTCCCATAATAAAACGGAACTGAACATCACGTGCTGCTCACGGAAACAGTACAATAGTCCTGTATTTACTTTCGTTTTATCAACAGTCAGTTTTATTTGTATAGGACTTTGCACAATGCATATAGTTTTAAGCCAGATTGTCCCCAGTGATTAAGCTAAAGGTCACAGTTATGGTCTGAAATTGTATTTATACAGCTTATTGTATTTATAATGACTTTATGGACTAACATAAATTTTGAGTTTCAGTTCCAGATATAATACATTAAGACAAATATTATGGACATTAAAACCTTCCCAAATTTATACTGTGACACTAATAGCCATAAGGTGAGGTGATTCTCGAAGCAATGCCTTTTCTATGTGGTCTTTGGGAAAACTACTGTAGCGTGCAAAGAAATAATTTTCCTTGGGACAGAGGCGGCCTTTGCAATTCGGAGGCCCGTTTTAAAGAATGACAGACAAAAACATTGTATGCATTGCGACTGCGATTACTTATATTTAAAAATGTTATCTCCTATTTCAGTCTTATTAGTCTATTAATAAAAGCATTGTATCTCTTTAACCAGAACTATTGTTACAATCACGATCACAATCAAAATTAGGCTAAAATGAAATAATACTAAAAATGCCAGAAGGTGGCGGCAAATTGTTGTCTTAACGAGTGAGTCATTGACTCATTTAGTCAAACGATTCTTTCAAAATGGCTGATTCATTCAGGGACAAAGTAAATGAGAGACTTTGTCTGAAATCGAATGCTATATAGCCTAAAGGCAGAAACACACCAAGCCGACGCCGACGAACTAGTGGCGACGAAACTTCAGCCGACGGCGCAGAACACACTGAGAAAACTCAGTCAGCCGACAAACAAAAACTGCCCAACGGCCAACCGTCGGCTTGGTGTGTTCCTGCCTTTATAGGTACTACATACATTTGGTTTCAAACTTACTTCATGGCTGTTAAAAAAAAGTATGTTCTATATAGTATGCATGTGTGTAGTATGAATGAAATTTGGACGTACTGCATCCGCCATGTTGTCATTGTCATGTGACATAGAGCATCAGTTGTGTGGCCTTGTGGGATAGTAAAGTGTCTATCAAATGCGCACTTCGGAACCTTGCCGAAAGTAGTAGGTCATCCAGGTACTTTTTACCTACTGTTTTATGAATAGACGTGCCGATATTCGGTAATACGATATATCATGATAATGAAAATGCACAATATTGTTATCGTGGGCACTTCAAAATACCGTGAATAATTATTTATTACGAATTATTCAAATTTTTATAATATAATTTAAGAATACTTTCCCCATCAACCGTATAAAATGCACAACACCGCTGTCTGCTGCGTTAAAAGGGATGCGCACTCAGATGTAAACAAATCCAACGTGCACGAGAAGCACATGGCGGAACGAGTGAAGGAGACACGCTGAATGAAAGTACACGTTCACTCTCTGACAGCAGAGGGCGCTGATGGAACCGCAGAAATGAAGCGGTTACCCTGGAAACCCCGTAAACAAATCAACTGCGCTACTGAACAGTATCTAAAATGTTTCAAATAGACATTTTGTTTTTTTGTATTCGCAATGTTGTTCATCACAGCACCAAATACTTAATACCAAAGACTATAGAATAACACTAGACGTGTCACTCGTATTGTCATGACTCGAGCGTTTAGAAACAAAATTTATGAGACAGTTGTTGTCAGATTTCATTGGTGATTTCAAATACGAAATTTACTCGAAAGCTTGGCAAACAGTTTTGGAGAATTTGATGTTTCCCCATTCAAAGAGATAGGAGCTGCACTTGAATGCCTGAGAGGCGTTTCAAAGATGGCCACCGGGTGAAATGACTTGTCCTAAAGGGACTGTAATACGTAAAGACTTAAAAGGCTATTTATTTTCAAACTTAAATTTTTACATTTTAATCTGGACTACAACATGCTAGAATGATTGAAAATGTTCTGATTATATATTATTGTTCAGTAACACTTAAGACATAAGTCTTCATTAGTTAACATGTTATTTCATTATTACCAAACTGACAATGAAAAATACTTGTAAAGCATTTATTAATCCTAGTTAATGTTAATTTCTTAGTTAAAGTTTAATAACATTACTAAAAAGTTGTAACTATTATTTAATGGACCTGAGCTAAAACTAACAATGATCAGTTGTATTTTTTAACTAACATTAACAGAAAATAATACATTCTTAATCTTAGTTCATGCATTAACTAACGTTAAATAATGAGACCTTATTTTTATTTTTTGTATTGTGTAATTGTATTTAAATGAGTTCTTTTTGTTATAAGAAAAAGAGTTCTTAAACCTTTTATATGACAACACTTTTTTTGCATCTTATTTCAATACCGTGATAATACCGTATACCGTGATAAAAGCTTTAGCAATTATCGCAACATGAAAATTTTATACCGTCACATGCCTATTTATGAATACTATTAATTCGGACATACTACTTGGCTCACATACTGTTTTTTCCTTATATAATATGGAAGTATATTCGGATGCAGCAACAATCTTCATGAGTGAGTCATCGAGTCAATTCATTGAAAAACACGATTTATTCCATAAGGAAACATCACTGTGTTGCTCGGAGACATGGAGTGGTTCTACTGTGGATTTGTTTGGAGCTATTTTCGTTGGCAAAACAGAGCGAAAACAGACAATATTGACAATAAATGTAAGTCACCTAATATTAACTTCTTGTTTGTTGAACTGTTGTATAAAATCAAGATCACATTTTTCAAACGTGCTGATATTCGGGAAAACAGAACTCTTACTTGTGTGGTATTGTTTATAAATAATAAAAACAAGAACTTATACAGACTTTTTTTTGCACCGTATCTGATTTTGGGGGCATTTATATTAATTTTGGTGGCATTTTTTCCCTAAGCCACCATTAAATTCTGACCCTGGTGTGTGGATGGCATGATGGCGGGGGGCAGGGCTCTTTTTCGAGCACAAGTGGAGGCCTCTTCCGTTGCAAGGTCCGTTTCAAATGAAATGCGTGAAACATAGCAAAGGGCGATACTGCCTTGGGAAAGCATAACCCATTGACTCATGTCTTGCATACTGACCCTTGTGCAGTGCCAGTTCTCTTTTCACAGAAGAGCACTTTAAATAAATTTCATTCTGCAAAATGATTTTAGATTTAGAATATAAATAGTGGGTTTTCAAACATAGGTTGTTGGAAAAAGAAAGTTATCTCAGAGCAGAACAAAGTCATTCATGTCATATATTATTTATGTGAGTGCTGTGAGCAAACCGACATGAACAATGTACATCTAGACATTTTACAATATAACTAGATAACATGTAGATAAATTGAAAGAAGAACAAGAGAAGGACTGAGGGAGAAAGAGAGACAAAAATGCATTCTTGACCCAAACTGACTACTAAACAAAATAAAATGCTGATGTTATTTCACAGTCATTTGACTGGATGCCTGAGTGTGCAGTATGCCAAAACATACAATGCAAGTACACAAATGTAAATGCTTCTAGCTATACAAGCTTTATTTAACGGTTTAATGAATTCTGAAATGTGTCAGAATGCAACGCAAATACATGTTAGCATTGCTGCAAGAGGAACTATAGTGGGTATTTCTGGTCTTCTTATCTTTTTCAGGTCAATTACTGCCATTGTGGCACAACATTTTGAAGAGATTGCATTAACAAAGAGCTTTATACAAATGCAAAAAAAAAAAAATTCTTTCCTCCGCATTAACCCTTTCTACCAAGATAGATAGATAGATAGATAGTTACACTCACCCCCCTAAACATCACTCCCATCCAGGTCACGGCACCAATGTAACTCCTCTGGTTCAACTCGCCCCGCTCCGTTACACACACATAAATACATGCACAATAATGTGGGTTACATGTATATTAATGTTTCTGGCCTTAAACAGTTATTTATTGCAGATTCAAGATCAAAGATTCACCAGACAAAACCTTGTTTCTTCATCCAACACAAGCATATGAAAGAGAACCAGGAGAATAAGCCTTACAAATTCAAAACGGCTGGACGGCTAAGTGTAACAAGCTAACATGTTTTATATTCTAGGTATTAGCGCATTAGAAGTAGACAGTGGCTGTACACAACAAGAGATACAACAAACAGTAAGCTAGAAAGGTGAAACATCTTGATCCCCAGTTTTGCTGGACCAAACTTTATGTTTTGAAATCTATAATTAGCTATACAGAGACAGAATGATCATTGTTCATTCCTTTGAGCCTGAGTCCAGACAGATGATACATGAGTTTATATTTGTGAAGCCGTGGCTATGAGTAACAGTGGGAACTGACTCAACTGAGGAACCTGACAAAATGATTAAAGAGCCCTTAAAAAACAGCACTGATCCGACCCCCTGGCTGGAACAAGCTCTTTCAGAAGCCAAAAAATAGCTTTGTCTGTTTGTAAAGAAGAATAGCTCACAACCAAACTGCCGTGCTTAAGTAAGTTTAATCAAAAATGTAGATGCTCATGATGATATTTTTGTAGTAGATGTTCTCTCTTTTCACAAACGGAGCTGGACTTCAGGTCTTAAAGAGTTAGTTCACCCCAAAAGGAATTACTCACCCTCATGTCGTTCCACACCCGTAAGACCTTCGTTCATCTTCGAAACACAAATTAAGATATTTTTGATAAAATCCAATGGCTCAGTGAGCACTCAAAAAAAAAAGATTTTTTTGATGCTGTTCACTTTATTTAAACAACTTATTTTGATTCAGCACCATTGTATTAGGTTTCTGGTTAAAATTGAATTGCTTCATGTTAAATTGACTTGAAACAATTACTTTTTGACTTAACTTGATGTTTTCATATTAAAATAACATGTTTCAATCAAGTAAACTCAACCAGGACTCAATCAAACAGGACTTTCACTTCCCATCCTGCTTTGCAAAGGGGCTGATCTGGGAGAGTAAATGTTGAAATAAAGTGTTATTTTAAGCAGTTTTTAGCAACATGAGAAAATGGAGAGACTTTTTAATGTTTACCGTTCTATTATGTTGGTATTTAAAAGTTTCTGTTATGTTAATAGTTTTGGGGTTAGCATTATGGTGAAGTGTAGAACATGTGGTTGGGTTGAGGACCTGCTAACAACAATTAAAGTTGTTTTATAAATCAACTATTTTGGGCATGCCATAGATGGAATAAAACCATCTTCTGGCTAACACCTAACAATAAGAGTCTTTACAGAGTCAAGATTTTGTAAAAGTTGCACATCCACTAAATAAACGAATCAATTAAACTGGATTACTTGTTTTAATTTCTGTTTGATATTAATTTTAGGATAATGAAACTTAATGGTTTTGGACAAAATTAAGAATGTTAACCTGATATAATAAATTTAAGTTAACTGAAATAAATAATGTTATTTAAATGCAACATAAACAAATTACGTGGAACCTGTTGACATAAAAAAATTAAGTAATCCAACGCCAGCATTGCCAGCAAGATCATTTCCTTTTTCAATGCCCAGAAAGCTACTAAAGACACATTTAAAACAGTTTATGTGACTACAGTGGTTCAACCTTAATGTTATGAAGTGACGAGAATACTTTTTGTGCGCCAAAAAAAACAAAATAGCAACTTTATTCAACAATATCTAGTGATGGGCGATTTCAAAACACTGCTTCATGAATCTTTCCGAATCTTTTGTTTCGAATCAGTATTGTTGAGACATTTTCAAAATATATTCTTTTGTGTTTCACAGAGAAAGAGATGCAAATGGTTTGAAACGTAAATGATGGCAGAATTTTCATTTTTGGATGAACTATGCCTTAAAATCGCTTCACTATACTGGATGTGTATTTTCATAGTTAAGTAAGACCAGACTTGGAGCTTGCCTGTTGTTGAGCGTTTCTCGCCAAGTTTCTCTTTAGAGTTGAAAGGGATTCTCTGTAAGTTGGGGGATTTGTCTACATTTTAATGCATTTCAGAGCTTTATAAGCCATGCAAGATCAGTCAGGCGTTCGGCCCCCTGCTGCAACTCCCTGTTGGGGTTTCCCCCACCACGTCACAGGTGGAGTCCAAACAGACCAAGAACCAGATGCAGAAACAAATGATTTTTTTCCCTCCTAGACCACACTGGCTTTCCTGCAATGAAAAATCACTTTGTCAGATTTGGAACCGTTCTTTTCATGCATATTTACACAAAGAATGTTGAAAAAAGGCTGCACAGCAAACACTGCTCGTTGACACTAACAGGGCACAATAAATCACTGTTTCAGTGCTTTAGAGTTAAAGTACACTGTGTCCACAGACCCAATGAGATATAACAACAAGCAATTGAAATCTCTTCCATATAACTATACTGTTTAAAAGTAATAATATGTTTTGCTTGGTTGTGCCTGTCAGTATTTTTTTTCTAGAGTAATGCAGCACTTTTTATGAATATGGTACACAAACATAAAATTAACCAAGCTTGTATCCCATCCCCTCAAATTGGTGCTTTTAGTCTATCCAACTTCAGAGGTCTGTATTATTTTATCACAAATTACTATATTACCATGAATTGCTTTTGTTCCGCTTTGGATAAAAGCATGTGCTAAATGTAACTGTATATTGAATTTAAATCATACAACAATGACACACATATTCAGTTCACTGTTGTAAAAATAAAATCTTTCAACATTTCTTAAAAAAAATATTTTTAATTTAGAAAATTACAAAATGACATACAGGGTTTTAAACTATTAGTTTTTGCTTAATTATTTAATGATTGATATAAATACTAATAAATAATATAATACATTTTATAAAATGGTTAGTTCCTGTCCTTGATTCTGATTGGTCAATAGCTGTGTTTTATTCAAGATAAAACACGGCTATGACTGCTTCACCCAACGGTTCTGTGTATCACTACACAACACCCTTAGCAACCACTCTTCGCAATGTAAACTGTACATTCTCAATTGATGTTGTTCATTGAAGTTTACCGTATTATGTAAAAGAGTATTGTGAGAAAGAGATGGAGTGAGCGATTTAGCATTTTCCTTCAGGTCAGTCCTATGTTCATAAAATCTGTTTAAATGTCCGATGTATTATCTCATCCTTTTAACAGTTAAGGGGTTTTCCCATGACTGACAGTGCTAGTCAAAGCATTTGTCAGTTGTGTCTTGTTCTGTGTTCACAACAATTCAGTCTTTTCAATGTAAAAGTCTTCACTACTGACTGACATTGTTGCATTGATACATATTTTTTGGCTTTAATATTTGTATTCGACCATATACTGTATAATATTTAGTTTGATCTCATGAGATTGACAATCAATATGTTCAGAAGGTTATGCACTTCCTTTCACTGACCATTTGTTGAAAAAAGGGGGGGAAAAACTCATTTCAGGCCCTTTTTGTTCCTTATTCATGGAAAGTCCCATGCAATTCATATTCAAATGTTATTTTGAAGATAAACAGGACTGCATTGTTTGTTGTGTAGGTGGTTCTTGGCCACAATGACACTATTTGTTGTGTCTATATGTTGCAGAACTGAAAAGCATGCTGCAGATTTTAAGCCTTTAGTAATATAACTGCCATGTTGTGGGACATTATCCAAAGAACCAGCATTTTCTCTTTTCATCCTCATCTCTGTCTTTATCCACCTCCACATCCCGGCCCTTGGGCCTAGACTGCTCTGTGTGGGCCCTGGCATGTGTGCTTGTGTTTTGACCTATAGATGCCGTGTTGACATATCGCTCAGTACTGGATGCTGTAGATGTATAAGCTGATAAAAATACAAGCGTTTGGGCTGCGGAGCTCAGGTCCTGTGGTATTACACAATCAGAGCACTGGCCGTGTACTGTGATATTTGAATATCAGAGATTTTATCACCAGAGGCATTTTAAATGGTGTTTTTGCTGAAGTATTCTTCAAGGTAAAACTATATAAAAGAGAAGCTATAGCGTTACACAACTAATTCCCATAAGCCAGTGCTGTATGTAAGCTTTGCCTTCACAGTAAGTTTAACATCATATACAACCACACACTGATGCTGTTCTAAAATCTATGAGCTGCCTATGGAAACAGTATTTTTAAGACATAATAATTATAAATATATTATAATTTGTATTATTATGAGAATTTAATTTTTTTAGTTTATGATCTCTTCAAAATAATGTTTCCATTCCCTAGTAAAAAAACATATACCAAAATTTATTTAAAATACATTTATTTCATACTAAGTATACTTCTAATTCATTAACATATTTATTGACACATCACTTATGACTTACTGATATAAAATTATATTTAAACTTTATATATTATTCATTGCACAATGCACATTTCTTAATATTATGCCAAAAAGTGTTTTAAAATCACTATTAATAAGGATTGTATGCACTTTAGCACAATCAAATATACTTAAGTATATGTCTAGTTGGACCTCAGCACTACTTTCACACAATTAAAGTGCATTAAGTACAAAATTAATTGTTCCATTCTAGCAGACTTTAAGTATACCAGTTTAGTATACCACACATACAATTGCAGGGTATTTTTATTTAGCACATAAATATGTAAATGTATTTGTAGTATACTTAGCACAAAATAAATGTATTTCAAATAATAATAATTTGAAATGTTTTAATATAATAATAATTTTAGTATATTTTTTCACTAGGGTAGGCAGCTATACAACAGTTAAATGTTGTATAACTTATAAAAAAGTTGAAAATTGGTTAACTTATTATAATAAATTAAAGTAATATAAAAACTAGTGCTGTCAAATCGATTAATCACATCTAACATAAAAGTTTGTATACATCTGACACAAACTTTTATGTCAGATGTGATTAATCGCAATTATATATATATATATATATATATATATATATATATATTAGGGCTGTCAATAGATTATTTTTTTTTTTAATCGCGATTAATCGCACACTTATCGTGAAATTAAGCATACACCATTTATCTTGTTTAACACGTCCATTTTGCCATCATTGCCTATATCCAGCAAAGTAAACCATCAGATTGAAGTGTGATTTTCACAAAACTGTATTTTTCAGCTTTTTTTTAAAAAAAATCAACAATGCTTTACAGGTTTTTCAACTAACAATAGTTTTCAGGTACAGAAATTGAACAAAGTAATCACATATAAAATAAATGCATATAAACTTCTTTGAATAATTAAATAAAGATGAAACATTAAGTTACAAAATCTATTCAGTCAAGAGTGATTTCTTCCTGTTTTATCTTTTGATGAACATTAAAAAAAGAGAGCAGGAATATTAGACTGCTGTCCCTTTAAGAAATAATTCAAAGATCCAGTACACTGATACTGATACACATGCTTGTCTGTCTCGTTTTTCTCTTAAGACATAACCTAAGTAGGTTAGTACTATGTTTGTTAGGATACTCGCTAAGATGGGCATGTTGACATATTTTTTGTGTGAATTTGTCCGTTTAGGTGCAAGAGAATTTGCGCGCTGTGACCCGGCTCTCCTTGAGCGCGCTTCGGATGAGCGCACACACACATCTCCTCACAGAGTGCGCGAGTTCTCTTTCGCGATGAGTGTTTAAATTGGCATGGTTTAAATGAGTTTAGTTTAAACAAAGATAGCAACGTGAGATGTTAAGGTCTCACATGCGCTCCCGCGCTATCGACACCCGGATGATGACGGCGTAAATGACTGGTCATAGAGCTTTCGGCACGTCATTGAACATTTGTTTACAGTGACTGTTTTGTCCATGTTCTTTTGATAATCGCTGTTGTAATGTATTGGGAAACCAGAATGCATATCCATCGACTGAAACATACATTAGCCGAATCCATCTGTCTGTTTTGCACGTTGTTTTCAACAAACCATATTATAGATGCGTCGTCAGATTTGGGATGAACCGCGGTACAACATGGACTTTTAAGATCATCTAACTGTGTGACGTAAATTACGTTATGACGCAATTTCACATGCTTCAGTAATTTTTTTTGCATTAAATGCGTTAAATTATTTTAACACGTTAAGGCTTTTGAATTAATCACATGCGTTAACTCGTTAACGTTGACAGCATATATATATATATATATATATATATACATACAAACTTTTATGTCAGATGTGATTAATCGTGATTAATCGATTTGACAGCACCTAGTAAAAACATGTTCTCATGCCTTATTGATCATATCATTTTTTACAGTGAAGAGGTTTTTAAAAAAAAAAGACAAATAGCTATTAAAAAAAAATAATGATAACAGTAAGATTTATTATTATTAATATTAAGATCAGACTGTAAAATAAAAATTCTCAAAATAATAATAATAATAATGGCAATAACAATAATAAATATTATCATAATTTATTTTAATAGCCATTTGTCCATTCATCTCTCTGTGATCTTTATCCACTCTCAATCCCCTTCTCTCAGTTTCCCTTAGAACCCAGGAGGAAACCAGACCACCCTTACCCATCCCTGCTTCACCTTTACCATTTACACTCTCCTTTCATTCTCCACATCCTCTCCCTCCCTCCCTCTCTCTCTCTGTCTCTCTCTCTGATAGGATAATCTGACGAGTGAGTGTCAACCCATGTGAGTACGGGATTACACTTTTATTTGCAGAGTTTTTATCCCGCTTGCCATCTGTCAGAGGTACACACGAGAGAAACAGAAAGCGGCTTTGACTTTCAGAGTCCATTTCTAACCACTCCACAAATTATTACCTCACTTTTTGCCCTCATGTGGGCTCAGTCATAAAAGTAAAGCTTCAAAAATAGCAATAATAGTATTATTCATATAGCAGCCCATATCACAATACAACAATATCTAATAATAATAATAAACTACTATTACCATAATTACCATATAATAACATAATAACCCATATAATATATAGCTTATTATTATGTACCCACATATTTAACTACTATTACCATAATATTAATAATAATTATTATTATTAATATAGGTTGTCTGAGTATCATGAATGTTAGAGTATGTCTACATGGACTACATTTTTCAAATTCAAACGAGCAAATAAAATCTAGTTTTCCATGATATGTCCCCTTCAGAGCTCAGCTAGAGGTCAACACTTCACCCTTCAGGATCCGTCTTGTCCTTCATCGCCTCCAATTAACAGCACTGCCTGCAATCTGATCCTGGAGCCCTACGGGTGACTCCTACTGTCAGCTTATCACCTCCCCAGCCTCGTCTGGTTCAGTTCCTACAGCGCTCCAAAGTGTCTTCCAGGCAAAAGCTATTAGATCCCAATATTCCCCTCGGTAAGGGAGATTTATCCCTTGATAATTAAGTCTACTGATGCACGTCATGTCTGTGGTTGCTACAGGTCCTGGTGTTTAATGTAATGAGAATGCCCCCTTAGGTGTGAACTGAAGACCTAGAGAATTTTCTCAGAGCGGAAAAGAATATGATACCTGACACATGACATGTAGAAAGGCATGGGCAGGTGCCAACACAAACACTCATAAACATGTATATATAGTCATACAAACTTGTACATTAATTCTTGTAAAGATCTTCTATAGACTTTGGGTATGTTTACAAGACAACGATGTACTAAAAACGGAAACATTATTCTCTTGGGGTTTTTTTTTGCGTACAGACAACAATGTTGTCAAAACCATCCCCGTTCACACAGATCCACGAAAGCGACTAAAAACGCTGTATTATAGACCTTATTTACCAGAGAAACAAGCGCGCTGCCATCTTTAGAATATTGTCTTTGAACTTCCGTTTTTGCGGTAGCTCTGTATATTTCTATGGCATCGCTGTTGAAGAATAATTAGCTGGTGAAGTGGATTTACCTGTTGTAGAGTTAATGAAAGTTATCATGAGCATTGTTATGTTTAAAGCAGATGTCTTAACAAATGTCAGTAGACCAGGAAGATTTTAAAATGAGCAGTTCTTTTATAAATACATAAGATCGCTGTGGAAATACAAGCCGGAAGTCAAAAGACAACGAGCGCAGCGCTGAAAAGGGGCGGGGCTACATAAGGTCTATAAAACGGATAGTTTCGGTCCTTGATTCTGATTGGTTGAGCCGCGTTCGAAGCCGTTGTAAAATTCCCGAAAGCTTACTGTATTATGAAAGTATTATGAGAAAGAGATCGAGTGAGCGAGTTTATTACCTCCGCTGGGATCTTGTCCTTTTAACATTTATTGGGTTTTCCTGCTGACATCGACAGTGCTAGTCAAAGCATTTGTCATTTGCGTCTTCACACAAGTTTCAATTTAAAAGTCTTTGCGACTGAGTGCCTCGCTCATAAAGATAATCTTTGCCGCCATCTAATGGCGTAATAATGTAACTTCTGTTGCTGTTCACGGTCAGGGACTATTTTTTCCAGCGGAAGGAAGCCTCTTAATGATTTTACTTCATGAAAGTTGCATTGATACATATTTTTTGGTTTTAATATTTGTATTGTGTGGTAACCGTTTTATAAAAGCCCCGATAATTTATAACAGCTAAGGGGGTTTCTCCCATATTACATGTTCTTTGTTTACATTAGTTTAAAGTTACTGTTAGTTTTAATGCAAAATAATGTAATTAACTTGATAAATTATAGGCTACATCGTTAAAAAGATCTAAGCGAATTATAATTACTAACCCCTTATAATATGTCCTAATCAGGCACATGTCCAGTGACAAGCAATTAGTTTGTCCAAAAGGAAAATGCTGTGCAACTCAACACAAAAATTCAGAAAATACAGTTATGAGGAGCAGGATGTGGGCGGGGCTACCAAACAAAAAGCAGAATTACATGGAAGAGCTTGTTGCTTATAAGTCAAATCCTATACCTTTCTGCATTATTCAAGCTTTTAATTAAGACACCCAACTTGACCCGCTGAGGTTTTACTATATTTGTGAGGACATATTTGCCTCTCGAAACTATAACCAAACACTCTCATCATCAAACACATACACATACAAACACAGCAAACTAACCAAAACAGAACAAATAAACCAAATCAGATTTGTAGCTTTTGTGGTCCACTTAAAACGTTCTGTGTCCGTTTCAGTACATATCTGTCCTCAGAAAACCTACAATCCTTGATTTAAAAAAAATCTCAGAATATAAATGTTTTGACTCTTTGTCCTTTCAACAACTCTGAGAGTAAAAACACTCACCTTAAACAGAGTCTTTTCAGGCCAGAACTGTGACCGACTCAATCGATATTGAGTTATGAGAGCAGCATTTGGCACATGTTTAATATAGACTGTCAGGCCCTGACCATATTTTTAAATATGTAACAGTTTTCTTGTATGCACATGGTCTTGAGGGAATCTGGGGTTTGTGATCAAATCTGTTGTGGTGTGTAAGTTCGACAGTTGAGCTTCTTCCACCGTGGTTTACAGCCAGAGTTCAGTGACGGATTGGCCCAAATGTAATCCTGAAGCCACAGAGTGTATTAGAGCTAATACTTGTGGCTTCACCTCATTGGACATGCTTTAGCACCGACTCACAGTCAGATATAAGTCAAACGCTCAAATCTGCTTGACGCCAGAGAGATTTTAAAGAGAAGCAGACTTTCTTTGTTTACTTCTTTCAGCTCTCTTTGTATGCTTCAGTCACTAGTACACAAAGATAGTGATATGCATTAAAGCCTATGTTTGTGCTAAATGTCCATGGCTATGAATGTTTCGTTGATGGTTGTTCAATGTTTAACTATTTTAGAGTAAAGTGAGGTCCAAAGTTGAAAAGTTTAAAGAAATTAATACATTTATTCAGCAAGAATGCATTGAACTATTTCTACCTGATTTAACACATGAAAGTTACTTTTGTTGGTATAAATTAATGTATTGATTCAGTGATGTTAAAAATATTTTTAACTTGAATAGGTTGTTTGCACATGACGTTATTGCTGCACGCGAAATGCGGCTGGAGGGCAAGCAGCGATTTTTCTGTATGGGAATCCTATCACAAACTCAAAATTCCTATGTTTTGCGTCGTTTATGGTTGCTCAAATCTATCAAACCGAGAAACCACAATAAGCTTTTATCGTTTACGTAACTTATATAGTTTTTTTTTTTTTAACTTTAAAAGTTGTCACCTTTTATAGCGTTTGCGTCTGCCGATACTGAAATGAATATGGATACCTGCTTACCTTTTTTTTTTTTTGGTTAAATATTCACATTCTTCATGGTATCGTTTGCAGGGAAGAGAAGATATTTTATCCCATTGCATGATCATTTGGTGTTTTCACTTCAGTTTTGTAGAATTCCGTTCACAGTGTTGATCTGGTTACCGTGGAAACAGTGTCACGCGCTGCTGCTTCAGCCATCATATGGTAGAAAATATCCAAATAAATAACAAGCTGACAGAAGTCGATCCATTTCTTTGTTGGAAGGGTGTAAATGTAACTGTAGTTTTAATGTTTTCTTTGTAAATATTCACTTTCCATATGACCACGGAGGAGAATAGGATGGGCATTCAGCGGACAGACACCCTTTTTTTTAGTCTATGACAGACACCGACACTATTTATTTATTTATTTATTTTTTGTATTTATTTTAACAAATGACAACCAAAATCAAACCCATAGAAGCTTGTGAACAGTTTTGAAGTGGCTGCGTATAAGTTATACGCATTCACAAGCCGATTGAGAGTCATACTCGCAAATGTAATGTTAATTATTAAACCAAACAAAATACAACACTTTCAAAAACACTCAGCTATGTGATTATTTTATTGAGTGATAGGGAGTGGGTTCAATCAGTGGCATTATTAGATTTGCTATACGGCGTCTCCCCGTCACCACCTCAACCTGCTTCCCTCGGTGTTTTTACACGTAGAAAAGGCGAAAATTGTACTACACCGTCCAGTTTTTCCCCTGAACGATGATGTGAGCTCATGTTGCAATTCTCGATTCAGCATAAATGACCTAAATGGCGACATTTTTCACAATCACGACAGAAAATCAAAAATACTGCCCTTAACGTCCCTAGCAGAAGACAGCGCGATATAAACAAACTCAGACCTGTACGAGGCGTGACGGCAGCTTCACATTCTCTATATCTACCTCCTCAGCGGCAGTCAAGTCTTTCAATTCAGTAGAAAAATCGCTCCTTTTCATAACATAAGGTTCACGTCCAAAATATGTTGTGATTTTCTGTTTATACCTTTCTAAACCAGCACAGTACGGACTTTTCTCCATCTCTTCCATTCTAATTTTCACTGCTTGGCCTCCACGTTAATTTCGCGCGTCACCAGAACCACGTGATTGCAAACAACCTATTGAAACGAGTTAATTTAGAAGTTTACTTTTTTTTCTCAGTGTAACAGTAAAGACTTTTACTTTTTTGTTTCAAATAAATGCTGTTCTTTTGAACTTTCAATTCATCAAAGAATCCTTAAAAATGTATCATGGTTTGCACAAAAATATTAAGCTGCACAACTTTTTTTCCAGCATTTATAAAAATAAATGTTTCTTGAGCAGCAAATCAGCATATTAGATTGACTGAAGGATCATGTGACACTGAAGACTGGAGTAACGATGCTGAAAATTCAGCTTTGATCACAGGAATGAATTGCGTTTTAAAATATATTAAAATATAAAACAGTTATTTTAAATTGTAATATTTTACAGTATTACTATTTTTACTGTATTGTTTATCAAATAAATATAGACTTAGTGAGCATAAGAAACTTCTTTCAAAAACATTTAAAAATATTATTGACACCAAACCTTTGAATTGTTTTGGATGCTTCAGTTATTCACATTGCTACCTTTGACTGCTGATCTCAGGTTGGACCTGAGCACTGTGTTCAAGCCAAAAACCCTTAAAGGAATAGTTCACCCAAAAATGAAAATTATCCCATGACTTACTCACCCTCAAGCCATCCTAGGTGTATATGACTATCTTCTTTCAGACAAACACAATCAGAGATATATTTAAAAATATCCTTGCTCCTTGGGGCAAAAAAAAAAAGCATCCATCCATCATAAAAGTAATCCATATGACTACAGGGGATTAATAAAGGCCTTCTGAAGCGAAGCAATGAGTTTTTGGAAGAAAAATATCCAAATTTAAAACTTTATTAACTATAATAACTAGCTTCCAGGCAGATGACCGTACGCATCAATTTGTGGCGGAAGAGTAACCTCTGACCCGACGCATGACGTAATGACGAACGTGGAAGCACAGAGGATAGAGCAAAACAAAACACTGGTCACGAATTAGAAGTCTAAAACAAGAATTTTCAAAGAGAAATGTCAGGAGGATTTTAATAAAAGAGAAGAGGAGCTTGAGTTTGTTGCCCAGTTTGTTGTTATGATACTCCTATCCTACATCACGTCAGGCGTTTACTCATTTGGCGCAAGTTGACTTGTGCAGTATACATACGGTCGTCTGCTGGAAGCTAGTTATTTGAATTTATAAAGTTTTAAATATGGATATTTTTCTTACAAAAACGCATCGCCTCGCTTGAGAAGGCCTTTATTAACCCACTGGATGGATGAATTTTTTAGGCTTCAAATTCTGGCCCCCCATTCACTATCATTATAAAGCTTTGAAGAGCCAGGATATTTTTAAATATGTCTCCAATTGTGTTCGTCTAAAAGAAGAGAGTCATATACACCTAGGATGGTTTTAGGGTGAGTAAATCATGGGATCATTTTCATTTTGGGTGAACTATCCCTTTAACTAAAAACCTGACACATGTGCAGCCCAGTAAGCTGATACAACATCCGTGTGGTTTGATGCGAGATAAGGCCACTATAACTGCATTGTAAAATTCAAAGTGAAAACTTTGCATGATTTTGTGTTGCACTATAATGCTAACCACACAAACTGAAAACAATGACAAATGGTGCTAAAATCAGAAGACTGCTACATAAAAACTAAAATATAAATGTGCTCATCTTGGTTATCTGGTCTTATCAGATAATTACAAAAACCAAAATGATCAACACAGCCCATGACTGATGAAGAATCAAACTGAACACAACACAATGTATGAAAATATGGAACAGCTGGAGTGGATTAACACACATAATGAATAATAAACAGCTTGTAATGATCAGATCAGTCATTTCCACGATACTCATGACTTCTGCAAGTAATACCATATGGACCACAGGATGTAGGGCTTGAGATAATTGGCTACTAGACCAAAAAATGTCTATCTATCTATCTATCTATCTATCTATATCTAATCATCTTTTCAGCAAAAATTTATTATGATCTATGCTTCACAAGTTCTTATTTAATAATATTGAACCCTCCTCCTCTAGAATGTCTTACTTTTAAGTCTCAGACAACTATAAAGCTCCTCATAATCCTTCTCTCTCTCTCTCTCTCTCTCTCTCTCTCTCTCTCTCTCTCTCTCTCTCTGTGTGTGTGTGTGTGTGTGTGTGTGTGTGTGTGTGTGTGTGTATTATTAAACCTCAATGACAGATCCTTTTACCACTTGACTTTCATCTCCTCTCATTGGTTCACTATGAGCTCACAACTCTCTCTTTTTATATTAAATCCAATGAGCCCAACCCTCCACCCAGGATGTACTCTGATATAATAAGACATTATGTATGAAATTAATGAACACACTAAAGAGAGTTTAAAGCAAGGGTGTTCAGCAGGGGGTCCACAAATTATTGCGTCAGACTTTTTCTTAGATCTTTTGTGAACAAAAACAAAACAATATGCTTTAAGCTAAAAATGCAAAATTAAATTCAGAAATTAAATAATAAATCGCCTTTTTATATGAAGATATTCATAGGCATGACTCAAAAAAACTGTTACCATGATATTACCACGCTTTTTTGACACGTAGGCCAACATTTCATGGTAGTAATACCATGACATATGAATATTAATCATTCATATTTTTATTGCCATCAGATCCCGTGGTTTCACCACAGTCATTTTTGCAATGGGAGGGAGCACAATATTGAGCTGTTTACTTCTCTGTCTCCCTGCACATGTCTGTAATAATGAGCGCATCTAATGTTTCTTTGTAATATTTTGCACATGGTATGCTGCTGTACAAGAGATCTGTATTTGAATGGTCTTTTTGTTTAGAGACTTTATGAGTGTGTGTGTGTGTGTGTGTGCACACGCGTGCGTGTCTATAGACCCTCCTCGGCTTCTTTCTGCAGCTGCCTCCATATTTAGTTACTGCAGTGACTCAGTAGAAAAGAGAGAATCATCTTTGCTACTCTTGCCGTATTGGATGTACTTCATTTACACCTATTACTATGGTTTTTATACACAATACAATTATTTTTTTGGTACCATTGCAACACCATGATGATAATACCAAGGTATTCTTAGATGTACAGACAATGTGCATACAAGATGACAACAGTGTAAAATCCAAGATTGGATCTGGTCCAGTTCTGGCAGATGATTTCAAAAAAACGCAGTGATCAACACAGCCCATGAAATCCCATGTTGGATTTAATCTGGCTAACCAGCTAACAAGTGCCCTCTAAATTTGGGAGACCAGCTAAGACCAGCAAATCATCTTAGTCTGTATACCAGTCACAAGCTGAATCAGCTTACCAAGCCTTTATAATGGCTGACTAAAACTGATTTACGTCAAAAGTAAATGTTCAACATACATCAACATTCATTTTAAATGCATGTACAGAATACAACCGTTCACATTTTATGCTGTTGAATATGTGTACACTCACAGTATTTCTTTATCACAGACACGTGAGATTTGAACCCTGTGCAACCATGATCTCTTGTTGTCGTGGAAACCTCCACTACTCTGCAGCTGCTGCAGAACAGCAGATGATGGCAGTAAAAACAAGAGCGTTCACACACACTCTCAAACTCACACACACCTTTGGGGGACAGGGAGTGTTTACTTGATACACACCGGCTTACACTGCACCATGACACTAGCAGCAATGTCTGTCCTTGATCAATAATATCAAGCTAAATTTGGCTCTGGCCTGCAGTTTTCTCATCTACCACCAAACAACAAGGAGGAGATACTCCGCTGGAGGCAACGTCATGTGACCAAAAGTGTCATTCGAGAGTGTATGATTCACTCGACTTTATACAATATCAAAATAAACATTTTGAATGCACATAATGGAAGCATATGCAGTCTCAAAGTCCAACACATCACCCAAACTGGACATTTAATTTATTTAACATCAGCAACTAAAGAACACTGAGTGTCAGACCCTGCCAAGCAATAGTGAGACTGATTAGTGTTTATCCATATGTCAGGAAAAGTCCTCCGTATGGTCAACGTAAACGCCAGCAGTTGCTGACAGATGCAAAATGGCGTTCCAGCGGTGAATATAGGGAGAAAAAGGCAAACAAAGGTGCTTATGTAATCAGATCTATTATGAAGAAATATTGAGGGAGATACAGTTGTATCCATGGCTGAGTTTCAATGAAACACGTATACATAAGTCCTAAAGATTTTGTAAGTAACCATACAAACCATGTGATGTACAGTGTGCAATAAAATCTAATGAATAGAGGTAAAATAAGTGATGTGTAATGTATAGTCAGCTATTGCAAGCTAAAACGTTTTTATCACTCTTAAGGGCTTCTTTGGGGGTTCTTTTTAGCAGTCATTATACAAAAATATTGACCAATTAGAATCAAGTATTTCAGAGCAGGGTTTTCAAACAAACAAACAAAAAAACAAAAAAAGAGAGAGAGAGAAAAGTGAGAGAAGTACTTCAAGTTTGTCAAAGTTAACATAATAGGACATTTTTAATATGCTAAATGTATTTGATACTATTACATTTTCATTTTACATTCTAAAGACTGGTTGGAAATCATGAGATTAATAATTGTATTTTATTGATATTCCCTAGTTCCAAACAGTAAGAAAAATATATATATATATATATATATATATAATTTTTTTTTTTTTTCAATGCTTTTGAAAGAAGCCTCTTATGCTCACCAAGGTAATATTGTGATATATTAGTATCATGAAATATTACTACAGTTTAAACTAATTGTTTTCTATTTTAATAAATTATAAAATGTAATTTATTTCTGTGATCAAAGCTGAATTTTCAGCATCATTACTCCAGTCTTCAGTGTCACATGATCCTTCAGAAATCATTCTAATATGATGATTTGCTGCTCAAGAAACATTTCTTATTATTATTATCCATGTTGAAAACAATTTTGTGGAAACAATTGATACCATACAAGCATTTGTGTTAATATTAAAAAAAAAGAGAGCGAGAGAGAGAAATGCACCCTTGGTGAGCATAAGAGACTTCTTTCAAAAACATACAAAAATTGTAATTTTCAAACTTTTTTCAGCTTAATGCAAAATACATATTCTACAGATAATATTTTAATAATATGCATTGAATTTAGCACAGTAAAAATCTAAAAATAATTACATAATTTTGGAAACAATTCTCACATGTGTATTGTTTAATTCTGTTAGTTCATTTGTGTTTTGGTTTGGTTTTGGTCTGTTCCTGTTTCCTGTGTTCCCTGTCATTGTTAGTTGACCTAGTTTCCTAGGGTGTGTCTCAATTAGCTCGCTTGCTCCCAAGCTCGTGAATCAGTATATCATGACGTGTACACGAATTCGGGCACTGGTAAGGACAGTAAAGGACGTTGGTTCACTACACATTGGGACACTTGACTCTATTTCCGGCAACGTGACAACATCCTCATTGTACAACATCACCACTGGTATTTATGAACAAAAGCAGAGCTGATATCTTTCTGACATTACTTGTAATGTTATTTTAAAGTACATTATGATAAATTCTTTGCTTGTTACATATACGTGCAACATTTCAGCCGTAAGTAAATTATAAATGTTAGCTAAATTATGTTCATTACCTGTCTAGCGATGTTCGTTTATGCTGAAATATAATAATATAATGGTTTGTATTTTTAAAAACATCTATTGCGCGTCATTTGTAGTGAGGCGGCTCACGTGATTTAAGTTTCGCGCTTCAGAACTTCCGTTAAGGAAGCATAGTGAGCATCGATGCCTGGTTTTCACAGTGCATTGTGGGGCTTTTTAGGGAGCGAACGTTTCAGTGCCCTGGAAGGATTCGCGATTGAGACAGCCCTTAAAATGGCTGACTCCCTGATCAGTGCCCTGACTACTGAACTAGGGAGCTCCCGTCAATGTTAAGTTGGTTGCGTTTATCCTGTGCTGCTGTGTTCCTCCAGTTCTCCTGCATTTGTTATTGTGAAAAAGAAACGACTGCCAGTGTTGAGATAACGCATTACAAGTAACTTGAGTTAAGTAATCAGATTACTTTTTCAAGTAACTAGTAAAGTAGCACATTACTTTTTTGATTTACAACAGAATATCTAAGTTACTTTTTCACATTTATTGACTGACAGCTCTCCTGTCCCCATGTTCAGAGAAATAAAGTTCAGAGGTGTTGAGTGCGCTGTGTGAACATGATGGTTATTGTAGTTAGACTAAATGTGAACATGCATTTACTCATCTCACTTGCACGAAAACATTCAATATTCCTCACAATGAATAAAAACAGAGTGAAATGCAATCTCAGAATTTTACGCAAACCTGTAATAATTAACTATATTAAATTACACAAATATACTTTATGTATTTAATCTCACTTTATTAACCAGTGTCTTTGCTGCTGACCTTCAATGATCTAATTTAACCATACTAATAAGCAAAAATTACTTTAGATTAGATTTAGAAATAAGAGTGTTGAACTTCCTTCTCCTGTATCCTATTCTTCTTTAATCCAGAATGGCAGCACAGCTGAAAGGTTCGTTTGAGCTGCGCCCTCTACTGTACAGACGTAAATATGCTTTTCCTTCAGCCTGAGGCTTATTCATTTCACTTTTCGTGTGAAAGGGCCTTAACATTAGCCAAAAATAGAACTTTTTGTTGTTATTAAAAAACAAACAAGCAAGCCCAGTCTAGGTGAGAAAACGTAATGCAAAAGTATTATTTGTTACTTTTCATAAAAAGTAACAAAGTAACGTAATATTGTAATGCATTACATTTAAAAGTAACTTTCCCCAACACTGACAGCTGCTGCATTAGATCCTGCCTCTCTACTCTCCTTGCTGTGACCTCCCGTGACAACAACATGCTGTCTTTTTAATAAGGCACTTACAGTAATTTTTTTCCTTCACACATTACAGAGGAGTTAAAAATATATTAGTTGCCTAAGTATTTTCCTTGTTCCTTGTAAGTTCCTTGGCATCAAAACAAACCCTTTGCCAGAGAACTGTGCAATGAGCCTACAGGTTTTTGTTGTATAATAAATGGCCATTTATCTTAAGTTAAACAATTAATTAACTAACTGACAATGCATTATAAAACTTGTGACATTATAATAATTCATGGTTGTGACCGTGTGCAGGATTAATGTAATTATGAGGTCTAATTATAAAATGTTAATTGAAGTATTTTGACATAGGATAAGAAACATAATGGATTGCTCTATTAGCAGAGCCTCTCCAAAGCATTTTATCTATCTGAGTGTATTATGTAAGAGAATATGTGTCTAGAATTAAAGGAGAGGGGGGCAACCTCGTGATAACCTAATGCAGAATGCACAAACACAATACACACAGAGATACAGCCTCAGCAAACTCCTCTGTGACTGCAGGATTGATGATGTATCTGCAAAGGAACATTCCCACTTTGGGATCTGAATCCTAAAGGTCAGCATAATTGGCCTTGGCTGTCTCCCCAGCACTCAAATGCAGACTGGGGTTCAGCTGCAGTGCCTGTCAAGTCATCCATAAGTGCTGTTCCAGCATCGGCTGTCTGTTGGTTCTAATGAGGATAGTATTTCATGGACACTTTGTCAGCCTCCAATTACAATGTGCTTCCAATCATTTCAAGTTTCAGAGTTTAGCCATTTTTATAGATACATAAAGCACTTACCATAAATTTGTTTACCCAGAGTATAGTGAGAATTGTAGAAAGCCATTTGCTCTTTGCAGTGGTGCCACATAGCTGAACAGCTTACCATTTCCTGTTAATGTCATCTGATCAATTTATGCTATATCTAATACTACATAATTTATATATATATATAAGCTAATATAGTGCATATATTTAATGAAATGCTCCCCTCTAGAGTTCATTTCTCTAGTGAACTAACATGCTGTGGACACTGAATGACTTGCCTGAGGTAAATGTAATGCTACGAGATATTATTCTCAAGCTATTTTATTGATGTCTTTCCATGGTTAAAACACTGGTTGAGAGATTACATGAATATCTAGATCGTCTGTTCTTCTTCTTCTGTGCTTTTTCCTGTTGTGGCGGTTAGCATTACCGCTTACGCCCCCTTCTGGATTGGAGTGTGGATCGCCTGTGACTGTATGCGTTGTCTGACTGCATGAACCAAACAGTGACGTTCGTACCATACTGTTCGGGATGAATACATGTACCGTTACACCCCTAATATATTTGTATTTATATTTTAATCATGACAACTCTCGGAACAGTATTAAACAGAATGTTATTGATAAGAATGGAATGAGCTTTGTCTTGGCTGACTAGATCTGCTACCTGCCGCGGCTACTAGTGAAAGCTACTGCCGAAACGTTCACATAAATACAGTGAATAGGACATGGGCTGCTGCATGCTACAAGGAAAGTAGGGAAAACTTTCCTTGCAGCAGATCTAAGCAGGTGGTGCTGGGGAAGGTGGAGGGCTATGAATATTCCCATGGAGCACTGCACTGAGATGAGCTGGTTTGGGATGGAAATACATAGATAGAACAAACAGATCAATTGGCCAAAGCAGTCAGCTTTATAAGAACCGATCAGCTGCTCGGACGAGTTTCATGACCGAACTATGAATATATTAGTGTCTTTCCTACAGAATACAAAATGACTCCAACAGTTACTAAAACAACTTAATGGCAAACATGCACTGTCATAATTCTCAGAAGGAGGGCTTTGTAAGAGCACCATTAATTTCTGTTTGTCATGTATTGTAAAGGATATCGATTCATCATTCATGCAGTGCTAATGAAAGCCGTATGACAATACCCTGTTCCTGAACACAAAAGTAGCACAAGCTCTTGTGCATTTCGGGCATGGGCTCCCAAAAATGTGTGCACCATGTGTGAGCAAGAGTGCACCAATCAGCCCATCGTTGTGGAGTAAGCGATGATTTCATTTTGATCAAAGTGGTGGTGTTCTGGAGCGAAGGCCTGTGGTTTGTTATGGTTCCCTTCAAAATTCCAATTGTTAAAAAGGGGGACAGCAAAAAAAGTAAATATTATTGCTAACGTGATTTTAGTGGATAATGTTTTCCACGTAATCAGAGAGGCAATAGTGAGAATGAGTTTAATTGAGTTTATATCCTCCCAGCCCTTTTTTGATCACATTTATTTATTAACTTGAAACAGTGAAACTCTCAGGCTATTTGTTTATTAACTGATTTATATAACCAAATGAAAATTCTACCATGTCAATTCTAAAGTGTTATGAATTAACTCTTCCCTGAACTGTATCAGAAATAATACTGGCTGAAGAAGCATTTCTTAAAGTAGATGAGGTTAAAATCTGGGTTAGGACTACTTGTTCCCAAATCAGTGGAGTGACAGTAAGCAGATTGACCTGAGATGACATTAGCAGGGCATAATTCTTAAGAGTCAAAGAAGAGAGAGAACAACATTCACAGAAAGCCAGGAAATATGCTGCTTCCTATAGAGTTCTGGGGTTTTTAATTCAGTCATTCTGCTGAGATGTAAAATGGGTTGGCCATATGGACTTTTTGTTTGGCATTTACTGTATCTCAAAGACATGACAAAAAAGGGATTGTAAACATCATTTTCCATAACCTTATTTCTTTAGCTATTATTTTGTGGCTGTTCTCAAAAAAAAAAAAAAAAAATCTTTTGTCAATTCCTCTTTACTTCAAATTGAAAGTCGTACTTCCTCTTGAGATATTGTTTTTGATCAACCACATCAGGGAAGTGTGCATATCCTCCTGACACCCAAAAGCACAGTTTTATTTACTACAGGTGCTGGTCATATAATTAGAATATCATCAAAAAGTTGATTTATTTCACTAATTCCATTCAAAAAAGTGAAACTTGTATATTATATTAATTCATTACACACAGACTGATATATTTCAAATGTTTATTTCTTTTAATTTTGATGATTATAACTGACAACTAAGGAAAATCCCAAATTCAGTATCTCAGAAAATTTAAATATTGTAAAAAGGTTCAATATTGAAGACACCTGGTGCCACACCCTAATGAGCTAATTAACTCACAACACCTGCAAAGGCCTTTAAATGGTCTCTCAGTCTAGTTCTGTAGGCTACACAATCATGGGGAAGACTGCTGACTTGACAGTTGTCCAAAAGACGACCATTGACACCTTGCACAAGGAGGGCAAGACACAAAAGGTCATTGCAAAAGAGTCTGGCTGTTCACAGAGCTCTGTGTCCAAGCACATTAATAGAGAGGCGAAGGGAAGGAAAAGATGTGGTAGAAAAAAGTGTACAAGCAATAGGGATAACCGCACCCTGGAGAGGATTGTGAAACAAAACCCATTCAAAAATGTGGGGGACATTCACAAAGAGTGGACTGCAGCTGGAGTCAGTGCTTCAAGAACCACTACGCACAGACGTATGCAAGACATGGGTTTCAACTGTCGCATTCCTTGTGTCAAGCCACTCTTGAACAACAGACAGCGTCAGAAGCGTCTCGCCTGGACTAAGGACAAAAAGGACTGGACTGCTGCTGACTGGTCCAAAGTTATGTTCTCTGATGAAAGTAAATTTTGCATTTCCTTTGGAAATCAGGGTCCCAGAGTCTGGAGGAAAAGAGGAGAGGCACACAATCCACGTTGCTTGAGGTCCAGTGTAATGTTTCCACAGTCAGTGATGGTTTGGGGTGCCATGTCATCTGCTGGTGTTGGTCCACTGTGTTTTATGAGGTCCAAGGTCAACGCAGCCATATACCAGGAAGTTTTAGAGCACTTCATGCTTCCTGCTGCTGACCAACTTCATGGAGATGCAGATCTCATTTTCCAACAGGACTTGGCACCTGCACACAGTGCCAAAGCTACCAGTACCTGGTTTAAGAACCATGGTATCCCTGTTCTTAATTGGCCAGCAAACTCACCTGACCTTAACCCCATAGAAAATCTATGGGGTATTGTGAAGAGGAAGATGCGATATGCCAGACCCAACAATGCAGAAGAGCTGAAGGCCACTATCAGAGCAACCTGGGCTCTTATAACACCTGAGCAGTGCCACAGACTGATCGACTCCATGCCACGCCGCATTGCTGCAGTAATTCAGGCAAAAGGAGCCCCAACTAAGTATTGAGTGCTGTACATGCTCATACTTTTCATGTTCATACTTTTCAGTTGGCCAAGATTTCTAAAAATCCTTTTTTTGCATTGGTCTTAAGTAATGTTCTAATTTTCTGAGATACTGAATTTGGGATTTTCCTTAGTTGTCAGTTATAATCATCAAAATGAAAAAAAATAAACATTTGAAATATATCAGTCTGTGTGTAATGAATGAATATAATATACAAGTTACACTTTTTGAATGGAATTAGTGAAATAAATCAACTTTCAGATGACATTCTAATTATATGACCAGCACCTGTATAGTGGACATTTTTGTTAAATATCTGAGAACACACTTTCTTGCAAACAAATATATATATATATATATATATATATATATATATATATATATATACAATGCTAGTTAGTGAAACTGTAATAACTTTATCAGTAAACTCACCATTGCACATTTGACAGCCTCTTCTCCCTTTGAACTTTGACCTTGAAAAATAAATATGACATGAAATATACATTTAAAAATGTTGTCCCTGAATCCCTATATTACTAACTTACTAATTACTTTAGTTTTGCTTTTTGCACACTTGTTAGACATTGCAGTATGCGTAATATGGTAAAACTAAATAAATAAATAAATATTCTTGAATTTCAATACTAACGCTTCATTAGATTCAAGGACTTTCAATTCCAAACAGTAGATATTTTACTTTCTAAGTCCCATATCAGTCTCAACCAGCTGAACAATACAAAGACAGGCATGAATCTGTTCTTTTAATTCTTTCAAATAAATATAAAATAGTATAAATTATTCTTGAACTGACCAAAGTATTTAAAGGGAGAAGTTTACATTAAAAACATATATTATAACATTAAACGTCAAATTTTGTTAAATGTTGTTAAAT
Organism: Ctenopharyngodon idella; assembly: GCF_019924925.1. Classification (NCBI taxonomy): domain Eukaryota; kingdom Metazoa; phylum Chordata; class Actinopteri; order Cypriniformes; family Xenocyprididae; genus Ctenopharyngodon; species Ctenopharyngodon idella. Next base: position 36,802,669 of record NC_067220.1, read on the forward strand.
CCACTATTGCTTTATATAGAATTAAATTACATTAGAAGTAATCCCTTACATTAGAAGTGTAATAGCTTATATTACTTTTTGAATGGAAAAGTAATTAAAAACAGTATTAGTAATGCATTAAGCACAAAAATGTAAATTAATACATGAATTGTATAATGTATAAGTGGCATCTGGCAGTTTTAAATAATTGCTAGAAAAATGTGCAAAACAATATACTTCCAATTAGGAAAATATTGGGTTATAGAATGGGTGTTAGGTTATATACCTTTTACATTGCGTTTCTTGAATATTTGATATCTCTGCGTGGGTCTGTAGTGGAGGGGAGTGACATCCAGTGAAGCGCTTTTAGACTCCGCCTTCTATGTAAATGAGTCAGTGTGGCGCTGGTGTCCGCGCGCTCAGTCAATGAGCACCGAGACAGGAGGAGTGTCCGACTGTTTACATCTCGTTTCGGGGGCCGAGAGAGATCTTCCTCCAGCATGATATCGGTGTGGAATTATCGCACTCTCAACCTTTGAGAAATAAACGCGGCCAGCGCAAAACAGTGACCCGGCGTTGAGTCATGGGAGGCCAGATAACCCGAAACGCCTTGTACGGTGAGAAATTGCGTTAAGGATCTACATACAACCGCTGAATGATGTTCCTTCTGTTTGCCTGCTGATGAAGGGTCCTGCACGCGCTGCTTCAGCTGTATTGTAAAGAATAGATAGATTTAGGATGGAAAACGTCTGCCTGTAAATATTACATACATATTGGAATACTTGCAACATAAAACATATTCGAGCACAAGTCATACACTTAATGTAGAGAGTATTTGTATAGGTTTCTGGAGATTTTGCGCTCACTGGAACGAATATACAAGCGCGTCTCCGCGTCCAGGCGCTCATGTCAGTGAACGCGCTTTCGACATCAGACGTGTTTCCCCCATAGCAGCTTGAAAGCGTGAGAAAGGAAAGGGAATTTGTGGGGATTCCCTCTGTTGTTGGAAATAAGAAGGATTTAGTGCGGGTTTTCCACAACGTTTCATTTTATTAGGTGATTTATAAGCCTGTGGAGCAGCTGGCTCAAAAGAGAACCAAATAAATCAATAAATCAGTTGATTGGTTTTGCATAAAATGCATGGTTAATGGTTACTCAGTGTAGATATTCTGACTGATATTCTCTGAAATTCATGTTTGGGCTGTTGTGCTGCTACAGTATGGGTTTTGGCAAGCCGTTCTAACATGTATTTCTTGCCTTGCAATTTGTAGCATCTGTTTTTTTATGTGAGTGCTTGATAGATAGATAGATAGATCTTTACTAGCTAGCTCTATAGAGAGATAGATATAGCGAGATAGATTGATTCAATATGGTTTAAATGTCACAAGTTGATCTGGTACAGGATGTTTTCCGTTGGCCTGCAGGGTGAATGGGTGAATAATCTTCCTTGTTGGATGTGTGACTGTAACTGAAACAGACATGAGCAGTTGGTTTATGTAAATCTCTCTGTCTTACTCTCGCTCTCAGTGCAACTGATTGGCCTGGAGTTAATCTGAACCCTTGGTGGATCTGACCCACTTGATCATTAATTCTAATTAAAGCACTATATCACATCCAATTAGATAAACAGGGACTGGAGATATAACAGTCTAGTATATGTAGTAGCACCTGGTGTTAGTAGAAAGTGCACTCGAAATGTACTGAGTAAACTCCTGAGGAAATTTCTGAATTAAAATAAGTAAATAATTAAATAAATCACATCACAAAACCACAATGAGCAATATGAGTGCAATAGTGTACATTTTAAAACAAATAAGTCAGCTCTGAAATGAAAACATTGAGACAAAAGTACTGAAAAAACATAAGACAGACATTTGGTTTGGGCCTTGAACTTGAACTTTAGATTTATTTTTGGAGAGTATTAAGAAGACAAAAGGAAATGATGGGAAGAAGAGGTGGGTACAGGATTGGGAAATGACGCAAGCCAAACTCAAGCTTCATTTTTGCTTAATTTATTAGAGCACAGGCACTATTGCAAAGTCCCTTAAGGCAAGTTATTTCGCTTGGCAGCCATCTTTGAAACACCTCTTGGACAGCTATTTCAGTCATGTATCTCTTTGAATGGGGAAACATCAAATTCTCCAAAGCTGTTCACGAAGGTTACCAAATGCTCAAATCATGACAAAAAAAAAAAAAAAAGGTAAAAAGGGACTAGAGATATAACAGTCTAGTATGTGTAGCACCTGGTGTTAGTAGAAAGTGCATTTGTTTGAAAGCAATCCCCTGAGGAAATTTCTGAATTAAAATAAGTAAATAGGCTAATTAAATAAATCATATCGCAAAACCACAATGAGCAATATGAGTGCAACATTTAAAAACAAAGCAGTCAGCACCTAGAGCACATGACCTAGACCAAAGTCCCTTAAGGCAAGTCATTTCGCTCGGCGGCCATTGAAATGCCTCTCGGGCAGCTAATTCAGTCATGCAAGTACAGCATCTTTTTTGGGAATGGGGAAACATCAAATTCTTCAAAGCTGTTCACCAAGATTATGATTAAACTTCTTATTTGAAATCGCCCATTAAATCTGACAATAACTGTCTCAAAAATTGTTTCTAAACACTCAAACTGCATTTTTCAAGCTGGACCAGCCAATGCACAGGTGCAGTCCTGAGCACTCGTCTCAAAACCGGAGCTTGTAAAGGAAGCTGCAGTGATGCAATGACTTTACCAATTGGCGATTTGCTCTTTTATTTAGAAGGTGCGACATATTCTGTCATATTGTGCATTGCACTTTCTCCCATTCATAGTAATATGAGTGCACTGTCTTTGACTAGGCTTCAACTATGTTTTTAGTGTATCTTTATAAAAAAAAATGTTTAGTCATAACTTTCTGGTTTCTCTTTCCAGTTCCCATTTCAGGGTTTGTTTTTCACTTCTTGCAGCAGGCTGACAGTAGGCCTAGATATAAATTGCTTATCCGGGTACACACACATCTTTCACCTCAGATGCAGTAGATTGCAGTGCTTTAACTTATCTTTGTATGAAACCAGAAACCATCCAGAACTTAGAACAAGATTGTCTGGTTTGTAGTATTTGAGCTGGATAGAGACACTTAATGTATGTTTGTGTGTGTGTTTAAGACCGCATGTTGGGTGTTTCTCATGCACCTCTGGAACACATTCTGGCCCCCGAGGCAGGAAAGAGATGAATAATAAGTAGTATTTTTTTTATAAAGGCTGTTAAAAATGGAACATTACGACAGTTGTTCCAGATATTTCCCACTGTCACTAAAATAAAAACTCCTAACTCTCCACATTAAACTGTTACATACAGTTGCAAGAAAAAGTATGTGAACCACTTGCAGGATTTGTGAAAATGTGAAAAATTAAAACTTTTTGAAATTGAAGATCAAGGTAAATTGTACTTAATTTGTCTTCTGGGAAACATGTAAGTATCTTCTGTTGCTTCCGAAGGGCAGTACTATATTAAAAAAACTGATATTTAAATGAAATAAGAAGAATTTGTGCTTCATCCTGTTCAAAAGTTTTCACCCCCTGACTCTTAATGCATTGTGTTTCCTTCTGGAGCATCAGTGAATGTTTGAACCTTTTTTATTAGTTGTGTTTGAGTCCCTCAGTTGTCCTCAGTGTGAAAAGATGGATCTCAAAATCATTCAGTCACTGTTGTAAAGGGTTCAAATATGCAAAAAATCCTTGAAAACTGAAGAATCTGCAGGACCTGGAGGATTTTTCTGAAGAACAGAGCTCAGTTTAACTGCTCAGGACAAACAAGGGACTCATGAACAACCATCATAAAACAAAAAAACAGTCGTAGATCATCCAGGTAACCACACACAGTATTAAGAATCAATGGTTCACAAACTTTTGAACTGGGTCATTTTAATAAATTCAGCTATTTTTTTGTCTTGTTAATTATATGTACACATCTTTTATGTAAAATATCTTACTCAGGACAGTACTAATTAAAAAAATAACATGCATTTTGTATGATCTCTCTTATTTTGTTCAAATTATTCACATTTTCACAGATTCTGCAAGTGGTTCACATACTTTTTCTTGCAACTGTATATGAGTGCATATGGAATGTTACATGCAAATTGTCAGTGTACTTGCATGCAAATTCTCTGATCTATTCCGTTTGTTCCGTTATTTGATTTGCATATGGTTACATAATTCATTTTGTGCAATAAATGGCACTATCAAACAGTGCAATTCATCGCTGTAAATAAGAATGGTTGGTTTAACTTAAAAAAGTAAGTTACTTGGTTGCCTTAATTTTGAGTTCATTAAAATTAAAAATTTGAGTTAGTACAATGAAGGCGATTGGTTTAATAAACAGAAACTCAAAATATTATGTTATCTGAACCATATTAATTATCTAAGTTGATTTGACAAAAGAAAAAATGTTGCGATAACAAATCATGAAAATAATGTTTTACAGTGTAGGGATGCAACAATATAAAAATCATAGCTGGTACTGATAACTGATAAATTCTATTATATTAATAATATTAAAATATATAATACTCATATTGAAATTCTATTCTATTTTGTCTAAAAAAATAAAGCATTAAAAATAAAAAAAAGTGTCATCACATCATTATAATGCACAATAGGGATGTAATGATATATCGCAGTGCAAATATGTTACGATATGTATCATAGAGTGGTGGCGATACTTTTACGATATGACGGCAGTCTAATCCTATTGGTTGAGCTGCCAACGTGACCTACTCTGCAACAGCGTCGAGTGTGCTTGAATTTGCTTGAACTGAACATTAGTAGGGCAACATGAGTTCAGCCGAAACTGAAATTGAAAATGCCCCATCTTCTTATAAGTCCGACGACTGGCAGCTTTTTGGTTTTCCAGTCATGCGACAGGACGATGGTTAAAAAAAAAAAAAAAACACTTGTCAAAGTTATATTATAGTCACGGCACATGTTATTACCACGGAGTGGGAAATGAAAGGTTTCATGCTTCAGACGATCACACACTGGAACTAACATAGCAGAAGTTTTAAAAGCGGCTATATAAGAGTGGGAGCTTGAAAAAACTCCTCATCATACTGCTGTTGTTACTGACAACGCACGCAACATGGAGGTGGCAGTGAGAGAAGCCAGGTTGTCACCGCATATTAAGTGTTTCGTGCACACATTGAATCTCAAGAAGGTTTAAATGTTTCTCATGTCAGTCGCTTGCTTGGTCGCGTGAGAAAAGTCATGGCTTTATTTCACCGCAGTGCCACAGCAACAGCTGTGCGCACGGAAAAGCAAAAGATGCTTGCGATGCTTGAAGTTCTGTCTTAGGGTTCTTAATTCTAAGTTCATGTTAAATTTAACCTTTTTTTTCAGTGACAGACAGACCTATTTAGTTGTTAATTTGAATACATAAGGTTTTTATTAAACCTTGAAATATGATCTTGTATGTACAACAAAGAAAGTTATTGAAATTTGTTAATGTTTTTTAAATAAATCTGTTATTTGAATTTCAGTTTAATTTCTAATATTGTGTTCAAAATATCGTGATACATATTGTATCGTGAACCCAGTATCGAGATATGTACCATATCGTGACCTGAGCATATCCTTACACCCCTAATTCACAATATAAAAAAATGCATATTCATTTTGAGATTTTCTAAATGCTACATTTGATATTGTTATTAAATTGGTGTCTGTAAAGATTCACTTTACGCGAGCATTAGGTTATGGCATAATGTAAAATCTAAATGTAAAAATAGGATAAATGACATGTACAATCTAAAAATCCAACACTAGCCAATAATGGCCAAAAATCATAATTATGTAAACTTATCCAAACCAGATGGTGGCACAAATAAGAACAGACTAGGGGTGCGTTTGGTCGCCCAACTAGGTCGCAAGTTTTATTGAACTCCATTAATAACGACAGAACTTGCGACCACAGTTGCTTTTGGGAAACACACCCCAGTATGGTACTGATATTTCGTGCATCCCCAATTCTTATTCATCAGTGCTGTTATTTGCTGCTAATTTGTTTATAACAGCACGGAAAGTATTATAATTACTGAATCAATTACCACTGTGTTATTTTTTTGAATCCACAGTAAGACAGCCATGCACACAAACAACATGAGGAAACTGTTAGCACTGGAGATTGTTTGGAGTGGAATTTTTAATGGGGCATGTTGGGATTGATTATCAGTGATTGGTTGACACGCAGACAAGGAGTCAATGCGTTGTGGTGACAGATTATTGTAAGGCAAACAGAGGAAGCGCTCTTATCTACAATCCCTGCTGTGGTTACATTGCTCAGTTCGCGTGTTGTGTCAGAAACATATGTCTGCAGGTCAGGTGCTGATGCTGCTAAGTAACCGTCTGCTGCACCTCTGCAGAGCACAACATCCTTGATGAGTCACTTAATCCCCGCTCTCACCGCAGGAATTAAATGACACCACCACACACTGGTGTTTGTGTATACGGATCAGATCACCTAAGAGCCAGCCAGCCATGGAAGAAGATCAGCGCTTAATATGTTCACTCATTCATGATACTTTACTTTATTACAGGACAAGATAGTTGCTAATTGACTTCAGGACAAAATTACAAACATGGACATGCACACCCCAGGAACAAAAATATAATAAAATAAAAGAGTGGACACTTATGTAACCAAAACTGCCAATAATTGTGCTTAATCATACAAATAATGTCACTAAAAATGGGCTAAAATAACCATTTTTCATATTATACATTATAATTATAATGATGTTATGCCTAAATTCACTTTAAACACTTTTATTTTAGTATTATAATTTAGTTTATTTTCGATTTTGGCTTTCAACAATTATGAAAACAATATAATCGATGTAAACCAGTTATGCTGCCGCTGCCTCATTCTGCTCAGCACACCATCCAATTCCTTCATCTTAAAGCCCGGAACACACCAAGCCGAGGGTCGGCCATTGTTGTTCAGCTACTGCCATCTGCTGGTACGGAAAGGCATTTTATCTTACACAGGCACAGACGTGCTACTTGGCCGTTGGCTGTCGAGCATCGGTTTGGTGTGTCAGGGCAACTTTGGACCCAGACGCTGCCGACGTGAGCCAACCCCGCAGTCTGCTTTCGTCGCCACTGACATTGCCTTGGTGTGTTCCGGGCTTAAGCTAAACTTAATGGCCTAAACGGTCAAATACACAAAAAATGTCGAAATGCCATTTTGCCGTGTTTCCTCGTAAACACAGCTGGTTATGTCTTAAATGAATGTAAACAGTTGAGAAAGAAAACATGTCTAACAGTAGACATGCAGCTCTTAAAGTGACAGCAGCCTAATAAATCTGCTGCCGTCATTAATGTTAATCAAACAACAAATGACAAACATAAAATCACTCACTGCTCTTGAATGATTTACTTTTAATAAGGATTACTCAATATTTAATGTATACAGCAGTGTTATTTTACATTTGATTACTTTATTCAATTTCTGTTGTTTATTACTTATCTGAATACCACTGTTAGTACATTTTCCTGAAAAACCTGTTTATTTAATTTTTATTTTGGTTCTGTTGTGTTTATTTGTTGGTTTTGTTTGTAATTAGTTTATTTGTTCTTATTGTATTGCTGACTGTTTACTTGTTTTCTGTAACTGTTTTGAGTACCTCTTACAATAGTTAACCTAGTATTAGTTTTTGCTGAAGTGTAGATAATTGAAGACTTTGATCATATCTCCCAAAAATAATTGTATAAGTAAGCAATAAGGTACGAGAGGCTGTGCTGTATTGTGAATAAGTCACTGCTAAAGGGGTTGCAGGCATTCCGCTTCGCGTCATGCCTAACAACAACCTTCAGCCGTGACTTATTCACAATACAGCACTAGCCTCGAGTACCTTATTACTTTTATAAAATGGTTACTACGCAATACAAATATTAAAGCCAAAAATATGTATCAATGCAACTTTCATGAAGTAAACTTTCCCTAAAAGCCTTCCTTCCATCGGAAAAAATAGTCCCTGACCGTGAACAGCAACAGAACTTACATTATTACGCCATTAGATGCTGGCAAAGACTGTCTTTATGAGTGTGTCAGTCAGTAGCAAAGACTTTTACATTTAAAAGACTGAATTGTTGTGAACACGGAACAAGACACAACTGACAAATGCTTTGACTAGCGCTGTCAGTCACGGGAAAACCCCTTAACTGTTAAAAGGACAAGATGATACATTGGACAGATTTAAACAGATTTTTTATTATGAACATAGGACTGACCTGAAGGAAAATGCTAAATCTGAATGCAGGTAATAAACTTGCTCACTCTATCTCTTTCTCACAATACTCTTCTACATAATACAGTAAGCTTCAATGAACAACATCAATTGAGAACATACAGTTTACGTTGCTAAGAGTGGTTGCTAAGGGTGTTGTGTAGGGATGCACAGAACCGTTGGGTGAAGCGGTCATAGCCGTTTTTTATCGTGAATAAAACACAGCTATTGACCAATCAGAATGAAGGACAGGAACTAAACGTTTTATATATATATATATATATATATATATACACACACACACACACACACACACACACACACACTTGTATATATAAACTGAACAAGTAGAGCAAGTACAAGTTCTCTCTACTTGTTAAATGTTAGGCTAAAACATTGTTGGTAATGTTCAGAGCTGTTGTTTGAATGTGAAATAAATAAACAGACAGTGATGCATTCTTCTAGTGTTGATGCTTGATACTAAGTGACAGCGTGTGTGTTCTGATTGATGTGTGTGACGACACTTGAGCGAGGGCTTTGTATAAACCAGAGGCCAGAGGGTGTGTGCTCAGCCAGGTGAAACTCCCTCTGTTATTCTCGTTGTTTTTGACCAGAATAACTATTAGCATATGAATCTTTAGCCAAGCCTGCTGCCATGGTGACTGACGTGTTGTGGTCACATGACACTGGCTTCTCTCACCTCAGATGGATTTGCAGTGTATAGTTGCCAAGTACATCTCTTCTTAAGATGCCAATTTCAGTTGATCTCTGTACTTTTATCTAAACATGCAAATCTTCTCTTTTGCTATTGCTTTTTTGTTTACAGCATTTGCAATACAGCCATGTTTTTTTCTTCTTCCGGATAATCATTTACGCGAGTTAATGAAATTTAACACTTTAATGATTCAGGAAACACAGATTCTCAAGTAGATTATTTACATTCTGGTGTCTGATACCTAAAAACAACTTTACTAATGAAGTTACATTAAGGATCAGAACACATGTACTTACAGTAGCACAGTTAATGCGATTACAAACAGAGCAAATTAAAAGCTAATACCTAGAGAATAGACTCAGAAACAAGGACAATGCTTGACATAATCAAACATAAAATACATTGATGACAATTATTTAACTGTAAGGATTTTAATTCAGATTTAACATTCCGAAAATATATTTAAGAAACATTTCCACTTAAATACAAATTATGAATTTAAAGTGTTTCTAAAATGTACTCAAACTTAGTGTTTCCCAGTTGTGAACCTTTACAATGCTAAAAATGTATTCACTCTAGCAAATGATTGAGCAAATAATGATATCATTTGCATATGACCTGACTTGGCTTGTTGAGCCAGCAGCTTTCCCAGAGCATTATTTTACAAGTTGTGTCCCAAATGACACACTATGTACATATACGCTATGTATTCAACCGTGCATTTTATAAGATTATATTGTAATTCAACATCGGAGCCCCTCCCCCTCCGCTATGTAGCTGTGACAGATGAGTGCATAAAGTGTCCAATGTCACACACTTTGTTTTTTCGGTTATTTAAGTGCATCATCCAGGTATTTAAAGTGTACTTTTCTATTTGGAATGTTCAGTGGAAACACACTACTTACATCATTTATACTACAAAACGGCATAGTGCATAAGTACCCAAATTGGGACGCGCCCACTGTCTTTTGTAGCTGTTGCACAGATGAAACAGAACAGATATTGTACTGTCTGTATGTCGAGTATATTTGGCTGGAGACTTTTCCTCCTTGTGATATATATAATAAAATACTCTCAAGTGCTTCTTTGCGAGTCACTTTGGATCAAACTTTCTGTAAATTCAGCAAACGAAACTGCGAAACGTCAGCCTCGGGATGTTCTGTTGTGAAAACAGCTCTTGAGTGTTGCTGGCCAAGCAGGGTTTTTTTTTTTTTTTTTTACATTGAGTGTACGAGAGTCTGTGATGTGAGGTGTTTACACATAACATGACATTCTCTTACCTACAGTCAGACATCTGAACCTGCCCTGAGCATGTCTGCATGGTAATGAGGATGTAATGGGGATAAAGATAGCAGCTACCTGACAACCTTATTACACACAGCGAATTTAAACCTGACCTTAGCACCTGGAGATCCTCTTTAATGTAAGTTTTTTTTTTTTTTTTTAAATAAAAAGGAACACTATTTATTCACTATTTGCATAAGTGTGCTTTACTAAGCCTCTTTCCCAATTTAGAAATGATCTAAAAAGATCCATATACTGGCTTCACATAAAATTGCAGTACGAACATATACACTACAGGTTAAAAGTTTGGAATTATTAAAAGAAGTTTGAAAGAAGTCACTTATGCTCAACATGGCTGTATTTATTTGATCAAAACTAGGGCATCATGCAGCATCATGCAGCTCCTATCTCTTTGAATGGGGAAACATCAAATTCTCCAAAGCTGTTTGCCAAGCTTTCGATTAAATTTCATATTTGAAATCACCAATGAAATCTGACAACAACTGTCTCATAAATTTTTTTTTCCAAACGCTCAAATCATGACAAAAAAAAACAGTATTTAGGCTGGTTCAAGCTAATGCGCATGCGCAGACCTAAATGCGCGTCTCTTGTGCCTCATTTCGGAGGCGCGCGTCTGACTGTTTCTATAGAAACCGGTGCTTCTAACGGCTGCTGCAGTGACGCGATGACTTTACAGGTCGGCGATTGGCTCTTATTTTGAAGGCGCTTCTCCCATTCAAAACAATACGAGTGACATGTCTTGTGTTATTATATAGTCTTTGCATAAACCCATTATAATAAATGTCACATTTAATTCTGTTTTTAATATAGTGTGTTGTATAGTGTAAAGTAATATAGTGATATTTCTATCTCTGTCAGTATCAGCTTTCAGCTCTTGAATGAGAGCTTTCAGTTCATTTTACCCCCACTAAGTTTATTTTGTGCATGCATTTTTACAATAAGTGAAAAAATTCCTAGTAAAAACATTTGATATCAATATTTTTTATTGATTTGGTTGATCCTTGCTATAGACCTTGTAAGCCAGAGAAACAAGTGTGCAGCCATCTTTAGAAATTTGTGTTTGAACGTTTTTCTATGGCATCGCTGTTGAACAGTAATTAACTGAAGTGGATTTACATATTGTAGAGTTAAAGAGGTCATATAATGCCACTTTTACAAGATAAATAAAATAAGTCTCTGATGTCCCCAGTGTGTGTGTATGTGAAGTAGGGTTTAGGGTTAGTGATGTCACCAACCCGGGAAGAAGCTTGTTGTAGTCCCTACCAGCCGTTTGTTGCAGTCCTTAAACAGAGAATTCTTTAAAAGAAAATATCTCCCTTTGCTTTGAACTTTGAGCGTCCTAACTTTGCAGATGTTGTTTATGCTCTAACAGCAACATTAGACACTAACTAAAGTTAAAAATGTGAAATCATAATAAACCAAACCTTTTAACAAAAGTTATCATGAGCATTGTAATGTTTGAAGAGGAATGAGCGGTTCATCATTCATAAATCCGTAACTTCTTACCTTCATGCTGTATAACAACAAGCACAGCGCTGAAAAGTGGCGGGGCTAGATAAGGTCTATACAACATCAGTATCACATTTACACCTGCGTGTCTTAATTATTAAGACAAACACGTTACTGACAGGATCAAAAACAGGCAATCAGACGGAATTTGAGCGTCCGGTGGGTCTCACTCTTCGCACTCATGGGGCAAGCATGATCATATACTGTAGTGTAGCAGTAACCAAAGGATGTGGGGAAACATTAGCATTGCTACTTCAGGAAGGGAAAAAAGTGGATGCTGTGTTAATTGTGTTATATATATTTGTAATGTGTTAAACAGAAAATATTAATCACAGGAATGAACACATTATTTTTGACATCCCTAGATAATTCAAATGCTCAAGTGTGTTGATTCAGACCCCCCCAGGCTATTCTTTATGGAATAAACTTATGTAAGAAACATCTGTCCATTGGTTACCTTAAAAAAGAATGTGGTTACCATAGAAATAACAGAATTATGATGCATTCGGTAGCCCAGGGTGGAATCTGATTTCTTGTATGTTGGCTATGTCACTGGCTTCTATTACTTACAAAGCGTGTTTGTGTTCCTGCATGTCCGGTGCTGTTACATTTTATGACTTAAGTGCATCTTATATAATAAAATTTAGAACGACAACAGAAATGTATTAAAGTCAATGCGAACTGCTGTTCACAACCCATTTTTAACAGAGAAAAATGTGTTGTGGCACTTGATTTAATCAAAAAAACATCTGTGTTACGTTACAGAATGGAGCCAGACTTGATAAATCAATACCTATACCCTTTTCTTTGGAATAATTTGCAGCAATGAATAATTCATAATAAGACTAGGAACGTCATTAAGAAAGACAATAGGGCCAATTTTGATTTCGTGTTTATTTAAATTAAATTATAATTGAGTTATTTGGAATAATGGACCTCAGTTGTTGACTGAATATTTAACGTCACGCCTTAACTTGTTCTGATATACAAAGTGTCTTCCACGTCAAACTCAGTTTAGTCCCAAAGCGGGACATTTTGAAAGACATTTTGCAAATTAAACCTTGAGAGATTTTACACTGATCTGGAACCAACTTTCGACGTCCATAAAGATGAAACACACTGAACTCAGCTCAGCAGAAAACAGAAAGCTCTCGCATGGCAGCGTTGCTAAGGAACATGAGCTGCTACTTAACCTCCATTTTCTGTCTGACAGCTGCAGCTCTTGTGTTTGCTAATGTATTCATTTCAGTGTGCTCAGACTATGAGTGTTTTACACAATGTCCGTCTGCAAACAGACCTGCCTACACACACACACTTACACACACATGTATGTAACGTACCAAGGCTGAAAAGGCATTTGAAGCAATTAACGCTTTTATAATGTAATATTTTATCATATGATGGTTTCACATAGGCTATTTACATGGATCTGGGGTTGCCAGATATAGACAAAAATGTCTAGTCTTTATTCTCTTCTTGTGACCAGTGTAGCCTTATCTGCATTGCTCAGGAAACATGTCATTGCCCACTATCAGTTTCTACATGGGAGCCACAAAAGCTGAGAGGACTGGTGTCATCACTGGATGCTCCTCCAACTGGGCCATTACGGACCTGTGAGGGTGTGTTATCTTGTTAAAGGAGCCCCTTGCCAACTCGGTGAATGTTGGACATGAATGAATGTAGATAGGATAGCCATAGAGCTGGAACCTCTCATGGATGTCTCTAAATGTGATATTGTGCCAACTGAACGCATTGCAAATCATTACTGTGTCTCTGCTAAAATGGATAATCACCTTCTGTGAAAATCAAAACATCAGAATTCATTACTCTGTACATTCTTTAGGCCACGTCTGCATCTAGTCCAATGGTAATGTTAGAAGTTGGACTTGGGTAGTCTGGCAGCTAAAAAAAACAAAAAACACACACAAAGTAACTAGAGCTGCAAGATTAATCGTTAAAAGATTGCGAGCTCCATTCAAATACCCACACTATCTTATTCCTAAATGACAACAATTTGGCTATAAACCTTTAACAAGTACGATCACAATGAACATTCACATCTGCATTGGTGCTGTCACTGACCCAAAGTATGAAACAGTTTCACAACCAGTCTTTTCAACTACAAAGTGTCATTATTTCTGTGTTACAGTAATTCAAATTATCATAGAAGTACTGGGATAAAAGTTTATAAATCGGATTTAAACACTGATGCCTACAGCAGTGATCAAAATAGAGTAAATCACCTTTTGAATATAACTTGATGCTTCAAATAAAGATTGTATCAATTACATCATTACACCAGTAGGAGGCGACAAGTGACTGTTAAAAAATGTATTGTCATTGAATAATTCTTTCAAAAGATTCGTTAAAAAACACTGATTCATCCAGTGAAGTCAATAAATCATTTATTCATACTTATTTATAATAGATAATTCAAATTAATGAAATATTTTTAATTTTGACAGAACCACTAGTAAATTACTACTAAATTTCTGAAAAATATCCGGAAAGTTTCCAGGATTTTGGGAATTTTTTTTAGGAAATTTTGAAAAGTTTCTCGAAATTTACCAGAAATTTACCAGAAATTTACTGCCCCTTTGCATCCCTATTCTTAATTTATCATGAATCGTGCAGCTCTAAATGTAACTAGAAAAGACAGACTTAGTTGTTAACCTTGCCTAGAAGAAAAGTGTGTTGAAGGATAGGTAGATAGATAGACAGACAGACAGACAGACAGATAGATAGATAGATAGATAGATAGATAGATAGATAAATATCTACTAGTTTAGCTAGAAGGCCTAGTTTAAAACAACTGCATTTTCAGGTATAACATGTTGAGAGATAAGGGTGCGTTAGGGTGGAAACCTCTATTGTTTTAGCAAATGAGTGTATAATTAAAAAAAACGTTCATCTTGCTTGTGCGTTGTTCATCATTCCTGTTGTATATGTTTACTGAGTGTAAGACTCAAATTAGCATGCCTGCGTTTCCTGCACCTCTATTCAGGAGTGGAGCTTCACAAAAAAAAAAAAAAACCTTTGAGTTGTAAGCTTGTAAGTGAGAAAAAGACTGCACATGTGAAAGGCTGTTATGAACTAATACAGTGACAATAATCAGTCAACTCAATTTTCCATTACGTGACTACAAGCAAAGACAAATTTGCTGTGCAACATACTGTCCAATTCGTAAACAAATTGCAGTAATTAAATGCTGTAGGAAACGCTGTAGCATTTTATGCTTCAGTACTGAAATTGTACAGTTCAGTGTGGCCTGTTGGGAAAAGCGAATCAGATTTATCTACAAAGATAAAAATCACTTTCACCAATGAAAATGCTGTACACAAATGCTGCGTGAAATGGGGTCAGACAAATCTCACCATGCAAGGCCTGATGCTGTTTTATGCGGTTCATTGATTTGAAAGTAAAGGCCAGGCTTTAGTCATATTGAGCTGGGGGTCTAAACATGATTACGGCTGAGAGAAGACTTATTTTCACACCATTATGTGTTTTTATATTGTATACATATTAATTAAAAAGATCATTGCAGTATTTTATCATATTGACAGAACATGGTTTATAAATCATCTTTTTTTTTCTCTCTTCTAGACTCTCTGGGTGGACCGTTCCCCTCAACAGCTCACCGATGCCACCACAAACCGAAGCGCTGTTTACCCTTGCATCCGTGCGGAGGTGTCCCTGTGAGCCCCCTTCTCTTCCACCCCAACGCTAAAGGGTCTCAGATAGTCATGGATCTAGCACAGAGGAGCGTTAAACGGCAGGCCAGCTTCTGCAATGCAATCACCTTCAGCAACCGGCCCATTGCTCTTTATGAGCAGGTCCGCTTAAAGGTACGAACAAGGATAGGCATAGATGAGTCTGGGGGGATGGTGGGTCCGGAATACTCAAGTGGACGACACACATAGGCGCATGTGAACACTTCCGAGTGTCTGCTACAGCAAAGACGCCGCTGATGTAACATACTCATCTGTCTTTTTTAAAAAGGTGCAGGGTATAGTTTTTTCAGTGTTAAAATACATAACCCATAACTTGTAACCCATCTTAACATGCAGATTTGTAGGCTGATTTCATTTCACTCTTGTTTGAACCAACAGGAGGATGTTAAGCCTAAAGTATACTTCGTTTTTGAATGCACAACCTTTCAAAGTATACTCCATTTGATAGTGTGCAAGTCTCATTCTTGTCCAGTGTCTGTATTTCTCTCCAGAAGTTACAACTTACGAGCGATAAAAATGTCTTTGTACTCATTTAAACTAGAGTTGTGTGCATCTCTTAATCGCACACAAGCACTCATAAACGCTGATGCCAAAATTTATTCATAATTTGCAATTATAAATAACTTTATAATTTGCAATTGTGAGTTTATATCTCACAGTTCTAAGAAAAGAAGTCAATTGCGAGATCAAAAAAAAACGTACTCTCTTACTCTCTGCCTTTCTTGGTTTATCCCTCTATAGTTACTGTACTTTAAAAGTACCCCTCTAAAGAAGTTGCACAAGTTCCCTCTTCCCATGTCAATGCAGTAACAATCCAAGATAAACACTCCTAGCCCAGATTATGGCTCCCAATCTAGTCTAACCAGTTATTCTATCAACATACACAGATGGTTTTGTGTGTAAACTCACTCATTAGTCAAGTTCTCAATACTGGTATTCTCAGTAGCATAGGGCCGCTGTGACATAAGTCATCGTGTTCTTGAAATGTTTGTAGTGCTCATTCCTGGAGTTACTGTAAATCAAATAAAACAGAGCTTCTCTAGTCCAAACACACCACAGGACTGCTTCATACATCCCCTGAATTGTCCCCTACGCTGAACCATTTATGACCATCACAAAACATGCCCCCTGTTTGGCCTTCAGCACTGCTACAAAAGGAAATACTACATCATACTTTGATGGAATTAAATTGAAAATAATCACATGTACATGTTTTAATAGGGTGGTTGATTATGATTTCACTTTTTTAAACTTTATTTTATGTGTAATGTTGTTTTCTTTGTAATGTATAGTGTGTGTAATGTAATCTTTTCCACAAAAGATTAACATGACGGCACATGCTAGTCGATGAGTTGAATCAACTCCACAGCAACTACATAAATTTATCCACTAACCATTCAGAAACGTCCAGATGCATTCTAAAAGTTGTAACTCCTTCCTGTGTCTCAATCAGTGTCCCGTGTCAGTAAGGCTGAACACCATTACTGACTATTGTCATTTCGGCTGCGTGAGATTCTCCAGCTTTGTTGTTGTTGAGCAACCGAAACACAAGCTGTTAAAGCTCCGCCTTCTTCTGGAAAGAGGGTCGGGAGCAGCAGCTCATTTGCATTTAAAGGGACACACACAAAAAAGGCAAATGGGGCAAATTTGTCAAGCTATAATAAATGATCTGTGGGGTATTTTGAGCTGAAACTTCACAGACACATTCTGGGGACACCAGAGACTAATATTACATCTTGTAAAAGGGGCATTATAGGTCCCCTTTAAAAAAAGAATTGGAAACTTTTCAGCCCACAGAAAAGAAAAAAAGAAATGTAAATTAATATCTCAGTTGTTTCTCTGAGACAGAAATGAGATTAAATGGAGAGTGAATTAAGAATTTTTGTGTTTGGGAAACTAAATTATTTTTTGGTGCAGCTAGTGGCACACAGCACCTTTTAACCTAGTTCCTAAGTAGCTTCTGCATAAAGTGTGCCCCATATGTTATATATAGTGTATTACAAAAAGAAATCAAAACAAATTCTAAACATTGTCAGAAAAAAATGTGCAAAAATTAAAGGGACAACTCTACATTATCTACCCCAATTAGGTGCATATTAGTACCTAATTGGGGTATTTTTAATTGTATTAGTATAGAGTTGTAATATGTATGCTAAGGTACTACTATGAACCTTTTAGGGGCAAATAAGGTTACAAAGATTCCCCTTTGAGGGTACTTCCTCAGTTACAAGCTGCTGTATGCCTAAAGGTACAATCTTTGCACATTTTTCTGAGAATTAACATTTCTATGCTATGCAGTGACTCGTGAAGAACACTGACATATGTCGTAATGATAACAAATAAATTTTTTTCATGTCTTCAGATAACTAAAAAGCAGTGCTGCTGGAGTGGCGCTCTCCGCCTGGGCTTCACTTCTAAAGACCCGTCTCGAATCAACCCCGACAGTCTGCCCAAATATGCCTGCCCTGACCTGGTATCCCAGAGCGGCTTCTGGGCTAAGGCCCTGCCAGAAGAGTTTGCAAACGAAGGAAACCTCATTTCCTTCTGGGTGGATAAGAAAGGGAGAGTATTTTACCGCATCAACGATTCCAGCCCCATGCTGTTCTTCAGCGGCGTTCGGACCACAGAGCCACTGTGGGCCCTCATAGATGTCTACGGTCTGACCAGAGGAGTGCAACTGCTGGGTGAGAAAAATAACTGTCTGCATAGTTTATGGACAGGTATAAAATTTCTGCTCCAACAGAGTGTAAAACGAAACACTGTACAGCAATGATCTGTGACTATGTTGATTTCTAAATTTGAAAAACTCAATGTGCATCATAAATTATCATATTCTATTCAATAATTTACGTAAGATTGGTTTTTACCGAGAAATTTGTTCTGCTAGTGTGGCTGTGAGTGAATCCCAGTGTCGGGTATACGAACGTTTGAAGAATGGTGAAAATTAGACATTGAACTTTGTGTGCATTATTATAGATGCAAACGCTTATGTTTTGCCTTTACATGAACAAACGATTTCCTCCAGTTTCCTCCCAAATTCTTGTCATTCTTGTCAAGGCACTTTGTCTATGAAAACCTGTTAATCAAGCAATCACACATTCAGCATGCATGTGTCAGGCTGTTGCCTGGCTCCTCCCTATGCAAAGCATTCTGCTTGAGTTAAAGGATTAGTTCACTTTAAAATGAAAATTAGCCCAAGCTCCATCCTAGGTGTATATGACTTTCTTCTTTCTGATGAATACAATCAGAGTTATATTAATACTTATCCTGACACATCCAAGCTTTATAATGACAGTGAATGGGACCAACGAGTATGAAGCTCAAGAAACTGCATCCATCCAAAGCAAAACGTACTCCACACGGCTCCGGGGGGTTAATAAAGGCCTTCTGAAGTGAAGCGATGCATTTGTGTAAGAAAAATATTCATTTTTAACAAGTTATAAAGTAAAATATCTAGCTTCCGCCAGACCGCCTTCGTATTCAACTTACGAAAAAAGCGTACTTGACGTCACACCAGTTATGGAAATAATGATTTTTCCTATGTAATGATATGCTAATAGTTATAAAGTTGTCTTGAGAACTTTAGAATTTTTTTTATTTACAGTTTATGTAAGTGTGTGATCAAGAATAGCTCTTGATCTAAACACGCAGTAAATCAAAGAGCTTAAACTTGAAGGCAGCGGTCTAGATGTATTGCTGTATATAATCACAGTCAACATTGTCATGAGCAGAACATACCATACGCCACGCTTTGATGTACCGCTGTGAGTACGGGTGTTTGTGCTCGAAGTGGGGGTTTGGCGGTAAGAGGCGAGACATTCACATCTCACACGCATACATGCAGCATGCTTTAATGCTGTCGTCCCCCAGGGTTAATTATAGAACCAGGTCACATACACCAGAGATAGCTCCATTTATCCTAATTGAGCACTGTGGCAATTGACGGCAGCCTCTCTGTCTGCTATCTGTCCACGGTGTGGGATGTGTTTTGTTACGTGTGCGAGTAACTTTATCTGTACCTTTGCCTCACGAAAGACAGCGCTGACATGCACTTCTGAACCTATGTTCTTCGACGGTCTACTGCCACGCTGAAACCAAAGAATGTGTGTGTGTATACTGTACATGTAAGCCTGTTTCACATTGCATGCAAAAGAAGCATGTATTTTTTTTCGCCGCCTATATTAGCAGGCAACAGCCTTGTCCATGTAAGCAGCACGGTGTAAGCATAGGTGTAAGATTTGGCACTGAAAGTGACCTAAAGTGCTCAGCGTAAATGAGTACACCCCCTTTGAAAAGTAACATTTTAAATAATATCTCAATGAACACAAAAACAATTTCCAAAATGTTGACAAGACTAAGTTTTATATAACATCTGTTTAACTTATAACATGAAAGTAAGGTTAATAACATAACTTGGAGAACAAAATTTTCAGTTTTATTTAAATTAGGGTGATGCAAAAATGAGTACACCCCACTGAAAGTCTCTGGAGCAAAGCTAAATTTTAGACTACAGATGTCTAATTTAACAAGAATTCAACCACAGGTGAGTCTAATTATTCATTACACAGATGTCCAGCAGACAGTGGACTATAAAAGGGTGTTAAAACCCCTTCCCATTTCATGCTGTCAGCAATGGCACCACATGGAAGAGAAATGTCACAAGACCTGAGAAAGAAAATAATTTCTTTACACCAGAAAGGTGAAGGCTACAAGAAGATCAGCAAAGCTTTACTTCTCAGTCAGAATACTGTAGCAAAAGTGGTACAAAAATTAAAAAAAGATAGAACTGCAACCATCTCACAGACACGTCCAGGTCGTCCACGGAAGTTAACACCTCGACAGGAGCGTCTTCTGATGAGAAGGGTTGAAGAAAATCGGCACGCAAGTTCACTGCAGTTATCTAAAGAAGTAGAAAGCCAAACTGGGTTGACTATTTCCCGTGACACAATACGGCGTACACTGCAGAGGAATGGCATGCATGGGTGCCGTCAACAAAAGAAGCCTCTCCTAAAGCCCAGGCACAAAAAAGCCTCGCCTAGAGTTTGCCAGGGCCCATGCTGACAAAGATGAAGACTACTGGGACTCTATACTCTGGTGTGATGAGATCAAGAAAAATGTTCTTTGGAACTGATGGCTTCAAAACTGTATGGCGTCGCAAAGATGAGGAATACAAAGAAAAATGCATGGTCCTCATGTGGGGCTGCATGAGTGCTGCTGGTGTCGGGGAGCTGCATTTCATTGATGGCATCATGAATTCACAGATGTACTGATCTATACTGAAAGAGAAGATGCTACCATCACTCCGTGCTCTTGGTCGTCGTGCACTTTTCCAACATGACAATGATCCTAAACACACATCTAAGGCCACTGTTGGATTTCTGAAGAAGAACAGAGTGAAAGTGATTCAGTGGCTCCTGATCTGAACCCAATCGAACACCTAAGGGGAATTCTGAAGAGACAAGTTGAGCATCACTCTCCATCCAGCATCCAGTCTCTAAAAGAGGTCATTCTTGAAGAATGGAAAAAGATAGATGTTGCAAAATGTCGCCAACTTGTTCATTCCATGGCTAGAAGACTTGGTGCTGTCATTAAAAATCATGGAGGCCATACAAAGTACTAGATGTAGTAGTTTTTTTGTGGGGTTTACTCATTTTTGCATCACCATAATTTGAGTAAAACTGAAAAATGTGAAATAATATAACTTAGATTAACCTTACTTTCATGTTATAAGTTAAACAGATGTTATATTAAAGTTAGTCTTGTCAACATTTTGGAAATTGTTTTTGTGTTCATTGAGATATTGTTTAAAATGTTACTTTTCAAAGGGGGTGTACTCATTTACGCTGAGCACTGTATATCAAGACCGTTTTTTGCAACACAGACTATGAACAAACATAAAAAAGAGAACTACTCATCTGACATTTGAAACGTGTGCGTATATCCACTCTCTTCACCTCAGCAGTACATCACATTTTCTCTTCCCAGAAGGGTTTGTAAGTGTGTGTAGAGCCTGCAGAGAAAGATCAAAAGAGCTCTTCCTGTATTTCCATCAAACGTTGCTCCTGGAGTGCTGATGCAAGAACTGAAACAATCACATTTGAGTCTCAGTTTCCTGTGGGCTGAATGTAATGCCCTTATTTACAGGACGCAGGAAGGAAGAACTTGTGACAGTACACAAAGCCTGAATCAAAAATTGGCCCTATTTAGTATTTACTTTCTTAAAACACTTGCTTGGTGTTATTGTGAACCACTGGTGCTTGCTCGCTCAATCAATCAATCAATCAACCAATCAATCAATCAATCAATCAATCAATCAATCAATCAATCAATCGAGATTTAGCCTTTGATTTAGGTTACTTTTGTTTGTAATGGTGCCTTTCTAAATAATTTCATTCTGGTTGACATTAATGTAATGAAGGTTTGGTCAATAATAATGACAAAGAAATAACAATAAATTATTAGCAAATCACCAAAAAAAAATGCATTACCATTGTAATGCTCTTGAGGGTGAACTTGCTTCCACTTGCTTGAACTTTAGCTTCCACTTCCCAGTTAAAAAGCTTTAAAAGTGGCTGCCGGCAGCTGTTTCAGAAGGGGGTAGTCCTCCACAATAGAGTTGTCAAAATGAAATTTTAAAAATGTAACGCTTTGAGCGCTGTTGAGTGGATTCGTAAACACCTCTGATTGGCCATTGTGCTCACGCGCTCATCACATATGTCTGAGATTGGCTTAAATGATCAACGCTTCAAAAACGTTGTAAATAGTCATCAATGACGCTCTTCACCGAGTGCAAACTCAAAATCGGGTCTAGCTTCATTTTGGTCTAAAACACCCACTTTTCTCGATGGATGAATTTCCCAACCTACATTTTTTTTTTCTCTCACTTAGAAGTGTTGCATTTCAGAAGAAAAAACAGGTTGTGAATGTAGTTTCATGTTAACCTTAAAGAAATGTTTTTCTGTTTTTTTTGCTCGATAAATACAGCTTTGATTGGGAATGTAATAACCATTTGTAAACCATTTACAGAATGGGGGTTTAAGATTAATTTGAACGTTCTATGGCCCATTTGTACAGATGCCATAAATTCTTTCTTGTAATTTCAGCCGTTCTTATCTTCTGTTTTGAGTGCCTCGGGCCTAAATACATGAAGAAATTTTCTCATGCACCTGTGGCTTTGAAAAACACACACATATACAGATGATTACACTGCACACAATAACAAACACACACACACACCTACTCTTCAGATACAGCTTTCCCTAAGGATTGAGATCCTTTCAGGTACCTGTCCAACTGAATAACATGCCTATTATGCTGGTGTATATAAGCAAAAGTACATCATGGCCTGAAGTTGATGCTACAGTTACCACACATGCATTTGAGGACAGTGTCCAAGTTGACATTTAATAAATCCACCATTTTTACTTGCCTCTTTACAAATTGAGACCAGAATTATTGGTGATTTACTTAAGTTTTTGCAGTCATATTTTTTAAGTAAATTTCACATGTATGGAATTGAGTAAAATCTACTTAACCTACTTAATCTACTTAAATCTACTTATGTAATAAGTAAATTTAGCTTGGCCAGTTAGAGTTTGAGTAATTTCTACTAACTCATTTGAAGTTTACTTTGCAATACTCTGTTTAAAGTACATTTTACTCTCTCTTTGTTTGTAAAATTTACTCAGTGTAGCACTGAATTAAGCCATGCTTTTAAAGTGTATGGTTTACTTAATTTTTTTTTTAGATTTTGTGTTATACTTTGTAAGACATATCTACACAATATAGGTAAGGAGGTACTCAACCAAACACAGAGTCTGCAATACACGGTACACACAATACACAATAACGGTAACAATCATAGTTTTTGAGTATGAATGAGTCATTTCAAGTGGAAAATTAACTCCATATGTCACAAAACAAGTTACTAAACCTAACAACCAAAGCAACAATAAAACAGTGTAAATACAACTAGAAAACAGTGAAAATGCATCCTTATTAATTATTCATGCCCCAGTGCATGATGGGAACACCAGTATCAGAAAGTTGAGTAAGTTTTACTTCATTTTATAACTTTGAAACTTACTCAAAGAATCATTGTAAACATTAACAAACAATTCCAAGTAAAATATACCAAGTTCAAGCTTTAATTTCTACAACCTTAAATTGAGTACTAATATAGAATTTACTTTTTCTTATACTTTTTAATGTAGAAATTACATTTGTTTTTCTCTGCATTTACTTCACCATAGAATCATTTTTATCAGTGATGGTTAAAATACTTTCTAGCCTGACATCGCAACATTGGCTCAACCAATGGTGTGCATTTGGGGGTGTGACTATCTGTGTAACCAACCAATTACAGGTTGTTTAGGAAACCTTTTTGAAAACATTATTTTTGCAGTTCCATTTTGTGACACTAGTGGTGCAGAAATGACACGCTTTACCTTTAAGAGAAGACTTTTGCAGTCACTTTAAAATAGGCAGTGTCACTGATATACTGTATCCTTGCTTCTGAAAGGTGTTAAAATTCTCCCTGTCACTAATAAAACTCTTGACAGTGAAAAATATAGCTATGAGCAGTAAATCATCCTCCTGCACATAAATACTCATTCCTCCCTTAGAGGCAACCACTCACACACTGTGATCTCCTGTCTGTTCAACTTCCTTTTCTCCTGTAATATCCGCTCCTCAACACTCCTAATCGCCCCTACAGCTAGGTGGTGATACCATGACAGTTGTACGGGCTTCTTTCTAGGATGTGATTAAAGTCTTGCTGGACCTTGAACCTTGCTAGTGTGGTGTAGTTTTCAGGGTTCCAGAATATAATAGTAAAATTAAATCATCCCCTGTGGCATTTGGAAATGCAATGAGGCTGGAATGTTGTTTAATAAATAACCCAGCCCTCAGCTCCCCTCTCCTGAAATACGCTGCCAGGCTAAATGCGGCAAAAGCTGGTAAACCATCTTATTGGGATGCACCAATTCACCCCCCAAAAATCATATAGTGGCACAAACTTTTGCACTAAATACAATTTACCAGTTTGCAGGCCAGAATTTGGAATTAGACTTGAAATGACAGGAGTAATTTACTAAATTGCAATTTACAAAATAAATAAATAAAATAAAATACAATGCAGGTAATCCATTCTGGGAAAGTGTTCTTCCACTCTTGTATGCAAAACTTAATTTATTAAATATGATTAAATATATAAACTAAATGCAAATTTCAGTGTATATCTATCCATCTATATAAACCTTCAAACTTCAAGGCTTTTAAACTTTTAAACTATAACTAAACAAGGCTTAGTCAAAGCAACATTCGAAGTTTGAAGCTTTGTTTTTCAATGCAAAAAAAAAAATAGTTACATCAATTTCTGCATCCTGTGTACTACCTCAATTAAAATTCTAGAATTGAATTGAAAATTTAAAGCCCTGAAGCACTGACAACATAACCTGCACCTAAACCAGACTGCAGGTGGTTTGAGACTAGGATGCCAATTTATTACTGATGATAACTATACTTCATGAACTTGAAACCCTGATGGATTTGGATGGAAACTTGAAACCCTGATGGAAACTACTGAACATTTCATAGACGTGACTAACAAGACTAAAATCGGAGAAGACCAGCGTAAGTCTGGTACAGAAGCCATATATATTGAACATTTTACAGAATAAATTCTGTCATTAATTACCCACCCTCATGTCGACTTTCATTTATCTTCTGAACACGAATGAAGATATTTTTAATAAAATCTGAGTCAGTTCTGTACTCTCCATTGACAGTCTACGCAACTACCACTTTGACGCTTCAAAAAGTTCATAAAGAGATCGTAAAACTAATCCATATGAATTGAGCGCTTTAGTCCAAATTTTCTTTGATCGCTTTATTTGATATAACAGGTTGAATTTAGGCTTCTATTCATATATATACATTGATCAGCGAACATAAACAGAAGCTCAGCCGTACTTGCTTTAATGCATGAGAACAAACTTCATTGGTTCTTGCGGAAGCTCAAATGTGCTGCATAACACACGTGAATGAACCTCATTGGTTCCCGCACGTCAAACGAAAATGCCTGGGCTTCAGTTTACCATAACTAATGTGTGCGTTGATGGATGTTAATGTGAATAAAAGCTTAAGTTCAATCTGTTCATCATATAAAGCGACTGAGTCTCTTCAGAAAATTTGGACTAAACAGCTCAATTTATATGGATTAGTTTTACGATCTCTATATGAACTTTTTGAAGCGTCAAAGTGGTAGTTGCATAGCTGTCTATGGAGGAACAAATCTCTCAGATTTCATTAAAAATATTTCATTTGTGTTCCAAAAATGAAGGAGAGTCTTACGGGTTTGGATCAACATGAGGGTGAGTAATTAATGACAGAATTTTCATTTTTGGGTGAACTAAACCTTTAACTTAAAAGCTTTGTGTTCCCAGTGTACAAGCAATCTAGCGAAAGGAAATACTCTCTATCTGCACATCCAGAGCAGCTCCTGGTGGGATTTCAAATAGCTTGTCAAACATCTGGACTATGTAGCAAGAGCATATTGTCTGGTTTCCCTAGCATTAAAGAGGCTAAACTGGACCTGTGTGGTGCTAAATGCAATTTACCTTCAAGAAAAGTTAACTACAATCTTAATCTCTCAAATTCTAGGAAATGTATTAATAAATACATCATAATACCTAAAATTGAATTTAATTAAAGTGAAATGAGATTCCCCATTTTCCTTCATTAAAAAACACTCCTCTAGGAAAGCATTCTGGGTAATTAGAAGCAAAATTAGTGAGAATGAGTTAAAGACCAATTTTGATTGACATGCAAGTTTGACTTGGCTACGGTCAGTCATTCCAGGCTAAATATCCCTAATTGAAAGTCCCATGCTGTAAGCATAATCCTCCAAAAATAATATCTTAAATTTGGACTATTTACACAATTCGGCCAGAAAGAGTGAATTAGTGAGACTGATGGGTTGTTTCTGCACTAGCTCACATAATGGGTATTAACAGTAGTAATTGCATTTGTTTAGCTGGCCGACTGCATTTGGGAGGAACAAATTAAAGAAATTAGAACAACAGATGTTGTATCATTTGGCTATTTGACAGTATTTTATGTTTTGAGTACAAGGAGTGGAAAAAAAAATGAAGAAGTGCTTGTCAAGGGGTCAGATTCTGTTTTTAAGAGCTCGCACCAACACAGGAAGTTCTGGGAAGAGTGCTCAAGGTGGCGGGAAAGTGTAGCGTGACCCATCCCAAAACAGAACACCTTCCTTTTCCTGCCTTTAAGTGTCTTTATATCCCTTCTCCTAACTTAGAACTCCCCTTTTCCTTCATTTTCCTCATACCAAGGCCTTGGGACATCCAAACATGGACAGTGCTGCTGAGATAAGGTGTGGCTGTCTTATATATAGGCAGAGCACTTCAGGGCCTCTTTGAGGGAGTTATGGGCAAACATCAGTTTATAGACTGCTAGATAAACATCCACATATTTAGGGCTACACAGACCTTCTCATATTTCCTGGGTCAGAGTCCTGGTGCAAAATTTCAGTATGCCTTCAATTTGCTGGATTAAATTAATCATGGTGGTACAACCTTGGACTGTTAATATTGTTACTGTAAGGGGGTGGGAGGGGGACAAATAATTGAGCAAAATGTGTAAAATAGTAAAATAATGACTTCATAATCCACAGCGTAGTCTTATTTACTTTTTGTGGATTGAAGTGGTTAGTGTGATTTTTCAGCCTCAGGCGAGGGGCTGAAAAAGTGGGATTTGTAATATAGCTGACAAAAAAGAAAGTTGTTCCAGAAGCAAAGCATTTTTAAGAAAGACTACTAAGACAAAATTTGTATTTTTTTAGAATAAACTGACCATTCGATTGTTTACAATAAGATCAGGAACGTGTATTAGAAAAGTAAAATGGGATAACATGGTGACTTCAGTCGTGACTTGAGGCAAGAAAACCATGATTGGCCTGACTAAAAATTGGATATGAGCCACATGGAGTTTTTTTTTTTTTTTTGGCTTTCTGAGAGTATTTGGCTATATATATGTGTTTCGGAGAGAGAAAGTGAGAAATGACCTCAGGGAAGGAGGTTTGTGACCCAGAGATCATTTGTCAATGGGTCCACGTGTTGCCTGTGTGGCCATTATTCCAAACAAAGAGACCCAACAGCCAAGCGTGGCATAGAGCCAACACACTGTACTGAAACCTCTCCTGTCTCCCCCTACTGTTTCCCCTCAAACACACACACACACACTTACAAGTACCATATGCACCAGCATCACACTGCCCTGCGGGCCCCACGCTCTCTTCCCACGTCCAGGTTTTTGTTCACGTTGAATGTCTAAAAAACTGGGATACAATCACAAGCTTTGTGAGACAGAACTAAAAATTTCCTTTCATTAAAATGAGAAAATGACACAGGCCTACACACGAAAAAAAGATACAGCTACTTGTATAGTAATAGATAAAGCACCAAATAAATGAGAATGAAAAATCAATAAGAACCTTATACAGTGCCTCAAAGTAAAATGAAAGCAAAGAAAGTGCACTTCCATTTTTGGTTGTTTCTTTCCCATCCAGGCTCTTTCTGACTGAACCAAGAGCTGCTTTTGTTTATCAAAAACCTCATCTGCTTATTTTCCACTGCCTTTTGTGTTTAGCCCAACAGGTGCTGGAGCCTGGTGCTAAATAATAATAAAAAAAAGCACCTTAGACAAAAAAAGACAATCAAAATGGGTATTTGCTTTTGGTCAGCGCAGCTGCGTCCCATCGCTAAAGTAACACAAGCCTGGATTCATGTCTTTTTTTATCTAGAGAGATTTATATTTTCAAAGAGATTACAAGCTGGTCTCAGCCAGTCAAATTGCAGAATAGCCGGGGTTTGTGTGAAAGCTGCCAATAAGACAAAGGAAATGTGGAGATTGGCAGCCAAGCAGGTGCAGGGTAATTAGAGGGGCAGCAGCTGCCACCGGTCACAGACATCTTGGCACAAACACTCTCTTGTCTTTGCCCCTCCCTTGCTTTTTCCATCCCCTTTCCTTTAAAGTCCCCCTGTAGTCAATAATTTTATCCCTTAAAACTCATCTTTGATCACCAAAATGACATATTTAAATGTTTTTTCCTGTGGGAAAAAAAAATCTTCATGCCTTAAAATAGCTTGAATGTAACTCTGCACCCTTGCTTCATTTAGTATAAGTGGATCTATGAATATGCTAATTAGCCCCGCCTCCACTCACTCGCACGAGCTCAGAGATCCACTCAGTCAACTTGCTGAGGTAAACGCTGCAAATTGTGTTGTTTTTTTTTTACAATGTTGGATACATAATGGTAATTAATATGATTAGCCTTTTGCTTAACTATGTTATCAAACAGCTAATAATGTGCTGCTAATGTTGCACGACTCCCTTACTTCAGAACGTAATAGTTAATGATATGCTAAAGCCCACCGGTACGTTGACGTGGTTGGTTACAAGGTAGTTTGTGACATCAGAAACACCCGCGATTTCAAACCGTGTTTTTGAAATTGTCTTTAGATCACCTCAGGTTTAAAGAGAAAATACTCTGCAATGGTGTTGACTTATGAATTTGCACATGGTTTGTCTTAAAGCATATTAAAAAATTTGCACATGGTTTGTCTTAAAGCATATTAAAAACAGCACATAGATAAACAACATTAAAAAATTAATTTTCACCACTTTAAGCTTCCCAGTCAGAGCATGCACAAACCCTGGAGTTGATGTCTGTGCTTCCTTGGAGTGGCCAGCAAGTTCATTTAGTAATTAGTGCTCACTTGTTCGCTTAAATGGAGAATATCACATGGAAACTGTAAGCAAGCTTCAGGCGTTCTAACGCATCCTTTTGAAGAGTCTGTTGATGAATGTTCAGAGCAGACAGATTTAAGCCAATTTTATCAGATGTCCTGTCATGACTGACAAAGACAATTTGTGTCTCATCTATATAAAAACCACATTGACAACTAGAGTCAAGAACTCAGCGTCCTATGTTATGTGCTTCTGCAAACTGCCATGATTTGATGCTCATAGACTGTGTTCACAGAAACAAAATGAAAACATTATATTATCAAATGAATATTAAATATTAATATTAAATATATTAAAAACTTGAAACCCTTACAACTCGCCTCGACTGGATTAAACAGGCCATTAGATGGCAATAACACTAGAATATTTTGAGTAATTTCACTGCGTTAAATATTTTTGAATGACACCAGCTAGCACAGTAAATTTGGCAGTCATAAAATACTAAAACTACAATACTACTACAACAGAACACTAAAAATAAACTAAACCTAACAATGATATAGTGAAAACTAATATTGAACTGAAAACTGTCATTTTGAAAATAAAAGAAAAAATCAAAACCATAAAAAAACCCTGTATGATCGTCATCTTTAATATTTACCTTAGTCACTATGTTTGCAGGCGTTTTTCACTGCTATCATGAGAAAAAAAAACAAAAAGGCGCTTGACTTTAGTTATTCAATAATCCAGACAGTAATCAAACCGCTACTGTGAGCAAGACAATTCAAGTGCCATGTTAGGAAATATGATTATCAATCCCAAACACTGACTGTGTGAATCTAGCCATTGTCACTGTAAATATGATTATATCAATGCATTTCTGTGTGAAAGTGTCTGTTTTGCACATCTGTTATCAGTCAGAATCCTGAGACAGATCCCATTATAGTACTGTATAATCCCACTAAGATTGAGAACAGCTATGGGGAAAAAAGATAGAAACATGAAGAGACAGGGATGAGATAGCGAGAGAGAGGCAGGGATGAACAACATAAAAATAGCTGGATAACATCCATCCAAAACTATTCAATACAATTTTTGCTCAAAAAAGGGGTCAAACTCATTGCTTGTATATATCTCTGTCCACTTCTTCTCCCCCCCTCTTATTTGATTTGTCCAGAAAGAAGAGTCAAGTCTGTTCAAACTAGATTTTAGGTTTGCGTCAGTACCTCCAGGTCTAGGGAGGTCGGCCACTGAAGCTTGGGTTAATCCTATTTACAGCATGGCTTTACTCAAATGAACCTGATCTAAGAGACACACTCCAGCCGGACCCCCTGTGGTGATGTCATTATCCGGTTCTCTGCCCAATCCAACTGGGTGGGTTCAGATGTGTGTGGATTTTAACTGTGCATTTAAAGTGCTAGTTCATCCAGAAATTAAATTCTGCCATCATTTACTCACCCTCATGTCAGTCCAAACCCCTATGAATCTGAGAACAACCATTTTTATTTTATTTTAATTTTTTTTCTAAAGAAAGACCAGGATTTCATAAAATGAAACCTGACACACTGTAAACAATTATTTTCATGATTTGTTATCACAAATCTTTTTTCTTTTGTGAAATCAACTTAGATAATTAACGTGGTTCAGATAACATAATATTTTGAGTTTCTGTTGATTAAACCAATCACCTTCATTGTATTAACTCAAATTTGTAATTTCAATGAACTCAAAATTTTAAGGCAACCAGGTAACTAACTTTTTTTAAGTTAAACCAACAATTATTATTTATTTTTTTACGGTGCAGGGGTTTTGAAGCTTACTGATGGATAAAAAGGCACCAAAAAGTGGTTTATCAGTCATTAATGCCAATTCCTTTATGTGGCAAGTTTGAATATGTGCAATTGAGAATAAGATTTGAGAGCTACGGCAGAGGGCAAAGAGCTTGACAGCACCTGATTACCATATACTTTTGCTAAATGAGAAAGAGCAGCTTGAACATTCTTCAAAAGCATTTTTCTGGAGAAAGGAATCATATAGGCTTGTATCAACAGAGGCGAGTAAATAATTTTCATTTTAGTTATTGGGTAAATTATTCTTTTACTCAAATGAGGCAAGGAAGATATATATATATAAAAAATCATTTGTTTTACCACCAGAATATTTGAGTGGAATTTGATACTGCTCTTATTTTAATGATGTCTTTATTATCTCCAGTGATTTTTTTTTTTTCTTCTTTCCCATAAATGACTTTAAAGTTTAAACTGATCCTCATCTTGCCTTTAAAAAAATTTGTTACAGTTAGTGCCCCTGGGCCATCCCCATGCTCTCCTTAGGAGTGTTTAATATTTCACTAATTAGCACAGACTACTACAGACTACTACACAATCAATAAGGAAAATTAAGTCATAATCAAAAACTATGTACTATGTACAGATTAATTTATCTCAGAGCAATGTAATATTTGAGAGTCATTGGAGAGCCAATTATGGGATTCAGAGAGCTGCTAAATGGAAAACTTATTTTCGTAAATATCCAAGTCAGACATTGCGATCATAAATAGGAAGATCAGAAAATGGAGGAAATACTTTACAAAAAATAGGACATATGCGTTAACATTAATGTTATAAATAACATAAAAGGACAATGAACACTAACCAACATAAGGAACACAAGTAAAACTGAACCTTAAATCGTTACCAATGGAGATCTTGCTTTTTGCTTTTTGAGCCTTGCTCAGCCTACACCCACGTCCAAACTATTGTAGTTCATTATAATGTATTTCATTTAACCCTCTTTTATTTACTTACCCTATCTGAACTACACAAGGATTTAAATTATTTTATGATACTGCAATCATTTTTCCCCCAAAGTCATGTTAATAAAGCTTTGTTGACTCTTATTCTGAAAGATATAGAAAGAAAAGCAATTGTATCACAGATATTGCTTCATTCTGTTTGTACAGTAGCCTTGCGTATTAGGAAATAATATTAGTCTTGACCTGTTAGCCTTGCATATTAGGGATTAAGCTTTAAGTAAACCACTATCCATCTTTCATCCTGATGGAAATGAGTTACGTCCTTATAGAGCTAAATATAGAGGGTTGAAGAACCGTTTTCTTGATCTGCCTCTTTTGCTTTTGTTTGCTGAGCCACACACACACACACACACACACACACACACACACACACACACTGTAACTGGGGTCTAAGAGGGTTTATCTGAGACGAGAGCTAATCAACAGTCTCTGTGGGTCAATGTCGATATATAGAGGCAGACACAGGAAGAGAAATACAGGCAGAAGGAGTGAGAGACCCTCTGGAGGCAAGGCCTCTCACTTTCTTTTTATCCTCCTCTATAACACTACTTGACCTCCACCTTCTTTTCATCTTGAAGTCGCTTCCTTCTCTGTTTAACCATATGTTTCACCAGCAATGCTGTGAGGATGTCATTTTTTCACAATACACTTTGTAAACAAATATTACACAGGGTAGAATAACATAACATTATGAAACTATTTAAATATGTAAAATATTTTTATATGGTTATGGGGGGGAAAAAAAGCTAATTTCTGATGCTGATGTATAAGCTATACATTCGAAATACATTTCACTGAGTAGGTTAAATAATGTTCTCCCTCTCTTAAAGAAAGTTAACAATGGTATGGAGAAACGGCTAATTTTAACAAGCTAATTAGCACTGGCAGCCAATTTTAGTGCTAATATTTTTGTCTGGGGTCTGACTGTCTTCGAATGCACAGATGAGGTCTAAATACAGAGCACACTCCAGTGGGGCTATCTGTTACAAAAGGAGGCATGACAGTCTTCAGCTTGTTTGAGTGCTGAGCTATGATAAGCTAAGCTAGCCTGCTTCTAAACTACTGTAATATGCTATTTTAGGCTACTAGGAATGGGGGATTTAATTTAGTGTACGCATAGCATGTTGCTAGCGCAGCATTTCATTCATATTTCGTGCTATTTTAGGCAGGCGGGTGAGGAGCAGTGGGTATGTTGTGATTGCTGTACTATGCTAGCCTACTATTACATTACTATAAAGTTCTATTCCTGGTAGCTGGTAAAGTAACTGGTATAAATGGTAAAGAATGTAAAGAGACACTCCCTGGCAGCCATTTTGGAAACAACTTTAGCTCTTTTGTAAAATAGTAATACACTGCATGTATGCTAACTGTCCAGAGATGTGAAAAGTAACTAGGACTCAAGTTAGATTTTTTGTATGCTTGTATTAGCCTGTGCAGCATGTATTTTTTGGTAATAGTTGAAAAGCCAAAAGAAAAAAAACAAAAGCCTGAAGTGGCCTAGCTGGTCTCCCAGCCTGGTCAAGCTGGTGTTCAACTGGTTGTCCAGCTGTTCTCCCAGTCTGATTAGTTGACAAATGCCTGAAAACCCTCTAAAGAGCTTTTCACACTTGAAATAGTTAACCCTTGGTCATTCTAAACCCTGGGTAAATGGAATCCTGCGTTATCTTTATTAACGTTTCACACTGCTGTACCCGGGGTTAACAGTTAAGCCTTGGTATTCATAAGCTGCCGTTTCACATTGTACATTCCTAAACCCTGGGTTAAAATCCTTATTTGCATATTTGTGGTGTCAGTGTTACTGAGTGGACAAACGCAGCACATGACCTGTTTACATAAAGGCTCTAGCATCGCACATCCTCATTGCTGACTGTAATATCAAGTTTTTTTCTATAAACTATAAAGGTATTGCATTTTCCATCGCCATTTGACATTTTTCCTATCATACGCAGAAACGACTGTTTATATACATTGTGCGGTGTTTCCATGACTGCCCAAAGCACACGATTGGTTGTCGGTTGCTAAGCATCTAGTTGTAACATTCTAACACTGCTTTGTTTCACACTTGTACAAGTTTGGCACTGCAATGCGGAGTTAGCACAAAAATGGTGCTGACCCTGCTCCAGACCAGGGTTTCATAACCCTGGGTAAAAAGTGGTCTAAATTACAAGTGTGAAACATTCCTTTACCCGGGGTTAAAAGTGGTTTTTAGAGCGACGATAACCCGGGGTTAAGCGCAGTGTGAAAAGCCCTTAAAACTCAAGCTTGCTTCTCAAGCAAGGGACTGTGGCCCACTAGGGGGCCTCAGCAAACAGCCAGGGGGGCCCCAATAAGTCTTAATGTTATTTAAATTTAGTTATATTAACAATCTTATCTGTAAAACACTAAAAAAAGAGATGTATGACAACAAACTTACATTACATTTTTGAATTTATTTATTTTTATTACAACAGAGGTACCAGAGGGACATATATGTTTAGATAGGAGGGCCTTGAAATATTGTCTTAGAATCTTGCCTTGGGCTGGATTAATTTTCTTTTTATTAATTGGTCTTTTTTTCAGGAGGGTATAGGACTGTGATATCAGCCAGGCTGATTTATTGCCCAATGTTTGTTGATTATCTATAGGTTCAGCTATTGAATAAAGCCATACTGTATAAAACAAATAGCTAATCTGACAAACTGTATCTCACCTCTGTCCCACAGACAGTGAAGTCGTCCCTCCAGACCTTCTCCGCCCACGATCCTTCACCACAGTACGTGGATCCACCTCTTTACGACGTGAAGTAGACACCTCCCGCCTGTCTGTCAGTCTTTGCGATCTTAACCTTCAACAAGATGATGCCAGGCTTCGACTCCCTCCCGCTCCTGTTGCCTGTCCCATTCCTCAAAATTCCATGAACTCCCAGCAGTCATCACTGCTTCCTCACACCTTGGAATGTGATCTACGCTTCCACCAGCTCCGAGGTGCCCACATCAAAACCCTTAATGAACAGACCGTGGCACGATCCGAACACAACCGTGACGAACGCACGCTAGTCTTCACGGATCGCCCGCTGCGAATTGGCGAAACCATCTTCATCAAAGTCATTAAGTCCAGCCCTGCTCGATCTGGGTCTCTTTCATACGGTGTGACATCATGTGACCCAGCAGTCCTTCGCCCGAGTGACCTTCCTTACAATCCTGAAGCACTGGTTGACCGTAAGGAATTCTGGGCGGTGTGCAGGGTGCCTACTGCTTTGCAGAGTGGTGATATACTGGGCTTCCTGGTCACACAGGAAGGGGAAGTAATTCTGAGTCATAATGGCACCAATGTGGGGATGCAGGTGTGTGTGGACAACTCACGACCACTCTGGATGTTCTTTGGACTGCATGGTGCTGTCACACAGCTGAGGATTCTAGGTAAGCATACAAGATCTATTACAATGCATTGCATTATCTAGATGTGTTAGTCCGACTTCCACAAAACAAACTAGTATGATTTCATTTGGATTAAAGCTTTTACATGAAAATTTCAAAAGAATTACCCATTTAGTCCAACTGAAATTGGTGTTTAAAATGCGAATACAAACTCAATTCAGGTGTGGAATGCCATTTTTCACAAATCGATTACTTTTGGGTAATATCAAGTCCTGTCCTTCTATATTTAGCAAAACAAACATTGCATGAAGCATCAAGACCAACTGTAAAATGATCAATTTTAGATATTTTTTTACAAAATTTTAGGCAAAATAGTTAATACAATCAATATTTTTATGCTTTAATTGCTTGTCACGTTTGAGCAAAAGGTGGCGCTTTCACCAAATTGATGTGTTATTGTCAGTGTAGCACAGAGTTTGGTGTCAATATGCAAAACCATTGCAGAGTTACAGCTTTGGATCTTTTTTTTTTTTTTTTGGATCTCTTTTACAATTAAAATGACGGCCATGTTTTTCAAGGTACACCAGTGTCATAATGGACTATGATAGCAACTGAGACAAAGACACTGAATGTCAATTTTGAAGTCAATCAGACCAACAGTACTGTAGTAAGAGCCAATTTCATGTTTTGTTTAATTATAGCACCACCAAGTGGCGCAGTCCCACCGCTTTTTTTTTGTGTCAAATTTGTTGAAAATATCTAATTTCATTTGCGAGTTATAGACGCTATTGACCCAGATCTGAAATGACCCAGATCTGACTTTGATTGTATTTTTTTACCACTTACATTCAAAATTTTGACATTTCACCTCAAGTATTTAGTCTTTTCATACGGTGGTTTTGTCTCGATCGGAATAACGGTTTCGAAGATATTCACGAGAGTTTTTTAAATGCTAAACCACAATGTCAGACAAACCATAATGCAAAATGTAGCATGTTTGGTATCATTGGACTCTGCAAGGATTCAGGAATCTAAGGAGATGACTCCCATGAAAATACATCAACCACATCGCATGTAATTTATTAATTTTTTTTACCTCTAGGGGGCACTGGCCCAAAACTTACTTCTGGGCATAGTGCCAATGACCCATACTAATTTTTGTAACAAAACACTAATGAGTTCATAAAATACAGCATTTTACTTAAAATTCAAAACGGGTGATGCCCAAAATGGGAAAATCAGATATCATTCGACTTGGCATGTTGCCCCAAATCTAACGAAGCGTTTATGATTTTTGGGCAAACCCTTCAGAAGTTATAAGCAAAAATAGATATTTTACATATCTCCTGACCAGTAGGTGGTGATGTGCCGAAATGCTGCACGTCGCCTCGTCATGCTTGTGATGACATGTACCAAGACTTGCTAAAGCGTTGCAGAGATAAAGCCTTGCATCCATTTTCGTCTAATTCGTTTGCATGTTTTTTGAGAATTGTCAAGTTTATCAAAAAGCTTTATATATCTTATCGCCAGCTTGGTCTGAAGATGTTCTAAGCCAATTTTGGTGAAAATTGGACGAACCGTCAAAATGGCAGGAATGTTCAATTGACTTGAGCCAAGGAATCAGAGAAAAAAATAATTTTGTTTCTTGCCCTTACAGTTTAAAAGTTATTAGCATAAATGCGACTGCAAATTTGGACAGTTGGTTGCGCTAGAGCGATTGAGTTAGAGACTCCAAAATTGCTGGAGTTAATGTTCAGACTGTCCTCTATCTGTGTGCCAAATTTCATAACTTTCCTGCAAGCAGTTCTATGGGCTTCCATAGACTTCAAGAGCAGAAGAAGAAGAATAGGAACACTAACGATTACAATAAGAAAAATAAGAATGTCAACGGATACAATAGGTGCCTAGTATGCACCATCAGGGCTTGGCCCATAATAATCTTTGCTCTTTAATTCTTTAAAGCACTATAATATATGTAATTAAAGAACTTTATAAAACTGTGCTGTTGCTATTGTAGGTATCGACATATTAGTTTTAATTTTATTTCAGATTTGTTAATTTGATTTGTATCACTTCATTTTTATTGATAAATACACAATTCAGAAGCACTCCAGTAACCTTTCAGAACACCAGACAGTGCTCCAGGTCTCACCCACACACCTGTGACTGACACAGACACACTCTCAGTAAAGTTTGAACTAAACAAAGTACTGTATATGCACATAGACAGCTAAAGACAGGAAGTATTACAGGAGTATGTGTGGGAGGGGTATGACCCCCGTTAGCTTTGTATGCACTCTCCAAGATGTCTGTGTCGCTGGAAGCACATTGCCCTCCCTCTCCATGCTGCACCAACGCACTCACCCCATCTCATTAGCATGCGGTGAAGAAAAGAAAATGAGAAAGTGAAGAGGAGAGTGGGCGATTCACACTTCATTTGAGAGCATTCATTTGAGAACATTTCTCTCGTTTACATCTCTTCTCTCCATTTCGCATTCCAATTTCCCCTCTTAGCATAATGTTTTTGTTCTTTCAAGATTCAAGGTTCAAAACGTCATTGTCATAAAAATTTAGTTGTTAGAAAATTGTTTCATTGTGCTTATTCAACAGTAATGGCAGCAGGAATATAGAATAAAAGACATGAAATATGAGGAAATCTGAAAGAAAACCAGAGCTTGCAAGACTGCAAAAGAATAGTTTTATGTAATCTTAGGTTTTAGGTTCTGTGTAAATATTAATCCATATAGCATTGGTAATCTGCAAATAGATAATCATTTTGATTCGCAAAATGCCATCAATTAGTAACTGTAATTGGAAAAAAAAAAAAAACACACAGCAGAAGGATACTAGAGATTTGAAAGTAGCAACTGCTGTGTTCCCATAGACAACGGTTATCATAAAACTATGCTAAGGGTTAGTTCACCCAAAAATGAAAATTCTGTCATTAATTACTCACCCTCATGTCGTTCCACACCCATAAGACTTTTGTTCATCTTCGGAACACAAATTAAGATATTTTTGTTAAAATCCGATGACTCAGTGAGGCCTCCATTGCCAGCAAGATAATTAACACTTTCAGATGCCCAGAAAGGTACTAAACACGTATTTAAAACAGTTCATGTGACTACAGTGGTTCAACCTTAATGTTATGAAGCAACGAGAATACTTTTTGTGCACCAAAAAACAAAAACAAAATAATGACTTTATTTAACAATATCTAGTGATGGGCTATTTCAAAACACTGCTTCATGAAGCTTTGAAGCTTTACGAATCTTTTGTTTCGAATCAGTGGTTCGGAGCGTGAATCAAACTGCCAAAGTCACGTGAACTGTTAAAATTTCGAAACATTTATAACGTAACAAAACCTTGTTTACTGAAATCACGTGACTTTGGCAGTTTGATACATATATGAAATATACTTGTTCTGAAATCAGTGTGAATGTGTGAACATGAAAAAAAAAGTGACATGTAATAAAGGTCCGTTCATTTTTCTCTACCAAACAACTTCTATACTGAATGCAGTGCACTGCCCCCAGTTATTTAAGTTCGAGACTCCTAATGTAGGACATATGTGAAGACATATGCAGCTCACACCTTTACTTAAGCATAAACTGATTTGACAGATGAACGATGTGACTGTTTATACCATGCAAGCTGGTTTAGTCAGTACCTCTTTGGTATTCAAAATATAGAAAAGACTTTCTGCCATGTTGACACATAGTGCTCATTTTACACATGGCAAAGGGTTTTAAAGAGGGCTGACTTTCTCTAATAGGTTTTTTGAAGTCTCTCCCTCTATGGGTGGAGGTTAGAGAGACTCAGCTGTTCTTGTGTCTCTGTTAATCTAGTAGAGATGCTCTTGAAGAGGCCAGTTGCTGAGGTATGGTGAAGGGGATTTATGATGCGTCTATGTGTGGAATGACAGGAAGGTGGAATGGCATGTCAAGCTCACAAAGGATCATGCTCAGTGGACCCCATCCCATATATAACCCCTCACCCTGACTCCATCTTAATAGAGGATCACACTGTGGGACCTGCACACTGTATGCAAACATTCGAGCAAAGAAAACACACATGTATACATCACACCACTGACGGACCTAAGACAGAGCCTTGGGGAATCCCACCAACTCCTAATATTATTAGTACTATTATACTGTCATAGATCTCATCCAGAGTAAATGCACACCACACACACACAGATATATAGACTAACCTCAGAGAGAGTGCATTCATGGGTTTTAGGTCAGCTTAGTTTTAGTTCAGCCAATTCTCCCTCTTATATACACACATATATATCAGAAGATCCAGCATACTAGAAATGAGATCAGTTCAATTGAATTCAGTCTAAGCTCTACAGACTACATTAAAATGCCCTGAAATCTTACCATGGCCATTATTAGGGATGGAAATTGAGTCTGGTTCAGATTCAGATTCCAATGTATGACTTTTTAAATGATTCTTTTAACAATTCTATTAGAACAGACCACCAACCCTCCAATAATTGGTCAAATACACCATATATACTCTAAAACAATCCTTATCAGCAGATTTTAATGTTTCTTCATATTAAAGTACCATTTAATACAAAAACCAATATGTATCATTTGTTATATGAACAACCAATCAGTAAATAGGCTGATTTTATTTGCGGTTCAGTGAATAAGTCAATAACTGCTCCAAATGATTCGGTCAGTGAGAGAATTACTGTTCTATTCTATTCAAGCTGTATAGATTAGGTCTGCTAGTTAAAATGCTGGCCAATGCGAGGTGGCTTCCCCGTTTTGGTCGCCTGGGTGTCGGATCTGTTAACGAATCTCAGGCCAGCATGGTCTTTAAAGGTGTCAGATTCAGATTCCGTCCTGAGCTCCAGCAGCCAGAACAATGTACTGAGACTAGAACAAACACCCCCAATAACATCTACAAATACAGCACCTGTGCAGTATTACAGTATGTAATATGTAGTTCTGTGAAGAGGGTGACACCGTTTCAATAACAGCTTACTTGATAAGTTTCTGATATAGGCTACAGCTTAGTGTCTCATATGGTTTGCACCCAAAAAAAAGTGTGTTGTATATCACACAGAAAATAAAAATAAAAAAAAATAAATTTTTCAATCTCCAATCCAATTGGTTTTACACACTATCTGGAAGTCAGAAAGCACAGGTCTGCAGGTACAAAATCGTGTTTAAAAGTACAGGGTTGCGACAATTACGGCTTCAGGGGAAGATCTAATGAGTGAAGTGTGGAATGTTTGTGCCATGAAAATCATAAAATAAATTTTTCTTGTGTGCAGAATCCATTGTTTGTTGAACTAAAAGGAATCATACTAAAAAGTCTGTCACCTGCTTATATCTACTATGTTCATATTCAGGCTCCACTTTCTTGGGTGATGCTCGTGACCCGTCCAGTCCCAGCTCGCCCTCCGCCTCGCCCCTCTCACCCTCAGGCCTGTGTGGTGGAAGCCCAGAGCCCAGCTTAAATGAACGCGGCTGTCCTGCTGCTTTCTGCAGTTCCACTGAAGGTCTGCTTGTTTTTCCAGAAACAAAAAATTTTATTTCCCAGAAATAAAAATGTACAAAATTGTTAATTCTAAATATTATGATAAAAAATTGCATTGTATTTTGGACTGTTTCACACACAATGCTTTCTTATAGCTTCAGAAGACTTGGATTATAGTGCACAATTCATATAGACCAATTTTATGGCTCAGTTGCACCTTTTTTTGGCTTGAAAGCTTCATGTGAACTAATTGCCTGGAGCAACTACTTCAATTATAAATGTATAAATGGTAATCACTTACTTTCCTGTCTTTCTCTGTCACAGGAACGACACCCAACTCACCCGTCAGTCTCCCCAAATCCCCCACTTTCCCATCTGCCTCAGGCTCATGGCCAGATGAGTGCTCTATTTGCTATGAAAACACAGTGGACACCGTCATCTACGCCTGTGGACACATGTGTCTCTGCTACACCTGCGGCCTCCGCCTCAAAAAGATGGCCAACGCTAGCTGTCCTATCTGTAGGAGAGCTATCAAAGACATTATAAAGACCTACCGGAGCACTTAGGGGGGCCCACTTACCCCCCAAACCCCATGTCACATAAGGGCCATTAAGGATCTCTAATAGATCTCTGTTTCAAGAGAGGGTTGGTGTCACAGTTCAGGGACTTTCTCTGGCACTGCATGGGTCTCCGTTCCCATGGCGATGACTTTTGAACCCTTGAACCTTCAAGGCTCAGGCATCCATTCGCAAAGGTCTTTTGTATTTCATGCTCAAGTCTCTGTTGCTATGGTAACCAGTGATGTTGCTGATCCTCAGGAGCATCTGGCTTTTCAACCGATGTAAGACAAAAGTCATAGACAGTATCTCATTGATTTCAGGACATTTCAGGTGATACAGGAGATATTCAAGGTTGCACATCTCCCATTTCTTTTACCCTCTCTGTGAGCCATAATAGACCGCAGTAATCTCATTCATAGCATCGCTGAATATCCTTAAAAGCTG
Source organism: Ctenopharyngodon idella (assembly GCF_019924925.1). Classification (NCBI taxonomy): domain Eukaryota; kingdom Metazoa; phylum Chordata; class Actinopteri; order Cypriniformes; family Xenocyprididae; genus Ctenopharyngodon; species Ctenopharyngodon idella. The sequence continues at coordinate 36,844,616 of NC_067220.1, forward strand.
GAATCATATTCAATAGAGTGTTACAGTCTCTTATTTTTTTCTTTTGCTGTCCTCAGAGCTAGTCAGACCAGCTAAGGCACTTTCACTGATGAAATTCATACAAAAATGTCTCAGTGTTTCACAATTTTTGTCTGTGCTGGGCTGAGACAGAGATAGGAATACAGATATAAAGGTACAGTGCTTTTTTTTTCATACCTCACCATTTCATGCTAGTTGTATAACCGACAGCTTGTCCTTATTATGTACTCTGAAGTGAGCTGATCTGGAGGTCTTTGTGCATTGATGACTATTTGATCATGTGTTTCGTAATGTAATCTGAAGCTTTGGTAGGTAGCAGGTAAAATCAGCTAATGGTCTGCTATAATTTTGCTTATGCGTGTGTTCAACAAGCAGGACGTCGTGGTGGAGTTACAGAGAAATAATTTGTTATAACAATACACAGGAATGATTAACCAATGAGTCATGTGGCAGATTGTTATATAACAACTCATTTCTGGACAAAAGAAGACTAATATTGGATATTTCAATTCATCCAACGGTGCTGGATGTAATTGTAATGTAATTGCCACAGAGAAGTGCGGTTTAAATAGAGCACCTCACCTCACGACCCTAAAACATGTTGACCTAATCAGACGTTGATTTACTGTGAACTTGTTCTTGACTGTCGATCCGAACACGCAAGCTTTGGGTTTTCTGCAAAAGCAATTGCAATGTTGCCATGGAGAGCAAAATCTAGGAAGAAGGAAAACAGCCTTGAGGCATTAACCATTGAAAGAGTCATTTGTGGTCAGAGGATATTTGATTTGCACAGTTAATCCATATTTCTCCCATCCTCCCACAGCCGACAGTTTCTGTAGGCTAAAAATGGTGTGTATGGGGATAATAGTGAGCGCAGGCCACTGATGAAATAACAAATTGATTAAAATAGAATATGTTAGGAAAACCATAAGGCTGGCTCAACTTGCCCCCCAAAGCAAAGCCACATTGATGTTAAAAGTAACATTTGACAGCAGACTTCTCTTTTGGACGAATATGTTCTTGAGGTTATTGAAGGATAATTATATAGAAAGTCCTGCTGCTGTAAGATATAGTTGACTAGGTATGTTCTAGGAAACAGGAGGACATCTAGGGTTGTCACTGAGAGGTGAATTTTATCTCACTCTGAACCTGATATCCTGATATCTGAAGAACCTCTATCCTTAAGGGTGAACCGCATAGATGAAAGTCACGAAAGCTGTTAAGAACGTGTCTGTGTCATATATCGCCCCAATTGTCATGAAAATGTTATACTGCAAAAATATATTAATTCTTATAATAGGCTTGTTTTCTTTATGCAAAACTTCTTAACTCTTTCCCCGCCAGCGTTTTTTTTTTTTTTTTTATGCTAGCCAACGCCAGCGTTTTTGATCGTTTTCACAAAAATTCATACAACAAAATATTCTGGGGACCATGAAATATCTAAACATGCAATATATCAAAAGAAAGAAAAAAGTTTTATTCTAGCTTCATGCATTATTTTTATCAATGCTTGAATGTGGGTAAGTTTCATAAAAAAGCAACATTTTAAACAAAAAGCTGAGAAAATTGCAAAAATTGTTTTGATCTGGAGATTCTCTACTCTTTCAGAAGATAATGTAATAGCACCCCCTACTGTATAACAGTAAAAATACAGAAAGCCGGAAAATTCCGTTAATGGCGGGGAAAAAGTTAATGATCCTGAACAATTTAGAAATGTGGGATGACCATGTTTTTATGAGATTGGGAAGGTTAGATATCTTATTCTGTCAGCAAACAGCAGTTTCGATTTTTGGTTTTAGATCTCCTATGAACGTCACTTATCCCATGATCCACATTAAATTCTGGAACAGACTCACCCCTGGTTTCACAGACAAGGCTTAAGCCTAGTCCTAGACTAAAATGCATGTTTGAGCTGTTTTAACTGAAAGCAACTTGCACTGGCATATCTTATAATATGTCAGTGCCATTGTTTTGTCTCAAGATGCACACCAGTAATGTTTTTTCTAAGGCATGTTTATAAAAGATACTTAAATGTCCCAATTAAACTAAGGCCTAATCCTGGTTTAATCTAAGCCCTGTCTGTGGAACCAGGCCTCATGCAGTGCTTTTAAGAAATCCAGATCACATTTTGCAATGGCAAATAAGCAAATGAGGACACAATAACGTGCATTTGTGTGTACGTGTGGATGTTAAAGCAGCTCAAGAGAAATATCAGTGAACTACAGTGGACTGCAGGTTAATATTGTTCATAACTAGCCAGTTAGCTTGTGTAAAGCAATCGTGATGACTGGCGCTTAAATTCATGCTGCTATTAGTATTAGCCAGCTCTCCTCCAGGCAATGCTAACTCCGTGTCGAGAAAATACCCTGTCACTCTTGACTCTCTTAAAGAGTTTTACTCTATTGTTTGAAGTGGTGATTCACTTTTGAATGTTAATTTATGTTAATTAGAGGAACCTTTTAGAATAGCTGTATCTGAGGTGTTGCTATAGCGCATTGTTTTTATTATTTTATTTTTCTCTTTTTGAATTATTGGACCGAAATTTATGATTGTATAGTTTGCTTGTCAATCCTCTGTGGTTTATACAGCAATGTATTTCTTGAATTTTGTGCTGGCTTTCTTGTATTCAAGCTATACTGAACAGTACACAAATCAGGGGCTTAGCAGTAAACAATCACAACCAACTTTTTGTTGGGAACGCAGGATAAACTAAAGATTATGTACACTCCCTTTGATATCAGGAGTTTTTTGATTTTATTGGCAATACATTTTGTTCTGAGGTGTCTATTTATGGTGAAATTTTACTGGTCTGAACTTGATTAAAGTTCTGAAAATGTCCTGGAGGCCTAATATTTCTGTTGAGATCTTTTGTTAAGATTTTTGGAAAACTTGAGCAAATTGACTGAAGTTTTTATTTAAAAAAAAAAAAAAAAAAAAAAAAAAAAAAACCTGGCACTTTTTCTGTAAATTTCTGACACTTTTTAAGATCATCAATATTCCCCCAAATTTATTTTTCCCTAGTTTTATATTTATCTAATGATGTCTTTTGCACAGTTTAGGGTGTAATATAAGGGCAATCTTTGTGTTTCTGTCACTTTATAAAATTTGATTGTAGGTTTTTTTTTTTTTTTTTGGACATCATCTTTATGTTGATATTTGGACAAAATGAAGCTAATCCTGTTTGAACAAGTGTACTAATCTTACCCCACATTTCTATCATTTAATGCTTGTATGAAATCGAATAGGATATTTATTTTCCATTCGCGCTACTCACACCTTGTTTTTCTGAGGATCTACAGAGGGACATACAGTCCTTACAGACGTGCTACCATTGGATTTGATTTCGATTTTTGTCGACCCTGTAATGTACTTTATTTACCGCGTGTAGAGTATGATGTGTTGAATCTGATGTGTGTTGCAGATTCTGTGGTAAATGTCATTTACCTTATTTAGCTTTCCTCTTTTGGAATTATTTTTAAATGAAAGAAAGATAGATATAATGAAAACAGCCATATTTGCACATTGGCCAATAATTCTGTTTCAGAAAAAAAAAAAAAAAGTATTTGATGTTTTGTGAAGTAACCACAAATGGGATCAGGGATTGCATAAATTATCACCCCAACCTTAAATAATACTGATCAAATCTGAATATTTTTTCAATAGTGACGATGACAGAAGACTTTTTTTTTTATCTTATTATATACGTTTAAAAAAAAAAAAAAAAAAAAAGATCAGAATTGCTTTTCTTTGTCCTATATTGTTGTGTCCTGTTCGGCATTTATGACCAGTGTGTTTCGTTCACTCATTACCCATTGGTGAACAGTGGGACCAAACTAATATTGATTCAAAAAAAGTACGATTCCCTATTCCCAGGGTTTATTCAAGGGCTGTGTTAAATGAATCATTGATTCATAGAGTCAATGAGGTTAGTAGTGATTTAGTCAAAAATGGCTCGGCTTATTGTGGCATTCAATTTTTGACTCAAACCCATGTTCAGATTTTTTTTTCTTCTTCTTAATGTTTGTGATCAGTTTATGAAGCTTTGTTTTGTCTGAGTCAAAGATGACTGTGTCAATAAACTTTGCAGATGCATTTCAGCAAGTGGTGTGTCTATTCTGTGCCCTTAGTTCAAATATATGTTAAAACATAATTAATTATTTATGACACTGTTGATTAATTGACCTTCAAGTGCATATCATTTTAGACCTCTATAATACAAAACAATGTCAAATGCTTCAACTGGACTTCCTATAAAGTGATTACTAACTCACAGGATCTGACCAAGAATCAATTCAAAATTAAGTCTGGAAATATACAGTATGAAACATGATGGCAACCTGACCCTGGATTAGACGTTAAAGGTGGATTGTAACAGGAGGCCTACTTGATATGCCTGAGATCAGAGGTGTGCCGATGAAAGGTTTCTTTGATGATTTTCTCTAAAGCTGAGAGGAGGAGGAGGACGGAGATCTCCCCTCATGGTTAAGGGTACATGTTTCTGAGACCCACTGTGAACACACTCATTTCCATCTGGATTTAGTCATTTGACAAGATGGTTCAAGCCTGCTTAAGGCTGCCACCTAATGGACAAAAATACGTGTATCCTGCTCCATTTTCCTAATAAAACCTATTATGCTTCCTGTGACGGTTATGACAGCGTTTACAAACAATTAGAAATAATTTCACTTTTCACATATCTTCAAATATTACAACTCTATGGTCCAGCATAAAGCCTAAAAAGACAACTGGGAATTTTTCTCAAAAGCTGCACAGAACATTTGTGCTTAACCAGTCCTTCTGTTATGGCACCTACAGCTTTACCTCATAAGCACAATCTTAAAATTGTGTATACTGGTCAAATATTTATTCTTATACTAAAATCATTATGTTTCAAGGAATAAATCAACTGAAAGGAAAATTGTCATTACTTACCGTCAAGGCAATACCTGAAGAATAGCCAAGTTACATCCATAGTTGTTTAGTGATAAAGATAAACTCTGTTTGATACCGTTGACGGTATCAAATTTTCTTCCCGCCCGTGTATATTCAAAATAGACGCTTATATATTGCGCCAACGATCTGTTCCCTCACACGCGAAAACCAATTAGGTTTTACGTCTATTACGTCGAATCTGACGCAATGCGTTTTGCGCTAATGGAACACCCGCTGTACTGTACTGCCTACTAATTGAAACAAGTCATTAACTGGAAGTCTTATTAAAATAAATTTATGTATTTGACAGAGGCTTTTATCCAAAGCAAAACACTGCATTCAAGGTACACATTTATAGGGTAAATATCAGTTCTTGCTTTCCTTGGGAATCGACCCCAAGACTATGACATTGCTAGCGCAAATTCATCTATCAACCGGGATATAATATTCTACATACTAAGCTGTGTTGCAGTCAAATGATACTACTGTATATGCATTTATGGAGGTAGGTTACTGTGCACAGTATTTACATGTACTTGTATTTACATTTATTCATTTGATAATCAATAAACATATTGTAGCACGCTAGCACTAGCCGAGCATAAACTTTAAACAGTATTAACAATTGTCACGTAACCTTTTATGTATGTGAGTGGTGTGTATTTATCATCTTAGAAATGTTTTTTAATTACATTTTATTCAAACATCTTTGTCAATGTTTAAAATGACTATAAATAGGCTACTTCCACACTGAAAATGGAAGGTAGAGCATTGTGAATTTGCATTATGGGTTATTGTTCTCCACACAGTGTTAATTGTATAGGCCTACATTTTTCCAAAATCATTTGGGTAGTCCACGGCATGCATACAGAATATTTGCAAATTTAAAGTATGCATACTATATGCAGAAATATTATAGTTAGTATGCTATTCCAATGACCGAATTTTCTTTTCCTTTCTGAATGAATGTGCTCTGCTAAAAGTAGACCAAAGCATGACAGTGGAAAAAAAAGAACAAGGAGGATACATTTTATTGTGTTTTCCATTAGGACAATGCAAGATACAATGTAAACATAAAAAGGTACAAAAACAAAACGTAAAGTAAAAATCACAAAACAAAAATGCTGAAAATTAAAAGCTGAAGCTGTAGACCTTTAGATCCTTAAAAGAAATGCATACAAAATGTAGATTTGGCTGAGCGCTGAATAATATCAATGCAAGGCTTTCTCTCATTATGTCCAAGGGAACACTTTTTAATCTTATGAGGGTTTGCAAATATCCATCCAAACATTCCTTACATCCAATGGTCTGTAACAGAGAAACAATGTGGCGTCTCATTTAGGCATCTTCACTTCCTATCTGAGAATTTCAACTTTGCTTGAAGAATCACTTGAAGTCAGAGTACTTTGATTACAAAGACTGCCCAAGAATCTGCTGTACATGTAAGATAATATGTAGAAGATGTAAAATAAAAACCCTTGCACACAGACATCAGTCTGTTAAGTGGGTGCATGATGAAAGCAATCAATCAAATTAACTTTCAGAGAAGTGACGCTCATCAAAACACTCTTTTAAGCGAGACATTACCGGCCTCACATGCTGTTTCTTTTTTCTTTTTTTTTTACATTTTTTTTTTTTTTTTGTGACTGTTAATTAAGAGGAGAGGAATGCTAATTAGTGCAGACAGCCAAGCAGAGACAGAGACAGAAAACAGCAAGAGATTAGACTGCCGCAGCATGTTCCCTCTCTGCACTTGTTCGCATCAAAATGAACACAAACGCCTTGTCGCCTCAGACCAAACACTGATGCATCTGATCGTAAATGCAAATTAATGCAGGAAAAAATTAAAAACCTACCAAACTCCCATTAAACACTTCATACATCACAGTGCACACACATACGGCTCTCTCCATCCTAATTTATGCCTAATATAGGCCTACTTCCTTATTATCCAGTTTAGGTCACATGAAATGTTAGTCGGATTACTGACAATTCTGACATATTTAACTAATTACTTGGTACTTCCCACACTTTTTATCCAATGAATTTCGATTCGCAATTACTAAATCAATTAATCGATTAATTCTTGCCGATCAAAATTAAATAATTTTGAGCTGAGCACAACTACAAAAAAAAAAAAAAATCATCCATGACTTTTTCGGGCAATGAAACTCAATTTGAATGCCCTGTAAATAACATCCCGATCATGTACATTCTTACAACTTTTGTTTAACACCAACACGACATATAGACGCCTCAGTAAATCCAGCCGTTCGCTGACGCAGGAAGCTCAAATGATTCCTCTTGATGATGTTAATACATCTCGACATGCTGTGAACCATTAGAGACATGATCAATCTATCTCGGCATCTGATCCAAACCCCCAGGCAGCTCGACATCCACAATCAGTGTGACATTTGTATTCACGGCGCTTTTCCCAAGCATCTGTAATTAACAGAGCTCTCGGGTAATATGATTTCACAGCGCGAATGTAGCCTACTCCTGATGCCGCGGCTGGAGACGAGGAGTCCTGTTCTTTTACAGCAACATTCTGTCAGCAACTTTTTAATTGTTATAAAGAGGCTTGCAGCAGCAGCAGCGAGCTGTGGTGGATATTCGTTCGCAAGTTTCTGAACCTCAGCATGCATATCTAAGTCATGTTTTGAAAAACAATGGCCTCAAACACAAAGCTGCTCACTTGAATTAAGTTGCAGTCAGTTTTCCAACAGAAATAACTAGTGTGTTTCTAGAACACAGCGCCTCACTAGCTATTATGACAACGCAGTGCCACTGTGACACCATAATGAGCTGCTCTAAGCTCTCTGAAGTGCTAATTATCGTAAAAAGCCTTGGTTTTCTTTCCACAGCGAACACTTCTTCAAATCCATTAGAACTGTTTAATCGCGCCTAACCTTACCTGACTGGAATCCCTTCTAACCAAACATCATTAACAAACATTCTCTCTATTCACCTTCTCTTTCCACCATTTAAAAACTCCTGTACACAAACCATCGCAGAATACACCACACAAACACACAAAAAATTTACCAACAATCTTTTCTTAAAATAACAATTGTCTCTTCCGATTGAGGAAGTTCCAGGTTCAATACAAAGTGTTGTATACTTTGAATTTGTGTGCAAACCAACACACTTTCATTGCAATTCGTAGCTATTTTATGTTTTGGCGAATTGGTACAATCTCATTCGTACATTTTTTGTATCTGGTTAGGCCCCCACTGATAGTTAGGTTTAAGCCCAAAGTATACTTCAGCCGTCCGAAAGACGTAATTTTCATCATCAGGAGAGTCCATGGACGAGGTGTGCGGATGTTGCAGCGCAATTTTTGAGAGCGCGCGGATGGTCCGCGTACAACAGCGCATGTCCGAGTTACTTGAGCGCTTGAAAACAGCAGTCCACTAGATAGTGCTCACGCGCCAAACGCATCTTTCTGCGCTCACGGCCAAAGGAATATAATTTGAAAGTCTTGCTCGCTCAACTGTGCGCGAGACGGAGAGGAACGCGGAAAATGAAGTATACCCGGGCCTTTAGGGGTAGATGTTAATGCTTACTTTTTTCTAGATATCGCAAGTTATTCATGGACCTTTGAATTCATAAAGTACGAATTCATGCTTATTTCTAAACAACTTAAGGCCCGGGTATGCTTAGTTTTCCAGGTATGCTCCTCCTCACACACAGTTGAGTGCATGAGCCTTTCAAGGTATGCTCCTTTGGCATCGAGAGCGGAAAGACACGTTCGGCACGTGATCTAGTGGACTTTATTTTCAAGCCACTCGCACATGCACTGTTGTACGCACACAATCCCTGCAGACACAAAAATTGAGCAGTGCACGTACGTCCGCGGACCCTCCTGGTGAAGAAAATTACGTCACGAGGTCAGCGCACAGACCATAGCGGAACGCAGACGGCTGAAGTATACTATGGGTTTTACATTTTACATTTCGCCACCTCATAAAATAGTTATGTTTTTTCATGAGATGGTGTTGGTGCAAACAATTTTCATCTGTTTTTACTAAATTATTTTTGACAGCATTTCACAGAACCTGGAACATTCCTGTAAATATATGCCATATATTCTCCCATATAAACGGAAAGAAAAGAAAACACAACACAACATGAAGCAAGAAACTATAGCAAACCTCTATTTGAGAGGGTCTGTTTGAATAGGAATAGTGAAGATATTTCAACTCTCATAAAATTGTTCTCTTGACCAGAAACTCCAAGACAGTCATCTATAACTCTCCTCATTTTTAACTAAAGCAAAATTCGTTAAGACTCTCAGTACATGCGTTCCAATGCGTAAAAGGCGCAGATATTCATGAATTCAGACAGGAGGGTAAGCAAATATATGCAGTCCATGTTATTTTAAGGTGTGGAAAATTAGACCTGGATTTCCAGAATAAAATTGCAGTTGTTAGTAGGCTAAACAAAATTTAAAAAGAAAACTGATAACGATACAGTATGAAAGTCCTTGCTGTCGATGATTGGGATTTAGGATAGAGAAGTCGTGTTTGCCATGGTAACGGTGCAATGTAGGGGCGGATGTCAAAGAGACATGTCGAGGAGTTGGCAGTGTGTGGTGCGGCGCGGCGCTCATATAGCTGCTGATGGTTTTGCCCCACCATCTCAGATTTGTGATTCGACAGGCTGAACTGACAAGTGCCTCGGAGAATAAGATATGCCCATGCTTCCCTATTATTTCCATACTAATTCACCATGGGTGTGAGAGGTCGCTAAACCCCTTAAAGCAAGATACGGTTCAGTAGGTAAAAAGTGTGAATGCAGAAATCAAGTCATGTTTGGCCGATAGACTGAAGGTGTCCATCTATGAGGGGATTTTAACATTCAGCATAACATATTTGAACACATATTGAGCGGCATGATATGCTCATTTTGACTTGGAGGAAGAAAACAAACAAAAAAAAAACAAACTATGGGACAAAACCAGGCATTATTTGACATAAAATTGTCAAAATGACAAGTAAAAACAAAGATTTTTTTCAAAACGGTTCTTAACTAATGAGATGCCTGTTTTTGTATTGCACATTTCCTCATTCCATCTGAGTAATGTCAAAAGTGAACAGGAGAAAGAAGAAAAAAAAAAAAATAGCAAAACACAACATTGTTCCTGAAAAACGCATTGAAAAATTAAATAAATAAAGAACACATAAAACAAAGCTAGCAGATACACAAGTAATATGAGATAAGAACTAGTTTGACACTTAACAGTTCCCTTGTAAAATGTATAGGCGCAAATGAAGAAAAAGCATAGTGTTAATGGAGCTTAGCAACATCCATCACAAGCGCTGCGCTGCAGTGAGTCGACACATTTCTATAATGCCATCGTCAAAAGGAGAGTTGCAATTGAGAGTGGCTTAATTAATGGCTTCATTTTCAAATTTAAAAGTTAAAATAAAAAAATCACTCAAATTAGAACTTTAAAATTCCATTATTGCTGTGTTTTTAAGATAACATTTAAATGAAACACTCAAATCAAATTTGGTCCAGTCACAATTTGGGATCCACATATACTATATAACTATAGAGCCCTGCTGTTTTTAATTATAAAATTTATGTCAGTTGTCATTTGATCATTCCTATTTTAATGCTGGCTTTTAATTAGAAGGATTGATTGATTGATTATCATTTAGATTTTTTATATGGTCGATTTTTTTTTTCTTTTTCTTTTTTTTTTTTTTCTGAGAGTGATATGATGATAATAAAATAAGATTAAATGATTTTTTTTGCTTAAATAATCTGGCATTATATGTGGCTCAATAACGAGAAAGGAAGTGTCCATAGTTGCTAAAGGTGCAGCTACCAGCATGGTTGAAAATGCATTCCTGATTTTTTTAATAATAATAATAGCAATAATGAGGAAAAACATGTTCACACAATGTGAAAAATGTTCACATGAATTAAAAAACAATTACTTCCAATTTCAAGAGTACTTATGTACACCTACATAAGAGACAAAAATAATCTTGGTAGGAAAAAAAAGCTTAGAATATAGCAGTAGCCAATTACTAAAACTACCAAGAGAATCAAGTTTTGTAAGTGTCAAATGACAATAAAATGGCATCTTTGCAAGACAGAAGTATTTTTAAAAAACTATTAAAAATGAAAAATACAACAAAAATGTTGTTAAATAAATTATATGCTGATGAAGTACACTGCATCTTTAAACTAATGCATTCAAGAAAAAGTTCAAATGCATTGATTCACAACAAATGAACGACTTCATTCATCATTATTGTCCATGTGTGATCACACAACAACCAACAAACAAACAAACAAGACAAAATAAACAACTTTCTGCTTAATAGAATATAACTGCAATCTAGCAGGTAATTAATGTTTTAACTGTTTAACACTAAAATACTGTCCAGCAGAAAAATAAATCAAAGTAGCGCGAAACCCAATTAAGAGCTCACACTATTCATTAGAAAAATATTTCAGCAGTCTTGAACATCAGCCGTTTGATGCTGTTGTTAATGAGTATTATTCGATTGAATAAGGGAGAAGTAATCATTCTGAGCTTAGACATTTAAAAAAGAAGAGAGAGATTGGACTATGGACTAATAGATACATTTTGTGAATCTATTTGTCGACAGAAAATGAAACACTTTTCTGAAATGATAGAAGTTTAAACTGCTTATTGTGTAACTTCAGATTCAATACTGCCCAGCAATATCATAACGTAGAAATTAACCTTGCATATTAACGTGCTTTTCTTTGGGTTAAAAAAAAAATCAAGTGCTTCCAGATATAACAATTAAATATACTTTGTTCTCAGTTCTGAAACCTCGTTTAGGTTTTGTCGAATACACTGTATTTGTACCCATACAAATAAATACTAACTCTAAAACAAAATGTGTAAGTAATTCTTCTTTGGTGTGATCACATTTTGGGCTCAATGTTATGTTACTACTTCCCTGGGATAAAATGCTGAACAAAACATAGATTTTCCAGTCCTGATTTCATGACTTATCACTGCAAAAGCAGCAGATTTAGCACACACAGAGCAGCAATATCTAAAGTCCTGTCCTCTGAAGCTGTCTACCCTCCTAACATGACCAGATGCACTTTGTAAACTAAACTTGGGTTTAAACCCAATGAAGAGGTGGGCATGAGGCGAGCTATGCATGTAGCTTTCACAGACTGTTTTCCTTTAACATGTTTTATTTATTTTGGCCTGTGAATATTTAAAGAATGGGGAAGACGAAAGAGATTGATAGTCATTATTTACGACAACTGATCAGGACAGGAAGTGACTCAGTGAATGTTTTGATGTGTTAGGATGTTACAAGAAAGCAGAAATACATCTCTAAGGAAGATATAAAAACATCAACACAAAACAATTTCTAAAAAAAGTGATACGTTTTTAAAAAAACGACAATCAAAGTTATGCTGTGTTTTTTTGAACGCACTCAATGCTAAGATAAAATTTGATGTTGTTAGTTTTTCTGTTCAAGACATTTTAACAGAAATTTCTTGTTTTTGAGTTCTCAAGATTGAATCTGCACGTTTTGTTATGCACCTATGCTGAAATTATCTTTCTCTCTTTTTAGCGTTGTAACAAAAATAAGTTCGTTGCTTTCTGTACTTGTAGGCCTATGGCACTAAGTTGAAGTTTGGTATTTTCATTGTTTCACTGGTATTTGACCAATTCCTCTTAACATTCAGTGAAAGATGTACGAAGGCACCCATTTGGCATAAAGTTACGGCAGGTATTTTGCTAAACATTCACCTGCATTACTCTAGTTTTAATGTAAACTCCTTTCTAAAAGGCTCTGTTCCTCCCGTTTCAAACCAAAAGTCCTCCAGTTTGTCTTTTTACATTTTGATTACAATTGTGCATGTTTAAAACATTTTTGGGGAATTACTTTTTTCTCTCCAAATAGTTAGACGGTACCCAGCCTTTGCGTCCCTGTAAGCCGTCGAGAACCTGGCAGTACCACCATCCATTTGGATTCTTCTCCAAAACTTCAAGACTAGTGCCTTCTGAGAAACCCATGGTCTCTTCATCGCCACGGTAATCAGCAATAGATACGTAAACCTCTCGAAGGTTGTTGTGAATGAGGTGTGTCTTCTCGATGGGCTTGGGTCTTACTGTAGAGATTGGAATTCCATTTCTCTGGGCAATCAAGGGGCTTGAACTTCCAACAGGTGCTGTAATGGTGGTCCCAGCCCTCACCCGCACGTCAGTCGCTGGCTGCGGTCGAACGGCAGTAAAGGAGGAGTTTCGCCTTACGCCTGTGGACCTCAAGTGGTCGCCAGCACCCAGTGATTCATTTCTCCTCAAAGACCCTGAATGGATGTTGGTGTCCTTCAGAGGCTGTGGGGGAGACACAAACACTGACTGTGGTCGCACTGCTGCCTGACGGACACCGTTCCGCATTCGTACGCCTGAACCGTTCAGCATTGCATTTGGTTTGCTAAATCCCCCTGGTGGTTTGGATGGGATTGGTGGGCTAGGGTTGCTCATACTCCTCAGGTTCTGCTGGTTGAGGTTGTTAAGGGCCTGAACACGCTGCTCGTTTTTCTCGAGGCTGTTGGACTTGTTGGTGCTACTGAGATCAACAAGAGGGCCATCACGGGATTCTTGAACACCAACGTCATGGGTATGCTTGACTGGCTCCAAGTAGAAAGTAGGTGCCCAACCCTCATCATTGCCCCAACGGACATACCACCATCCACTTTCCTGCTTCTCCAGCACCTCAACCTCCACACCAGCTGGGAAGCTGACCTCTGACTCTTGGGCTCGTTCGTAGGCATCTGTGGTCCTGTAGAGCACACTTTCATGGTCGGATTCCCCACCTCGGCTACCTTTGGAATAGATGCTGGAGAGATCGGAGGTACTTCTTGAGGAGTTGGAATCCTCAGAGGACACAACTGAAGCAGTCTCAGAATCTTCACCACGTGCTGCACGGACCGCTCCTTGCCGAAGACTTCCGGTGGGCCGAAGCTGGCGGCGTAGGCTACTGATGTCCATTCTTTCTGGGCTTTGTGGCTCTGACTTTGTAAGCAGTGGTTTGGGTCGCACCACTGGTTTGGGCCTGGCTAAAGGACTCTGACCAATCCGGATCTCCACATCTTTACGCATGACAGGCTCTCTTTTTGGATTGCGTCCTGATTCGTCTGACGATGACTTGGGGCTGTGTCTCTCAGCACGACCAAGAGAGTGGCTCCGGCTTAGATCTGGTGTTACTTTCCGGAGGGGCTTCCCTCCTCCAGAAGAGGATCCGAAAGGTTTGCGACCCAATGTGAGACTCCTTGGGGTATCTGAATCGCAACCACTGGCAAAGTCATCAGAGGAAAACCTAAACCCTTCATTTTCATAAATCACTTCCTCCCTATTGACATCCTCCAATGAGTTTCTTTTCCTCAAGGGGGAGGTCATCACTTTTAGTAAAGGCGACGCTTTGCCAGCCTGTGCGATCCTTTCGGCAGCTGCTGGATTGCTTTTAATTTCAAACTTACGGGGCTCTGGTTTTGGGGAATTATTTGTTTTTTGTTTTGGAGGATTACTGTCCAGATCGGAGTCAAAACCAATGGCAGGAACATCATATTCTGGCTCCTCATAGACACGCTGAGTGGGGGATTCTGGGGCTTTGGAGGCGGAGCCACATAGAGAAGGTGATTCCTCAGAATCCTGTTTTTTGACTGGTGGAGCAGGGGGTGGAACTTTGGGGCGGGTAAGTGTACTGGTTCGCCGGCTCAGGTTGGGCTTCTTGCGTTTATCAATGTAGGAGCATGGTGCCCAGCCTTCCATATCCCCGATCTGGACATACCACCAACCACCAGAGTTCTTCTCTATGACCTGAAGACCACATGTTTACATGTTTACATAATACAATAACATATATTTATTATACAGTGCGATCCAAACTTATGTTAAGTTTTAAACTAATAAATCCCATTGTCTTAAGTCTTTAATATTTTAATTAGTCAAATGATATTTTGTTTTTGAAAATTAAAATATATCAGATATATTACAATATATCAGCCTTACGTCAGCCTTTTGTCCTCCACGGAAGCTGATGCCATCTGAGATACTGGATTGAAACTCTGCTATGGTGTAGTACTCCGCTTCCACAGTAGGGGCCTCTGGAGGTTTGGGCAACTGGAATGCCTTGAGTTTTGGAGAAAAAGACGTTATTGTCTACTAAATAAATGCTGCTCTCTACAAATTTAATTTGATAATAAATGATTTTGGTCCAATTAACTTACCAGATTTGCATCTCTTCGAGGAGGAGGTTTCTGTCTGAGGTTTGGAGATCCTGCCAGTTGAAAACAAAACCATTACCATAGTTTAATCAAATTTAGGACTTTAAATTAGGAGAATTCCCAATTTGTCTGTCACCAACAAATTTTTAGCATTTTTAACAAAAAAGTCAAATTGGAACCAAACTGGATTACAGTGCCATCACTAACCCTCATTATGACAGAGAAGTTCAGAGATGTGTTTCAACACACTCAAGCATGCATTCACAACAAGCATGTTTTAAGAAAAAAATATCAGAAGGGAATCTTGTAGTGTGAGAAATGTGATGACCTGGGTATGACTGATTAAGCAGTGAGAGCAATGATATAGCCAATGAGAAACCGAGAAAATCGAAAAGCTTAAAAAGAACATTACATTTTTAACCATTGTCTCACTTTAAATGTCATGTTTCATCTTTTTTGTTTTTAGATTTATTAGCAAAAAGTATTATACATACAACTTAAACTGCGGTCAAATCAGGCTACATTGTGGCAGTTATCTGAATAGAATCAGTCACTTTGCAAGTTTTAACCAAGACCAGGAATTTTGGGGATCATATGCTGTCTGTTAAGGACCTGTTAAGTTGAAATAATAGTGTGTGCATTTCAGCATCCACAACAAAACAGATTTACGAGAATGAATGTCATGTAATGTGAGCAGTACAGCACTATGGGATTGTTTCAGTTGTATAGTGTGCATTTGGCATTAGACAAATAAGTATGCACAAGAACAAACAAAAAGCAAACAGCTGTTGACAGGCTGAATGTTGAGCAACAGAGACAGTGAATGTGTCACTATCAAGGTACACAACACTCGGACAAAATGTTAGAAAACATCTGTTTACCACAAAGAAATGTTACCTATGGCATCAAATCCTATGTGCAAAAATAACAGGAACATAAACATATTTATTATATCAAATATGGCTATATAATTATAAAATTACATAGAAAAATATAATAAATATGAAATATATAGCTATATACATTTTTAAGTAAAATATGAATTTAATTATAATTGCTTCCGCAAGGTGTAGCTACTTGTTTTGGATTAAATTAAATAAATTCTCTAATATATCTAACTTTTCTATTCTGTTCTGAACATGTGAATTATGTATATACATATCATAACCGAACCGTTTACTCACCTATCTCAACCCTGTGTGGTGCCACCCGGGCTATGGCAGGTGACCCTGGCTCTCCCCTGCTCTTGCTCTCCTGTAGGGCGGCGCTAGATCCAGAGTTCATTCCCAAACCAGTGACCACTGTGGGTGCCACTCCAGCCTCTGGGGCATATGGGATAGGTAAACTAATTTCACTTTTGGAAATGTGGCGCTCAGGGGTGGTGGCCTCTCCGTCAGTTTGAATGTCCTTCTCGCTTACAGCCTTCTTGTTGAGGAGGTTACTGATCTCCATTATGTTTCCGATGATCTCCACAGGGCCAGTCAGAGTCTTCTTCCTTGGGGAAAGGTCATCTTTCAGTTTCTTCAGGTATGAGGCTGGGGCCCAGCCCTCCTTACCCTGATACCTGCAACACATTAGTAGCAGTTTTACACATCTTTCAAAAAATGTTTGCAATGTACACATGCAAAACTAAATAAATGAATGAATACATGGATTGATTCATTTTAGAACTCCATGCATTAACCATTCTCCTACTGACCACTAGAGGTCAGCATAATGTTTTAAGTGAGATGGAAGTCCTAACACTCTATGGACACATATCTTTCCTGATGTAAAACTGCTGTAATTCTATTTATTCTTAATATGCAGAAGAATATACAAGTAAGCCACTTCATATAATATATATATATATATATATACACACACTAATTATATCACATTATATGTACATGTACAGCCCCAATCCCAAAAGGGTTGAGAGGGTGACTGTCACCCACAAAACAGATGCCAGGATAGTAGGACTCATTTTTCTTTTAAGCGCAGCAAAACGTTGAAATTTGAACAGCGAGTGCCATTATCAGCAACACAAAAAACTTAAGTCATCACAACACTGTCAAGTCAAATTTATTTGCACAGCACTCTACATACTGTTTCAAAGCTTTTACATAAAATCATGATGTTAATATTTATAATATCTTAATATCTTCATGCCTTTAGCAGATTAGAGCTGGGCGGTAATATAGTTTATATTTCGCAACAATTGAGATATGCTATAAGTCAACAGTATATACTGCCTACATGAGCGTACTGTATGATAAAGTTAGATATATTTACATATCTAATTTTATTTATAGAGCTGTGGGGTATATATATTTACATTTTGTCACAAAATCAGGTGCACAATATATCCAACTTTTAATATATATAATCAAGCAGCTGAGATTTGCTATATAGAGTATTACATATTGATTAATACAGTAATAACATAGTAAACTCTAGTAGTGCAGATGTTTCTGAAGACCCCAAATTTATTCAGCAATATCATATTGCAATGAAGAAATAAAATATCATCAGCAAATATTCCCAAATAATAATAAAAAAAGCAAATATTTCCATAATATACCACCTTAAAGTCTGTGGTCCAGATTGATTACCTGATGTACCACCATCCCTCCAGGTTCTTCTGGATGACCTCCACGGTTACTCCTTTCTCGAACCCGATCTCATCCTTTCCCTGACTGGAATACGGCTGGACAGTGACATATTTCTCCTCTAAAAAAATACAGATAAGGTAAAAAGAATGAGAAAGGATTTCTTTGTTATTTCTGTCCTGTACTTGGGCCTTTGCGCCTTTTCTGCGGTGAAAGGAGGTTGACAAATGATTCAACTGCTAACTTATAAACTTACAAATTTTAGGACTTTCTGTGAGAAAACAGAAGCAAAACCACAAAGTTTGCAGTAAGACCGATCCAAAACTCACCCTTCACCACAGGCACAATAACACAATCATCTCTCAATCCGTCAATAATAACATTAACGAAACTCCAGGAGACAGTGGGCCTGCTGTAACCAGAGCAATACAACCCTAAGACACAATAATTATGGTCAGCCTCTTCACTCCGGCTCTTGTCTTTTTCCACATGAAATACCTAGTAGGGTCAGTCATATACAAACATGTCCAGGTCATGCCAAGTCAAAAGAAATTATATATTGCAAGTCTTTGAAGCCTTTTAGGACCATTAAGAGTTTCTGAACCGTGACATATTGACAATTTCCCCCAAAATAGAATCACTATAATGCATCAGGACATTTATCAGCATATATTAAAGATAGGACACATACTACCATGATGTTTAAATAATATATTATTTTACACATTACAGTAAAGAGAATGAGACTGTTTTGCATAATGATAATAAGAATAAGGGAAGAACATGCTTAATTCTCATAAAAAATAATGAAAAAAAGAAGAAGAAAAAAGTAATAATCCCAAAACTAGACATCATTTTCTTCAAGCAAGATAGAAGACTTATTTTTTCTTTTCTTTTTATCTTGTGCTAAAATATGTCCTGGATATGTTCATGACAGGTTTTGTGAGATTCACCCAGTAAGACAAATAACTGATCACAGCCAGTTTTATTCCCACCGTTTTGCATCAAAAACTCCTGACATCTTATAAAGCATTTCTCTTCCCTAAAGACACACATAAAACATAATTCACTATTGTCTACATATAACACAACTATGTTTAACATCTACATATCAAACTCTGAAACTCGTTCCCTTTGCGACGGAGCTTACAGTCTGCTCAGAGCAATGCTATAAATTTCAATTTAGTGAAACAAAAATAGAGCTGATAAAAGACATATTAATAATGTGAGAAGTGTTGAAAAAGAAAAACAACAAAAAGAGAGATGAATATCCTTATATCTATTTTTTCTAAGCAGTGAATAACACAGTCTGCCAGCAACAGATGACATGAGGTCAGGGCAGTTAGTCACTCTCTTTCACAACGTCTTTATCAACACTTAAAGCTTTCCCGGGAGCAGACTGGCTGGGAAATCTGTTAAGTGAACATATGACAGAGAAGAAACTACCCTGTGCTGATCTCATTCTGAACTTCTGACCTAAAACCAACACTAAACTTTTTACAAAATGTAACAGAACTGATTGCAGGCATTCTGCTAAATATCTCCTTTTGAGTTCCACAGATGAAAGTCATAGTGTGGACACATAACAACTAACAGGAGTGAGAGATGTGAGGGTAAAAATGAAAGAGCTAAAAAAAAAAACACACACAAAAAAAGAAATGCCTCAAAAACACATTTTCCAACAGTCAGCAGTATTTTCATGGAGGACTGTTCTGGATGGTGGAAAAAGTCAGGTCGGTCCAGAACACATTACTTGAGTTTTGCATGCACTTGTGGAGGCGTGTGCCAACAGAGGCATTTTCTCCCTCAGCCTCCGTGACCTAAAAACCACTGCGATACGAAATGAGAGAGAGATTGTGGGTACACAGATCATTCTTGCTGTCATATTGACCTTCCTGAAACTTGCTTGCTTTAACATTTCATATAAGTCGCACGGGGTCCGGCAGGCGCTGTCTGAACCTGAGCTGCTCCCGCTGCTGATTTCTGCAGTTTCTGACATGCTTGAAGGAATACTTAATCCAAAAAATGAAAAAAGTTCATTTACTCATCCTTACGTCATTCCGAACCCTTTACAACTTTTTTTTATACAACAGAAAAGAAGTATAGAGAAATGCTGATTAAAAGTGAATGGTGAGCATCTGTTGTCAATCTCCAAAAATGAGAAAAAAATGGACCATGCAAGTTGTGCTATATTCTAGGTATAAAGAAGACATATGACACTTAAATAACTTAAATTTAAGTTTATTTACTTAAAGGGTTTGTTCACCCAAAAATGAAAATTCTGTCATTAATTACTCACCCTCATGTTTTTCTACACCCGTAAGACCTTCGTTCATCTTCGGAACACAATTAAGATATTTTTGATAAAATCCAATGGCTCAGTGAGGCCTGCATTGCCAGCAAGACAATCAACACTTCAACCTTAATGTTATGAAGCGACGAGAATACTTTTTGTGCACCAAAAAAAACAAAATAACAACTTTATTCAACAATATCTAGTGATGGGCGATTTCAAAACACTGCTTCATGAAGCTTCAAAGCTTTACCAATCTTTTGTTTCGAATCAATGGTTCGGAGCGTGTATCAAAATGCCAAAGTCACGCCCCCCAGTAGTGAACCATTGAAATTTCAAAACGCTTATGATGTAATGAAACCTCGTTTACTGAAATCACGTGACTTTGGCAGCTTGATACACGCTCCGAACCATTGATTTGAAACAAAAGATTCGTAAAGGTTCAAAGCTTCATGAAGCAGTGTTTTGAAATCGTCCATCACTAGATATTGTTGAATTAAGTCTTTTTTTTTTTTTTTGGTGCACAAAAAGTATTCTCGTTGCTTCATAACATTAAGTTTGAACCACTGTAGTCACATGAACTGTTTAAATACGTCTTTAGTAGCTTTCTGGGCATCTGAAAGTGTTTATTATCTTGCTGGCAATGCAGGCCTCACTGAGCCATTGGATTTTATCAAAAATATCTTAATTTGTGTTCCAAAGATAAACAAAGGTCTTACGGATGTTGAACGACATGAGGGTGAGTAATTAATGACAGAATTTTCATTTTTGGGTGAACTAACCCTTTAAAACATATTCAACATCAAGACACTTATGCTGCTTTTATGGTGTTTTTTGTTATTTTTGGACCTTCACTCTATGGAAAAAAGCAGCATGAACATACTGCCTAACATCTCCTTTTGTGGTATAAAAAAAGAAGAATGGTACTTAAATAAATACTGGTTTGGGGCATGAGGGTGAGTAAATGATCATCAATATCATCAATAAATGATGATACGTTCTCAAAAGTTCCATCATGAATCAAATGCACTTTGTAAGAACTTGGTTGTAAATGAGGATCCAAGGGCTCTTAGTCCTGTATTTCAGTACGAGTTTTGAAACCATTACGTTGCAAAAGACATTCTTTGTATCCAAGATCATTAATGTATTTCAAGCAACCACTCTGAAGCCATCACTACCTCTGACCTGTTTTGAAGGTTGCAACTTGTGTTTATGGAGAAACGTTCCCTCTGAAACTCCTGGCTGTTCTTTGTCTCTGGATCAACCGTGGTGCTCTCTGACTCATTAGTATGTGTACAGTAAAAAAAAATAACAGGATTAAATGCAGTCACACACAGCGAGCCAATGACCTACTTCCACACTTTCCACTGCGAGTTTCCAACAACTTCTCCAATGATGCAGAGCAAAGTAAGGGAAAAATAATGAGGGGAAAGGCAGCTACAGAGTTACTGTAACAGTGTCACATCCAATCTAAAACCAGAAATTTTATCCCAATCTGCATAAGCCACTTTCAGAAGAAAAGAGAAAAACAATTTGACCATGGTAACCATAGTTTTGCCTAAAATACCACAGTTATTAGTGGTGGTTGCTGGAGGACTTGAAGATTTGAAGAGATTTGTTAACATAACTCATTCCATAAACATAAGACCTCATATCTTAGGAGCCTCAGTAGACATTCCTAGTCCCAGTCCTAGTCAGGGTGATATTCATCCACTTGCCAATGCAGCATGGAAAAGCTCTTATGCTCCCACCAATTCCAGATCCAGCATGCTCTACTTCAGGGATGGGCAACTACGGTCCTGGAGAGTTTAGCTCCAACCCTAATCAAACACATGAACAAGCCAATCAATGTCTTCAGGATTACTAGAAAGCTACAGGCAGGTGAGTTTTCATCAGGGTTGGAGCTACACTCTGCAGGACCTGAAGCTGCCCATCCCTGCTCTACTTAAAGCCATGTGCATGGTGTTCATCACATGTTAGCACACTCTAAGAGTAGACAAATGGAAAACTGTGGGAATTACAACCGTGGAGGTCTAATCCTTATGACTCAACATGAAACGGCAGATCTCCAAGGAGACTCATTACCATACAAACATACATTTCCACCAAAGGTCTAGACATTAGTCCTTATTTGATGATGTTTAGATTTTAACACTGGGATTTTGAAAGGTCAAACCTCATGTGTGATTCAGCTCATTCTCTACCTCAAATAGTGTTAGAGTTTAGCCAACTTGTCAATAATGTAGCCAAACTGCAAGATCTGACCGCTGAATTCCAGAATTATGTTTTTTTTATCTTCTGTGGAACACCAAAAAAGATTTTTGAAGTATGTTTTTTCCATACAATGGTAGTAAATGGGGGACTAAAATAACATCGCCCCCCCCCCATTGGCTTTCATTGTATGGTAAAAAAAAAAAAAAAAAAAATACACAAAGACATTTCTTATAGTAGTTCCATAGAAGAAAGACTATCATTCAGGTTTGGAATGACATGAGGGTGAGTAGAGACACCGTTACCGATTTTTCATTTTTTGGGTGAACTATCCCTAAACCAGGGGTGTCCAATCCTGCTCCTGGAGGGCCACTGTCTTGCAGAGTTTAGCTCGTACGTAAAAACACCTGAACCAGCTAATCAAGGTCTTCAGACTCACTAGAAACTTCCAGGCAAGCATGTTGGAACTGGTTGGAGCTAAACTCTGCAGGACGTTGGTCCTCCAGGAGTATGATTGGACACACCTACTTTAAACTGTGTTAACCTGCAAGAGTTACTTGGTTAGTAGGCTCTAAGAGAAAAGTAGAAAAATGAAGCTGGCTGACCAGCAGCTTTTGGTCCACCAGCTAGACCAGAACCAAATCAGTATTTACCACCATAAACCAGTCTGAGCTCTTATGATCAAAACTCTGAACTCTAATACCATTTATGAGATTTCAAGCACATACTGTAGATATCAGACTACAATATTTCAGAATTATTATGTGCTCCGAAACCAAAGTTTATCCTGAGAAACTTCATTTTCTTCATCTGCAAATAAACTTAATTATCTCATTTTGAATTCATACACATATACACAAATAGAGACATAAAGCAAGCAAAGTATAATAAAGATTTTATGATGGAGCGCAGATGAAACAGACCACCCAGCATGCTTTGGGAGCCAGATCCAGAAGTTGTGAGAGTTTAGGTTTCTAAAGAGTGTGTTTGTGTGCGTATTTAATCTAATCATTGCGTAAACCTGCACAAACACACAATCGCACCATTGCGATTGGTCACACACGTGACTGCTTTCATGTGATCAGTCTATGCAGGCATGCGTGATTGCATGTGTGTTCACCTCGGCTCTGTTGGCGGTTGACTATTCCCCCTAGTGTCCATCTCCGGTCGAGCCTCTTCAGATGAGCCTTACGTCTCTTAGTAACTGATACGGGTGAATGAGGATAGCAGAAAGAAAACAGAGACATGACAAACTCAACATAAACAACTCAGGAGGAACACTGGTATTAGTGTAATAAAGACACATTATTACATGAAAGAAAAAAGCTTTGTGATTGGTTAGGAGGTTTCTTGGCTTGAACGATGATGGCAAGCAATGGAGTATTTGGATTAATACATGTGTTATTGGATTTTAGTGGCGCACATAAAGTGCTTACACTTTTTATTGTGTTAGAGAATGGAAAATTCATGTATTTTACAGAGGTTTTACCACTCATCATCTCCATACATTCAAAAGGAAAAAAAGTGTCAAACTAAAGAAAGAGTAGATGGCTAGTTCAAATAAAGTTCAGTCTGAAAAAAGCAGCAACATCCATAAATGAAGCCATTGTGGCCATAAGGAAAGGTAAATTACCCCTCGGGATCAATAAATTGTGTTCATGTGTAGGGATGTATCGATCTATTCAAGAGAAAGATAGCAGTGAATGCTTTATCTCCAGCCTGACCACTCCTAATCTTACACTTTGAGGCTTTTAGTGGCATACATTTCAAGATGCAGCTAAAAATGTGGTTCGCTAAGACAGAAAACTGAACCCAGGAAATGCTGATGGCAGCAGATGTTCAGAGTTTGGAAAGACGGTACAGGAGGATTAGAAAGGAACAAATTTATAATGAGACTACATGTTTTTTGTTTTGTTTGTTTTTTTATGTTTCTTTCATTGCAGTGAGAAAACAGATGGGTGTTTCTTCAACTGTGGGCAATTTACATTCCAGGAGATGACAGGAAATGAAAATCTTATTTTATTTTGCAAATACATCTTATTGTGAATGATTCATCCATGTATTTTTTTGACCTTGTAATGTTTAATCAAAGTATCGATCTTCTGAGACAGAAAATGACAAACTTCTCTCTGGTAATGTATACCAGATTTCTTAAAACACAGTCCCTCCACAAACAACTGCAAGCTCGCATTCATTTTTGAGTGCAATGTCCACATCTCAAAATCTTTTCAACATCTGATGGAAAGAACCAAGTCCCCACCCTACATTTCTGTTTTGCTTTTTCAATAATCTGTTACACTTGGATGTGTCACAATACAGAAGTAAAGATCTGTTGCTACTTTAAAACAAACAGATTTCCACTTTGTCTGTTTGTTATATGAAGACTAAAATCTTTATCACTTTTATTTGTCACTTTTCAAATGTGTATTTTCTTGTCCCAGAGAGTCAGTCTTAAAATCAAAAATCCACCATAAAAATACAAATTACTTTGTCATTACAATCAAGCTAAATATCACTTCTAAACAGACCATTTTTATTGTGAGTCACTTCCAATCAAGCCATAATTTGGTTGAATTATGCAAAAAATTCTAGCAATGACAGATGTCTGCCATTTTATTCTGAAATGTTTCAACCACATAATGCTAATAAACACAGTATGTAACTTGTAAGATGTGGTGGAAATGACACAGCGGTGGGAATCTTCATTAAATAAATAAATATAATTTAATATAATCTAAATGTTTTAAAAAGTCCACAGGGCCAAAAGTGCCCATAGTTGAGGAAACACCCAGATTCAGTGTGGTGTGTAGTTATGACACGCTATAAAGTACAACCAAATGTACTAGTGCAATCTTTTAGAGAAGTCATTTATTATGATAGCAACTCTTTCATGATGGAGGACAGAGAGCCAGTTCTTTCCATCATTTCTCCTTGTCCAATTGATGGTCTCTCACAGTCCTTAAGCCCTCACTCTTTTTCTCAAACAAGCAGAAGATTCTCAAAGAAAATTTGGTATACAGACTTTATAAAATGGATATGTACGGCCCTGGGTGGTGATTGGTTAATGAATGCGAAACAGATCACCTTATACTGGTGTTTGTACATGTGAAAGTAGGAGAGAGAGTGTAATTGGTGTGTCCTACCTTCTCCAGATCTAGATGTTCCCAGGTCCAGATCATCTCTGGTGCCGCTCTGTGAGTCCAGGTACGTGGCAGGAACCCAGCCCTGTTCTTCAGCTGTGCTGACAAACCACCAGCCTACAAAAACATCCGTAAGACATTATTTTTCATCTAATATAGTGCTTGAGCTCATGAATAAATTATCCTGTTTTCACCACCTGGACAAAAAGTTACTATATTTAGGGAAAGGTGATGCATCTGTGCTTTGCGAACAAACATTAATGCACAAACATTTGGATTTCACCAATCTGATGGGATGCAATGTTTTGGTTTCCACCATACTCACAAACACACTCTCTCTGGTGTTATTTAGTTTCAGGCAATGTGTTTATGAATTCAGTACACTTCCTGTTTATCATTTGGGATCAATTAGACCTCACACTGTCATATATATCATTGAGGGTGAACATTATTGTGTTTGTTTGCACAATCTAACACGAGGAGGGTTGGACGTGTCTGACATGCTCCTAACTTGATGACATGTTTTATGCGCTATTATGTGTGTTCTTGGCCAAAATAACCTCATCAATTAAATGTAAGTCTTTCAGCTCCTCCTTCATGTGTCTGAATAAGTGCTGAATTTGTTAAATGTAGTGTCAGGATTATGATTTGTTTTTGAAATATGGGGGGGGGGGGGGGGGGGGGGGGGGGGGGTTTACATTTCCACAATAACTCAAAGATGATTCTGAGCAGCTTTAAAAACAAAGAAGCAAGAAAAGACGGACCAAGAAAAAGAGTGATACACCAAGAGACTCATACAACCTTGATGAAAAAGTCATTTGAGTAAATCAAACTGTGCAAAACTACAATTCAAGGTTACGGAATTAAAACCATATATTTGGCATACTCGCATGAAAATGCAAAGCTAACATAAGTAAATGCCAGTGAATGAAAATTTAAAACCCTTCTCCAGCTGAAACACAGATCCTTCTGAGTGAGCCTGTTGCCAAGGTAACCGAGCATTGCTGGAAAGCTGTTCATAACAGTGTGATGTCATCAGTCAGCAGTAATCTAGCTCTGACATCATAATGACACAGAAGCAAGTCTTTTGACAGGGCGCTAAGTGATCAACAGCAAATGTTCTAAACCAACTCGGGCCAATAATGATGTCAAATACTGTACGCTTTACATTTATTCAATCACATCACACATGTGCAAAAACACTTAGACATATACACTACCATTCAAAAGTCTGAGGTCAGTAAGATTGTTTCGCTTAGACTGAAATTAATACTTTTATTCAGCAAGGATGAGTGACCAAAGTGACAGTAAAGACATTTCTGACATTTTATGATTTACCAAAAAAATATCAAGCCGCACAACTGTTGTCAACATTGATAATAATAATAATAAATGTTTCTTGAGCATCAAATCATCATATTAGAATGATTTCTGAAGGACATTTGACCCTGAAGACTGAAGTAATGATGCTGAAAATTCAGCTGTGCCATTACAGTTACATTTTAAAATATATTAAAAGAGAAAAAGTTATTTTAAATTGTAAAATCAGTATTAGTTTTTGATCAAATAAATGCAGCCTTGGTGAACATAAGAGATTCAAAAGAGACTGACTCCAAACATCTGAACGATAGCATATTTTAACATTTGCGGTTGCATACTAGACCCTTCAAGACCAAGGCTAGACCCCATATTCAGTTCATCATCTGAAACAGAGACAATTTACTGCATCTTTCTTTTCAAACCCTACTTTGTACAGTGGCTTTGTTGCCATTTACAGTCATGGAATTCTTGTAAATCCTTTGCGATGGTGAAGATGCCGCACCGACCTGCGGTGGACATAATTATCATCTTCAGTATGTTGGAAATAGAAGACTGTGGTCTTTTCTGAGGCCATAAACCAAGATCCATATCCAGACCAAAACTTCAGGTTTTGAGACCCAGACCCAGACCATGTTTATGTGGTCTCAAGACCACAAGATAGACTTCAACTCTAGAATTAACATAATACTAAAAACAAAAGTACATCCAAATTTTGTGGGTGGGGTGGGGGGTTAGTGGGTACATTTATTCAGCAAAAACTCAAAAATCAAAGAATCCTGTGGCCAGTTGCATTAACATAGCCGCTAATTTTTGTTTTAAGAACTAGTCTAACCAACTATTTAGACCAATTAGTTAGGCTAATCAGTTCTATTTTTCAGATTCAAATTAGACAAATTTACCTTTTTATGTAACTAACTCACGGTTTCCAATATTAAGCAGTACATCTGTTTTCGACATAAATGTTTCTTGAGCAGTAAATCAGCATATTAGAATGCTTTCTGAAGGATCAGAATGTGAAAATTCTCTATATTTTTACTGTATTTTTAATCAAATGAATGCAGCCTTGGTAAGCATAATAGACTTCTTTTAAAAACATTAAAAAATCTTACCGACCCCAAACATTTGGATGGTAATGTTCACTTTAAACCCAAATAAACACTGGCTCTCATACTAAATGCTCAGTAATGGCTATGCCAGTAGTTGGAAGACATGCACTGAGAGACGGAAACAAACACAGAGATCAGAAAACTAGTGCTACATCTGAGTCAGTGTGCCAACAAAATCACAACAGTGCTTACATACAGAAATCATAAGATTCATTTGAGTCAAATAGACCACACTGACACAGCAAATCTCTCTCACAAACGCATACACACAAGTAGTATGAAACTGCTAATGAATTTGTGAGAGAGCTTAGAGCAGGTTGTGGCCACCCTGCCTGACTGACCCTCTTTGAATGAGATACTGTCTCCCTGTTTGTGCACACCAGGAACCGTCTACGGCAAGCACAGAGGGTCGATTCAATCAAAATGCAAAATGGCAAGGGTCTTGCGCAGTTTAGCCATCACAAAGATGCTTTTCATTGGAATAGCTGGGTGTTTGTTTATCTATTTTCGTGTATATATAGGTGTGTGTCATCACAGCCTTCAGTACAACATTTGAGGTGCACTCAGTCATTTATCCCACATTAAAAGCTTTACACATTAACAAAATGAATAGTACTTTTAGGATATCTGTAAAATTTCTTAAGTAAAAGAAATGATGATGTATGATGTATAACAAAAATACAATTTTGTATACCCACATGAAGACTCTAGTCTTATCAGTTGCCTAATAAAAGCTGTTTTATTTTACATGGGGTGGGTGGCCTCAGGGAGGCAGCCATGTTGGAATCACATGACAAGCCAAATACTACTCACTTCATCTCAGTAATCACCATCTTATTGGACATTTTCTGAATAATTCAATCGCGGCTGACAGCGAATAGCATATTTCTAAAGTTACACTGGTAACCGAAAACCTTTCTGTGATGTTGCATCCGCACCAATAAGTGTCAGTATACGTCCAAGACAACATAAACCAAATTACTGAGTGCACCTTTAAAGACATAATTTCACACCTTCAGAGGAGACATTTAAGAGCATTTCAAATACTGGACCTCCAATGTAGCAATAATGAATATGAACAGTCAGAAAATGGTGTTAACTGACTCAGCTCCTCTAATCTGAGTTCAGCTAAAATCACTTGAAAGCTCAGATTGATACTATGTGTAATGCCTGCCAAGTTTCAAAGCTAAACTTTTGCTTGACAGAGCAGAAACAAATTCTTTCACCAAAACAAAAGACACACAGACAGCTCCAGACAGAAAACAGGAATGCTTTTTTGATTCTGAAACGATGTACTCCTCTGCAGTTCAGGACGTTACGATCCTCTCACACGAAAACAGGCAACAGAAGTCTTTCTGCTGAGATACAGGTGGGCTTGCTCTTCAAAGCAAAAGATCTAGGCCTTTCTGAGAAAGATGGTGTTTCTGCATAACAGGCTAATAAATCTTAGACTGCGTATCTGCTTCTAAGAAATGTTTTTTCTGAAAGCTGCATGTGTGTGCCATGAACTTCTGTTCTGATACACATGGTAGGGGAGTAGGTCATGTAAGCTTGTTTATGTATGTGTTTACACAGTAAGATACGATTAGGTTTTGATGTTTAATACTTTCTCCTATTCTAGTTTAATGTGCAGACACTATCAAAACATTGCTTGTTTGAGCAATTCAACATGTCAACTTCTGGCTCAACCAGTGGTGTGAGTCTTGGATTACCTGTTTGGTTGAAGAATTGAAGGCCAGCTAATAAGTTTATTCCAAGAATGCAGCTGTGATCTGAACTCAAAAACTTTTAGGTACTTTATTTCATATTTTATCTCATTATTTTCCTGTGAATAATGAGATAAAATATGAAATAAAGTGCCTAAAAGTTTCTGAGTGCAGAGCACAGCTGTATTCCTGGAATAACCAAATAGATTTACGCACCAAACGACTCTGTGGAACCAATTAATAAGTTTAAAAACAATCACTATTTTTTGCAATTCCCTTTGCTGCCACTAGTAGAAATAGCAAACATCACCATTCACAAATGAATGAAAAAAGAAACAAAAGCATGGAAGGAGGAAAGAACAGATAAACAATGAATGAGAGGATGAAAGAAAGAATGCACGGAAAAAGGAATGGATGAGAGAACAACAAACGAAAAAAGCATGAAAGAACAAACAAAAAAAGTATGAATGAATGAGCAGAAGAAAAACAGGCAAAAACCCCAAACAAATGGAAAAAATAATGAGCTAAAGATTAAAAAAAAAGGCAAAAACAAAAGATGAAATAATACATGAATGGACTAGAGAACTGATGAATGAACAGACAAACTAAAAATAGACAAAAGAAAGAACAAAGAAACACAAATGCAGAAAGAAAGAAAGATTCTTTTGTTTAACTTTAAGATTGAAAGTCTTTCAATAAAGACAGCAGCATATAATATTTAATAACAGTTATTTTAAGCACTAAATGCCTGAAAACGAAGGTCTGATTGTGATGTCATAATGCTCATGGGCAGATTCGTAACCACTAACATCTCCAACATTAAGATTAAAGATCAATCAATATGGGTTTCAGACATTTTGGCCCCCCAATATTGAATATTTGGTCATATTCTGCTGAATGACACTTTTAGATTTGAGCTCATGTGATACTATTTTGATGCTCAGCAGTGATGATCCAAAAATATAGTTGAATTAAACTGAAATGAATAAGAGGAAAGAAAAGGCAAGAACCGAGAATGGCTGAACAAAACAGACAATGAGTAAAGAGAGAGAGAGCAGATGTTTGGCCTAAACTTCAAAGCTGAAGTTTTCACCACACATTCCCCTCCATCCAAAGAAGAAAAAAACATCAAGACAGGCAAAAATAAAAGTGCCTTTCACTTTCTTATTTTGGGGCAGAAGTAGCAAAACAGAAATAAAAACATGAAAGAGTTACAAGCAATGTATGAAAACAAATTATATCATAGATTATGAAATTCTGAGAACTTAAAGTGAATGTTGTTCTATACACTGTAAACCCTAATACTCAGAATAATTCATTGGTTTGAGTAGAGCCAACTCAAATTAAACAAATTAGTTCAATCAGATCAACTTTATTTAGTAGTATTTAGAACTTTCTTTTTCTTTTGGGTTCACAAAACTGACACATTTTAAGTAATCTGAATTGTTTCATTGTTTTGAGTTTTATGAACTTGTTTCTTTTAATTTAGACAAACTTAAATTTAGCTGAAACTGTGCTGGGATTTTTTTTTTTTTTAATTTTATGTAACTGATTACCTCAAATTTTTTGAGTTCTGCCAACTTATTAGGGTTTACAGTGTACAGATGGGTTACAGTGGAATGAGAGAGAAAGAGAGAGAGAAAGCAGAAGGCTTAAAATAGGTCCAGAAGTGAAGAAAGAAACTGAACATGTTGCTTTTATTAAGTTCACACTTTGGCCAATTCTTGACAGAACTGAAGTTAAAAAAAAAAAAAAAAAAATCACTTGTTCACTTTTAACTATATGCCAGCCAGCCCTATCTTTTAAAAAACAAACAAATATTCTCTACAAAATGATTCAATTTACAACTACTATCTATCCATATAACTGCTTTCAATAAAATGTCATATGTGATTATTACTAATCTAACAGAGCTCAGACTGATATTACTGGAAGGATATTTCAGCTGACGTTCTCCAAACTCCAGGCCAGTGGAAAGTCTGGCCTACATTCGGTCACACTCAAGTTCTTTCCTGAAAAGCTGGAGTATCAGGTTTTGGGCTTAGGACCAAAATGGGTTTTGTGTAATCTGACAAAGCCAATGCAGTGGAGGGGGCTCTCTTTGGTCTGAACATCAAAGGTTGATGATGCCGGTCGCTCATGCACACTGATCTAAGATCACTGTTGTGGTTTTTATTTCAAGAGCTCCAGTGGTTGAGATTTGTTCAGGAACAGCTGGTCTTAGATCAGCATGAACATGTTTTTTTATTTCCTGCACTTGTTTTCCTGGACCGGTTCATAAAAAAAAGACAGAGTGATGTCTTCAAGGAAACTGGCTACCAATCAGAATCGTAATCGGTGAGAAAACGATGGAGACCTTCAGAAACAAACAATATGAATCAAAAACACACATGCCTAACCAAAACTATAACTGAAAGAGAAGCACAACATTTGAATATGAGTGAATACAGGTTTGGAACGACTAAAGGAGGAGTAACTGATGACAGAATTTTGTTTTTTGTTTATGTAAACATAAAAAAAAAAAGGAAAGAAAGCTACAGTACACTCTTAGAAAAAAGTTTAATGGGGTTCTATATAGAACGATAAGGTTCTTGGTTCAATTTCAAAGAACCTTTATGCCAAAAAGGTTCTACATAAGGAGAAATGTCTTAAATGATTGCATAATACTTTCATGTTTAACAGGTTGTTTCCATTTTTTCTAGTGACAATATGTTTTGTAGGAAGTATGCTGAATGTAGGAGAAGTAATAGCTGACCCAAAAATGAAAACTTTGCCAACATTTAGTCTCCCTCATGTCATTCCAAACCTGTATGACTTTCTTTTTTTCCTGCAGAACACTAAAGATGATGTTTTGGACCCCATTGACTTTCATTTTATGGACAAAAACAGTTCTTCAGAATACCTTCTTTTGTGTTCGACAGAAGTCATGCAGGTTTGAGGGTGTGTAAATGATGACCATTTTTATTTTTAGTTGAACCATCCCTTTAAGGTTGAAAGGCTGGATACTGATTGATTTTCCCTGCTACATATTACAGAAAGAAATAAATGTATTGATCAGTTGATTTTCAAAATGGTTAAAGCCATGACAGTTATTTCAGCTTTGAGGTCTTCTTACTATCAAGACTATTATTTCAATGACCTTAATTGATTAAACAATAGAGACCCCTGAGAGGTGTAGCACCAGGCTTATAAAGATCTTTTCAGAGCTCCATGCAAATAAATGTTTGAACCCTTTGGTCGAGGTTCAGCGTGGCTCTCCACGGACCGGATCTCCAACAGGAGCGAAGCCAAGACAAACCAGTCTACCCGAGACCGTGAGCAGCTCTCTATTGATTCTGCTTCAGTAAGCGGGGGTTACTGGCTGAATGAATGGACCCAGGGGAGAGAGAGGCGAGAGGATGGGAGGGAACCTCACAATATTGATGGCACAGAGCAATTTTTATAGTAGAGCAATTTTTATAGTAGAGCATTGTTCAGGAAGCACAGCAGCCCTGTGAAAAAACCAAAAGCGCCAAAAGTTTTAAATACGCTCAGATACTTAATGGAATAATGAATGTTTCTTTAGAATAATCACTAATAAAATACTAAAATTAAGAATTTTAGGCACTAAATGTAAAACATTTTCATGTTTTTGAAAGGTTATGCTTACCAAGGCTGCATTTATTTGATCAAAAATACAAATCAAATTTAAAATAACTGTTTTCTATTTTAACACATTTTAAAATGTAATTTATTCCTGTGATGCCAAAGCTGAATGTTCAGCATCATTATTACAGTCTTCAGCGTCACATGAATCTTCAGAAATCATTCTAATATGCTGATTTGATGATCAAGAAACATTTCTTGTTTATTATCCATTTTGAAAACAGTTGTGCTGCTAAATATTTTTTGTGATTTTTTCTCATGATTTTTTGATGGATATAAAATTCAAAAGAACAACATTTATTTAAAATGGAAACTTTTGTAACATTATAAATGTCTTTACTGTCACTTTTGATCAATGTAATGCTTGCTTGCTGAATAAAAGTATTAAATATTCTTTAAAAAAAGTCATACTGACTTTTTACAATAAAAAAATAGTAGTTTACTAATAAATTTTGGTGACAATTTTGGAACCATTGGTCAAAATTAGCATCTAATATAAACATTTAAAACAATATTAGCATCTAATATTATATATATATATATATATATATATATATATATATTATATATAAAAGGGAAGTATATATATATTCTTTTTTAGTTCACCAAAATATAGTTCACTAAAAATGGAAATTATGTAATTTCAAACCCAGATATGTCCAGTCTCTGTTTTATAGTATAAAAAGTGGATGACAATTTACAGTAGCTTAAAAAAGAACAATAGTGTAAAAATTGAAAATATGAATTGTATGTTTTATTCCAATTCTTCTAAACAATAGGTTTGTGTGGAAAACACACTAAAATGTTGGCAGTTATTTTCTGACAACATATTTAAATGTCAAAGATGTGGTGTGCCAGGTTTAACATCAGCAAACAGCAAATGCCATTGACCTCCAACTTTCTCCATAAATAACCCTCAAATTTATTTAGAGGCTTTGCTAAAAAAAATAAATAAAAAAAAATAAAAAAAAGGCTTTTTACGTAGAAGAGTATAGCAAAGAATAATGACAAAAACAGCACACTGACCTATAAACTCTTGATTGCTTTGACTGCGTTATCTATATTGCAGACATTTAAAAAAAACTACTGAATGCTCTCTGCTGGTATTGGTTTGGGATGCGTGACACTATAACCACTCTGTAAGAATCGTAGGCCCTGCAAGATCCATTAGCTTATAATGAAACTAAGGACAAGGGGGATTTTTCCATCGTTCCCTCTCCATGACCTAGAGGGAAGCCAGAGCAGCCCGACTTCTGCCAATCGCTTCTTATAAACGCAGTTTCAGCCACATTAAAAAGTTGGTTTGAATGATATCCAATGTTAATAAATATACTGCCTCTGACAGATACACTAGGCTAGTCATTTAATATTGTAGTACAAAATATGGAAGTCTGCTGAAGAGATCGGATTTTGGAGGATGGGCTTCTAGTGCTGTGATGTCAAGCTGCTGCAGCTCATCTTCAATTTCAATAAATACTTTGAACATTTGAGGAATTCTGGAGTCAGCGAAGGACAGACAGTTCACTCCAGGGGTAGGTCTAGGCTGATTTAAAGGAACAGTTGACTCAAAAATAACAATTCCGCCATCATTTTTTCACTTTCGTAACAGTTAAACATGTATGACCTGCTTTCTTTGGGGTGAGCCATTTCTTTAAACGATTCTGTCACTGTGTTTAGATTCTATTCTCTTCTCCCATTCAGACATTTTCTGCTTTTGTTTCTCAAGTATCTCTGCATGGTTCATCTCTTCCCAGGCCATGTGAAGTTGTCACACTTTGCCTGCACTGTAAAACAGCTGGAGTTTAACTGTGGCTAAGGAAGCCAAGGGTTTCTTACTCAAGGACAACCATATCCTGAGCAAGACTCTTACGCCTGGAGTTTCTCTGAATCTTTTGTGATTAAATTACTTGTCCTATTGTGAGAATCAATGAGTACAATTCATTGTACCTAAAACTCTGTACTCGGCTTGAATAAACCAGTAATCTACAGTAAAAAGAAAGGCATAGAGCAAAGTGTCGTTGACACCAAGAATGATAACTATCACGATAACTACAAGGTTTTAAAAAGAGAATAGTGGAATCCTTGAAATCACTTTTGTAGTTTTCCTCTAGACATTCTGAAAAGATTTTTTTGGATGTAATCATGGCACTCTCTTGCTCTAAAATATATTAAGCGATAATTTAAAGCAGCGTTCATTTTCTAAATCAAGGGGCTGGGGCGCACTCGGGGGGCCTCAGCAAACTTCCAGGGCGGCCCTAATAAGTCTTACAATTATTTAAATGTAGTTACATTAACATAATTAAAATACTTAAAGTGCTTTTTCAAACATTACCTTTCATGCATTGTGTAATATAGTTGTTTGTGAATGTAAAAGTCTGCAAAGTTTTAAAGGCGACCTATAATGCCCCTTTTACAATATGTAATATAAGTCTCTGGTGTCCCCAGAATGTGTCTGTGAAGTTTCAGCTCAAAATACCCCACGGATCATTTATCGTGTGAGCAAAAACACACTGTTTTTGTGTGTGTCCCTTTAAATGCAAATGAGCTGCTGCTCCTGGACCTCTTTCCAGAAGAGGGCGGAGCTTTAACAGCTTGTGCTTCGGTTGCTCAACAACAACAAAGCTGGAGAATCTCATGCAGCCAAAATGATGATTGTCAGTAACAGTGTTCAGCCTTACATTGTTCAAACCGGAGTCAGACACTGATGGAGAGTCTCAGGAAGAAGTTACAACTTTTAGAATGCATCTGGACGTTTCTGAACGGTTAGTGGATAAATTTATGTAGTTGCTGTGGAGTTGATTCAACTCATCGACTAGCATATGCCGTCATGTTAATCTTGACCCTCGTTTGACCCTCGTTTGTGAAGCAGTACAGCGTAAAATGACCTTATGTTAACAACACTCTACTACAACAACTCTTCCTCTTTTTTAAAGCAGCCCAACATGGCCTCACCCCTTTGTTGCTGGTTCCTGGGGGCAGGGTTTATGTAAATTAGTCTAGACTAGTTTAGACAAAGGATTATGTTTGAAAACAGGAGGTCAGGATCTCTTTGAGTGCACAATGGTCTTACTCAGTGAGTTCAAATGAATGGGTTTACTTGCATCATCTTGATGATTCCTGACAACTCCTCCTGATCCTTCCCACTGATTTAAAGGATTAGTTCACTTTCAAATAAAATTTTCCTGATAATTTACTTACCCCCATGCCATACAAGATGTCCATGTCCTTCTTTCTTCAGTCGAAAAGAAATTAAGGTTTTTGATGAAACAAATGTTCGCCTTCCAAGTGCTTCCGCCAAAACCGTACTTTCGTATTCTTCAAAAAGCTTTCGCTGTATGTCCTACACCTTCCCTATTCAACTTATGGAAAAAAAATGTAACTGGCGCTGCGTTTGTTCCGTAAGTAGAATAGGGAAGGCATAGGACATACAGCGTAAGCTTTTTGAAGAATACGAAAGTACGGTTTTGGCGGAAGCACTTGGAAGGCGATCATTTGTTTATATAAAGCATATACATTTACATTTTTTTGAAAAATGACCGATCGTTTCGCTAGATAAGACCCTTATTCCTCGTCTGGTATCGTTTAAAGCCCTTTGAAGCTGCACTGAAACTGTAATTTTGACCTTCAACCATTTGGAGGCCATTGAAGTCCACTATAAGGAGAATAATCCTGGAATGTTTTCATCAAAAACCTTCATTTCTTTTCGACTGAAGAAAGAAAGACATGAACATCTTGGATGACATGGGGGTGAGTAAATTATCAGTAAAATTTTATTTGAAAGTGAACTAATCCTTTAAAGGAAAAGAAAAAATGATTACTCACAAACTTTTTTTTCTTTCAACAGAAGAATGCTAGTTCTTGAGAGCCTGTTGTTTATAATTACTAACTCTCTGGATGTGCAAACAAGTGTTTGGCAAACATGACTAGAGACAAAGTGGAAGAGATAGTGTTCAACCTCTAATGTACAAGGCTATGAGATATGCTGGCAGGAAAAGTTTGCACTAAGTTTAAACATTTACAGCATTAGCAAGAACATTAATCTGGGAAAACAGAAACCAAAGGGGGAAAAAAAACAACACTCAAGGCTCTCTTTCTTCCCATTGTTGTTGTCATTCTACATGAACTCTAACGGTGTGACCCTGATCCATTAGCACATCTTTCAACCCTACAAACTTCTCATGACTATCTCATGGACATTCCAGATCAATCTGGCCTCCATCCCAGAGACCTGGAGGGGGTTCAGGCCGACCAACCGCCAAGAAAAGTGGCCATACGATACCTCCAGGTGGGGCCAAGAGCCAGACTGTAGATTTACAGGGAGAGGGGAATGTCAGAAGAGGAAACCAGGGGATCTTAAGGACAAAGACTAAAGGAGGAGTTCTACATCAAAGAGGAAGAGTGTATCAGAAAAGACAAGAAGGATAAAACAGACCTTAACATTTTGATCGTGAGCATATGAAAGCATTCACGTTTGCAGGCAACCCTGCGTGTTTGTGGTTTATGTATACACAAGCATTTGCCCATAAATACCACATGGTAAGCCAATTAGCTTTTGTGTGTGTGTGTGTGTGTATGTGTGTGTGTGTATAAAGGACAGAGCGATAACTATAAAGATAACTATAATTCTATTAGCATCCAAACCAATGCATGATATCGTTCTGTTTATTATAAGCATGCCGTCTGCCGCTTTAAGTGCTTGCACTCTTTAAAGTCTGGTAGATTCTGTTTGGCTGTCAATGTTTTTATTGTTCATCAGCTGGAAAAAGCTGGACTCTGCTATTCTATTAAATTTAGAACGATTTTTAAAACTATTATTATCCTTGGTGTAAACAGGCCTTAAGGTACTCACCACTTTCACTCTTCTCGATCACGTCCACCGTCTCTCCAGCCTTCAGACTGATCTCCGAGTTCTCCTGCCGCTCGTAGTTGGCCACCACCACGTACTGCTCCAGCACCATGGGCTCACTGCTGTCCAGTCCTGCCGGCGAGGGGAAGAAACAGGCTGTCAGCCACCGTCCCGCCATCCCTGCACCTCCCCCGCCAACCCTGCCCTGCCAGCGACCTCCGGCTTGACCCCTGTACACTGCCATCCGCTCTCCACAGCCTAACGCAACTCAAACTCCTGCTGACTGTGCATGCTCCACAACGACGGGCCATTTAGACGAACCTTCGCCCTCGCTGGACGCGCATTTGAATGGGAGGAAAGAACGATTACGAAAAAGTAAGGCGAGGTAAATTTCCTTCAGGGATTCGAGAGCTCGGTAGGGACTTTGTGATGCTGGGTCTCCATAATACAGTGAAGGTTTTCGGGAGGAAACAGGGAGGGATGTTAGGAAGGGAAAAGAGACTGGGAGAGAGCTGTTTATGGTAGGGGACGTGACTCGCGAGTGGAGGAATAGAAAGTTTTTCTTCAACAGATGAGCAAGATCAGGCCTCCCTCCCTCCCTCCTGCCCTCCCTTTCTCGTTTTTCACTCTAATTCTCTCTCTTTCTCCGTCACTCCTCCC
Organism: Ctenopharyngodon idella; assembly: GCF_019924925.1. Lineage (NCBI taxonomy): Eukaryota > Metazoa > Chordata > Actinopteri > Cypriniformes > Xenocyprididae > Ctenopharyngodon > Ctenopharyngodon idella. The sequence goes on from NC_067220.1 coordinate 36,883,332, forward strand.
ATCTGGCTGAAATGGGGAGAGAGAAAAAAAACGCCAATCAGGGTAGACTGCTCTCCAAGCCTTAAATAGAAACATATGAGTGGGCCGAGTAAAGAGAGAGAAGCTGTGTTTATGTGAAACGCAAGAAGAAAGCATTTCAGCTGGGGTTAAGCCACACTCTCTTTCTCTATCCTTCTCTCTTTCTTTTGTATTTCCTCTGACAATCTCTTTTACCTGTTCTTATTCATCAATGACTTAAAGGGATATTTCAGCCAAAAATTAAAATGCTGTAATTATTTAGTCAGCCTTATGTTGTCCTAAACCTGTATGACTTCCTTCCAGTGGCCCTATCACATGATCATATGTGCAAATCAGTAGAATGGAGAAGTAGAATTTTCACAGTACTAAAGCATAAATTACATCCTACATACACTACTGTTCAAATCCCTATTTCAAATAATTTCTGTTTGAATTTTCTATTTATAATAGAATCCTAAAAAATATGTATCATGGTATTAGAATGATTTCTGAAGGATCATGTGACAGTGAAGACTGGAGTAATGATGCTGAAAATTCAGCTTTGATATCATACAATAAATTAAATTTTAAAATATATTAAAACAGAAAACAGTTATTTTAAATTGTAATAATATTTCACAATATTACTGTTTTCACTGTAAGACTTATTTTATTTTTAAAAAATGTACTGGCCCCCAAACTTTTCAGTGGTAGTGTATTTTTTTTAATTGAATATCCTGTTTAACTCAGAAAAACATGACAGCAATAAAATGGGCTGAAAATGCTGTTTCATGTTTTAAAACTAAAATATCTAAAGTATAACACATCAAACGTTTCTGGCTTATGCATTCCAAAACTTTCTGCATATAGTTACTTAAACTTCAAATGATGAATTTGTACTTCTAAGAAGTAGTTTCTTCTGTAGTTTCTTTGTGCTTGAACTTCAAACACTGTGTGGTTGCTTCTGCCTGTTTTTCTCATGGTGTTGTCTTCTGGACACAAGAGGCTTTTAATAGGAAATTGTTAAAATATTCTTTAAAACATAAAATGTGCAATGCGTCTTTTTTTCCTTTAAAGGCCAAAGAGGTGGCGGGTGTTTTTGTTGTACCACTTTTTACACGTACTCAAAGTGTTATTAGCTGTAACACTAGTATAAATACATTTCTTTAGGACCACAGCAATGACATGGATTGTCCAATGCATGTAATACCATGGTATATGAATATGGCGATCATTCCGTACCATGGTAGTGACATAGTATTATTTTGTACAAGCAATAATTTGTTCATGCAGTCTTGGTGGATAAAGGATGGTCATTAATTCAGGGTGTATTAATAAATTCTTCCCAATTAATATTATTTAAAGGGTTAGTTCACCCAAAAATGAAAATTCTGTCATTAATTACTCACCCTCATGTCGTTCCACACCCATGAGACCTTCTTTCATCTTCAGAACACAAATTAAGATATTTTTGATAAAATCCGATGGCTCAGTGAGGAATGCATTGCCAGCAAGATAATTAACACTTTCAGATGCCCAGAAAGGTACTAAAGACGTATTATAACAGTTCATGTGAGTACAGTGGTTCAAACTTAATGTTATGAAGTGACGAGAATACTTTTTGTGCACCAAAAACAAAATAATGACTTTATTAAACAATATCTAGTGATGCTTCATGAAGCTTCAAAGCTTTACAAATCTTTTGTTTCGAATCAGTGGTCAGAGCGTGTATCAAACTGCCAAAGTCACGCCACCCAGTGGTGAACCATTGAAATTTCAAAACACTTATGACGTAACGAAGCCTCATTTACTGAAATCACGTGAGTTTGGCAGTTTGATACGTGCTCCGAACCACTGATTCAAACAAAAGATTCATAAAGCTTCGAAGCTTCATGAAGCGGTGTTTTGAAATCGCCCATCATTAGATATTGTTGAATAAAGTCGTTTTAGTTTTTTGTTACACAAAAAGTATTGTTGCTGCTGGCAAAGGCCTCACTGAGCCATCGGATTTTATGAAAAATATCTTAATTTGTGTTCCAAAGATGAACGAAGGTTTTACGGGTGTGGAACGACATGAGGGTGAGTAGTTAATGATATAATTTTCATTTTTGGGTGAACTAACCCTTTAAGTTGGATTGGACTGGTTAAATGAATTGGTTTTGAACCAAACAAATCTAGCATAAAATCAGGTCTTGTATTCATAGTCAGTGTCAAGCTGTCATGATGCCAAAAGCCTGTGTGTATTGCTAGTGCAATGTGTTTTAACACTCATAAGCTTTTAAATCAGGATTACTAGGGAATCCTTTGAGTTCAGTTGCTCAGTGCTGTTGATGCTGTGGGAGAGAAGAGAGAGAGCAGTGCAGGAGTTCTGTATCTTGTCACTAACATCATCAGTACGGAACAAGCTAATTAGCGCTGCCTCACACTTCATGGCGCCATGTCATGCTAACATGACAACATACTGCATTGCCCAACCGAATACTTGCGGGCGGCTGTGCCGAAGTCAACTGTGAAATATATTTCTGACAATTGTGCCAATGGCAGATATATTTCACTTCCATCTGACAGTCACCACAACACCACAAAGAACACAGTGCTAATTCCAAACTTTCCATTAGCATCCGTTTACTGTTACTCTAACCCCTAAAAGAAAATCCAACATAAACCGGTAGCTATGTTTTGGAGTATGATAACTGGTTTCTTGCTGGTCTAAACTGAACATTATATGGTTATTAGATGATAGACAATATTGGACTAGCAAAAAACAAGCTATATTAGCTCAAAATGGTTAAGCTGGGTTGACCAGCTAAAAAAAAACAAACAGATTTGACTAGCTAATGACTACCTGGGACACGTTAGAAAAACACTATTCTTAAGCTGGATTTTGACATGTTGATGTTTTTAGAAAGGACTTCAACAAGCAAATGCTATGTGTTATATAATCAGTGCGTTTTCTTAATTTTGCAGTAAATTGACCAATTATGTAGGGTGTGTGTGATGATCATGGTGAAAACACTCTCCACATGGGCTATAGCTCTGTGAGCATCAGCATTTATTTCTGAAAACAGAGTGCATTCTTTTATGAAATGTTTATTTGCAGGCCGTCGTCTGTAAGACTTCCCAGGAGAACGCTGAGAGGAGACCACAAGCTCTCATGTCATGTTTTACATCCTCCGTTTTCTCACTGAATGTCTTCTTCTGCACTGCTAGTCTTACAACACCTATTCTAAATATTTCGTCTTCTAGCATAAACTTTATAAGCCACATGTAAATCCACAGACCAAGAATGAGATCTTGCTCTTAAAAATAAAGGGTTTTACGTCCTGATGTTTTAGGAGAACATTTCAATCTTTTATGCCTCTTTAGCCAGTTAAATTCCCATAAAGCCATACCCATACACACACTAATTGCCTATTGAATGGACTTCTCTCTTATTAGAAGTTATCATTATATTAAATTCTAAATCTGCATCAGACTCACTGTTATATTGAAATTAAAATCATGTATTATGTTGCTATTCCTAACAAGGTAACCAGACAAATCTTGATTCATGGCGTTTTATTTCTTTGCCAAAATTTTGACTCACATTTGGCGCTTGACGGGTGTTAATTTTGGACTCTGGGAAAGAGCTGTTTTAGGAACCATTCTTGTAAAAACTGGAAAAATGACCACATTGAAGAGTTTCAAAAGGAAAAGTGACAGTGCATGCGCACATATAAAGCATTTACCTGAGGCCTCAGACTTGGTTGGACTGTCCTGAAGGCCATACATCCAAACTGAGGGCAGCGGGAAAGAGAGGAAAGGTAAAAGAGAGAGGAGAAAAGGTGCACAAATGTTAGTCAGAACAGAGTGGAAAAAGACACAACAGTTAGAACTGCATGTTTTACTCAAAGCTTCAAAATCCAGCCAAAAGTAACCATTTTTATAACTCACTTCCTCCAAATCTGTTCATAGGCCCTTAGCATTAGCTTTTAGATTAGAGTTATTCCTATGATGGGAAACTTTAAATAATTTAATTTATGTAAGCAATAAGGTACGAGAGGCTGTGCTGTATCGTGAAAAAGTCATGGCTGAAGGGCGTTGTTAGGTACGACGCGAAGCGGAGCGCCTGCAGCCCCTTCAGCCGTAACTTATTCACGATACAGTACTAGCCTTGAGTACCTTATTGCTTTTATAAAACGGTTACCACACAATACAAATATTAAAGCCAAAAATATGTAACAATGCAACTTTCATGAAGTAAACTCTTACTAAAAGCCTTCCTTCCGCCGGAAAAAATAGTCCCTGACCGTGAACAACAACAGAAGTTACATTATTACGCCATTAGATGGCAGCAAAGACTGTCTTTATGAGTGTGTCAGTCAGTAGCGAAGACTTTTACATTGAAAAGACTGAATTGTTGTGAACACGGAACAAGACGCAACTGACAAATGCTTTGACTAGCGCTGTCAGTCACGGGAAAACCCCTTAACTGTTAAAAGGACAAGATAATACATTGGACATTTAAACAGATGTTTTATTAGGAACATGGGACTGACCTGAAGGAAAATGCTAAATATGAATGCAGGTAATAAACTTATTCACTCGATCTCTTTCTCACAACACTCATCTACATAATACAGTAAGCTTCAATGAACAATATCAATTGAGTACAAACAGTTTACGTTGCTAAGAGTGATTGCTAAGGGTGTTGTGTAGTATATATAAGATATATATATATAAAAAAATATAAAAAATTCTATACTTCATAGAAAATGAAGCCTATTTTTAGGACCATTGAATTTTGTGGCAAGGTTATTTTCATCAAGCATTTTTATTAACTTTTTTATTATTTATTTTTGTTTTTATTTCCATCCACATTTTCACTGTTGCAATGTGAACAAATTTCAAGCTCATTACTGTAACACAGCAATGAGTATCAGGCTGTCAATGATTTTTTTTTTTTACTGCAATTTAGTGCAACAAATACCATTATATGTCACTTGAATGCATATTTTGTTCATTACAAATAGGCATCATTTTCTTTATGCAAAAAAAAAAAAAATTTCGAGGTCATATCCCGCTGCCTAACACATCTCAGCATCTTCTTAACTGGATTTGCCAAAAAAACCCATACTGTATAAATGGCAAATAGTGCAGTGAACACACAGCTTAACAGAGTTATTAAGCAAGGCGCCATCTGGTTACAATACCCATAAAGCATCACATGATGTGGAAAACAATGTGACTGTGTGTGTGTGCTCTGACAAATCTATTGCCTGAAAAGCAAGTATGTCTGAGTTTAAGGGTGTGAGGTCACAGCAGAGTTTCCTAATATCTCCTCTGTTATCACACACACACAGACCAACCTCCATCAGGAAATTAAATGTCACACGTCACTATCGGTAAAAAATATGAGAAGGCACCGGGGGAGACGTCTCGGCTGACAGGAACAATTACTTTGTTTTTATAACTTATTTCTTTTCAACACTTCAATGGATGCCCCGCAAAGGCCCTTGCATGCATGACACCAAAAAAATGAGGTGTAATTTAACCTGTGTAAACAATGAATGCACTCAAAACTGGCAGAATTCAAGACGTAGGTACTCGCCGTTGCCTTTTTACCCCACAGGACGAACCTCGCCCAATATCCCTCCACCCTTCCGTTCCATTCAACACCTCCGTCTCCTAATCCATTCATTCCTGACATTTCTTTCCTCCTACATTCTATTTGATTAACACAACAAATAAAAATGTAAAATTTGATCCATGCAGTTGTTAGCCTTTCATACACATATGGATTGTTTCCCACCCAAACCCTGATCTGAACGCTGAAAAATGGTATCAGCTTAACAGGCGAACTGGTGAATCACTCACAAAAAATGTCAAACAAATGCCATGGAAATATATTTTTCCCCTTTTGGCTTCAAAGAAGCACTAATAACTTCCAAAACTGTATCAGATCTAGGTGAAAAATCTTCTTCTATGTTAAATAAACATCAATGCGGCATCAATGTTGTTGGAAAAAATGAAAAAAAAAAAAAAAAAAAAAAAATACTATAGTTTTCAAATAATTGCAAAACTATAATTTCGTAAGGGTGTCAAAAGTACTAGTACATTAGGGGATTTCACACCAGAGGAACCTTTTAAAAATTCTTAGAACCAATGGTGGAAATACCCACTTTTTGGTGTGTTCGTACCGCAGGAACTGGGAATGATTTTAGTTTTAGGAATGGCCCTTTTTGTTGGGGGGGGGACCAGAGTAGGGTCTAAACCAGCACTACAGGAAGTGTACGCTGATTGGCCGAACGAACGCGAAACACCCGCACACACCATAGCCTATATATTTAATCTACTAGCTAACTCTATGAAAATGAATAACAGTGATATATGGACATCTCAACCATTAAGCTAAGGAGAAAATCCAATGTGGCTTTGAGGGAACCAAGTGAAACATGACTATGTATTTCTGCTCAGCTAGCGACATTGTTGCATCAACCACACGACAAACGCTAATCCTTTTTCATATATTATAATATTAAGGTAGAATCACTGTAGTCACATGAACTGTTTTAAATATGTCTTTAATACCTTTCTGGATCTTGAGAGGTTCGGTGACATTGCTGGCAATAGAGGCCTCACTGAGCCATCGGATTTCATCAAAAATGTCTTAATTTGTGTTCTAAAGATGAACGAAGGCCTTATGAGTGTAGAACGACATGAGGGCGAGTAATTAATGACAGAATTTTCATTTTTGGGTGAACTAACCATTTAACTAAACAATATTAATGAAAAAGGGAGAAAATAAATCACTCATGCTCTTAATTTATTTATGCTCTTCATTTCTGACTGATCACTTTAAAATAATTATTTGGAAAAACTTTTTTTACTTAATACGAACATATGTTACATTCCATAGTATTTTGTTTAATACTTATACAATATACAATGATATATTAACTTTAAAAATTAAATATAAGAGTTGTTTTAATAGCATATTAGATGCTATTGAATATTGCTTTGGTATTGAAATTGGTGTTGAATATTGAATTTTGTCATGAAAATCCTTCCTACTTCCCAGCTCAGGGTTGATCTTGAGATCTGAAAAAACTTCATGGAGTTTGAATTAAACTGACTCAAGTGCCTTGGAGGTCAAATCATTAACAAATGCTCCACACCCCTGTGAACAGATCCGCCCCTTTAGTGAAGCTCTTCACATCTGACAGATATTAACTATCCACCTCTCTGACCCTTCCTTCACACAGAAACACTGAAACACTCACTGTTATGAATGTATTCTCAATCTCTCACACTCCCACCAATGACAAATAGACACACACAGCATCACTCACAGACACACACTAGCGATTAAGCTCAGGTCACTACTGGTAGAACCGAGGGAACGTCTGTTTTGGTTTCTCTCACTGTAATTTACGTCTCTTTCCTGACCCCAAATGGTCGACCTCCCTCCATTACAGGAAACATATATGTCTTTCTTACTTTTGTGTGGAAGGAACTGTGTTTCACCCATGCTATAGTATTACAATAAACATGTCTGAAGAAAAATACAAAACTTGTGCATTATGGACATCCTTGAAAGAGTCTTCAATCTGTGTGGTTTTAGACATCTCTTGGCATGAGCATTCCCTACAGCACACTGGAGATATTTTGGGCGCTAAAGATGGTTATGTTGATTAGAATATTTTGAAATGATCCAGTTGTTGGCTATGAAAGCTCAGCATGTATAACTGCAAAATCAAGAAAATATCAACAAACTAAAATCAAACCATATGCTGTCCAAATGTGTTTTGGCAGAGAGGTCACATGAGAGAGAAAAGACTGCACACTTCAAAAAACAAAACACATGCTAAACAACACAAATCTATATATATATATATATACACAGTCAAACTAAAAATTATTCAGACACTAGATATCATTTTTTATATTTTTTTACTAGTGGGTGCAGGACACTATAGTTCATTTATGTAAATGAGGATAGCAAAATAAAGTAAACTGTGACATATTATACCCAAAAATTCTTCATACAGTGGACTACCAGTAAAACTGATAAAAATTTGGAACCAAAAATTATTCAGACACTTTGACCTGACCATGTTTTGCTCAAGTGTTATCTGACATAATTAAGATCTTTTTTTTTTCTGACACAGTTTAACTCTGAGATCTTGTCATATTTTATTACCATTTTTTTAAACTATAGTGAATAAACTGTATTAATGAATGATTCAAGGTGTCTGAATAAATTTTGGTTTGACTGTATATATACACACACACACACACACACACACACACACACATAATGCCAACCAACACCTTCATGCCACTGAAAATTCAGCTTTTCTATCATTTATAATTTTCACAGTAACACACAATTCTATCATTTTTACAATAATTCCATTAATTTCTAAAAACAAACCAACTCCATCAAACAGCCAAACATGCCTAGAACAAATTTAAATGAAACATCCTGTCATTTTCCAGTAGCTAACATCTCTAAGTGGTCAATCTACATTCATTAAACATCATTAACAAGGACTTTTTAACCATAAAACCACACTGACCTATTTAAGCCCATTCCTTTCAATAGAAGTAGAACAGACAAACATACACCGCACATACATACGCAAGCACGGCCTTTCCTCACAAACTAAAACTATCCCTCCTCCCCTAAAACTCCCATCTGTTCCGCACGCCTCTCTCTCGTTCTCTCTCCGTATGGCCCCTCCACTCCTCCACAGAGCCCTGAGTCTTGTGTAAACAAGCTTAGCTAGTCCGACGTCACACTGAACCCACTCTGCCACGTAAACCAGGGCCTGACTGACTGACCCCATTCCAGCAGAACCCCACAATCCAGCCTCCGTTTTTCCTTCTCCACATCTGACTCTCACACGAGGAGCAGAATGTGGGGAACGACAAGTAATGCGTGTCCTTTCCTCACAGTGGAAGAAGTGCCCATAAGGGAAGACATCTGAACAATCTAAGAGGAGTGTGTGTAAAAACATCCTGGTACCTGCATGGGGTGCTGTAACCTAGTGGTTAAAGCTCAACCCAAAAGTTCAAATTCACAAAGTTATGATCTGTGAACTATCACAACTGGGTCTTTAAGATATTTAACCTTAGGCTAACCTCCAGGGGGATTGGATTAATAAACTATAAGATTCTTTGAACAAAAGTTGCAGCTAAATGACAAATGGGCAGAAAAACTATCGCAACCCTATTATATAAGAGACACTATCATTCTGAGTAAAAGAAGACTTGTGTTAAGCAACGTGTAAAGAAAAAAAAAAATATTTAAAAAAAAATTATAAAATAAATTTCTCAGTTTTGATGATCATCTCTTCCTCTTTACTATTAGTTATAGCCAGGGCTTGACATTAACTTTTTAGCTCACCAGCCACTGTGGCTAGCTTCCAAAGTTACTAGCCACTCAGCATTTTCACTGGCCACAATTTTTACATTGATATCATGGGGAAAAACTATAGATATTTTTCATATTATCTCATAATTTGACAGCAGATATATTAGGCTGCTGTCACTTTAAGACCTGACACACGGATCCATTATGCTGTTACACATGCGTTTTCTTTCTGAACTGTTTAAATTTACTTAAAACTGACTGTGTTTACGTGAATACTCACCAAGACCGCATTTTGACATTATTTTGTGTATATTTGACTGTTTAAGCGCAATAAGCAGTGAAAAAGAACTTAATTCAGTACTGAGAGGCGGTTTTATGTGAGTGCGTCTTGGGTGTGAGCACAAAATCTGCGGGAATGAGTAAAATTATGTACAATACATGTAATCCCATGCTGAAATTTAAGCTCTGTAACACCAACAATATTCATCCAGAGCAAATGAAACGAGTGAGTCAACTCGCTGTTGGAGAGATGAGAGAGCGAGAAAGTGCAGCTGGTATCTATTGTGTGGAAAATGAGCATTTCAGATCGATATGTATTGAAAATCGATATTTTTGACAACATTACTTTGCACTTACTTTATTATTTTAAATGCCTTTTTAAAAATTACAACTGAAAAATGTATATAGTATACATAAAATTCAACCCGCCAAAGTGGTTAGTAGGAGTGACTGTGTTACACGCCACTGCTGAAATCCACCCGCATTTGGTGGGTTGGCGGGTGTTAATGTCAAGCCCTGGTTATAACACAAAAACATGAATGAACATCAGAGAGTATGTTGAAAGATACAGTCCAACTTAGTGAAATATACTGTATCATCTCTCATGTAATCACCAAATCAGTGTTTCAACCGCAGAAGAATATAAATAAAAATTTTAGGTAAGTCATAAGCACATACTTTTAAAGGAAAAAAAGAAGAGCATATCACTAAAGTCATTAAAAAATATATATTGTTAAATACACTATATTTCATATATCGTTATATTTTTACTTAATCTGTTATTGGTGTCTTAATTATCTAATGTATGTTCAAATAAATTCTATTTCTGTCAAGTTTTTTTTATGACAGTCCCCATTTAAATGACTATATCTTAACAATGGTTTGAAACACAATAAAACTCAATCAAAATGTCAAAATGACTGAAAATGTTGGAGCAGGTCACATATAAATTTTCTCTATCATGAGCCTTGAAAGATAGATCAGACGGTTTTGGTGCACTTTACCTAATCCTCAGGGTTTTGAACTTCTGAACAGGTGGTTTGTGTCTTCAGGCTGACATAAGAGCAGTTCTGAGAGGACAGTCTTCTAGCAGCATCAGGCAAAACTGATCCCTATTTGGGGCTTAAGTGTCTTAAACCCATCTGCTTGTCAAGATGGTCTGTCCCTACGGTAAACGGGACTAACAGGCCAAACTGAGCTCTTTAGGGTCTTAAAGAGTTATGTAACTCTTGATACTTTTTCTCAAATGTTGATGTGCTAAGTAAGGGGACTAAAAATCTTACAAAAAAACAGATAACAGATAATACTACCATAAAGTAGAAAGCATAAAAAAGTTTACAAAAAAAAAATTGCAAACCAAATAAAAAAAAAATGGACAAAAATCATCTTACAAAACACACAAACGCACACAAACAAGAAGAACATCATTAAAAAGCACCAACAAAAACCATCAATGAAGTCCTAAATTAAGAAGCATTAACAAAGCCTCAACAAAATCTGACAAAAAAAGGTTCTACTACTTATACATACAGGGTTCAGTTGGGTCTGTGATGTTTATTTATGTAAAGTCCCACAGCTATAGCGTAATGCTATTGAATTATGCTCTGTGTGAGTGATTACATTGTAATCATATACTGTTAAAGGGCACCTCAGTGGGAAACAAGGCCCCTGTCTTCCTGCCACCATAAAGCAATGAAAGTTTACTTGCGACCTCTCTCTTTAAACTGTTTACCTAAGCCTACAAGGAAACCCTTCTTTAGTTTGTTAGTCTCTCTAGCAATATCAAAGTTTGCCTCATGATACACATCATTTCAGCTTGATTATATGCATTTGTCATCAATTCTGTAAAAGCAAATGCTTAGATGTCTTCCTGCACAGGCCCCATTTCCATTGCAAGGAGAAGATATGCTTTACTTGCACTTTCATAAAGCATAAGCAGACTGTCACTACTTAAGAAATGAGGTACATACAGTCAATGAGAGCCATGCTATATTGTGAATACAGCCATTAATATATACAAATGAATAGAGGGTAAATATATATGCGAACTGTTATCGCGATTTCAAAATAAAAGACCCTCCCAAACCCTCGCTCTGAGTTTGCATGTCCACACATTCTTGTTCAAGAAATCATAGTGGCTGTACCATTTCTATCATAAATAAGCGGCCAAATATTGCAGATTAAGTTAACATTTGAATTAAATGTTGTTTGGCCAATATTAAACAAGGATTTGATCTGCTGTAAAGTGTAACAACACTAGGCCATTGTCGCCCTCTGCAGGCATTTGTTATAATAGGTAATGTATATAAGTTGATTATTTATATTATGTATTTTATATTATGTATTTGAACAGTGTTGTTCTTTAAAACCATATGATTACTTGCTTTTGATACTTTATTTGAACCAAAAATTATTGCCTCATTGTTATTATATATGTATTTTAAGTCATTTTAAAGCTATTGTTTGCTTAGATCAGTGGTTCCCAAACTTTTTAGCGTGGAGTACCCCCTGAAGGGATTACCATCCTTCTGCGTACCCCCTCTCTTCCACTTAGACTGCAGTCACACCTTTACCATTAAGGGACAATATTTGCCCCCCTAAACTGATTTTCCAGTGCTTATTTTTATCTAACTTTATAAAATAAATAATGTTTTAAATAAAAATGTTCAATAGAGAAATATGCTATGATGGTAAAACTAAGTAAAACGTTTAAATATTAAACTAAAACCGCCAGTAAGTCACTGTTTTTATGAGTGAGTCATCGAGTCATTCATTCAGTAACGAAGCAAGTGGCTGTAAATGAATCATTGACTCTCACGATTCGTTCAAAGCCGCAGAATTGTTCGCTAAACACAGACGTGTTGTAGTTCTGCTGTGGTTTTCATTAGAACTATTATTTCATTGCAAAATAGAGTAAATACTGACAGTACTGTGTTTAAAAGTGAAAGTTTGAGTCTTAAATCGAAAATTAATCCACTATCTGTGTCTATTTGTTCTTTATGCAAGTAAGTGCTAAATCCCCACTTTTACAAAGGTGCATTGTCGAGAACGGCAGTAATTTAGCGCGATTTAAGGCAGCAGACTGCACGCAATCTATCATATTAGCTGCTTGTGTGGATACAGTAATTTTTGACTGCAAATGATGAGGTAATTTGATTAAATATACTGGATTTACGGCATTTTGGCAGTTAGAAAAACATGCTCGTTTTTAATATTATTTTAAGGTAGAATTAAATGAACTACTCAGCATTTTGTTCACGTACCCCCTTTTGTCACCTCACGTACCCCAGTTTGGGAACCACTGGCTTAGATCTATTTTTATTACCATAAAAAAAATCTGATTACTCGATTAATTGTCAAAATAATCGACCGATTACTTGATTACGAAAATAATCGTTAGTGACAGCCCTAGCGATATTGCTTTTATATAATAATTCAATAAACAGGAAGTTAATATTGAGCAACTTACATACAATATTGCCAGTTACATTGTTCTTTTGAGTACTGTGAATTTGGACAGACATACCTCTTTTGTCACATATTGTCCCTAATTATTAAATAGGGAAGTATGCGATTTCAGATGCAGCCATTCACTTGTTTTGCTCCTAAAAGAATCAGCGATTTGACTGAATGAGTTGAACGAGTTAGTTTAATGACTCCGTGAAGGACAGTTACTTGTAGCCGCCTATTGACGTAATAATGTATCCTGCAGAAAGTCACTGAAAATCCCCCTCCACTAATGCATCAGACTGGAGGACCAGTACTAAATATAAATATAAATGGATCTGAATTGATGAGAAAAGCTTTAAAGAAGTAATGTTTTCATAATCAATCATTGCCCATCTGTAATGAAAACAATGCTTCTCAACACAATGTGGGAGCTCTGGTGGACGGGACTGCCAGGGGATGTACAAAGCCCACGCCTGGAACAAGTTTGTTTTTGATAATGACACTTCCCAGCTGCAGTTTCCACCTGCTAAACCCTCAGAGATAATTAATTAGGTTGGAACCAAAGGGCCAGACGTTCAAACTGACAGAAAGATGGGGACAAATTGAAACCACAGATCTCTAAACATAAAACTAAATTACAAATTTCCAAACATACAAAATACATACTTGAATAATTAGTATAACATCTTCAGGATGTTATTCACATGTAGCTAATGATTACTGATGTCTGACAGATACACATCCAGTGGTCATCTTAAAAACAGAATGGAAAAGAGGATGATGTTGATGCGAATTCCAGTGATCCAAAAGTCTAATGAAAAGTGGTTACATATGATTTATTGTCAAATGAGATGTGGAGAGGAAAAAAAAAAAAAAGCAACAGCTGGAATTGCTTATTACATCACTTCAGCTGCTGATCAAATTTTAAGCCAAATGTTAGTAATTGTCAAATATTGTGAGAGCAAATAAATGTGAATTAACAAACAGACAGCAAACAGATAATAAACGGAAAGACAAATATTTGAAAAAGACACTGCAGACCTTATAAATAATGCAAACGGGTCAAAATAATTGTACGTTTCTTAAGAATAACTATTTAGTCTAAAAAATCAACACCTACAAGTGGATGTTTGTCTGGATTAGGTTTTGCTTAGAATAAAATGATCCGACCTGAAAAGCTGAAATCACCATACCCAGGGATGTCTTTATGTCTTAAAATAATGTCTTAAAGGCACAGTATGTAAGTTTCACCACTAGAGGTCACTTATTCAAAACAATAACAAAGGCGTAGCTTATGACGCCGTGAATGAGCGTGGAATCAGGGAGTTGTCGTCTTCACCTCCACAGACGATGGAAAGCAATCTGACAGGACACAGGCAGAAATCATGTTCATGGATGAGCTAATGTAGTAAAGTTTTGTTAACGTTACTGTGGCTTGAAGCAGGCAGGGCCGAGAGCCGTGGGAGCGGAACGCTAATGAGAGACACCTGCGCGGCACACCGGTCTCGAGTCCCATGAAAGCACTCTGAAGATTTTAATTATGCTTAAATGCCGCAGTCGGCCATTGCCACTCCTTTCATTTTGTTGTTGGTTTATTTTAAGGTTTAAGTTACGTTTAACGTTTGTCGGTTCCCGCCTCATTCTACAGTGAACAGCTGCGTTTGATCACTTAAATTTACATTATTTCATCCTAATGAGACAGCCACAATGCTGTTAAAATTAAGAACAGTGTAACAACTGTTAAAATTGTGCAGCACTGTTTTACTTGGTCAAAACAATCATACTAAAATACATTTGAGTGTGCTGAAAGTTATGTTAATGTTACTCTACTTGTCGCACATTGCAGTAACCTATACTAGATTGATATTAGAATATCATGTTAATAAAAGTTGGATGACTTGTGTTGCTAAATGGCATGTAATTAATTTTAAATTATATTGTATGGCGGAGAAAATGCTCTATTACTACAAACAAAGCTCTTCTGCTATGTTAGCCAATTGATAGAATAGCATGGTCTCTGAGACATGGTACAAACTCGTGATGAATCAAGAAAACAAGAAATTCAAACAGTAAGACTGTGTTGAGCTATATCAATGTTTCGTTTTCTGTCATCTGTCGGTATGATATTACGGACAAAATGTCCCCACAAAGATGGCAATATTTGAAAGTTTTGAAAATTCACAAACCTTAATATCAGGGCCGGCCCGTGGCATAGGCGACATAGGCAGTTGCCTAGGGCGCACAAAACTTTTTTTTTCTCAGAAGAGCGCCCTCTTGTGACCATTGTGGGCTCCTACACCCATATATTAAGCAAATACTGACAATTAAGAATTTTAGTACTGATCGATCATCGAACTGAATAAAATAATGTTAGAATAAAATTCAATTGACATCAATGAGAAATCATAAGATTTGACAACATGTCATGTTGGACTAATTTAAACACTTTCTGTGTCATGACGTAATTATAATACATCATCATAATGCATTAATTATGCATGGCGCACGCAGTTAAAATAGTTTTGCCATTTATGTGCTCTGAAAGTATCATTTCTAAAAAATGAGTGAAAAAAAGAAAATGATCAGGGGCACAAGGCAGAAAGCGAAGAAAAAAAGAGCAATATAGAGGTAAGAATCACAAGTTAATCACTGTATTAGCCCGTGATGTTTATGCAGTATTTTAAAATAGCCTTTTTAGAACATTTTAACTGGCAACACTGACACTGTGGAACGTTTTTGCTTGAGTTAACTGCTTATTTCATTTTACTTTATTTTCTTTAAAATAAATGTAAGCTTCTGTAATGTTGTTTTAATTTCAGTTACATTACTGCTTGCTTTTAATTCACCAAAAAGTGCACTAAATGTTTGTTGCCTTCAGGCGTGTTCAGTTTTGAAACTGTTCTGTAATTCTGAAAGTATAGTTTTTTGCACTTTTTTGTCGATTTGCACTTTAATTTCTAATTTAATTTTTGTGTTATTCTTCAGGTGACTAAGTCAAATTTGTTTATTATAACAATTTATTTACTACTTATTTATTTTAACACTTATCAGTATGTTATGTTATGTTATAGTAAAGTTTTGAAAAATCTGCATTTTCTGATTTTTTCAATGGTGGGGGGGCACCAACAGTGCACCAACAGAGCCTGGGCCAGCCCTGCTTAATTTTGTAACTCCTTAAAATCCGGTCAAACATCATCTATAAACCTAAACTTGTCTCTAGAAGGCCTACTTTCCCTCATCACAAATGTACTGAAATGACCACAGTATAAGGCCATAACTCTGCCCTCCTTCTCAAAAATGACTAGAAATGACACTAGGCTGAACTGCATGCATGTGATTGTACATGTGCAGTTTACCTTCCAAACACATTCAGCTCTGAACATCAGTATCACATGAGTACTTTATTTTTTTCTCAAAACATGGGTTTAGGTGCTGCAACACAGAACCTGTGGAACATTTTATGTTAAAACCTTTCTTCTGTGTCAGTTTAATGTACATGAGATTTGAAAATGAAACTACTGATGTTCAAGATTCAAGGTTGAACCTTAAAAACAACTTTTTTCTAATTGAAATTATAGATACATATGGAAGCTTGTCAGAATTGTGAGATAAAAAGTTGCAAATGACTTTTAATTTTTTTAATCCGTAGCGGAAACAAGCTTCCATAGATACATGCTAAAAGGACAGAAAATAAAATTACATCTGGACTTATTTTAATACATCAAAACAAAAACTAAATCCAAATGGTGAATTTCAAATATTGTCAGAGCAAATGAATTTGTGTGTGCAAGCGGAAACCAAACATCAAAAACGGAAAATGTTTCTAAGGGATGTGTGTGGGAGAGACAACACGAACTCCAACGCACACTTCAATCCAAATGACATTAGTGTTCAACAGTGTGCGTGAGTGTGTGTGTGTGTGTGTGTGTGTGTGTGTGTGTGTGTGTGTGTGTGTGTGTCTGTGTGTGTGGATATGCATCCCAACTGCAGAACGGCTGTTCACTTACAAAACACACACACCCTAGCATGCTATGCAAAGGAAACTTGGTTTAATCCTTGTCATAAATCAGATCACTGTGCCTTAATATTATAATAACAGTCCGAAAAATAAGTATATATTATATATAAATATATATATATATATATATACACACACACACACACACACACACACACTCAGAAAAATACAATAAAATAAAATAAAAAAAATAGCACCAACTGCTAAGGTTACATGCTTTTTCTGTGCCTTCAGCTGGACAACTTGGCTGATACCACTTTGGCAACAGCGTGAAGTACAAATGCACATACTTTCATGTGGCTTTCCTCCAAAGTCCTGCCAGTTATTTCAAAACCTTTTACAGCTGACACTCCCAGAGCTTCACAAACCTCTGAGTCATGTCCAATTCTCTAAAGAAACTCGTTCGAAACCCTTTCCCTACCCTGAGCTGAGTGCAAAACAGCAAGTCATTCAATGCCGCAATAGCAGAGAGGGCATGCAGAGTTAGTGAGAGGGGCTGACTGGGTACTTAAACCCGGCAACAGGTTTAACACTGAGAGGAGAGGTAAATAAAAAGGCTGTCTTACCTGACTTGCGTTTGGATCCATAATCCCTGTAAAAAAAGCAACAGCAGAGTGACATAGTAAGTCACAGTGAGACAATGTCCTGCAGCAGACAGCTGTCACACACACACATGCACACACACATACACACACACTAGAGATGAAGTGAGAGCAAGACGTGTGCCAGGGCAGGGAGCAAGTCTGTGTTAAGATCGAAGGGGCCAGCTGCTATCGCCTCAACATCTGATCATGTGACCCAAACAGAACCATGGCTCTTTCTCTATCCCCCCCCCATCCTACAGCTCTGGGATAAAGAGGGCGGATCTCTTAACACGCCCTGATTAATAGATCAGAATGACACCCGGCCCATGTATGACGCCTATCCATCAGTGAAAAATCATGTTAAACTGTGACGAGGAATGAGATCTATTTATGGAAAATGAAGCCAATGTGGCAAACAATAAAATTTAGGAAATGTGCAGACGCATACAGTACAGTTACATCCTGACAGACACACACAAATTGGAAAGATGAATTATGAGACAGAAGTACAAATACAATAACTATATTTTTATATTTTCTAAAGAAGGGAGTGGTACTTGCAAACCTCTGCACCATAATGTTAGAGTTGGCCTGAGCATTTCATATAGGCAGTTTCTAAGTGGTTGCTCTCTCTATATTGTGGTTGTGTGCCAACGGTTAATAGCATCACTAATAACATCTATTCAATTCCACACCCATAAGACCTTCGTACATCTTCAGAACACAAACTAAGATATTTTTGTTAAAATCCAATGGCTCAGTGATGCCTCCATTGCTAGCAAGACAATTAACACTTTCAGTGCTCAGAAAGCTACTAAAGACGTATTTAAAACAGTTCATGTGACTACAGTGGTTCAACCTTAATGTTATGAAGCAACGAAAATACTTTTTGTGCGCCAAAAAAAACCCCAAAATAATGACTTTATTCAACAATATCTATTCAAAACGATTCAAAACACTGCTTCATGAAGCTTTGAAGCTTTATGAATCTTTTGTTTTGAATCAGTGGTTCAGAGCATGTATCAAACTGCCAAAGTCACGCCCCCCAGTGGTGAACCATTGAAAGTTTGATACACGCTCCGAACCACTGATTTGAAACAAAAGTTTTTGTAAAGCTTCGAAGCTTCATGAAGCAGTGTATTGAAATCGCCCATCACTAGATATTGTTTAATAAAGTCGTTATTTTGTTTTTTTGGCGCACAAAAAATATTCTTGTCGCTTCATAACATTAAGGTTAAACCACTGTAGTCACATGAACTGTTTTAAATATGTCTTTAGTAGCTTTCTGGGCATTGAAAGTGTTAATTATCTTACTGTCAATGGAGGCCTCACTGAGCCATCGGATTTTATCAAAAATATCTTAATTTGTGTTCCGAAGATGAACAAAGGTCTTACGGGTTTGGAACGACATGAGGGTGAGCAATTAATGACAGAATTTTCATTTTTGGGTGAACTAACCATTTAACAAGTTAAAATAATTTCACACAAATAAATTAATGAAGCACGGGAAATTGCATCAAAAATGTAATTTATGTCACGCAGTTAGATGATTTTGGAAGTCAGGAGTTTATCACACTGAGCATCTACAGTGGCGCAAGCAGCTGTAACCCTGGTAGGCAGAAAGTTCTATTCTAACCAGATTCTGCTTCTCTGTTTGTGATTAGATGATTTTAAGCCGATAAACTCCAGGAAAGTTTTCAGTCCAATGAATTAGTAAGCAAAATCATTCAAACAATCAGTCAGAGATGGTAAAGAGAATAGAGACTCACGTTGTGTTTTCAGTGAATTTTTCATTCCAGTGTGTGCTTCACTTTAAAACATGAGCTCTGTCATATTCTATGATTTCTGAAGAGCGCAAACATCCCACCGCTGTATGGCCAGATGATACGAAAACTACATTCCTTGGCTGAATAAAGCAAACCAGCATCTCGCTAATAATGTTTTGATGGATGAGGATTGCAACCAAGGTAAAGATGATTGCGGTGACATCCAGGAGTCATATGTTTTGATTTGTCATGTGAATGATGCTGTGTTTAGTAATTCTGAATGGATCCGTGGTCAGGTCAAAGCGGTTGGTTTGGGGCAGGCTTTCTCATTCCAGAGTTCAGCTTTACCCTAATCAAACACACCTGAACCAGCTAATTAAGCTTCTTGGGATTACTAGAAAGTAGAGTTGTCAAAAGTACCGACTTCGGTACCACGTCGGTACTGAAATTCTAAAAATGTGATGCTTTGAGCGCTGTTGAGTGGATTCGTAAACACCTCTGATTGGCCATTGTGTTCACACGCTCATCAGATATATGACTGGCTTCAATGATCAACGCTTCAAAAACGTCGTAAATAGTCATCAAAGATGCTCTTCACCGAATGCTTACACAGATACACACGGGAGCGCTTGAAAGCAGCCATCTATCGTGGACCAGTCATCTGATAGACGCCTGCTTTCAAACGCTCCCACTTTCAAAACGCTTTAAAATTCAAACGCTTCCGTGTAATTTCAAATTCTCCTGTGCGTTGATCATTGTAGCCAAATCATAGACATATCCGATGAGCGCGTCAACACAATGGCCAATCAGAGGTGTTTACGTATCCGCTCAACAGCACTCAAAGCGTCACATTTTTAAAATTTCAGTACCGACTGGTACCAAAGTCAACACTTTTGACAACTCTACTAGAATGCTACAGGCAGGTGAGTTTGATCAAGGTTAGAGCAAAACTCTGCAGGACAGTGGCCCTCAAAGTCCAGGGTTTTTTCTGGTTCCGTTCGGTATTGCAACTTGACTTGTCTAAACTGTAAACAAGTGCTGTTGCACTGTAGACATACTGTACACTGTGAATTCTGAAAAGTTTTATTCTGTAATGATTTTTTTTTTCATGGTGTGCATACATTTATGAATTATATGGACTAAAATGGCAATTATGAAGTTTGGTACATAATACAAACCATACTGTTAGTGGAAGTGGCTGATTTGACTAGTTGGATTTGAATAGATAGAATAGAGTTTTTTTACATGACATACATATTATGAAAATATGCCAAACTGTCTCTCTGATCACATTCATGCACATGCACACATTCATGGCTGGTATTTCCCTAAAAACCCCCTTAAGGACATTTGCTCTTATATCTACATTCCCCCCATCTAGTCCAAAATATGACAAGCTCTCCATCCTCTCATCTGTTTCTGCATCTCTTTCTTTTCATCCTTCTCTCGCTCAATCTCCTCCTTTGTGGCTCCCGTGGGAGAATGAATACTCTCTTTTTCAGATCAGCAGTATGAGGTCACTGCAAACCTTCTAGAATGAACTCCTTTGTAGCCGAATAGAGGCAGGACACTGTCCTAAATCAGAGTGATCTGCTATCTGTCTCGCATAAAAGGAAACTGCCACAATTAAGACGGATATAGGACATGACATTTATGAATATGTTCGAAACGAACAGTAGGAAAATTCCCAGTTTTAAGAGACTAAAGCATGCCAATATCTGTATTAAATATCATACTCAGTCTTAAACTTAAACGACTACCCTCCAATATATATATATATATATATATAAAAGTTTAGTTTCTGCAATTAACTCAGCATAAACTGCATAATAACATGAAAACACTGATGCAGCGTTTCATCACATATAACCAAAAACTAAAGTTTCAGGAAATGCACATCAAGCTTCATTTTAAAATATTGTTTTGCCATGGCAAAAATTCAGTAAACAGTCTCTGCCAAACCTCTTCTGACCAGTTGTTAACCTCTTAGGGCATATCTCAAAGTAAATACTTCACATTTATCGCTTGAGACCATTTAGCAGAGAAAGTGTTATTGGAAGTGACAGTTCACAGTTCCCTGCACTGGGCTGTCTGCAGGTAATATACGGCATCACTTGGGTCGCCACAAAGTTTTAGACAAAAAAACTACAGTTCTCAGCTTTATAACTCCCGGAGTCACTATTAAATGAAAGGCAGCGTATGATGACGGGTGAGGAAAGGCAGGAAATGGTAGATTGTGCTTATTGGGCACTGTTTGGTTCATTTGCTCTACCTGACCATATAAGTATTATATGTATTATTAAACGAGTGATGCATCACATTCTGTGGCTTCCTCTGTCATGTGACTTGGTGATATCTTCATACAGTCATCTCTGGCATTTGCTGTGGTATATTTAAATAACGGGCCTGTTCTGTGTTTGTCAAACTGATGGTGACCACCAGCACAGACACCAGTAAAGTCTGTGAATCATACAATGACTTTCGTAATATTTTGTTTTTAAACTTAAGTTAAAGGTCAATTTTGGTGTGAAATCTAATAACGCAACAATATCTAATAACGTTCTTAAAAATAAATTTTGTTTATTGGCATCTATGGTTCCATGAAGAACCTTGAATGTTAAAGTTTCTTCATCGTGAAGCCATAGAAGAACCATTTTGAGTTCTTTAAAGAACCTTTCAGTGAACAGTTCTTAAAAGAACCATAAACTAAATAATCTTTTTTTTTCACTATAAAGAACCTTTTGTGCAATGGAAAGTGCCATGGATGTCAAGGTGATGATACACAGGTCAACTTTTTGAGCAATGTTGCCGAGCGATGTTGCTTGCGCACTTTCCCCTTGAGAATGGGCAACAAATTTTGATCTAAAGTATCCAGATAGAAATTTGTTGCCCATTTCAATGGGAAAGTGCCTTTAAAGGTTGTTCATGGAAGCATAGATGCCAATAAAGAACCTTAATTTTTAAGAACAGTATTAAATATCATACTTTCCATTGCGCATGCTTTATAGTTAAAGGTTCTTCAGATCATTAAAATATTCTTCACACTAAAGCCGCGGTCACACTAGTGTAAACATGTAAAATTTCTTTGGATGCTGTAACGGTCGTGATATGACGTCACGGTCTACTGCATCTTTATTATAAACATGAATTCAACACATAACTTAAAGTAATACATTCAAAATGTAAAAATATAGAACCTACTCGACTTTACTGGCAAAATATCATTCTTTTAATTCATCCAAGAGGTCATGCCATGATGAATCAATCTACTGGTCGCACGTCTTCACGTGATGCGAATTCACAGGTCAGAGTTCACCAAACTTGAACTTTGGAACGCAGCGAAATGCAAAATATTTTGCACGAGCTCGCATTCCGGTCTGATGCATTCGCATGCGTTTGAATGGAAGTCTATGGAACGAAAAGTGCAGTGTGACCGCACCTTAAGAAATAAAATGGTTCTTTTAAGAACAGTTCACTGAAAGGTTTTTGGGGAGCCCAACATGGTTCTTCTATAGCATTGCTGCAAAAAACCTTTTTGTAATAAAAAGAAAAAGTCTTCCCAAGCATTTGCTTTCTTCCCTTGGGGACTTCAGACCATAAACAGGTCGACAAATACACAATCACATACATTCACAGGGTACCTTGAGTTGCAAAGAAAAGAACGTTTATGAAGAATTGCGAGGCATCGACTTCATGCAGTGACGTTTTATGACTGTCAGAGAAGTGTGCTGGTTCTATAGCTCTGGAATACTCCTGTCCCAGAGAGTCCTAAACTGCAGGAACGCCATGCTTGCCTCAATTAGAAAAATTAAGCACAATATTTTTAAGACATTATAAAGAAAGAGCCCTTTACAGGGTAAGTGGAATAAAACCAGAACACTGATGATAAAAACGAACAAACAAATGTGCCAGTACTGGGCTTGGAGAAGTGCACTGCATCAGTGTGAATAAGAAATGATTAGAATATCAGACTAAAGTAAAGGAATTTGAAAATAAAGTTCAGTAAAACACATATGGAAGTAGAGTAGAGACTAACAGTACTGTTTGCTGGACAGATACACTAGTATTTTTTAGAATGTTGCTATATGGTTGCTAGGGTATTTGTAGGATGTTACTAGAGTGTTCTGAATGGTTTTTTAATGGTTGCTAGGATAAAAAAACTCTTTTCTATGACATCTCCCTCACTGTGCATTTACAGGAGTGCTGGAGATTAAAGGTGGGAATTAGATTGAGGAAAAACTCTGAAAGACAAAGAAAGCAACAGTGAGGTGTGTGTACTGGCCTGAGCATCTGCAAGGCATTAGAAGCGCTGAGGGGAGGACAGTCTCATGAGGTGAGATCAGGATGGGGAGGAGGACACGAGGTGTGGAGAGGAGGGAAACATTAGCCAATGACCTCTGACTCTCCATTCTTACACAGTACTGGAAGGAAGGAAGGAAGGAAGGAATGAAGGAAAAGGTAGCTAGGGTGCTTTAGGTGGATGGTTGGATGGATGGATGGTTTCTATGCAGATTCTAAAGTGTTGTGAGTGGGTTTAACATGTTGCTATGCAGTTGCTAGGGTGTTGCTATGTGATCAGTAAGGTGTTCTGAGTGTTTTTAGTGCATTGCTATGCGGTTGGTAGAGTGTTTTGGGTGGTTTCTAATTTTATGGATGGTAGGATTCTATAATGCAATATGGTTGCTGTAGGACATTACTCCCCAGATGAGTAATGTACTTAAAGGGCTCTATTTTCGTGCACTAATTTTGTACTTAATATACTAAAAATTCATCTTTAGTACTTCTTAAGACAATCTTAAAAACATCTAAGTGTACTCAACTGTGCTATTTTGAGACACCATGAAATATGAACAAAAATGTGCTTTTAATATACTATCTCTGTATTTAAAAAATATATTTAGTTACCACTTGTAGTACACTATGGGTTCAAATGTACTATAAGTAGTATCTAAATACATTTTTTAAATACAGAGATAGTATATTAAAAGCACATTTAAGTTCATATTTCATGGTGTCTCAAAATAGCACAGTTGAGTACACTTAGATGTTCTTAAGATTATCTTAAGAAGTACTAAAGATGAATTTTTAGTATATTAAGTACAAAATGAGTGCACGAAAATAGAGCACTTTAATACATTATAGAAATGTACTTTTTTTCACCTGGGTCTGTGGTTGCCAGAGTGTTTCTATGCACCCTCTAAAATGTTGTGAGCGGTTTTAGCCTAAATTAAATCTGTTCATCATATAAAGTGATCAAGTCTCTTCAGAAAATTTGGACTAAACCGCTCAATTCTTATGGGTTAGTTTTAGGATCTCTTTATGAACCTTTTGAAGCATCAAACTGGCAGTTGCGTAGATGCCTATGGAGGGTACAGAAATGGCTGATTTTATTAAAAAGATCTTAATTTGTGTTTCGAAGATGAATGAAAGTCTTACGGGTTTGGAATGACATGAGGGTGAGTAATTAATGTCAGAATTTTCATTTTTGGGTGAACCAAAAAATACCAAGAAATGCCAAGCAGAGTTTCATAACTAGAGCCTCTGGCTGCTCCCTCTGTTTTCTGTTATTGTGCTGTTTCTGCGTCAGTGTGGACGGGAAACTGGACCATGTGTTACAACACAAGACTTTTGAGCTACAAACAGATGCAACACTTAATGAAATAAAACCTTCATGATGCATGTTTACACAGAGCACAGGAGTAAAAAAAGAGATCCTCCCTCACACTCCAGATCTCCAGAAATGGAACTTCACACTGTCTGTTCCTGAACTTCCTTAAAGGTTCAATAATGTTTAGATTTGGTGATTGGAGAAGCCTTGAAAGATGTCTGAAATCTGCTATTCATGAAACCATTCTGCATTTGTTCGGGAGATGGAAAAACATTGAGGAAACAGTGTTTGCTCCACAACGTCCACCTGGTCCAAACTGACTCATGTTTGTTGGCCGTTGCACGACCATGCCGAGCAATAGGCTAACGGTTCCTAACAGTAAACCCATCCTATTTAGGAATTAGTCTGAAAGATGATTCAACAGAGCACAGTTTTTTTTGTTTTGTTTTTCAGAACTTGGGGGCTGTAACGGTTTTGGGGCCATTTCGCCATGTTTTTGATTTTGTTCTGCAAGTTTTGGCATTGACTTCCATTGAATCGATAATGGGAACCGATTTGATTACTAACATTCTTTAAAATACCTTATTTTATGTTCCACAAAAGAAAGCCATAAAGGTTTGAAACAAAATGAGGGTGAGTAAATAAGTTAAAGGATTAGTTCACTTCAGAATTCAAATTTCCTGATAATTTACTCACCCCCATGTCATCCAAGATGCTTTCTTCAGTCAAAAATAAATTATGGTTTTTGAGGAAAACATTCCAGGATTTTTGTCCATATAGTGGACTTCAACGGACTGCAAATGGTTGAAGGTCAAAATTACAGTTTCAATGCAGCTTCAAAGGGCTCTACAAAGTTTGAAATAAATTGTCATATACGATATGCTAGTGCAAGTATATAACAATTAGTTCAAACTTTGACCTGTGGAGGGCAGTAATACACTCAGCAGCGTCTACACTGCCGGAATTCTAATAGAGAAGAAGAAGAGAGCTAGTTCAAGACAAGCATTTATGGTTAAAACATATATAATTTTTAATTTTTTTTAGAAAATGGGTTAGTCGTTTCACTAGACAAGACCCTTATTCCTCAGTTGGGATCGCGTAAAGCCCTTTGAAGCTGCATTGAAACTGTAATTTTGACCTTCAACCATTTGGAGTCCGTTGAAGTCCACTATATGGAGACAAATCCTGGAATGTTTTCATCAAAAACCATAATTTCTTTTTGACTGAAGAAAGAAAGACATAAACATCTTGGATGAGATGGGGGTGAGTAAATTATCAGGAATTTTTTATTTGAAAGTGAACTAATCCTTTAACACTTGCTTGTTACTTCTGCCTACGTCATGTGTGACCTTTTCAACATGATTACATAATGCGTGGCGCATTTACAGAGCTAGAGCAAGATGAGCATTTGTGGTTAAACAGTATATGATTTTTTTTTTTTTTTTTATTTTAGAAAATGACAGATCATTTCACTAGACAAGACCCTTATTCCTCGGCTGGGACTGTGTAGATCCCTTTGAAGCTGCATTGAAACTGCAATTTGGACCTTCAACCCACTGGTAGCCGTTGAAGTCCACTATATGGAGAAAAATCCTGGAATGTTTTCATCAAAAACTTTAATTTCTTTTCGACTGAAGAAAGAAAGACGTAAACATCTTGGATGACATGGGGGTGAGTAAATTATCGGGAAATTTTAATTCTGAAGTGAACTAATCCTTTAATTTTCATTTTCGGGTGGACTATCCCTTTAAGGGCTAGTGCATGTTCTTGTGGTTCCATCAGCCAATCAGCACTGTCATGATGTCATTTTCCTTCCATGTTCAACATCAATTTGCTCCATGAACGTTCCCTCGCCTAAAAGGACCCCAACAGATGCGCCACATGAAACAGGCCTTTAACTTTGAACTAAATCCCAATTATTTTTGGCTATCCTTTGTACTTACTCTGTCTTTTCTCTGTCTGTCTCATTGTCTGTCTCTTTCCTTGACTGATCATCTTATCAGGCCCTTAAGCAACACCACTTTAGATAATTAACTAGTTTTATCCTGCATTAACCCCCTGAAGAGCCACACAATAATCAGTCACTGTGACCAGTGACCACCTGGGTCTGCACCTAAACCAACCAATCATGACAGACTCGCCACTGAATGAGTCTTTCATTTCATACTAAATACCTTAAAGGGATAGTACACCCAAAAATGAAAATCCTGTCATCATTTACTCACCGTCAAGTTGTTCTAAACCTGCATGAAATTCTTTCTTCTGCTGAACACAAAGGAAGATATTTTGAAGAATGTTGATAATCAAACAGTTACTGGTCCCCAATGACTTACATTAGAAAAAAAAAAAAAAAAACTATGGAAGTCAACAGGGGCCAGAAACTGTTTACTTACCGACACTCAGAAGAAGAAAGAATGTAATACAGGTTTGGAACAACCTGACGGTGAGTAACTGATGGCAGAATTTTCATTTTTTGGTGAACTATCCCTTTAAAGATCTGATGATGACATGCCCACACCTTTCTATCTATTACATATGTCTTTCATATATTAAATTAAACCTTTAAATTGTGGTACAGTACATTACAAACCACATAACATTTACATATGCACTATTGTTTAAAGGTTTGGTGTCAGTAAGATTTAATTTTTATTATTTTTGAAAGATATTAATACTTTAGTTCAGCAAGGATGCATTAAATTGATCAACAACAAAGTATCAACAATTATAATGTGACAAAAGTTTTCTATTTCAAATAAATACTGTTTTTTTTTTTTTTCTATTCATCAAAGAATCCTGAAAAAATCCTGTTTCAACAAAAATATTAAGCAGTACAACATTAAATAAACTGAAACTTTATTTGAATTGAAAATATGGAAATAAACTGAAAGTAATAGATTCTGATGGATTTTCACCCCCGCTTCCAGACTGTGTATGTTGAGTGTATTTATTTCCAGTACTGCGATCAGATGTCACTTGTTTCTCTAAGGGGTTTAAGTCAGATCCCCCCCACCCCATTTAATTACGCAGAAAGACTATAGGATAACCAGGTCAGGATTTACAGCACTCCATGTGGGAATACACAGTCTACCAGCAACCATCCATCATACCAGCTAATAAAAAAATGTTCCCCATGTACACAGTCGGCAAACAGAGAGAGAGAGACAGTGAGAGGGACTGCTCAACATCAGATGGTCTAAAATAGCAAACGTGCGTTTGTGGCGGAAACACTGCTCTGATCATTGCCATCTGTCTCAGAACTGATGTAAGTGTAAGGCTTGGAATAATGGAGAGACAAGGAAATACTGAGGGATTTAGAATGGCAATGGTAATTTTGCCTTTAAAATGTCCATTTATTGTGCAATTATGTTATAAAGTAGGTTCCATGACATCTCAATTCTGATTGTACCAGATAGCAGCTTTTGTGTGGCACTCTATTTTAAACTTAATGGTAATGGCCTGAGCGCATGCTGCAGTGTTCAAAGATCTCCTGGGATTCCAGTCGCTTGTCTATGAGTTCTGGATATGTAAAGAATTCTGTCCGAGTGGAAAAAATGTGTCTGACAGGAAAAGCAACCCGCCAGAATGCATTTAAATGTGTGTGTGTGTGTGTGTGTCTGTGTGTGTGTGTGTGTGTTTGTGTGTGTGTGTGTTTGTGTGTGTGTGACAGAGAGAAACTAATACACAGCAGAAGACTGTCAGTTTTGACTATAAACTAAGCTACTAATGCATATATAACGAATAATAATTATTACAGTGCAATTTAAATTCATCGCTGTATTTATCAACATAGAAATGTGTAACTTCTATTTTTTAGCATGCAGTGTCCAAAATTAACACTCAACAAGTCCCAAAATGCAAATGAACAATGACAGAAAGTTAGAATTACTGGTTCCTAAAAATTCCTACAAATAAATATATAAATAAATAAAATTAAAAGGTAAAATATTTTTTTTAAAACAGTAATAAAACAATAGATAAGAACAACAGGCTGACCCCAGCAGATGTTTTCAGGGTGACAGTGACCTCTAGTGGTCATGATAGTTGCCAATTTGATTATGTCAGGGCAGGTTTTTTTATATGCTCACATTTAACATATAAAGTGTATATATATATATAATGCAGTTTTTTTTTCTACATTTCTGCATTTCTGGTAAACTAAAAATGTCCATAAAATAATTACATGACATTTGTGTGTATAGAAATAATCTGATTTAAAGAATTAAATCAGAATAAAATTTTTTATATATATATATATATATATATATATATATTTAATATATGTAATTTAATTGACTTCTTACTAATTCTGATTTAATTTAATATATATAATTTTTTAGTGTATATAAAAATTGCAGGCAAAATATTTCACAAAAGATTTGAATGGTACTGTTCAAAATACAAAGAAAATGTATTTGGACACTTTGTGGTTGTCAAATGTTAGTGTAACAAAAAAGTTTCTCTGAGGGGTCAGATCCCGTCAGATTAAGATTAGGTCAGATTTTTTTGAAAAATAAAATAAATAAAAAATAAATAAATACATGACATTTGTGTATACAGAAATAATCTGATTTAAAGAATTAAATCCGAATAAAAGCGGAACAGTTTTTCTTTTACAAAAAAGTTATAAAAGTGATCCAGAATTAGCATTAAATGTTCAATTAAATCCACCAAATTAACAAATAATGTCATTGGGGTTTAGGCTGCAATTTGCACGTCTTCCAGCAGATGGCTCTAACAGCGTACCTCCACAAGATATCTACATCAACTGGAAAACTGAAGTCAATGTCTTTTTCTGTGGCACTTTGATATATACATGAGTATATGATTTTCCTTTCTTTTTTGCGTGTTAAAACTATTAGATATATTATATATAGATGAACTGTTATCTAACGCCAAATTAGTTACTTCATTTCTGACACAAATACTTTAAGTATAGAACTTTTTCCTCAATTTTAGGCTGTATCTGGAACACAGAAAGTCCCAGTATTCACAGTCCAATGTAGTGCAGCAGGAACTATGAATCAGGGGGCTTATTTTGAGTTTTCAAAGAGCATCTTTGTCCATTTTTGTCAGATGGATGGAGCTCTTTCCCTCCAGCTGTGTTAACGGAGGGGTTTCTCTGTCAACAGTGCCCTACATTGTCCCTGAGAACAGCCATGCAGCACACACACTACAAGTCTTAATGGCACAAACTGTGGAAGTTAGAAAACAAACAACACAACAAATAGGAGGCCATGAACACATTGGAAGGGAGATGATATTGTGATTGCCAGTTAAACATTTGGAATCACACCAGTGTGAATCAGGGGCGCCGATTGTGTATTGCTGCCTGGAAAATGCTAAAGAATTCATTTCAACAAAAATGAGTGAAGTATAGGTACTATAAGCCTACATTAAAGGGACAGTTCACCCAAAAAATGAAAATTTGATGTTTATCTGCTTACCCCCGGGGCATCCAAGATGTAGGTGACTTTGTTTCTTCAGTAGAACACAAATGATGATTTTTAACTCCAATCGTTGCGGTCTGTCAGTCATATAATGCTTGTCAACGGTAAATCCATCTATAAGAGTCAAAAAAACATGCACAGACAAATCCAAATTAAACCCTGCGGCTCGTGATGACACATTGATGTCCTAAGACACGAAACGATCGGTTTGTGCGAGAAACTGAACAGTATTTATATCATTTTTCACCTCTAATACACCACTATGTCCAACTGCCTTGCGCATCCGGTTGGTGAGGTCTAAAAACGCGTTCTGATGACGGAAGTGATGTCTCGCGCCTATACTTCAATGAGTGTGAGACATCACTTCCGTTGTCAGAGCGCGGTCAGACCTCACCAACCGGATGCACAAGGCAGTTGGACATAGTGGTGTATTAGAGGTGAAAAATGATATAAATACTGTTTCTCGCACAAACCGATTGTTTCGTGTCTTAGGACATCAATGTGTCGTCACGAGCCGCAGGGTTTAATTTGGATTTGTCTGTGCGTGTTTTTTTGACTCTTATAGATGGAGTTACCGTTGACAAGCATTATACGACTGACAGACCGCAACGGTTGGAGTTAAAAATCATCATTTGTGTTCTACTGAAGAAACAAAGTCACCTACATCTTGGATGCCCTGGGGATAAGCAGATCAACATAAAATTTTCATTTTTGGGTGAACTATCCCTTTAACTTGTTCATGCAACATGCAACTGTAGCCAATCAGCAGTGAGGGGCGTGTCCACTCATGATAGGGAGGAGGAGAGTGAGCATGAGAGAGATTTGAAGACTGTAGAAAGAGAGATGTCTGAGAGACATTACAAAAGAGAAAGGGTCAGAGGAATATTACTGGAAAAAGAATGGCTATGATCAGGCAAGAGTTTTAGGACCCACGTTAATATTAGAAAAGCTTTCCAGCACAGGAGAGACCGAAGCGCAAGGCCTGAAAACAGACGCCAAGGTTGCGCTGTTTCTGCTCCATATGTAAGTAACATTGGTTTTGCTGTGTTTCACGTAACCAAGAAATGCTGTTGTTGTTATAATGTTAGCTATAGTAACAGAACAGTTTTGAGTGTCGTCATTTGTCAACAGCTGCTGTGCTGCTGGCAACTAACTACGACTACAACTATATAATCTTGTGTACTGTATGTTCATTTTTTGTTCTTGCCGTTTGCTCGTCAACTTCGCTTTATTTTCTGTGAAGCATTATTTTGTTTAGCTTCAGCTATGATAAAGAGACATCCACTCTTGCGTGGCATGTTCATGCATTCTGGGGGTGGAGCAATGAATTGGGGGTGGAGCAATGGGCAGAGGGGTGTGTTTGTTTGGGTTGGTTACAAATATCAACAGTGTTTCTCAGATATTGCTTACTGCACCTTTAACTGGACAAGTGCAAGCAAGGCATTCTTTTTATTTCTTTTTATGTGTTTCAAAAAAGAAGGTAATATGGCCTTAAAACAACATTTGATGAGTAAATAATTACTGAAATGTATTTTTTGTGTGAACTAGAGGTCGACCGATTGATCGGCCGGCCGATATATTGGGCCGATTTTTGGCATTTTTTTAATTAATCGGCATCGGCCGATTGTG
Source organism: Ctenopharyngodon idella (assembly GCF_019924925.1). Lineage (NCBI taxonomy): Eukaryota > Metazoa > Chordata > Actinopteri > Cypriniformes > Xenocyprididae > Ctenopharyngodon > Ctenopharyngodon idella. Next base: position 36,915,471 of record NC_067220.1, read on the forward strand.
CTGCAAATTCGGCCGATTGATAGGCAGGCGCGATTGCCATTCCACTGGCATAAAGGACCAGTTATACTTCATTTTTCACGTTCCGCTGCATCTCGCGCACAGTTGAGCATGCGAGCCTTTCAAAGTATACTCTGAGCGCGTAAAAAACGGATTTAGTTTTAGCTCTCAAGTCACTCACACATGCCCTGTTGTACACACGGATCATCCTGCACGCGGACGGGGTGTGCAAGCCTTTAACCAGCTGTAGTTCAGGCTACAAGTAGGCGCTGGTACCAAAACCTGGTAATGAGCCCAGCGGTTAAATTATTATACAAGCCTGCGTTGTATAGATAAACTCTGACGTTATCAATTCTGTTTCTGTACGTTACTGGAGAATTTCTCTCCTTCTGAGGCTGCGTGTGAGACAGAGCAACTCACACTCTGCAGCCGTGCCCTGTTGACACACAGCTTCAACTAATGATGGCAGGGGGAAAACAGACCGTTTTGAAAGAGTAATTACGTTGTAGCCTACTAGAATTAATGCCGACCATGTTTATCATAAGTGCAACAAGTCATTTGCATGTGAAAGTAGAAACATGCGCAATTCAGACGAAACTTCTGGCTCAAACGTGCATATTAACTTTCCTCATTAAATGTGTCTGTGGGTCCGACACAGCCTCCACAACATCATCACTCGTGGCCAGTGCACTCTATGCAGTTATGAGCAGCAGTCTGTGTAAAATGGGTGAACTCTTATTTTTGTTATCACTTAGATTATGGCTATTTGACTTACAGTATAGAAGCATGCTTCAGAATAGTTTTGAGGAGATGCTTAAAAAATTGAGCCATGTATTATTAGTACTATGAATTAGGCTACTGCTAAGTTAATTTGACAGTCTAGATTTTTGATTACCTGTTTTGTTATTATCTGTTATTTTTGGTGCACTGATTGGAGAGGGTTGTGTTGTTTAATAAATGTTTAATTTAAGCAATTTTCTGTATAACGTCTTTTTACTTAACTGTTAGATTTTATGAGATGAAGGGGGAAAAAAAGAAAATCGGCCAAACATATTGCCCAAAAAAGTGGCATCAAATATCGGCCATTGGCTGCCCTGATTTCTAAATATCGGCATCGGCCAGAGAAAACCCATATCGTTCGACCTCTAGTGTGAACTGTCCCAGAGACAGAAGAGGTAAATAAACTCCAAGCGGATGAAAGCCATCTCTGCTAAAGACTGTGATTTATGGCAGTGTTTTATGGTTTTTAAACCATCTGCTCAGAGGTTTCCACTGTGAATTTTACAGATTTTTAAATAATTATATTGTGTAACATGGACTTCACCAATTTGTGAGATCTTCATTTTACCTTAACTGAGTAATTTCTTGCTTTTTTTGTGGTATCATTAGGTAAGAGTTAACTATTTTGTTGTTGTTGTTGTTTTTATTCACTCATATATCAGCAGCTGCATATTATCTGCAGTGCCAGGTTATTGTCAAAGCTATGTGATGATTTTTTTTTAATTGGCTGATGCTGCTGGTTAATGTTTAAAGGTAGCGAATTCTGACAAACTCTGTTGATATTTGAAATCACCAAACAAACACGGCCCTACCCAAAAGCATGACACACCTATCTTGATAGCTCCGCCTCCAAATTCAGGAACACGCTATGCAGCACAGGCACCTCCCCTCTCATGAGTGTATACGCCCCTTACTGCTGATTGGCTACAAGTGTGTTTTGGTGCTCGGTTTGATTCACTTTCAACAGTGTATCTCAGAAATCGCTTACTGCACCTTTAATTGCAGTTTTGTCTTTCTCTTTTTTGCTGTTCTACACTTAATTGAATTTATATTGTCATGTGATATTGTTAGACTGGATGACGTCATCTGAACCTTACCATACCTTGACTTTTAGTGAATTGACACCATGGTGTGAACATTACGAAATCTGATCATAAATCAGTATTTGCTGAAAGTGGCCAAGCTCTCAAGATCAAGAGTGCTCACACGTGTTTTCCTCAGGGGAGTTTATTTCCCGGTGGAAATCTTCAGTGCATCAATTATTCATATCCATCTAAAAACAGAAACACTAGCAGCACACTTACACGGCACAAATGCATCTCAAATTTCACCTTCACTTCAGCCGTCCTCACGACAGACCACATTCATCCAATCCATTATTCCACATCATTCAATGAACTCCATGACTCCAGATCCCTCCTAAAATGAAAGTCTAGGTAATGTTACAAAATGACCATCTGCTTCAAGCGATAATAGTTTTGCAACATGAGTTTAACAGTTCATAGAGGCGAAAGCGATCAAATTTAAAAAGCTAGCTTGATCCAAACATCTGGTTGTTGAAAGGAATAGTTTATACAGAAATGAAAATTCAGGATTTATTCACCCTCTTTCAGTGAAGAAAGCTGCACAGCTCCAAAATGACAAGAAAATCACTATAAAATAAGTGAATACTGACAAATTTCAGTCATTTCATCATACGAAGCTACCGCATGGCTTCAGAAGATTTGAAATACAGTGCATTAGTCATACTTTTATATTATTTTTACTGTCCCTTTAATGCACTACACTGATTTATATATATATATATATATTTTTTTTTTTTGAAATGTAGAGAATCAATACATACTGTACAGAAAGAAACAAAGAAACATTCATTTGTGTGGCCAATTAGATCTACTGCTAGACACACAAATTTAGTGTGTGAGTTACAGTCCAAACTAAAGTCAAACACATAGAGGCTGATCACTGATAGGATGCACACTCACAGGCACACTCTAAAAAATCAGGGTCCCTGTTTCATGTTGATTTACTAACTGCAGGTCTCCAATTGATTCATCCTGTATATCTGAGACTGAGAGACGTACTCATCCAGCTTAGCCTGATACAAATCCACCTATCACATACAGCACACGGTAGGGCACTGTCTGTACACCACACACACACACACACACACACATAAACATGGAGTTTACATTTCTAGCAACTAAAGTGCCATAACAAATCCACCTGCAGAGGTGAGTGACATTAGGCTGTTTAGCTATTAGCAGCAATGTGTCTGTTCTAATAGAGCTCTGACAATTAACACTTGGATATTTGAATAACACATCACAGCAACATGAGAGACCAGACAGTCAGTTTCCGAAAACCTCAGGTGCATAACCTGCTAAAACGAATAAAGAGGAACACTCTCAAAACTGATGACAGGAACAGACGCAATTTAGTGCAGAAACAAATAGATCATTCATATTGGTTCATTCATTATGAGTTAATAAAAATAAAAAATCCACAGAATAAAAAATAAAAAAGGTAATTGCAACTTTTTATCTCCCAATTCTTACTTCTTACCTATGAATTTTAAGATTATATCACTCAATTCTGACTTTTTTCTCAGAACTGTGAGATATAAAATCACAATTACCTTTTTTATTTGTTATTTGTAGCAAAAACAAGCTTCCATAAAATAATACTTTTATTTAGGACGGACACATTAAATTGATCAAAAGTGACAGTAAAGATATTTATAATGTTATTAAAGATTTTTATTTCAAATGAATGCTGTTCTTTTTAAACGTTCTATTTATCAAAGTGTCATGAAGAAAACAAAAACAAAAATATTAAGCAGCACAACTGTTTTTAACTCTTTCACCACTAGTGTGAAAAATCTGTACTTTTACTTCACTACGCTGGGCTTCGCAGTCAAAGCGGCATTACGTTGTGAAAGTGCGGACTCAGAGGAAGACCGCAAGGGTTTAGGGTGCCATTTGGGACAGGGCCTTGATCAAACAAGTTGGCAAAGCTGTCTAAATTGGTTCGTGAAACAGTTTGAATGATTTGTTCAGTTCCCTGCACGCACTGAATCGTCTGAAGCGGTTTCTCACTCTCTGATGAATGAAGTGGATGAAGTGGCAGTCGACCTACAGTCAATTAAAAGCCAATCTGCAAATGCGTTCTATTGTTTGCCAGCGATGAAGATCTTTATTAGTTGAACTGCATATGCTGTCTGTGAACAATTCCACAGGTATCATTTGCATTCGATTTCAATTCATACAGCCCTACATTTTACAACCAAACAGATAATTAAGCCACGATAACAAAGTATGTAGCATTTCTGTACCGTTTTTTTTTTTTTTTTTGGACATATATCTTAATTTATATATTAAATAAGCTACCATTGTATGAAATAAACACCCACCGTCCCGTGGTAATTTAGGTAGCCATGGCGGCGCCGGCGACCTGTTCGTCTTGAAAATTAACACCTTTGCGTAGACACAGTTAACCAGTTTACACACGCCTGCAGAAATATACATTTGATTACATTTTGGAGAACAAACGAAAGAATATCCGTCAATGTGCATTTGATCATTGTTTGTGTTCAGATGTTCAGCGGTTATGAGCACGAGCACATGTAAAGAGTTTTCTCTCTTTCTTTCAAATGTAGCTGTATACGTTATACAAAGCAAAGACATGCAATGATATTTGGGCTACAGATGCCAGAAATAATGCTTGTCTCTTCTGTGTTTATTGCAAAGATATCTAATTATGATAATAATAATTTAAATATCTAATATCTAAATAATAACATGCTATTGTATTGTTGTATACATACATACATACATGCATGCATACTGTACACACACACACACACATATATACACACACACACATATATATATATATATATATATATTTATTTATTTATTTATTTATTTTTACTTTGAGTAAATATTTCTATAAGTACTTGTACTTTGACTTGAGTTTATACTCTACCCACCTCTGGGCCCCCAGAATATTTTGTTGTATGAATATCTGAACATACAATATATTAAAAGAAGGAAAAGAGCCTCTACTTTAAAAAAATAAACAACTGAATATGGGCAGGTTTCATTTAAAAAAAAAAAAAAAGCCAAAAATCCGAGAAAATCGCATTTTTGTCAAACATTACGTCCGGATCAAATCGTGTCCATCAACACCCCCAAAGCTTGTACAGTCCTGTACCTCTTTGTGGATTCAACATTTCTTTCGGTAACATTAGGCAGCTCTGATTTATATGCTGTTTAATGTTTGATGATCGCTTTAGTTTACATGTGCATAAGCAATGCTTTTATCATTTGTTTCTGCTTCTTCTTCACCCGTGTTTTGATCCAGAGATTCTGTACGGTTTCAAAAGATGTGTAATAGCGCCAATGAAAATGTGGATTGCCGGAAAATTTTGTCAATGGCAAGGAAGCATTGTGTCATAAATGATGGAAAATTCTGTCAATGGCAAATGTTTCTTGAGCAGCAAATCAGCATAGTAGAATGATTTTTGAAGGATCATGTGATACTGAAGACTGCTGAAAATTCAGCTTCAGTATATTTTAAATGTAAGTCCTTGACTATAGCATCCTGTATGGTATGTTTGTCACGTATACAAGGACACCTTCACTACACACACACACACACACACACACACACACAAACAAACAAACACAAGCACACACACACTCATATTTTACTGTCATGGACTTTGACCGTTATAATATAAAGAACTGTCCACAGACACGAGCAGCAACATAAAATCATGTGAGTGTTCAAGGTTGCACTGTTATGACAGACAAAATTAAGTTGTTGTTGTTTTTTTTGTTTTTTTTTCTGGAGAGCTACAGCATGATTGTAAAGAGTGAGCAGTGTGTGTGTGTGTGTGTGTGTGTGTGTGTGTGTGTGTGTGTGTGTGTGTGTGTGTGTGTGTGCATGTTAGTGTACGTGCGTGGTTGTGTATAGCTACTGCAGCATATGATGAATGTGTTTTGAACATGAAAATAGATTGCCTACTTCATATCACCAGGGAGAAATTCAGACAGAGGGAAAAAAAGCAAGGAATTTGAAAGAAGTATGTGACGGACAGTTCCGAGTACATAAACAGTGCACGAGAAACAGAAAAGAAAAATATAAAGACACGAGGATGAAAGTAAAACGCTTATAGGCTCATGTTCAATTTTTTTTGTTCCACTACTACAGAAAACAAGGCTGCCTACATGAGATTACAAAAACAATACGACAGTAAAACGTGCATTCAGTAAGTATTCACTCATTAAAAAAGTAATTTGTACTAATATGTTGTATGTTTATGCTGCCTTTTATTATTTTAAAATAAATGAATGAAAATAAATAAATAATCGAAAATATGTATAATTTACTACTTATTATATATGTACACTACTGTTCAAAAGTTTATAGTCCATAAGATTTAATGTTTTTGAAAGAAATCTCTCGTTCACCAAGGCTGCATTTATTTGATCAAAATACAGTAAAAACAGTAATGTGAAATATTTTTACAATTTAAAATAACTGTTTTCTATGGAAGCTTGATTCCACCATGGAATAAAATAGTATAAAAAAAAAAAATAAAAAAAAAAAAAAAAGGAAATTGTGACATTTGTTTAGATTATAACTTTTTTTTTTCCTCAGAATTCAGTCTTTGTTTTTGAGATATAAACTCATAAAAAGTTGTGAGATAAAAAGTTGTAATTACCCTTTTTACATGTTGGAAATAAGCTTCCATTCAATCCTATTATGATCAGTGTTCAGCTGCTTAATATTTCAGTGGAAAACATGATACATTTAAAAGACTGGCATTTATTGGAAATAGATTATGTCTTTACTGTGACTTTTGATTAATTTAATATGTCCTTGCTGAATAAAACTATTAATTTCTTTTTTTTTTTTTTTTTTTAATCTTACTGACCCCAAACTTTTGAATGTTAGTGTATATAGCAAATGAATTATTCCTAACATGGGTTTTTCCTTCCCTATTCTTTTTTTTTAGGCTAATTCTTTTGGCTCAAATTTTCACGGGAGCTAATTATGGACCAGCCTGGGGAAAGACGTTCACACACTCACTCACAGAGGACTGCACATATCCACATCAGTGTTAATGAAACAATACCATCACTGTGATTAAAAGGTGTCGGGATGGGAGTTACTTAAAGCTGGAGAATGAAGAAAATCTCTGTTTTTTTTTTGTGTTTTTTTTCTCTTTCACACATAGAAGCACATTTGCACCTCTCTGGAAACACACACAGATTCTCTTACAGTGAAGTGACATTCTTGAGTGCCAAATTGTGAACATTTTTACAGAGCTAATCAAAGAAAAGTATGTAAATACAGCAGGAGGCTCAAAAATTTACACAACACCATGCAGAGTGTGTGGGAGTGTGAGAAATCATGCAAGTCTGTATGTGAGTGTCTATTTTTTTTTAGCACAGTATGCAGCATGTATACGGTGTACAGCAAATTTTCTGAATGTACAGCTGATTCAAACAACCAGAGGGCATTGTATGGAATACTGTATCCCACAATGCAATCCACTCATTTCCAGAGCCACAATTAATAAAATAGTACTTTTTTTAAAGGGGTGGTTCATTGTGATTTCACTTTTTTAACTTTAGTTAGTGTGTAATGTTGCTGCTTGAGCATAACAGTATCTGCAAAGTTACAGCACTTAAAGTTCAATGCAAACGGAGATATTTTCTTTTAAAGAATTCTCTGTTTAAAGGATTAGTTCACTTTTAAATAAACTTTTGCTGATAATTTACTCACCCCCATGTCATCCAAGATGTCCATGTCTTTCTTTCTTTAGTCGAAAAGAAATTAAGGTTTTTGATGAAAACATTCCAGGATTTTTCTCCATATAATGGACTTCAATGGACACCAAACGGTTCAAGTTCCAAATGACAGTTTCAGTGCAGCTTCAAAGGGCTTTAAACGATACCAGACGAAGAATAAGGGTCTTATCTAGCAAAACGATCGGTCATTTTCGAAAAAAATACAACTGTATATTCTTTATATAAACAAACGTTCGCCTTCTAAGTGCCTCCGCCAAAACCGCATTTCTGTATTCTCCAAAAAGCTTACGCTGTATGTCCTACGCCTACCCTATTCAACTTACGGAAAAAAATTTAACTGGCGCTGCGTTTATTCCGTAAGTAGAATAGGGAAGGCGTAGGACATACAGCGTAAGCTTTTTGGAGAATACGGAAATGCGGTTTTGGCGGAAGCACTTAGAAGGCGAACGTTTGTTTATATAAAGCATATACATTTACATTTTTTTCGAAAATAACCGATCGTTTCGCTAGATAAGACCCTTATTCCTCGTCTGGTATCGTTTAAAGCCCTTTGAAGCTGCACTGAAAGTCTAATTTTGTCCTTCAACCGTTTGGAGGCCATTTAAGTCCATTATAAGGAGAATAATCCTGGAATGTTTTCGTCAAAAACCTTCATTTCTTGCCGACTGCAGAAAGAAAGACATGAACATCTTGGATGATATGGGGGTGAGTAAATTATCAGGAAAAGTTTATTTAAAAGTGGATTAATCCTTTAAGGACTACAACAAACGCCTGGTTGGGACTACAACAAGCCTCTTCCCGGGTTGGTGACATCACTAACCCTAAAATTTACATAAACCCCGCCCCCGAGAACACGCAACAAAGGGGGTGAGGCCATGTTACTGCATTACAGTACATAACACAAATGTAATAGCATGTCATAAAAGCAAGATGACAAAATGATAAGTTATAACCATAATTAATCTAAACTATACCTGTTTTATCTTCATGCAGCATGTATTCTCTGGCTCTGTAGGATCTTACAACAGTTCCCACACCAGCGATTTATAGATTATCATGACAGAATATGCTAATCAATAACTTTAAGATAACGTTAGTTAACTCCACATCAGCTACATAAATTCATCAACTAACTGTTCAGAAATGTCCTGTTGCATTCTACATGTTGTCACTTCTTCTTGAGTCTCTCCATCATTGTCCGACTCCGTTTTGAACATAAAAGGCTGAACAGTTTCTGACATTTTCAGTAAGTCTGCCTGAGTTAATCGGCGCTGCTAACACAAGCTCCTGAAACTCCGCCTCCTTTTGAGAGCAGCAGCTCATTTGCATTTAAAGGGACACACTCAAAAACGGACCGTTTTTGCTCACCCTCAAAAAGTGACAAATTTAATATGCTATAAAAAATGATCTGTAGGGTATTTTGAGCTAAAACTTCACATTCACACTCTGGGGACATCAGAGACTTATTTTACATCTTGTACAAGTGGTATTATACCACCCCTTTAAAAATAGTATTCAGTATACGGTGTAATGCAGTGTGCATTACGCACTACGCAGCACGATACTTCATTCATATTTGCCTTCATTTAGGTTTCTCTATTGTGGGAGAACATGCAGACATTGGTTTGTGAAGGTCTGCGTGACACTCACTCTACTGGAGGGTTGATATCATCTGGTTTGGTCTCGAAGAAGCGAAGAACTTCCTCACTCTGCGAGATCTGGGGAGGAAGCCGGACCAGCGCCTGACAGACAAACAGGACATGAAACTGGACAATCAGAATCAAAACATCAAGACAACCACCCAGAAACACAGCAGACTAATGTATCCACACTATACCAAATGTTAGTTCCTTTGAAATGTCCATAAGGGTCAGATATCCAAGATGATGAAAAGGAAAAATCTTTTTAATTCGGCAAATGAAAACATCACCATAGACATTATTAGTCAAGTCATATTCAAGTCATTTTCTGTATGAATTGCATTTTTAAGGTTATAAATAGACCTGTACACACACTCACACACTCTCACACACACACACACACACACAAAATAAACCTCAAGGAGTCTGATCAGATTTTTTTTTTTACTAAAACAACACTATAAAGAAAGAAAGAAAACACTACTTGATTTTAGTTCAAAATACGTGAATGGGATTCTAAAGATGCCATTTTGCTTCAACAAACGTTTGTCTAACAAATTCATTCTGTGTTCCAACTGCTTTCAAAGCTCTCAAACATGAAAATTAGTGAAAGAACAGAGGAAAAAATAAAAAGGAAAGAGAGAGAGACAACTCCTCTGAAGAATCCCTGGAGTAAAAGTTGTTATTTATTTATCTTTGAAAAACACAATGCAATTAAATGGAGATGCTTTGTCTAATTAAAGCTTTCAGGAAATATCTGGTAAACATCCCACGTTTAAGCCCTTCAAAGACACATCCCTCTCTCTTTCTCTCTCTCATGGAAGGATGTTGATGGTTTCTACACTGAAAGGACAGAGGAAATCTGGAGGAAGTTAGTTATCTAAATGTCATATAAACAACTGTCACATAATTAAAGGTTGATTTAAATAAATGGTAAACTAGGGCTGACAATTTAGTCCTTTAATTCAGTGTGATTAAAAAATTGAAATAAAATAAAAGTAAAGCCATGTCCCCTGAACCGTACATACAGTAAACTCCGTAAGCAATTGTACAACCAATTCCTAGCAATTGAGGTTTGAAGTGCCACCATCACCATTTTTTGCAAATTAACATTATTCAGTCTTTACAAATATAAAGTCTTTAATTAGTGGCATTTCTAATTAAATATTTACATATGCCACTAACTAGAAATGATTAATTTTATTACATGTTTTAATCGATTAAAATTATAGATGGGCATCTGAAGGACACATTCACATTAAGATTAATTCTATGTTCTAAACTATTTTTAGAAGTGTCTTTTTAATGTCCTTTGTGTGGATGTCATGGAGATTGTTGCCACAACAGCAGTCCTTCCAAGACATCCCATAATGCTGCCTATCTCACTATCTCAGTTCAGTTTAACAGCTGCTCTCCACTTGAGTGTGTGTGTGTGTTTGTTTACATCCACTGTGTGTGTGCGTGGATTGTTTAAAAAAGTGGGCTCTGCTCCATCAGGAAGGAGGGGGAAGGAAAAGAAGAGAGACAAGACGCTTGAGGGGGAAGAAAAAGAGAGGGAGAAACAGAGAGGAGGAAGAAACAAGTCGTTAAAATCCCTCAAACTAATTTTAAGGGTGTTATTAAGTAACCTATAGCTATTGGCAAAGTAAACATGACAGTGAAAACCAATAAGTACAAGAGTGTCTGTTTGGTGTAATAGGCTATATACTTGTGTAACCGAATGTGAAGTGTGTGTCAAAGACTTTAACAGACTCATTTTTATTTGTGTTGACTCAGTTTCATTTGTTCATTTGTTGTTCAGCACATTAGCATAATCATATTTCATCAAGATGGCAGATATTCTCTGATAATGAGGCAAATTCACTCTCAAAACCTGATGTGGTGAACATTCATAAAGCGCAATGCCATTTTCCTTTGTTTAGAGTGAAATTTGTGCTTTGCAGGGATTTGACAACACTCTTTAAGGCTTGAAACCCACTAGAAGAAGTCAAAACAAAAGGCTGGTAAGTCTTGAATATTCTAAATAGTTTCAATACTATATATTTTTTATAAAACGTTAGATGTATTTTATTATACAAGTTGGTCAGTGTATGCATATTAGTAAGCCATTCCAACTGCTTTTAAAAGAAAATTAAAAGAACTGAATAACAAAAATTGATTTACATTGTATGCCATTAATAATGTTTTTCTTTTTTTTGTTTTTTTTTGCGCAAACTCATAGTAAACACATATCCCTCCAGCTGTTAAATAACGTAATTTAACTTTAAATAAAAATATTTATCCTTTTTAAATGAATTTTTAATGATTTATTTTAGGTAATTCTTCTTTGAACAGCAGAAGGAATGCAATCCAAAGAATATCAGTAAGAACAAAAATGGGCTTCATACTGAACCCTGAGGAACGCCAATGCCATAACTACACTCATGATGTTCTCAACACACACACAACACTTCCCCATGACAACATGTGACACACAGGGTGTGTTTATCAAAGAAAAATGCCTATATAGGACCTCTCAGTGTTTCATGGTTTTCTAAATAAAGTAACACAGCCTACACATATTGGATAAGACAATAAAAGAGGACAAAACACAAAAGCACTGACAAAGAGGAAGGAAGGAAGGAAAGAAAAGAGAGACTTACTCTGCAATAGTCGTCAATAAAGCGTAGTCTTTTCATGGCCACGTCTCTCACATGACTTCGTCGGAATAGGATTTTGCCTTGAAAAAAAAAGGTTGAATCAAATATGTGGTCTACTTCACAAAATAATGTAAGCTTAATGAAAAAGGCAAATGAGGGCTCAACAATCAGCATGTGTTTTTATCATGTTTTAAAGATTAAAAAATGTTGCTCATTTAAATATGCCACCAAAGTTAAATGATCTAGCTTACAGAAATAGCTGAGGATTTGTTGAAATTGGAAGAATGACTTGAATGATAGTTTGGAAAGATGTTAGAATGCATTGAAAATTATACACAAATCTGTTGCATTGTATTTCATTGCTTTCCAGAAAATGTGTTTGTAATTATATATTATAATTATAATTTTATTCTACTGCTTTTTGAAAATATAATTAAAAAAATAGAAAAAAAATTAAATGTTACATAAAATATGATATAAAAGGATATACATACAAATATACACATATATGCGACTTACGCTATCATATTTGTGACCGAGCCAGTGACAATGTTGGCAGGGCAAGTAAATATCTGAAGCACTGGCCCAATTGGAAAAAAAAATCTTTATTGTTGAGTCCTGCTCAATGTTGTAAGCAAAATCCAGCGCATTTTAGAATTGTTCAGAAATATGAGCAGCTACTGAAGAGAGATGCCATGTGTTCTTCTTGAGATCTGGAACATCTTAATCAGATTCAGACATTTGGAGGAGATAAGAGCACCAAACTCCAGCTGTCATGCTCTCCTGTCTCAAGCTGTTTGTGCTCAAGTAAAAACTAAGAGATACTCAGCAGTGTGTAGAATATACAAAATATATGAGACCTTTATAAAGCAACTGTAGATTCACCTTCATCTGTTCATTCTCATGTTCTATTATTACTGTATGTGATCCTACTTCCTCAAAAAAAAAAAAAAAAAGGAAAAAAAAAAAGGTAAAGACCTGATGATTTCAAAACAGCCATGTTGTGGTTTTAGTCTAACTTGGAGGGCATCTAAAACCCGCCAAGTTTTTTAAAATATGAACCATTAACTTCAAGGAAAATGGACCTAAAATATTGAGGATTGCAAATATTTCATTATAGAAGTTTATAGAAGGCTTGATATATATCCTAATGTATAATATATTAATACGCCTTTCAATAAAAGAAAATCAATACAAAATTCTTCATAGTGCATAGATATAATGTGTGTATAGATAGAAATCTGATCGGTCCCTCTTTACTGTCCCTGTGGAGTCCAATAATCAGACTGGAATTAAATGGAGCCAGTGCATAGATTTAATGATTTGACACTTGACACCCTAATATTCCCTTACAACGGCTGTAAATGGTTTTATAATCCACTTAATATTATAGTAATCCAACCAATTACACTGCATTCCAGTAAACAATCCAATGGAGCCAGTGATAATCTGAGTTAGTGTGTTCGTACTGAAGGATGTGAGAACAAACAGAGAGAAGAATCAGAGGGACTGCTGGGAGACACTAAATGTCCAGGAAATAGAGCAGTCGCATCAGCAAGCCAGGAAAACGTGTCTCAATCTCTCTGTGTCTCTGTCTCGCTCTCCTCATTTTCTTCTTATTGATGGCTCTTGTTCTCAGGGAACGGTGCTGCTCATCTCAGTGACTCGTGTGCCTGTTTCCTGCATGTGTGTGTAAGTCAAGACGGGAAGCACGACCCTGTCCCAGCATAACCATGAATTATTATGGACAGATCTGCTGACACTATGTATTTGCAGGTCTGTGTGTTTGTGTGTGTGCAGAGGAGAGGATGGAGAGGACAAATTCCTCCCAAAATCACCTGGAAGAAAAGGGATAATCCGTTTTTTGGGATCTTTCTGCCCTCCCTCGATTGGGAACTTGTCGAGAATCTGCATCTGTGGGGAGACGCAAGAAAAACAACATGTAAACGACAAGCTAGATGATAACAGACACCACCAACTCATAATAATACTATCAACAGTACAAAAAAGCACTGCTTATATTCATAAAATTTACTAAAAAAAATGAAATGAAAAATGCCACATGGAGACTTTTTTTTACAATGATGCAAATTAATCATTGAATCAGAGTTCAGAAATGATTCACTGACAATTTAAAATGATTCACAAAAATTAAATGCAACTTAATACACAAAGATTTCAAAAGGGTTTTTTTTCCCGCAGCAATGCTATAGATGAACCATTTATGACAACGCTATTTAAGGCCTGAAACCCACTAGAAGAAGACAAAAGGCAGAGAATGTTCTAAATAGTTTTAATACAATATTTTTTGTAAAATGTTAGATGTATTGTGGTAAGTGTGTGCATATTAGTAAGCCATTCCAACTGCTTTTAAAAGAAAATTAAAAGAACTTAATTTCCAAAGTTGACCTAAAACACATTGTATGCCCTACAAAATCCCTCCAGCTGGTAAATAATGTTATTTTACTTTAAATTAAAGTATTTATCCTTTTTGAATGAATTTTGAATTATTTATTTGGGGTAATTCTTCTTTGAACATCAGAAGGTATGCAGTCCAAAGAATATCAGTAAGAACGAAAATGGGCTTCATACTGAACCCTGAGGAACGCCAATGCCATAACCACACTCATAATAATGTTTTCTTAACATCATGTACTGAAATAATTCACAAAAATGAAATGCAACATGAAATGCAAGTACATTCTTAAAAATAAAGGTTTCAAAAGGGTTTTTTTTTTTTTGCAGTCATGCCATAGATAAACCATTTATGGTTCCCCAATGTACTTTTCAGTGAACAGTTCTTAAAAGAACCACTTTTTTTTCTTAGTTTGTAGACTTTAATAACCTGTGGAACCTTTTCCCACTATAATCTTTTGTGGAAAGGAAAGGTTCAATGGATGTTAAAGGTTCTTCATGGAACCGTCAATGCCATTAAAGAACATTTATTTTTAAGAGTTAAAGTGTTTTGATTTGGTCTAATAGGAAAAACTCACATATGCCTTTCTATGCATAATGAAAAAATTCATGATCTTTGTTTAAAATTCCGAGCTTATGTTTCCTGAAAACGCAATCATTTTGTTCATTTCATTTCCCGTCACTTTCCACATTTCCACATTGTTTTTTGGGGATTTAAAGTACAAACAGCTGCAGATTATTTCTAAGAATCCCACAAACAAATGTAAATCTCAGTTCTAAGAATTGAAAACAACTACTGGAAACCATCAACCGAAGCTGGAATATTTATCATGAGCTGCTCCCATGCAAATCTGACCCTGTAAGAGCTTTCACTGGAAACTCCCAATGGGCTGTGCTCATTAGCAAGAAACATTTGCAAGAACTGAGAGATTGAGTAAAGTTTATAAGTTGCCGTTGTGGGAACCAAATTGCTGATCGTTACAAAGAACAAAAAGATTAGGAAAAGATTACAAGGTTAAAGAAACTCTAAATAAAAATGGGTAATAATAATGTCATTCAACATAAAAATAAAAAGCATGTTAACAAAGGCAGAGCTGCAGAATATATCATGACCAAAAATAAAAAGATTCAGTGCAATGCTGGTTCAAATCCAGACTTTTCCTGAGCCCACTTGTTTCCTGTGAATAGAATCTTTGGAGTCTTAAAATTTTCAATTTTTAGATATAGACTATCAGTAGTGTTCAGTACAACATGCAATTCACAAATGAATTAATCAGTTGGTACAGTTCTTATTAATGAGTCAATTGACCAATTGGTGAATCAGAATGAATTGAACACATGAGTCACTGGTCTGTATCACAGACATAATTAGTCAGACAACTCACTTACTCACTGAATCGGTTTGGATTACTCACTCACTCACTGAACCGAAGGTTAAGATGTCTGATTCGAAATTACCCAAGAAATATACTGTTGTGTGTACTTTTGAAACTTTAAATCTTAAAAATGCGCGTTTGTAAGCTAAGCAAATTTTCTGTCAAATTAGTCAACTCACCAGTCAACTCAAAAACAAACTGCTGCAGGAAAAATGGATTGAATCTTCAAAAAACAGAATCTTCAGATTTCTTAAATTTAGAATCTTTAGTTCTAAAAAAAATTGGGCAAATAGGAAAAAAAGCTAAAGGAAATAGAGTTTGGAGGCTCTATTTCTCTTTGCTATCTTTCTAATAGGCTTTTAATGTCTTTCCCACGAGGCCTGTCAGAATGTATATTCTCCAGGTACAACAAGGTCAGACTGTGCAGCCAGGACACACCAGATGTGCAGTGTCTCTCTCTGTTTCTCACTGCTGGTCTTGCTGAAATATCTCCCCAAAACCCTCTTGGTCATGCTTTAGCATGAATCCATGGCAGTGAGTAATTGAAATCTGAGTCTGAATCTGTAATTGAGGGCACACAAGCATCAAACACGCATGCAGCTAACCCCTATGTTTATATATGTGGGATCACTGGTGCACACTGATAGGGTTGTGAGGATCTGGGTCAGATGGCATGAAGAATTGGAGGCTAAAAACGAATCACGTCTCACAGATGTCAAACATCTTGCACTTATGTTTTCCCAAAACCCTGAACTTATAATAATGATAATATCACAATTTTTGTGTTTTTTACAGATTATCTGAGTCACTATCTGCCAAAGAGCTTTCTATTCATCAAAAACAAAACAAAAATCCTGAAAAAAAAAAATATCACAGTTTTGACAAAAATGTTATACAGCAAAAAAAAGAAAAAAAGAAAAAGAAGAAATGTTTCTTGAGCAGCAAATCATCATATTAGAATGATTTCTGAAGGATCATGTGACACTGAAGACTGGAGTAATGATGCTGAAAATTCAGCTTTGATCACAGGAATAAATTAAATGTATTAAAATTTAAAAAATAAAATAAAAAAAAAGTTATTTTAAATTGTAATAATATTTCACAACATTACTGTTTTTACTGTATTTTTGATCAAATAAATGCAGCCTTAGAGAGCACAAGAGACTTCTTTCAAAAATATTAATGATTCCAAACTTTTCATCGGCAGTGTATAATGTTTACAATGTTTATCAGGGGTTTGTACACAAACATGACTCTTAGAACATGATGTTTTCCAGATTATACGCTTTTTGACCCTGTTGACACCTAGTATTGAACACTCTGTTTGAGAGCAAATTCAAGATTATGCATATTTACACCATATACACAAATAGTGGCCTAAGTGGAATGATCAGTGTCTAACCAGAGAGAAATAAATAAATAAAATAACTTGTTAGAACTCTGGAGGTTTTGGAGGAGGAAAACAAGACATTCACTGCTCTGTGTGCAGAGAAAAGCAGAAGAGGAAAAAAGATAATGCAAGGGGACAGAAAATCAAGATACAGAGATAAAGAGGAGGAATGTACAAGGAAAGACATAATGAGAAATGGAAAAAGAAAATAAGATAAGCACAATAAATAAAATGACAGCGAACAGAAGAGGTTGAAGAGGCTGGGAGAGAAGAGGAAACATAAAAATGTGAGAGAAACATGAAGATGTGAGTGAGAACAGACAGAACAAGGAGAAGTTGCTGTATTTCCCAATCACTGAGGCACCTGGAAGACTTCCTGAGTCTCCATAGCAACAGGGGGCGGGGAGAGAGGAGAACGAGCCAGTGATTGGGTGATGGCGTGCGTGGAAGAGAATGGATATAAAGAATGGACACACACATACACACACATATATATCTATACCATACAACATACCATCAACTTTTCAGATAGAGGGTTTGCGTTCAGTCTTCTGTAGTGTCACATCAGAAGCCTTTATCAGCTCACATGAGTTCTGCTGACTGAGCATGTGTGGAACATGTCCATTCCCATATTACTTCTTGTGAAATTTTAGGAACACACAGCATTATTCCAAATTACTTTGAGGCTGAATCTCACACAAAAAAAGGTAATATTTCACCCCAAAGAAAAAAAGTGCAATATATACACAAAAACAATAACAATAATAATAATTTTGTTTTTATTTTGGGGTGAAATATGACTTGAAACATTTCTATTCTACTATCCAACATGAGAGTGATTGTAACTCCAGCAAATTCACAGCTACAATGTTTTGGGTGGTTGCCAGGGTGTTGCTATGCAGTTGCTGCATTGATAGATAAATAAAAAATATAATTTTGCTTTTATTTTTGTGGTCAAATATGACTTTTCTAGAGAGAGAGAGTCAGAAATCACTTATGAATTGATATGCTTAAAAAGTCACATCACAGAGCTGCACCATGGGGCCTTACATCAAATGCAGCTCCATGAGGTCTCCTATTCGATATGAGAGTGATTGTAACTCCAGCAAAGTCAGAGATAAGTGTGTGAACCACATAAACCTCATGATTAGTCCTTTCAAGGAGCTGCACCAGGGGGCCTCCTGGTAAAACATAGCCAAAGAGTTTGAGGATATTGCAGGAGAGTGAGCCCTGTCATGCAGCTCCATCAATGGGCTTATTCAAGTTAAAACTTCTATGCATGTTTCATGACACTTTTAACAGTGATCCCTGCTATAGAGCTAAACACAGGGGCTGCTCTGCAGTATTAAATGGGTTAGATTCTACACCTTCATAGCATTTCTCCCTTAAGTCTAATGTTGTTTAAGGCTTCTTACACCAAACATAGAAAGAAAATAACTTTTCTCGCATCTGTCTTGCTCCTTTCATACATCTGCACACGTCCCATGACCCAAATAATGGCAGTGGTCATGTGACTCATTGCTAATGCTTGCTGATTGGGCTCATGTTGCATGATGTCATAAACAACCAATTACACCGAGTTCAGTTTGTACAAACACTGACTTATTCTAAGTACAAGATGTCAGCTTCAAAGAAAAACTGTTTTCGAGGAGAACTGTGAAGTATTTAAAATGAGTCAAACAGTCTCCAAAATTACTTGCTGAGTGAGTTTCGGCAGGGTGACAGAGTGACATGAAAAACTCTCACACGGCATAATCCACCTGGAACCATACAAAGTATGCTCTGAGTCTGAACATTTACTCAATAAGCTGCATTTGCATAGAGAATTACAAAAATAAACTTTCATGTTCTGTGAAGAAAATATAAGTGGTGCTTGCCTGTTCAAAATTCAACACTATGATGCTAGGGTGTTTTGGATGGATGCCAGGGTGTTTCTATGCAGTTGATAGGGGTCTCAGTACTTGCTAGGGTGTTGTTTGCTAAATAAATAAATACCAAACATGATAATAATAATTAATATTATTATTATTATTACTATTATTTAGCAACACCAAAATAATCACACAGTGCAGTTTAATAATACCAATATTATATTATTAATATTATTAAATAAATACCAACAGCAATATAATAATATTAATAATAATAATAATAATAATACCTTTGGCTGCTATTGTCACGTGTGGCTGTAATGATTGCATGACGCAAGAAAATTCAATAGTCTTTACTTGGAAACACGCAGGAGAATACAGGAATCAAACTCAAGGAACACTACCACACAAACATAAACGAGACTGAACAATGAACAGAAGAAACTAAGGGATTAAATACACACAGACTGATTAACAGAATTAAGAATAGGTGTGTAATATAATAAATTACCATGGAAATTAACTAGCAAACAGAACTCAGGCAAACCAGAACATGGCAAAGAATACAAACAAAACCAAAAAAAAGACCAAAACAGAGCTAGAACGGAACAGAAACTCCCCACTCCTGGAAGGTGCATCCTCGCGCTGTAACAAGTCAAACTGAGAAGGAAGGGAGGGAGGGGGCTTTGGAGGAGGACAAGGGGCAGGAGTAGATGATGCCGTGGGGACCCAGAGCACAGCCAGGATGAAGCCCAACGGTGGAGTTAAGGGAGGGAGGATCCATGGTAGAGACTTGGCAGGCTGAACCAAGACTGAGACAGAGCTGATGGAGGTGGAGACCCCGGTGGAGCCGATGACCCCGGACAACACCATAGGTCCTGGAAGCCAAGGCGAAGACGTGGTGACGAGTGATCAAGGTGTGCCAGGGTTTCAGAGGACTGAGGACCATGGCAGAGCCAGAGGAAAGGCAGAGCCCAACAGAGCCGAAGGGGTGGAGGGAAGAAAGCACAGCTAAAGGCCAGGACGTCTGTGGCGCAGGAAGAGTGATGACTGACCAAGGAGTAGCCGAAGGAATGAGGGAGGCTGGTGAAGCTGTGAGGATGAAGGCCCCAGGTGGGGCCGAGGGAGGAAGAAGCCAAGGCAGAGCCGACTGGTCGACGGGCCGAGGTGGAATGACAAGCTCAGCGGCCTGAGGCGGAGACAGGGGATTCTCGTACAAAGGTGGAGCTGGAGACTGGAAGACCTTAAGAGGATCCGAGTTGCTGGTTGGAGCCAACTGAGGAGGAGCTGAGGGACTGAAGAGAGCTAGTGGAGGCGAGGCCGAAGGATTGCCTGTCTTTGGTAGAGGAGGTGGGAGAGGGACGCTGGGTGGGATCACTGGAGATGCAGGAGACTTGGAGCTGGCCAGGACCAGCAGAGATGAAGGAGAATTGGAGCTGGGCGGGACCAGCGGGGACAGGGAGACTACAGGGAATGACCTCTTCCAAATCCTCAAAATATTTCGCAGAGGCCAGGTACAGCTGCAGGAGTATGGGCAGGGCTCCACTCCCCGCCCTCGAACTCAACTAGTATGTCCACCTCGACGGACGTTGGTGCCAGCTGATGCACCTGGTCAGACTCTCTGTGGGGCTCGGGCTCCGGGGCGATGTTAAGCTCAGGCGTTGGCACTGGCATTATGGCAGGTACAGGCTCCGTGTCTGCGGGGGGCTTTAACATAGGCTCCGTGCAGAGTGTAGGAGGCGGCTGGCTAGGCTCTGGGTCCGGAGTGGGGCTGTTGATATCCTCCTCAGCAGGGCAGATGGTGAATGCCGATCTGTTGTTTACCAGCACCCACTCCACAAATGCGGCAAAATTCCCCAAAGGACCATCACCGGGCAGGCATGCCTTGGATCTGGATGGTGTAGTAAAAAAAATGCACAGCGAGCAATCTGGGTAGTGGGTGAGGCAAGCCAGGTCTAAGAAGTCCCCTTTACACTGCTCCTGCTCTAAACAGAGCAACTGGACAGCTGGTTAGTCCATTTTTTTAAAATCCTTTCTGGGGGTCAGTCTTCTGTCACGAATAAAATCAAAACCAAAACAGACCAAAACAGAACTAGAACGTAGATAGGCTTAGATAGCTTGATCACTCATTCAGTGTAATGTGATTTTTCACCAATATTTATAAAATAAGCAAGTCTGGTTGCTTAGAAAGGTAAAGGTAATTGCATTTGAGGTACCAAGCATGATGGGTTACACACTGAATATTATTACTTATGATTAGGGGTTTGTGCAAATCCCTGACTTCAAGTATATAAGCAATAGTAATGCCTTAGTGAGCAGCACTAATAATCAAAGGTTCCCTGTTTGGGTACAGAGAAATAAACCCTCTGGCTTTGGCGCTTCAGCCGGCTTTTATAAACTGCTTTCAAGCTGATCTAAGATCAGCTCTTCCCCATCCAAAACACTAGAGTGCCTGTCTTAAATCAAGGTAAAAGGCGACTGGTAGCCAAAGGGTGAGAGTAGTTACACTGATCCAAGAACGCAATAAATCCCCTGATTACAGCATTACGGGCAGCTTTATTGATTCCATTTGAGTAAACAGTGTGAGATGGAGTAAAGTGAAAGAGAAAAAGAGAAGGTTGAGAGAGAGAGAGAGAGAGAGAGAGAGAGAGAGAGAGAGAGAAAGCTGTTTTCCTTGAATTATTCTGTTGGCTCGAGCTCTGATTGACAGAACACACATGGATACAATTGCACACAATCACAAAAGCACCTCCACTACACACATGAACACACACACATTTGTGGAACCTAATAGGGAATGTGACTCACTCCAGGCCTGCACACACACATACACAGGTTACTAATGGATAGCGTGAATCAAGTCCGGACATGCATTAGTGAGCACAGTATCAGGTTTCAGGAGACATATGTGCACTTGGACTGACAACACACTTACACATATACACACTCTATATATATACACAGATCAGGGATCTTTCTGGTGGGAAGCGAATCTAAAGGTTGTTCTGTGATGTTGAATGAGCAGCAGCCTAGCATTAAGACAGACTACTGACTACTACAAGAAAAGAGCAAGTAAAATTTGCGACAGACCCCATGAAATCAAAAATTTGTGGGCTTTGTAGCCTTTCGTCCATTTGTGTTCCCTTTGAGGTTATATATGCTAGTGTACTCTATGTAGTGACAAAATTCACTTTTAGCAGACAGACGCATCTAAAATGTCAGTCCTTATCTGGCATGAAATCGGACCAAAAACCTGGGCTACATACACTACTGTCCAAAAGTTTAAGGTTGGTAAGATTTTTTAATGTTTTTTTTTTTTTTTTTTTGGAAAGATGTCTCTTATGCTCACCAAGGCTGCAAATATTCTATCAAAAAACAGTAATATTGTGAAATATTATTACAATTTAACATAGCTATTTGAATATATTTTAAAATGTAATTTATTCCTGTGATGGCAAAGCTTAATTTTCAGCATCATTACTCCAGTCTTCAGTGTCACATGATCCTTCAGAAATCATTCTAATTTGTTCCTCAAGAAACATTGCTTATTATTATCAATGTTGAAAACACAGCTTAATATTTTTGTGGAATCTGTGATACAGGATTCTTAGATGAATAATTTATTTGAAATAGAATTTTTTTGCAACATTATAATTGTCTTTACTGTCACTGTCGATCAATTTAATGCATACTAGCTGAATAAAAGCATTTTAAAGAAATATAAAATCTTACTAACCCCAAACTTTTGAATGGCAATATAGATTTTTGTCCAATCAGATGCTCTAGAATGAAAATGTCCCTCCCCCTGATATCAATTAACGATTTCTGTGTGATTTTAACAAATTTCTGTAATTTTTTTCCAATATTATTCTTATTAACATAAATTTATGCTAAAACATGAAAGCATCAATTTACGTAAGAATGATTTTACAATTTACACAGAAATTCATCCTGCTCATGTTTCATAAATGGCGCTCAATATGTTGATGAAACTGAAAAATTTTACTCTAACCAAACGCACCAAGATTAATCACAACAGTTGTCAGTTGCTTGGTTACCATTTCTATTATGCTGCATTGGCTATGACTTTATGTCATGTAGCATTTTGAAACAGTCTGAAATCTTTTGTAAGTCATGCTGAACAAATTGTTCTTCCATTCCTCACAGCCTCCAATTATAGGAATAGCCCAGTTCTGTCATCATTACACACCCTCATGTAATTCCAAACAAAAAGGTGTCTTTAAATGCACTTTTCCATTAAATATGGAATGTATTCCGACTAACTAAGCTCTATTGCAGGGATCAAACCCAAACTTTTGGTTACCAGCCTTGATCTTTTTTGCACCACCCCAAATTGCAACTTAGAGCTGAGGTCAGTCTGAAATTGTAACCTCAACCAAGACAAAGAGGGAATCCAATGCCCTTGATGTGACCCTAAGCCTGACCCCGAAGACCAGACGAGGCGGAGCTGCAAAATTCTGTGGGTTGTGCAATGACAGATTGTCAGATGTTCTATGTGTCATCAGAGACGCTTGATGCAACATAAGGTTCCATTTTAAAATTAATCACACACTGACACACACATTCCCAAACATGTCACATATTCCTCACCTGTCTCTTGTTACAATGGGCGGATGTGCCTGAATTCCACCCACGCACACACATACACACATATTCTACCAAGATCTGAGACTAAAGAGAAGGAGCAAGCGAGCACTTTGGCGTACACATGAGTAACTGTGGGTGTCCACACTGATTATTTCAGCAGTATATGTAGGGCAGCCAGCAGCAGGGATGAAGACTTTTGGCAGTCTTGTCTGCCCACACCCAGATTTAGCCCCTGTTCTCCTCACTCTCTCCATATGAGGAGCCAGAACAGGCTTGAACCCCGACGACAGCGCCGCACTGACCTCAGATCAGTAATACAGCGCTGGTCCAGATACGGTTGTGAAGACACAATCAGGACACACTGTACTCTTATTGACTTTGGTACAGTGACAGCACTGCAGACGGCTACTACTCACTAGTTTACCAGACAGGTAAAAGGAACTGTGTTGAGTTGGATGAATATGGTTTGTATTCGGTAAAGAAACAGGAGATTGGCAAATGTCTTGGCAAAGAGTGGTTGCACATTCCGGTGTCACAATAAAAATATTTGAGAGTTCTATGCACCCTGTTATTGACAGAGGTGTAAAAAGTATCTCAAACCCATATTTGAGTAAAAGTACAGATACATTAAAAACAAAAAAAAACTTTATTACAAGTTACAAGTCCCCCATTCCAATATGACTTGAGTAGAAGTCTTAGAGTATCTGATTTTAACAGTATTTAAGTTTTTTAATCGTACTGAATGTATGTTCAAAGATGCACTAGTCCTCAACACCTAAGAGACATACCAGTGAAAAACTGTGACTTTATATCTCCCAATTTTTACTTTAGGCCTATATCTTACAATAGGGCTGCATGATTAATCAAAATAAAACTGAAATAGCAATAATTGCTTAGTGCAGTTATCAAATCACAAAAACTGTGATTTAACTACATAAATATATTAATTTCAGAGTGAAGTGTGTCATTGTGTTCTTACACGTGAGCAGCTCATTATCCGGCGGTGTATGCAGCATCTCTGAGTGGTAGTAGTAAATGTAGTAAATGTGGGAGAAGTAAATGTGTCGTATTACGACTTTGCTGTAATTCCAACTTTACATTCTCACAATATGACTTTAAATCTCGCAATTGTGACTTTGTTTTTCGCAATAGCAACTTTACCTCATAATTGCGACTATATCTCATTATGTGACTTTATATCACGCAATTTGACTTTAAATTTTGCAACTGCAACTATGTGAGATATAAAGTCACAGTAACGAGAAACAATGTGACTTTATATCTCGCAATATGACTTTATATATAGCAATATCACTTAAATCTTGCAATTGCGATTTTGTTTCTTTTAAATGCGACTATATATCACAATGCGACTTTATATCGCGATTTGACTATACTGTATCTCGGAGTATGACTTTAAATCTTGCAATTGTGATTTTGTGTCTCGTAA
The DNA here is from genome assembly GCF_019924925.1 of Ctenopharyngodon idella. NCBI lineage: Eukaryota > Metazoa > Chordata > Actinopteri > Cypriniformes > Xenocyprididae > Ctenopharyngodon > Ctenopharyngodon idella. The sequence continues at coordinate 36,940,461 of NC_067220.1, forward strand.
ATGTGACTATGTCTTGCAATATTTATATATATCTTGCAATTGTGACGTTATATTTCACAATATGACTTTAAATCTCGCAATTGTGACTTTGTTTCTCGTAATTCACTCTTGCAATATCACTTTAAATTTCACAGTTCTCATAACTGCGGCTTTATATCTCATAATGTGACTTTATATCTCGCAATATGACTATATCTTGCAATTTGACTTTAAATTTTGCGATTGCAATTATGTGATACATGAAGTAGCAATTACGAGAAACAATGTGACTTTATCTCTTAAAATTAAAATTAAAATTTTGTCATAATCTACTCACCCTCATCTTGTTCCAAACCTGTACGAGTTTCTTTCTTATGTTAAACACAAAAGAAGATATTTTAAAGAATGACGGTATCCATTGACTTCCATAGTAATTTTTTCCTACTATAGAAGTCAATGGCTACCGTCAACTGTTCGATTACCAACATTCTTTAAAATTTTTCATTTTTGGGTGAGCTATCCCTTTAAATCTTGCAATTGAGATTTTCTTTCCCGTAAAACACGGCTTTATATATCATAACTTGACTATATCTTGCAATATTACTATAAATCTTGCAACTGTGACTTTGTTTCTCGTAATAGCAACTTTACCTCACAATCTTGCAATGTCATTTTAAATTTAACAGTTCTCATAATTGCAACTTTATATCTCATAATGTGACTTTAAATTTTGCAATTGCAACTTTGTGAAATCTAAAGACACATTTACGAGAAAACTATATGACTTTATATCTCACAATATGACTTTAACTCTCACAAATCATATAATTCTAAATATTGTGGTTTTATCTCACAATGTGATTTTATGTCGAAATGCAACTTTACACCTCCAAATTGTTACTGTATATCTTACAATGTGACTTTAGATCTAACAATTATGATTTTATGTCACTTTATATCTTATTTTAAAGTTTTTCTCATAATTACCTTTTCTACATAATTTACCTTTTTTACTCTGAGATTAACATGATTCTCTACATCCGTTTAATTCAAGGAACAGAAAGAAGATGAAAAAATGACAACAAATTTACAACAGTTTTGGTGCACGAAACCTTGAGTAACATTTTAAGTTAAAAAATAAAATGATACAAAAGTAACAGTAGGCAGTGGACCTTGAAAGAGACTCACAGAAAAAGAAGCTCAGATCATGCTTTGTTGAATGTCTACTACAGCAAGTGAGAGAAAGAGAGAGAGAACATGTGTGTGTATATATATATATCGGTGTGTGCCAAGGGACTTCCCCTGGGACAGTGGCAGTGCCCAAAGTAAGTGTGTGGTTCTGTGTAAGTGTGACTGCATATGTGTGCGTGTGTGTGTGTGTGTGTGTGTGTGTGTGTGTGTGTGTGTCTACTGTAACCAGGTGCAAAGAAAACCCCAGCAAATCTGGGTCACCCAAGAAAACCAACACTTCACATACCCTGGACATATAAACGCGACCTGATCTCATTCCTGCCAACGACATAATTACATATTCCACATCTGTACATCACAATGGCTACATACATACAGAAACAGTGCTTCAAAGTCAGACACAATTATTATTCTAAGCCTCTCTGAATAATTTCCATGTTTTGTGCCAACTAGGCTAACTTCGGCACAGGGGATCAAACGGAGGGACGTGCCCATCCCAGCGACAGCGTGTGTGTAAATTGTACACTGAAAACTCCAGAGGGAAGAGTTTAAACAAACAGAGTCCTCCCTTTCATAGAAAGACTTCCACAACTAACTTGGTTTAAAGCTGGCTTCCCGTGCACACCCTTCCTTTTGGGGTTTTGTGTGAGAGTTTGGCCGAATTTTAGACCAAAGAGAAATTCATTTATTTATATTGAGCGACCTTATTCACAAGATTTATGCCACACAACTTAAACAACTTTATCAAGTGACTAAAACATTCAGTAACAGTGTGTGGTAGGTAACAAGGAGTCAGTAAATATGTCCCAACATTTGCACAATGTTTCATGTCAAAACACCTAGTGAGCTACCTAGACAACATTTTAAAGTCACCATGAAATCAAAATTTATTTTTTTGTATGTAATATAAATGATTTATCCATTCACATATTTTTTTCAATTCACGTGTCCTCGTAATCTTCAATCAAAATATCTTCCCCTCCCTCTTGCAGCGACATCCCTTCTCTTCTCTGATGGTGTTTACTGGCAAGAGAGCGGGGCACATGGGATCGACCAATAGCAAACAAAAACCACCCAATCAATTCACCATGGACAAAACCAGTCCCGTTCTATACTTTTTCTTGTTTAGGAAGCCATTTTACTTGGATATACGTCACAATAGGAAAGAAAAGACCATTGCAACTTCCTTTTGATGCCAATTTTAAGACATAATACGGTCCAAACACAAAAGCTGTTCCAATAATTAAGCCAGCAACCTGCTTTCAAAAATTCCTCATTTTGGCCAAATTTTAAGACAACATTACATGTATTCTTTGCAGAGAAGACAATAATCAGAGTGAGAAAAAAAATCAAGAAATGTTAATTATACTTATATTTCAATAAACAGAGAAGTATCAATAAAATAGCTTTAAAATAGACTATTTAACTCAATATTTTTCATGGTATTTTTATGCTTATTGTAAGACTGATGCTGGACTGTCTGGACCAAGAGAGGGCTACTCTTTGAGAAAACAAAGGAAAATAACATTTGAACTCTCTCTTGCAAAATTAGCATCCCCATTCGAGACGCAATCACACCGAGTCAATCACACCTCAGCATTGCCTTAATCTACATTTCCTTTCCTTCACCCCCTTTCCCCCCATCTCTTCTCTCTACATGCAGAGATGACCTGAAATTCACCCAAAATCTATATGGTTTAATGTGAACAGTTATCATACAACACTATACATGTTTGGTATTATTTGAAATGTCTAAGTGTGACTGGTACAAAGGTCTAGAAGGTAATAAAGGTTTTAAGATTTTAGAGATATTTTGCTCTCTGTAATGGGTGTGTCCACCTTCACAGGGTCTTTCATGCAAATGGCTTTCTATACCCAAAGGGTGTAAACTACTCAGTCTAGGACCCTGATTAATGCAAATTCCCATTGTTAGCACATGTTTCCATTTGAAAGAAGTTTCTGTCTTGGTCTGAGTATTTAAAGAGATGTTGCAGGAGGCTCAGGGCGCGATTCTGTAATCAGATCAGCCTACATTGCTGAGCGTCCAGGACACTCAGCAATGTGTATTTTTCTAATGTCAGGTATGCATCTCTTTACTCTTTTTTCTGAGCATTTGATGTTTTGTATTGATCATCTTTGAAATGATTATGTAACTGGCATGATACATTTACCTGACTAATAAATTGTTACATTTGGCTTTATTCTGACTTACTCTGAAATTATTGACTACAGTAGATTACGATGCATCCGTTGTTACCGCAAATCTATGACCAGGGTTAAGTACATACTAAATGTTGGATTGTATGGAGCATAGGGCACATCTGGCGAGATTCTAGATTTCTGACTAACTGCTTGACTTTAACTAAGTTGTTATGCAATCGTATTCACTATATGGGGCTAGACAAAGTTGTGCTGGTCATAACCTCTGGTCATTGCCTCTGCTTTAATTAAGTTGTTATATTGTTATATTATTAACTATATGGGGCCAGATAAATTACTATCGAGGGCGACATTACCTCATAGTACTGGTCATAACCCCTGATTATTGTCGGACCTTTAACTAATTTGTTATATAGGCGATTGTATGGGGCTACATGGGTACCTTTTAACAATAGCGAGCATGGGCAGCATTGTTAAATTGCTTTAGCCATAACCTCTGGTTATTGATCAGACTGGCGAGTTTGTGATCGTGGGCCCGCATAACAGCTGGTGCGAGGACCCTGTGCGACTCTGAGAACTGAATGAACGAGTACAATAAGAGTAAAGAGTTAAATAGAATAATCAAATGTCTAGATAAATTATCATATAAACAGTCAATAATCAATTGGCATTCTAACCTAAATTCGAGGTCATAATAAAATGGAGTCAGATAATAGTTTTCATTGGAATTAAACTACTTTGCCACACTAAAAAGACCGAACGTGCAAGAAACCTTCCCCGTCCTGTGGGAAACCGCTGTTGGGCCGATTGGGCAGGCCTTACATTATTACAGTTAACAAAAATAGTTAGCATAGCAACATGCTAACTTCAGAGTCAATTGGAATGAATACATTTTAGGGGGCATGGAGGCAAAGCACCTGGGTGACGACCTTAAACAAAGCATGCAAATGAATTATACAGTTATACCAAGAATAGCTCTGGAAATTTCTGGAATTTCACCAGCCCTAATCCAATCATCATACCTATACAGCTTCATTATCATAGAGATAATGGCCTCTACTTCAAACAATAGGATAGGTGTACCGTGAGCCATTAAATACAAAAGGTGATAGCCTCAGTTACCAGGCTCATTTGAGAAGGTATAGTGTGGTACATTATGCATATGCAAATAGTACTGACTAATCAGATTAATCTAATCAGGTTATTTAGGCACGCCCAATCTTAATTTATGGGTGCAAATGTGCGCAAACTCAGTGGTTATTAGACTGTTCATCAGCAGATTATGGGTAATAACAAAGGCTGTGTATGAATATCGTGTCTAATTTTTAATGTATCAAGTTCTGTCAAAATGCTGGTTATTGAGTCCACTACAAATTTTCCTATCAGGGACAATATTTCATTTCATTTCATAATGGTTAGATAATAGATATATCTAATATTTACAAATAAAAAACACGCAGTCGGATTCCTCTCTGTGATATAATTTTCTATTTTACGTCACATTAAACATGTTTCCTGCATGTCGGTTACTCCATATTTACTTACTAATAATAATAATTTAAACTGTTTCACTAAGAAGTATTGTAGCATAATCCTTTATTATAATTTCTTTAAAAGATTAAAGAAATAATAATTAAGATTACGCTACCCTACTTATGAGAAAAGACAAGTCATCTGAGTCACCGTCTGCATAAATTAATTTACATCATTGACCTTTACATTACACAATGACTACCTGACAAATTATTGCATGTAATGTAGTCACTCACTGCAGCTTGTGTTAGTTCTTACATATATAATCTCAGTTGTCTCCAATCTGTTCCAAAACAGCTTAGATGTTGTCTATGGTGCCACTGCTGAATGGATAGGAAATGATTTACTATTTTTATTCTAATAGCTTATAGGCTGGTTTCAGTCGTATACTAGCTCAAAGCTTGTTTGTGCGGCAGTACAGACTCAAAGTCTATGAAAACATCAAAAGACATCAGAGAGGTGGTCAAAAGCCCAGAGTCTGGCAACAACACAGAGAAACGCACAATAAACCCACATTCAGACATGTGAGTACACACACAAACATGACCACAGCCACAACAGCAAACACATCAAAAGAGTCCCACTTCATTACTAGATCCATCACAACACTGGCACACAAGTCCAGATCACACATCCTGTTACACAAAACTTTACATTCAAAGCTTAGCTTTGGAAGCTCTCCAAATAGGTTTCATTTAAGCATTCAGCTTTGTCTCAGATGTTTCAATAGGAAAAATAACAAGTGAAACAAATGAAAAAAATGCTGATCTTAGTTGATTTCACAACTTAGTCAAGCTGGTCTGTTGGCAAGAATTACAGACTTTCTCCAGCTGGTCAAGCTGAAAGACACCAGCTTAAACAAGGCTGACTTGAGCGCTTTTGTTTTTAGTCCACATAATTTAGTTATGGAAGAATTTAATGACAAATATATAAATAATATATAGATATATAATATATAAATAAAATTAAACAAAATAATTAAATCAAATAAAAAATAAAATAATAACATTAAACAATAATAATAATATTTATAATAAAATACTTTTTTTAGAAATAAAATGATATAATTTTAAATAATAATATATGACAATAAAAAATAAAAAGATACTTATTAATAAGATTCCTTCAAAAACAATAAAAAATAAAATAAAATAAAAATAGCATGAAGTCCAGATAATTTAGTTATAGAAATTAAATAAATTTAGTTACTTAATAAAAAAGGTTTGAATTCATATTGTAATGATAAAGATTTTGTGTGTGTGTCTCTCTCTGGTTGGTTCCGAAACCCAAACATAAAATAGAGAGTTAAATAAAGAAATAACTACAGTAGGATGGAAACCTCCTTCTAAATGGACTGGACTATGAAACACTAAATTTAGTCTCTCTTGCTTTTCTTGCTTGCACAACTCTGGCCTCAGATCAGGAGCCAAGGGCAACTTCTCTCTTCACCACAGGCTCAAAACCCTCCATTGTCCCTTTGAGCACAAGGCCAGTGTGTCTCTGAAGTGTAGGTGTCGGTCTCCTGACTACAACTCGACCTTGCTCATGAAACAAGCCTTTATCCAGCTTCAACAATCAAGCTCCTTCTTCCCACACTGACATCAGTACAGTAGGCAGAGTGGAGCGTCCCTGAACGCCCCAAAGTGCTGAGGCCTTGAGTTACTTCAGCCATCGGTGCCATTGGCGTGCCTGCAATGCCTTGTGGTCTAGACACCCATTTTGGACTTTCGGGCCGGGCTGCACTGCCTACGCATTCCCAAATCTAGATTGAATGACCCTCCATTTTCCAGAGCACGAACTGGGGGAGATCATCCAGATGGGTTCATGTTCTGAATCATTCAGAGGTCCAAAGGGTGGTAAGAAAAACAGAGCAGGCGAAGATTACAACAAAAAGTTCAGCTGCACATATCTATAATCTAGACTAAATATCAATGATATTTTACAGACCTGTGAATATAGGGAAGTGGAAAAGGCATCCATTATCAGCACTATATTTGGGATAGTGTTGTACAGTGGTTGTAGATGTAAACTGTCTAAACATTTGCAGTATGCCTAAAACATTTTCAAATATAATGTTGAATGAATACAGTTTCTCACTTTGAAAAAAAAAGAGAAACAAAAATTCATTAAATCAGTATCAGTATCAGTACTGGCAATACTGGCCTTGATAGCAATGGTGCCTTTAAAAATGATTTAAAATATATAATTAAAATTAAATAAAAAAATAAGATAGTACTTGTTAAACAGAAGACTAAATATTGTTTGTATATAAACAATATGATAAAATAAAAAAGATGTACTTGTTAAAAAGATGCCTTTAAAAATATAAAATAAAAAAATATTTTTTAAAAAACAATAAAATTAAAATAAGATAGTACTTGTTAAAAAGATGCCTCTAAAATATTATTTAAAATATATAATTAAAATAAATGATTATTACTGGCATTGATAGTACTTGTTAAAATATATAAATAAAATTAAAATTAAATAAAATTAAAAAATAAAACTAAAATACGACTTGTTAAATAGAAGACTTTAAAATATTGTTTAAAATGTATACATAATAAGATCAAATAAAATAAAGTGAAATAAAATTAAAAAAAATATATATATAATAAAATAAAATAACACAAATAAAATAAAATAAGATAATACCTGTTAAAAAATATGTCTCTAAAATATTATTTAAAATATACAATTTAAATAAAATTAAAAAATAAAACAATAAAACAAAATATGTAGAAGGATTTAATGGTCAAAAAGATATTGGTGTAGATGATGCCACAACAAATTCCAGTTGGGCACCTATAGCTCAAAAACTATCCCCATATCCACAAATTCATACAGGGTTGGAACAACTTGAGGGTGAGTAAATGATGAGAGAATTTTCATTTTTTTGTGAAATATCCCTTTAAAGAGCATCATTGTGTGGGCTGCTAAGCTGGTTGAGATGGGGATAAGGACAATAATACACCTGACAAAATATCATAGTCAAGACATCTGCTTTGCATTTTCCTCTCATCTAAGCTGACTCTGTCAGCTGCACCCAGCCTAATCTGTCCAAGACCAAACCAAGACCAGCTGACTGCAGGATTTAACACGCATTGACTAAGAGGCTCTTGATGTTGTGCATAGGAACTGTTCATTCGTTTGACGGCTGCATTTCCTTAAAAACCTGAAAACCCTTGGATTTCTTTCTTCTGCTGAACACAAAGAATGTCAGTAACCAAACAGCTGATGGGCCCATTGACTTCCATAGTATGGAAAAAAAATACTATGGAAGTAAATGGGGACCATCAACTGTTTTACGAATTTACAAAACAGACTAGTTAGCGGGTTGTCTGTATGACTAGTCAAATAGTTGCTTGTTATGTTTTAGAGAAGTCACTTATATAACCAAGGTTGCATTTATTTGATCAAAAATATAATAGAACAGTAATATTGTGAGATATTATTACAATTTAAAATAACAGTTTTCTGTTTTAATATATTTAAAATGTAATTTATTCCTGTGATGCAAAGCTGAATTTTCAGCATCATTACTCCAGTCTTCAGTCACATGATTATTCAGAAATCATTCTAATACTGATTTGGTGCTCAAGAAACATTTCTTATTGTTGAAAACAGTTGTCACAAGTTTGACTCAACAATTGACTAGCCAGCTGCTGAATGACTAATCAAAAGCATCCTGACTCATCCCTAATGCTGTCAGATCAGCAGTTTGTTATCCTTCTCCTAGTTTCTTGGCAATTTGTTACCATTCATTGTATTACACTTCTCTTTACATTTCTTCTTCCTAAAACAAAAATAGGTTAAGAAAAGAACACAAATTTACAGTGAGTGTGAGAAATTCAGGATGAATCACCTCATGCATAATGCAGGTGTCAGGACTCTGCAGTGCTGTACGATAAGATGAAGACCTGAGCATAGTACAGCACTGGAGCACTGCCAGTGTACTTGACAATGAGACACACCCACCTCCTCTAAGGAGTATGAGAGGAGTAACCTACGCAGCAGAGGTCACCTCTTAACATTCTGCTCACAATACTTCATTCTGTACCTGCATATCCTTATGGAATAGAGAATCCACTGTAACCAGTCTCCAAGCTTTGAGACAGATGCAAGCATCCATTTACTTAACATCATAAAATTGCTTCTAGTTCACAGTTTAAAATGGTGTGTTTTTACTCTGAGTTAGCTATACATAAGCTCTGTGGGTGGCTGTTCCGCAGAGACCAAAGAGGACAAAATAGACCTGAAACTTCAAACAAGAACCTAGAAGTACAAACAATACAGGCTTCCTGATGTACATCCAAGAATATACACCCACCCCTTATGAAAACTGACCATATTGCTTGCATAATAACCATAGTTTCACTGTGGCAAAACCATCATCACAATTTTTAGATCACTGTAGCTATGGTTTCTACAAAACCGTTTTTGCTCCACATAGACCTACAATTCACTACAGTTTTCAGCTCAAGTAAACACTATTTGCATTAAATCACCAACAACATTTTTTCTCCTTGTACAATACTATGATATGACCTCAAAACTCTTTTACCGCAATGGATTTTCAAACGTTGTTAGTTTCACTCAAACCATCCTTATTCACATTACTTAAAAAAACTCATGTATCTACATGAACTTAATTTATCTGAGTTGTTTCTACTAAAAATGAGTATTGTCAGATTTACTTAATAAGTGTTTGTTCAGTCAACTTAACATTGCTGAGTGAAACACACAAATTAATGTTGACATAACTAACTGGACAGTGGATCCTTAGTTCCCAGCATGGAATTGCATTGGGAGAGTAAATTTAGGGATTAAAGTGTTGTTTTATGTGTTTTTCAGTAAGATGTTGTTAGTTTATGTTAGTGTTTAATGTTCAGTTATGTTGGACATTTAGAGGAGTTTCTGTAATGTTTTTGAATTTTGTGGTTACCATTACGTAGAAGAGTGGCACCTGTGTTTAGGCTGTACGCACTCATATACGCATTAAATAATAATATTAAATTGAGTTTGTTCAACAAGTTTTTTTTTTTTTTTGAGTGCATTTTGTAGAGAAAATCGTTAATTTAATAAGGTAAAATAAGTCAATAAATGTGTTCACCTTACTTAATAAACTTCAATAAATGTAACATTATTAAGTAAACTGCACATATATATTATGTAACAGTGACAAATTCAAATGATTTGTATTTACTCAAAATAATTTTGTCAACTTCACTTGAACTTCTTTTGTTCATACAACTTGTAATTGTTATTAGTACAAATTACTCAATATAGTTGCGTGGAACCACTTGACGCTGCTTTTTTAAGTAAATCCAACAATTCATTTTTTTGAGTGAACATAGTAAACTTGCTCGGTAGCTCACCTGGTACAGTGTTGCAGTTGTGATGCAAAGCGCTGAGGTACGAGGTATGAAAAATGAGTCATGATAAAAGAGCAAAAGCATTTTTATCTCACGTCTGCTTTTGTTAACACTATCGGTTAGGTTGAGGGACGGGTTTAGAGCAGGTGGAACGTTATTTTCAAACGCGATAGAGCATTAACCTTTTAGCGCTAGTCATAATTTCCGAACTGCCGCAAAACGTACAACAACCATTTTAATAAAATGTTGCCATATACATTCATCTGTTTTGGATACTCATTGAAATCACTGAACATTTCACTTTGAAAGTATCGCAAAAAGTGCAAGAAGCAACGTTTTATCCTTTTGCAGCAATGTCACCACAGACTCGTTTTTTTCCCAGTGCGTTATAAAAGAAATAATGTTGCTAAAGTAGTAAAACCATAAAGAATAATTCTTTCCAAACATTCACCATAGTTCCTGCAGTTATATTACTACAGTAAAAGCATTATTATTGGGCCCTCTCTTTTAAACAGCTTTCAGAATCTTTTTGTGCTTTTTTTTTCTTTTTAATTCTTTGAATACAGTGGTAGCAAATACCAAGCCTAACCACAGTTTTACTGCATAGTAGGCTATTACATTGTAAACTATAGTTACCATGGTAAATGTTTGTAAGAGATAATTAAAGGATGTTCCAGAATATGATGGCCTTTAAGGCCAAACTTGCAGACATCTCACATTTGGGTCTGCACATGTGTTTGGATAACTAAAGACCTCAGCTCAGCTAACAAAAAATTAGCGGAATGAAAGCGCAGGACCTTATTCTTGGCCAGCATGAATGATTTTATTTTAAATGAACTGTGGAGCATTAGAGAATGGTTAAATAATGTGTATGGGAAGCTTTTAAGCACAGTTCACTTGTTTAGCTTGGAGTTCAACTACATTTCTATACACGCAATGCTAATGCTAACCAACAGTGCACTGGCAGTAACACTGAAAGATAATGAGTTCTTAAATTGATGACTGCATTAATACAGAACAAAACCATCCATAGGCACATTTAAGAAATGTTTATTGCTCCCTGATTCAGCTGTGGTTCAGATGAACGCAGAAAAGTGCTGAATGTGTTAAATAGTATTCATAATATTACCATTAATAATAGCACAGCTATATAGATGTAAACTTTAATAGTCCACATGTCTATGGGGAAAATAAGCCCTCTTAAAACATTTTTCACACTCACAATTAATATACACTATTGTTCAATTGTGGGTTTTTAATGTTTTAAAGAGTCACCAAGGCAGATCAAAAACACAGTAAAACAGTAATATTGTGAAATATAGTTACAATTAAAAGTTACTGCTTTCTATTTGAATATATTTTAAAATGTAATTTAAAATATTCCTGTGATGCAAAGCTGAATTTTCAGCATCATTACTCTAGTCTTCAGTGTCACATGATCATTCAGAAATCATTCTAATATGCTGATTAACATTTCTTCTTATTATCAATGTTGAAAACAGTTGTACTGCTTAATATTTTTGTGGAAACCGTGATACATTTTTTAGCATTCTTTGATGAATAGAACTATTGAAAGAACAGCATTTATTTTAAATAGAAATCTTTTGCAACATTATTACATTTGATTAATTTAATGCATCCTTGCTGAATAACAGTATAAATTTCTTTCAAAATCTTACTGACCCCAAACTTTTGAGCAGTAGCGTACTATTTAAAACCAAACTTGAACGTACTAAGCACCAACTACAAAACTACTAAAGCCATTAAGCACAGCCGGGTGCATTATTTATACATTCTTAGAATGATCTGAAACATCTGCTGACACCTCATAAAAGGCACATCCCTCTTCCTAATGTTTGTTATTGTTCCTGTCGTCTATCCCATGGAGAGGCAGGAACTCAAGAGGAGGGAAGTGATTGACTGGGTTATTTGCCCTTTCAGCTTATCAATGGAGGCTTTGACTTCATCCCTCTGCCTTGTACATAACATGGCCGCCATTAGCTCCTGTGTTAAACACTGGAGTCTTTCAGACATAACACTAACCACTAATAACTTCAACAGACTGTAGATATGTAGAAGAGCCCAGGGGGAGCCCAGAATACCATGGTACGGTGATGGTATCAGATGTTAATGCATGCTGATGTATATCATAGTACCAAATCATAGTCTTTTTTATATACCATGGTATATATGGTACTTTAAAGAATAAAATAGTATTAAAATGTTGTTTCAGTTTCCATGACTTTTCAAGATTTTATTTATTTTTATTTTTTTATTTATCTATTTTTGCAGGGATTGTAACCACAAAGATGAATTTTAAGCTGATAAAATACAAAAATTTAAAACATTTTAAAAAACTTTTTATAGTTTTGTTGATTTCCATGACTTTTTCAAGCCTGGACAACACAATTTTAAAATGACCTGAAAATTCCAGGTTTTTTATGACTAGGAAACCCTGCAAATAAAGTGGCATCACTCTGTTGCCTTGTAAAAAAACAAGGTGTTCCCATGATACATATTCAAAAATATAGCACTACAATGGTTTATGTTAAAAAACGTATTACTATAGTACATTATCAAAAAATGGTATGATGTACACTACTGTTCAAAAGCTCAGTAAGTTTTTTATATAATATTTTAATACTTTTATTCAGCAAAGGACACATAAAAATGTATTAAAGCGACAGTAAAGACAGAAAAGATAGTTACAAAAGATTTCTTTTTCAAATAAATAGTGTTCTTTTGAATTTTCTATTCATCAAAGATTACTGAAAAAAAAATGTATCATGGTTTCCACAAAAATTAAGCAACTGTTTTCAACATTTAAAATAATCAGAAATGTTTCTTGAGCAGCAAAATAGCATATTGCACACTGAAGATTTGAGTAATGATTCTGAGAATTCAGCTTTGCCATCAAAGAAATAAATTATATTTTAAAATATATTAAAATGAAAAAGAATATTTTAAATTCTAATAATACTTCACAATATTACTGTTTTTACTGTATTTGTGATCATATAAATGCATATTTTTTACTGAAAAATTTTACCGACCCCAAACTTTTGAACAATAATGTATATAAAAAAACAGCGACACATTCCCATTGTACATTTTCAAAAACATGCCGATAATATGATACTTTTTAGCACTTTTTGTTAGTGCTAGACACAAAAAAATACACATATCCACTACTGTACCAATTGTACAGACATGAGACATGCTTACACTGCAACTAAATGTGCACAGTCATCCTAACCCTATTCACGTCCTCACACACATGACCTTTCTTCCCAGACTTTACAGAGGGGCCTGCTGCACCTGAAGGGTTGGGTGTGAACGCTGTCTTTCCTCCATTCTGCTTCCAAAGCAAATACTGTTATTGGCGGAGGTGGTCTTGAGAGCTCTGTTGCAGAGTTAGACTTTAATTTGTAAAATACACTCATAAATGTCATTCAGCGTAACCCCTTGGCTGTGGCCTATAACACATGCTACATTAAACAGCAGTAGACTCATATCACATTCTTTCTTATTATTATTAATAATTCTCCTCTACCACGCCACTGCTTTGGGAATACAAAATACACTGTTATTAATGTTAACGCTAATAAAGCACATTTAAATGTAAGAAAGATGGAGAAATAGGCATGCAAATGTAGCACTGGCTTGCATAAGACCAACGTTAAAAAGACATTAAACTCAGTGTTGAGGTGAAACCTGAAAAAATAATATAAAATCAAAATAAGTTAGACAAAGAGAGAGAGAGAGAGTTTGCAACTGTTAAACTTAAGTAAGCCTACCTGAAGGTCAAAGAATTTACTGTATCTTCTGTAGATGACGTGGGATGTGGAGTCAGAGTATGTGACATTGATGAGATACACCTGAAAAGAGAAAAAGACAAGAAGACAATTAGGCTCTGTACAATTTAATCTACAGTTTAGTTGTGCATTTCAATATAAAGGGAAGTTTACACCAAACTATAATGATAACTCTAAAATTCTAATAACTGTTCTAATTTTATGAGAATGGGGAAGTCCACACCACAACAATAACGATATCGGCACAGTGAAACGGTATCACTGGAATCACTTTTAGAACGACAGAGATGGTCTTATTATTGGGAGATACGAGGGTCTGTGTGGCTCTACCATTGGAGAAAGTGTAACGGCCAACTTGAATCACGTGTGCTTTGATAACCAATCGCATTACAGCCTTGACGTCACTGAATTTTGTTCATAGTTGTACAACAGTCAATCACTGTTTGTGGATGCCATAAAAAATGAATGAGAAGTGCTGTCAACTGAATCATAGGCCTGTCGTGCAATGGTCCATGACTTCTACAGCAAAACACCATTTTTATTTTGGTGTAAACTCTAAAAATAGATCAATCCAAAAAACGAATGTTTAAGAGCAAACATGTTAAAGATTAGCCTATAGTCTGAAGATTCATTAAAAGATAAGCCGTTCTCCCACAAAAGCAGTTTATTCTGCTTAGTGAAGCCTCTCCTCCATTGACATCCAAAAACGGCCTCTGGTCTCCTTCCAGTTAGCAGGTGTTATGTTTTTGTTTTTTTGTTTTGCTTACCTTCAAGGCTTGCCTTAATGGGATAGTTCACCCAAAAATGAAAATTATCCCATGATTTACTCACCATCAAGCCATCCTAGGTGTATATGACTATCTTCTTTCAGACGAACACAATCAGAGATATATTTAAAAATATCCTAGCGCTTCCAAGCTTTATAATGGCAGTGAATGGGGGGCCAGACTTTGAAGCACAAAAAAATGCATCCATCCATCATTAAAATAATCCATACGGCTCCAGAGGGGTTTATAAAGGCCTTCTGAAGAAAAGCGATGGGATTTTGTAAGAAAAATATCCATATTTAAAACATTATAAATTAAAATAACTAGCTTCCGCTAGACGACCGTACACATACTATCGACTTGCGCCAAATGAGTAATCCCTGATGTGATGTATGATGTAGGATGTAGGAGTATCGTAAGCTTAGACGCCTCTCGCAGTTCAAACAAATAGGGCTGGGCAACAAACTCAAGATCCTCTTATCTTATATCGAAATCCTCCATTTGTCTTTAAAATTTCTCATTTTAGACTTCAAATTCATGACCGGTGTTTTGTTTTGCTCTGCCCTATCCTCTGCGCTTCCGCATAGTTGATAAAGTTTTAAATATGGATATTTTTCTTACAAAAATCCAGTGCTTCACTTCAGAAGGCCTTTATTAACCCCCTGGAGCCATATGGATTACTTTTATGATGGATGGATGCATTTTTTTGGGCTTCAAAATCTCGAGCCCCATTCACTACCATTATAAAGCTTGGAAGAGCCAGGATATTTTTAAAATATATCTCTTTGTCTGAAAGAAAATCGTCATATACACCTAGAATGGCTTGAGGGTGAGTGAATCTGGGATAATTTTCATTTTTGGGTAAACTAACCCTTCAGAGTGGCTCTGAGAGCAATCTTTTCCAGCTGATGAATGATGAAAACATTGACAGCAAATCAGAATCCATTCTGCTTTAAAAAACACAAGCATTCAAAGTGGCAGTCAACAAAACTGAAGCACGTGCTTATAATAAACAGGATGTTACCGTGTATTGGTGTGGATGCTAATGTAGTTATCGTTTTATCATTCTTGGTGTGAACGGGTCTTAACCAGTATGTGCACTCAAAGTCTTCTAGCTACACAAGTCGTTACGTTCGGTTCTGAAATGTGTCAGAAAGTGCAATAATAACACAAATTTACTTATTATTATCATAATTTATTGTTGTTTTGTTTTATTGCAACATTCTAACCTGCCATTCCTTGGGCAAAACATATTTAAGTGGGTTAAAACTCAAAGAGTGAGATATATAATGACACCACAGCATTGAGCAGTCAGTGGAAACGCCACTGTACAGTCAGGGACAAGTATTTCCTGCACATATACAATACCTAACAAATCCAGCTCTATTGTCCTGCAAGATAAATAAAGATCAGAAGTGTAGTTCTTCACAAGGCCACCAACAGACAATATGACATCATGCAGAAACCGAGCACTCGGTGGAAACAGAGATGAGGGGAACTCCTGTTTGCAGGAATTTCCCCCTGGACGGGATAATTGCAAGGTGCCTCTGCCTTGCACCGACTCAGCAGAGGATAGGACAGCTTCCTCTGTCCTTTAAACACAGGACATATGTGATCCATCTTTCATGACACACTGAACACAGTGTACATCTAAGTGTTTAATATTACAGACCACATTTCAGCATAATATTCTTGTGTAAAAGCACACAGGAACTGATCAGAAAAATATTTTGACCACAGCTCTCTAGCATCAAGCCTTTGAGTAATTGTCCTACCAATTGTGGGCTGCAGGACAGTGTGTTGACATCCTCTCTCCAGGGTCTAAACACAGTAACGTCAAGCCTGTTCAAGGTCCTCTCCGCTGTGAGCAGCATGTCTGAGCTGATTTTTGAAAGCTGTATTTGTGACACTTGGGATTTAACAGCTTTGAAATTTTGCTGTGATCTCCAGTGATCTCCAGTCAACTGGCCAGCATTCTGTATATAGCAGTATATATAGTCTTTGAATGTAATCTGTATGTGCATTAAATGGCTTGTTTTGACCCTAGATGTGCAAGAGACAATACATCAGCAAGCATTGCCACATTTTTGCTCAGCATTGCATAGTATTGCATGTCTTTTTACCATACCACGAAAATACCAGTTACTACAGTTATTAATGATTTCTGCTCAAGCATCATTACTGCTTATACTTTTTTTCAGAATTTTCAAAAGCAAGTGGGGCTTGTTGAGATTGAGAGGAGGTGTGCTATTACTTTAATAAAGAATCGGATTTCCACCTGACAGATAATAAAATGGGCAAAAATGGAACCAGACATTAAAAGAGCGACCCAATCATTGACAGGCGCCAGTAAGTAACTACCTAGCAACCACCCAGAACACCCTAGAAGCACACTAACAACACAGTGGCACAGAGTTTTGCACCTAGCAATGATTCAGAATAGGTCTTATTGGCCAAGTGTGCTTTAAATTTTTTTTTTTTTGTGCCATTGGGAATTGCAGTACTTCATACAAGATACAGAATTAATAAATATACAGATATACACTAACACAGTTTACACAATTTACACAATTATATGTACAAAGCACTAGCAACACGTTAACAACCTTAACATTGAAACAAACATGCTAGCAACTCTACAATTGTGGCAGTGAGTTTTGCACCTAGCAAAGTGCTAGCAATCACCCAGTAACCACAAAGCAACACGCTAACAATGTTAACATTGTGGCCTTGAGTTTTACACCTAGCAAAGCACTAGCAATCACCCAGCAAAACACCCAACATCCACACTACAGCAACACGCTAACAATGTTATCATTGTGGCCTTGAGTTTTACACCTAGTAAAGCAACAGCAAAACACCCAACATCCACACAGCAACACGCTAACAATGTTAACATTATGGCCTTGAGTTTTACCCCTAGCAAAGCACTAGCAATCACCCAGCAAAACACCCACGCTGCATCCAAAATCAAATACTTCTCTACTATATAGTATGTGAAAAACAGTAGGCGAAAAGTACCCGGATGGCCTACTACTTCTGCCGAGATTCTGAAGTGAGCATTCGTTGGACACTTTACTATCCCATGAGGCCATGGGAGAGGATTTATTAATGGCAGTGAAGCAACACAACTGACGCTGGTAGGTGACAGTAACAACATGGCGGATTTAGTACGTCTGAATAGAATAGAAAGTCATTTCAAATGGTAGCAGATACCGCAATTTAGCGCAATTGAGTCTGGGCTCAATTATTAGACAAGCAGATATAGTCGATTGTGTATCAAAGATTACATCATGAACCATAAAGTGGGAAGCGAGTCAAGCGACATCAGCTTTTCTGTGAGTAATAAAATATGACTGCCATCATCTGAAACAGTCAGATGTTTGTGGCAGAGCTACAGAGACAGATAGAGGAGGCTGTGAGACAGACGGCTTACATGCCTGTGAGGATTTGCATTGTGCCAGGTTAAAGTGCCTCCTCTGTTAGTTGAATGCTGGGAATCGGCCTTGACTAAACCACCTCACGCTGTTTCCCACAGTGTGTGTGCAGCTATCCAAACAGATACATGCTTATCACACACCGCGTGCCTGGAAAAGTGTGTGAATGTGTGAGAGAGAGTGCATGAGAAGGAGGAAACTAAGGGAGAATCTGCCATATCTGTTAGGAGAATGCAAGAACTGCTGTGTGTTTGCTGCTCAATATGTGCCTGCCTGTCACCGTAGAAGAGAAAACACTCAATCTGCCCTGATTTGATGTTTTCAGCACATGTAGATTATATTAAACCATACTACTCTGTTATATTACTTAGATGTACATTTTGCTTCTGTAAATATGTCTAATCCCTCTTCATTTTTTTCCCCTCTCTTTTCTAGTTTATATACTTACATACATTAGTAATTCATTTTGCACTACATGCTTAATACTTTTATATATTATTATTACTATTATTCTTCTTTTTTTCTGTTAATACATATATGCACTATTTAAAAGCAGCCCAACTGCAATTGCTTTGGCAATACAAATGTATAGTTTTTGTCATGCCAATAAAGCACACTTGAATTGAATTAAATTGAGTGCATGAGAGCCTTTCTTTGAAAGCATGTGCTAAAAAGATACTCCATGTATGTGTGTGTGTGTGTGTGTGTGTGTGTGTGTGTGTGTGTGTGTGTGTGTGTGTCCGGGTGTTTGCCTACAGGAGTTATTTAAAGACCTCTGACCGGACTGGCATGTATGGTTGCTGATTCTGCCCTTCCTTGCTCAACTGTAATTTGTAATTTCACCACAGAGAGCCTCACTCATGTCTGTGTGTGTGTGTGTAAGATGCAAACTCATCAAATCTCTGTCTTGATTGGCTGATGGGGCCATCCTCATGGCAACCACAGTGGAAAACAGGACTGCTGAAGGCCCACGCCCAAAATATCAAGCGCAACTTCTCTGTCCCAGAGAGCAAAAATAGCACTGAAACAGAACCGACTAAGCCAACAGGACATCCACCACAAGTAAAATTTCGATGTAAAATTGTTCACAATCTTTCTGACCTTTGCATATTCTAAAATGGAAAATGTCTGAAGGCCTTTAACCGAACAATGCTAATAAAACATTGCAAGAGCTTTTCTATCCTGTCCATTGCACTGACTCTGTCCCAGCCGCCTGCCCATCCAGGTGTGCATGGGGTCTCTGCATGTGAGTTTGTGGCAGCAGGATTTTAACAGATAAGCACCACTCATATTTTCCACAGAAAATGTAATGAAGTGTGTAGCTTTTCATTTCTTAAACAACCATGTATTAAGATGTATCATGGTCATATTCCAGGATGTGGAAGATTCATCAGGCTCAAATTGTGAAAGAATTGTTGGGAGGGAGAATGAAGAATCATATTCACACATGAATTGGTACTGACCTTAACCTCAGTGTAAGTTTTTGGGATGTGCTGGAGTAGACTTTACAGAGTGCTCACCTCTTGCATTGTCAATACAAGATCTTGACCAAAAAATGATGCACCTCTCAATGGAAATAAATGTTGTGATGTTATTTCCATCAAGAGGTGCATCAATTTTTGGTTCAACTTTCTTTAGTGAGTAATGTTGCTGTTTAAGCATGAAAAAGGTCTGCAAAGTTACAAAGCACAAAGTCACTCCAGAGGGAGTTATTCTCTATATCAGTGCACACTGTTTCTGAAACTCCCTGAATCGCCTCGATTGTAGTCTTGAGTTTTCTTCTGGGAACAAACACGCCACAATATCCCTCATTTAAATAATTCCTGCCCAAGGCATACGCAAAAAAGGCCTGGTTGAGTCGCGTTAGTAGTTTGTTAAAAATCATGGTTATGGTAAGTCCACATGTCATTTTAGCAAGAAACTATTCTTCTAACCACATCTCTAAAGCTGTAGTTCCAACCATGTAAGTTTGCGACGCTGTTTGCAAATGTTCATTGGAACTATGGTTTTGTGAAACGCCAAACTGGAACTTGCAACCATAGCTGGCTAACAACGCTTTTGAGAAAGTGTTACTGACAAACTGGGAAGAGAGGTGTTACAACAATGTAAAATATGTGAAAAAATAACGTTCAAGCATGAAAACCTATTCTAGTAGAACCCAAAAACAAAATCAAGAATTTGTGAAAGTGCATAATATGGCCTCTTTAAAATAAATTGTCTTTCCAAATTCCTAAAATCAAAAACTAACTGTTCCATTAACTACATTTATCATCATAACTTTTCTCATTCTACTCAAAGGGAAGAAAAAAATCTCTTTAATATCTCAGTTGTTTCATTCAGACAGAAATTGTAAAGCCAGGGCCATTTCTAAGCATCTCACAGTGTATTTAAAGTCAAAGTTAATTTGTAATCAAACATTTCACACCATATTCTCTCAAAACCAAATTATCTGAGCCATGCTATCCACACTAAACCTTTTTTTTCATTAAACCTTTTACTGTATATAAATAGTTGTTTCATTTATATCTATTCTATTTATTAATTTTACTGTAGAAAACACATATAAAAACAAAATAATAAATATATAATAAATAATGAGAGCTGCATGAAGTCTCTAGAGTTATGAAAGATAATCCTCTGCTCTCTTTGTTAAAAATGGTGCTAAAAAAGAGCCTTTCGCCTGTAAAATCCTATTCTCCAACACTGGATTTGATTGTATCCATTGATGTTGTTGAAAAGAATGCAACAAAGGGCCCTGATTTCAAGTGTTCTTGAAAACTCTTAGACAGAAAGGAACAGACTTAACACAATGGAGACCTCCCTCTCCTAAATAATTATCCGTTGACAGAGTCAGGGAACAAGATTAAGACAAAAGCAGCTTGATTCCTGGAGGCCACAAAGAAACTCAATATATGTATATGAGCAAAAGATCAACCATTTAGTCTACATTCTATCTCATCATTTGAGAGAAGAAACCCCTCATTCTGTTTCCAATGAGATGCAGAGATGCCACACAAAAGCCCTCTTCAAGCAATTCAATACCTACAGAATCAACAATAATCTTCAAAGTATGGCAGCAAACAAAGCACATCATCCACTGATTAAAAACTTCAGCTAAACTTTCAAAGGTTTGGCCGTACACATTTTATACTGCTCATAAATAAATAAATGTCAGCCCAAACACTCTGATCACATGAACAGGAAGTGTCTTGGAAGATAAAACTCTGCATTTCATCAAAAACCAAAGCTTTCCTTATAATCATGCACTGAATTAATGTCAGTAGACTTTAGCAAAACCAACCAAAGAACATATTTCAAAATAACAAATGTTTGCAGCTTTTTGAATAGACAGGGAAAAGTAAAGGCAGAGAAACTTACTGAAAAGCAGTCGTCTTGTCTTCAGATTTGTCTTAAAGAAAAGGATGAGGAGTGTTTAAGCTTCAAGTCTTGGTGGGGCTTAAAAGTACAGGCCTCACCGCTGAAGTCAACCCCGCCTAAAGAGACTATTTCAAGAGACACATAAAAGACTATCCATCTACCATATTTCCAACCATAGTGTATTCATAGCCACAAAATGGCATTTCATTCAGCTGGTTGAAGAGTTAAAATTTATGATGCTGAGCAAGTAGTTTAAGATCTTTATAAGGATAGTTCACCCAAAAATGAAAATTCTGTCATTAATAACTCACCCTAATGTTGTCCCACACCCATTAGACTTTTGTTCATCTTCAGAACACAAATTAAGATCTTTTTGATGAAATCTGAGAGCTTTCTGACCCTCCATTGACAGCTACACGACTACCACTTTGACGCATCAAAAAGTTCATAAAGCGACTGTAAAACTAATCCATATGAATTTAGTGGTTTTATTCCAAATTTTCTGAACAGACTTGATTGCTTTATATGATGAACAGATTTAATTTAGGCTTTTATTCACATATAAACATTCATCAAAACACACATCAGATGTGGTAAACGGAAGCTCATGCATGTTTGCTTGACGTGCGAGAACCAATGAGGTTCATTCTCGTGTTTCACAGCGCATTTGAGCTTCACCAAGAACCAATGAGTTTTGTTCTTGTGTGTTAAAGCAAGTATGGTTGAGCTTCTGTTTATGTTCGCTGATCAATGTTTATATGTGAATAAAAGCCTAAATTCAATCTGTTATATCAAATAAAGCGATCAAGTCTCTTCAGAAAATTTGGACTAAACCGCTTGATTCATATGGATTGGTTTACAATCTCTTTATGAATTGTTTTAAGCATCAAAGTGGTAGTTGTGTAGACTGTCAATGGAGGGACAGAAATCTCTCAGATTTCATTAAAAAGATCTTCATTTGTGTTCCGAAGATGAACGAAAGTCTTACAGGTTTGGAACGACATGAGGGTGAGAATTTTCATTTTTTGATGAACTCACCCTTTTAGACTTTTGTCCAGACATGAAATGAACGTATGCTCAGGGGTAAAGTTAGCATTTTAGAAGTAGTAGATCTCTAAAATCAGATGAGGAGCCAGTTCTCATATCAACACAAGCCTGATTGAAAAATTCATTGGTGCGCATTAAAAAAATCTGTCAAATATATATTGGATAAAAATCAATTCCACCCAACAATTTGAAATCACATTACAAAGTAAAATGGGTTGAGAATGCTGTTTCATGTTCTTTGTGTACTCAAATAAATTTACACTATCAAAATGGATTAGATTAACCGCCAAACTGCCCATCAATTAATTTTTGGTGAAAGGTGGTGAAACGTTCCAGATAATTTTATTTAAATTTAACCCTTCTGTATGCTACAAATTTCCAGTATACTTCTAATTTCCTAAAAAATGTATTGTTGAAACCTGTGGCATCAGACGCATATTTAGAGAAAAAAAAGTATTCTGAATTCAAAACTATAGCAGGAATATACATTGTCCCAAACAACAACACTGACCCAAACTAAGACCCCCAAACTGAAAGACTAATAAGTACTCTAAATGCATTCCTATCACAGCAACTTTGGCAATAGCTCTAGCTCTAGGTCTCAAGAGGCGAGCGTTTACTGCACTGTTTAAGCTGCGTAACTGCAGCCTGGTCCACTGGTAATGGGATTCTGGAAAGGGAATTTCCCCTAGGAAGTGATAATCTTGTAAATCATTAATTAAATGTAGATCAAGGCAGAGAGTGCAAAAGATGAAAGGTATAGTTTTCTGAATGTCTTCACTGAGCATTGTGATCAACAATGATCCAAAGAACATAAACCCATTTGACACTCATTCTCTGACTACTTCCTTTGCATTTGTTGTGGTCATTTCCAGTTTGCCAGGGCCACTGGTCACCCCTCTTCACCTTTTTCACCCCAATACCCATGTACAAAGCACATTCCAGCTTCCGGAAAAGGATGCTGTACAGGAAGTGGAACTTGAGTGGACCATGTTTCCTGAAGAAGTGCAGATGAAAAAGTGTCAACTCAGCGTACACATCAACCTTTCAGCATCACCACTTTTGGCCTTTCAGAGCACCCAGAGACAAGACACCTCTTCTAAAATTCAAAAATGTGCTGCAACATTAGCATATGACCATGTACTTTTACACATAAACAATGCTATTTTGATGTTTAGAAACTTGGCCAACCCAAAAGGAGAAAGTATGAATGATAATGTTTTATCTAAACACCAGAGTGACCAGAACTGACAATCTGAAAAGGAAAATGCATGACTGTGTTGGGTGTAGCAACTTCCTCTCTGCCCCTCCAGAACAAGTCTGATCAAGTCTGATCTGAAGTGATTGTTTTGTGATCCTGTCAAAATTAAATGTACGAAGCCCCACACATGACATGCAGACAAAAATATATTATCATGGCCATGAATTAAGAAGTCACTTTCAGTTAAACCGTGGTTACGTTGAACTATAATTCATTCCTACGTTTTAGTCAACTGTGGCCACATTGAACTAATTCGTTTCTAAGTTTTAGTAAATCATGGCCGCGTTGAACTAATTCATTTCTAGGTTTTAGTAAATAATGGCCGCGCTGAACTAATTCGTTTCTACGTTTTAGTAAATCATGGCTGTGTTGAACTAATTCGAGTTATTTTAGTAAATCATGGCTATGTTGAACTAATTTGTTTCTAGGTTTTAGTAAATCATGGCCATGTTGAACTAATTCGTTTCTACGTTTTAGTAAATCATGGCCGCGTTGAACTAATTCGTTTCTACGTTTTAGTAAATCATGGCCGCGTTGAACTAATTTGATTAATTTTAGTAAATCATGGCCACGTTGAACTAATTCGTTTCTGCGTTTTAGCAAATCATGGCTACGTTGAACTAATTTGTTTCTTCGTTTTAGTAAATCATGGCTTTCTTGAACTAATTTGTTTTCTACGTTTTAGTAAATCATGGCCACGTTGAACTAATTCGTTTCTGCGTTTTAGTAAATCATGGCTACGTTGAACTAAATCGTTTCTACGTTTTAGTAAATCATGGCCACGCTGAACTAATTCATTTCTTCATTTTAGTAAATCATGGCCACGTTGAACTAATTCGTTTCTTCGTTTTAGTAAATCATGGCCACGTTGAACTAATTCATTTCTTCGTTTTAGTAAATCATGGCCACGTTGAACTAATTCATTTCTTCGTTTTAGTAAATCATGGCCACGTTGAACTAATTCGTTTCTACGTTTTAGTAAATCATGGCCACGTTGAACTAATTCGTTTCTACGTTTTAGTAAATCATGGCCACGTTGAACTAATTCGTTTCTACGTTTTAGTAAATCATGGCCACGTTGAACTAATTCGTTTCTTCGTTTTAGTAAATCATGGCCACGTTGAACTAATTCGTTTCTGAGTTTTAGTAAATCATGGCCACGTTGAACTAATTCGTTTCTACGTTTTAGTAAATCATGGCCACGCTGAACTAATTTGTTTCTTCGTTTTAGTAAATCATGGCTACGTTGAACTAATTTGTTTCTTCGTTTTAGTAAAACATGGCCACGTTGAACTAATTCGTTTCTACGTTTTAGTAAATCATGGCCACGTTGAACTAATTCGTTTCTTCGTTTTAGTAAATCATGGCTACGTTGAACTAATTCGTTTCTTCGTTTTAGTAAATCATGGCTACGTTGGACTAATTCGTTTCTTCGTTTTAGTAAACCATGGCTACGTTGAACTAATACGTTTCTGCGTTTTAGTAAATCATGGCCACGCTGAACTAATTCGTTTCTTCATTTTAGTAAATCATGGCTATGTTGAACTAATTCGTTTCTTCGTTTTAGTAAATCACGGCTACGTTGAACTAATTTGTTTCTTCGTTTTAGTAAATCATGGCTACGCTGAACTAATTCGTTTCTTTGTTTTAGTAAATCATGGCCACGCTGAACTAATTCGTTTCTACATTTTAGTAAATCATGGCAACATTTTTTTGATTTAACAAATTATTACAACGTCATGGCCACGATTTAGCAAAACAAGAAAATAAATTGTCGTGTGCAAGATTTAATTAAAATGAGGGAACTAATCAGTTGAACTAATTCGTTTCTTCGCTTTAGTAAATCATGGCCACGCTGAACTAATTTGTTTCTTTGTAGTAAATCTTAGCTACGCTGAACTAATTCGTTGGGAACTAATTGTTAATTTGTGGCCACAATATACTTTTTTCCCACATGTCATGTGCAGGGCTCTGTAGAAATGGAAACAAATGGGTGCAAAGAGGCTGTTATAAAAGGATGGGGCAAATTGCTAGCATTTAAAAAACAATGTTTAATGATTCTTTAATATAGTGTGTGTTTATTGTAAAAGCAGAAAATGTTTATTATCCACTGATGAGGATGTTGGTAAATTTAGGAACTGTAACAAACCGATAATCTGAAAACAGTCAAATATCTTCCACTGAATTCTGATTATTTTTATTGGAAGTCAGACACTTAAACTGGGAGCGAATAGTCAGCCGCCTCCGCATGATCTTGTGTGTCTACTGAATGTTGTAACTGGTGATGTGTAGACAAAACTGTGAGAGAAGGAACATTTTACTGCTATTTTTCGGCTCCATTACACCTACGTGGCCTTTCAAACCCTCTCAACAATCTCATCTTTCATCATAGAGCCCTTCGAGAGAGGCAGACCCAGTGTCCCAGGCAATAAAAAGCTAAACAAAACATCATAAACAAACACATCATTAGTTCACGAAATTCAAGTTTCAGCTGTTGAACTCAGAAACCACAGAAAACCATTAGAATGTATCAAATGCACTGGAAAATATAATACAATTCTGATAAAGTATCCCAGGAAACCCCTTGGCAGGATAATTTCTCCTTATGGGTGACGCCATCATTAGTTACTGTGAGAGAGAAAGCCATTTCCCATGAAGGCTGCTCTACTATGGCAGGGCCTTCACTTCCTGCCCACACATGTTGTCACCAGCAGCTCTGGCATCATTTGTTCTCTATGATGTAATCAAGCTGCACTGAAAGCAATAGCATTTGCTTCGCAACTGGCGGCGGGCAGACAGTAACTCTGCAGAAAGGAGCAATGAGCTTTAGTGTTCCAAGATGTCATGTTGGACAAGGAACAAGCGAAGAGGAGGGGAAATGAAAACGTGGAAATTAAAGACAGACAGGATGCAGCAGGAGTCATTTATCAGTCCATCAATGTATGTGAGCGCTGGTGGTATAGGATGTGTGGGATATGGAGGGAGGGAGGGAGGGAGGGAGGGAGGGAGGGGGTCTAGTTTAAAGGGATAGTTCACCCAAAAACTAAAAATCTGGGTTACTGAGGCACTTGCAATGAATCTAAATTGGACCAATCTGTAAAAAATAGAAAACAGTGGTTTTAAACTGTAACAACAACATTCCTGTTTTTACTGTATATTTGATCAAATAAAAGCAGCCTTGGTGAGAAGAGACGTCTTTTAAAAACATTTTAAAAAACCACAAACTTTTAACGCTAGTTTGTATGCAACTTTACGACTTCATTGCCATGACAATGTAACGCCTACATCCTTAAAACAACCGTAAAAACCAAGAGAACTGACTTTACAGCTCAAATAATACACAAGTTTTAACAGAAGAACTAAGGCAAGTGCGTTAATAAAATCATAGGTTCACGTGTCTTCTTTAAAAATCCTCCACAAATTGGCCCAATTTAATTCCATTATAAGTTACCTCTCCTCTTGCTTTTTTAAAGAAAATAAGGGGTGAGTCCATTTGTTTTTGTTGATGTGGTAATCAACATTTTGCATTCTAGTATTAACACCCAGAATATTATTTCACTCTATTTGTATCACCAAACTATTATATGACTTGGAAAAAAACACAAGTCGTATGGACAACTTTTCTTGTACTTTTGTGTCAGCTTGGTCACCATATGCTTCTGTTGTATGGAAAATAGCAGCATGATCATTCTTCAAAACCTCTACTTTTGTGTTCCACTGAAAAAAGAAAATCAAAAAATGTTTGGAATGACATCAGGGTGAGTAAATGAATTTTCATTTTGAGGTGAGCAATTATCCCATAATTTACTCACCCTCAAGCCAACACAATCAGAGTTATATTAAATATGGCTCTTCCCAGCTTTGTAATGGCACTGAATAGAGCCTGAGTTTTTGAACCTCCGAAAACCACATCCATCCATCATAAAAGTAATCCATACAACTCCAGTGGGTTAATAAAGGCCTTCTGAAGCGAAGCGATGGGTTTTTGCAAGAAAAATATCCATATTTAAAACTTTATAAACTAGAATCACTGGCTTCTGGCAACGGCCGCACGCATGTTCACAAGAGAGTCGAGTTCCAGTGGAAAGGTGACCTCTAGGGGTAAAAGAAAATATCGATACAAGTGAATATCGCGATATTATGTTTGCCGATACTGTATCAATTCTCAAAAACACTGTATCGATATTTATTTATTTGTTTGTTTGTTTGTTTACATCCAAATTTCATGGCTTTGTGTTCGGTTTAAACCTGGCTGCTAGATGGTAGTGTTACTGTGATGCAGAGATGCGCAAGAGTGCATCACTAGCGTTAGCATTAGCAAACTCAGCTCACAAGATGATAGCGTTACTCCGGCTCCTGCCACGGTGTGCAGAGCTGAAGTGTGGACTCATTTAGGCTGGCACTATAAAGAAATCACTAAGGAGGCCGACAAGCGTCATGTTGTTTGCAAAATAGGCCATGTTAAAATCCAATACTTGGGAAACGCATTGAATCTGAGAGCTCACTTCACATCCCGATGCCATCCGCGCTGCTGAGAGTGGCATTTCGATAGAATAGGTAAATATGTACTGCATGCTTTCATCTCACTAACAAAATAAACACACAACAAAAATGACAACAGTGGCATTCAAGGCTGTGCTGTATTGTGAATAAGTCATGGCCGAAGGGCGTTGTTAGGCACGACGTGAAGCGGAGTACCTGCAACCTTTTCAGCCGTGACTTATTCACGATACAGCACCAGCCTTGAGTACCTTACTGCTTTTATAAAATGGTTACCACACAATACAAATATTAAAGCCAAAAAATATATGTATCAATGCAACTTTCATGAAGTAAAATCACTAGAAGCCTTCCTTCCGCCAGAAAAAATAGTCCCTGACCGTGAACAGCAACAGAAGTTACATTATTACGCTATTAGATGGCAGGAAAAAACTGTCTTTATGAGTGTGTCAGTCAGTAGCGAAGACTTTTACATTGAAAAGACTGAACTGTTGTGAACACGGAACAAGACACAACTGACAAATGCTTTGACTAGCGCTGTCAGTCATGGGAAAACCCCTTAACTGTTAAAAGGACAAGACAATACATCAGACATTTAAACAGATGTTTTATTATGAACATAGGACTGACCTGAAGGAAAATGCTAAATCTGAATGCAAGTAATAAACTCACTCACTCGATCTCTTTCTCACAATACTCTTCTACATAATACAGTAAGCTTCAATGAACAATATCAATTGAGAACAAACAGTTTACATTGCTAAGAGTGGTTGCTAAGGGTGTTGTGTAGTGATACACTGAACCTTTGGGTGAAGCGGTCATAGCCGTGTTTTATCGTGAATAAAACACAGCTATTGACCAATCAGAATCAAGGACAGGAACTAACTGTTTTATAATATTTAATATAACTCTGATTGTGTTCATCAGAAAGAAGAAAGTCATATACACATGGGATGGCTTGAGGCTGAGTAAATTATGGGATAATTTTCATTTTTGGGTGAACTATTCCTTTAAAGACCCATGAAATTTAAATCAAAGTTTTGTCGCTTTTAGTTTGCATTAGCTTTTAGGCTAGCTATATGCTGGAGTATACTCCTACAAGTTGACAAAACAAACTTTTAGCAGATTTACCTACTTAAAATGCAAAAAAATTTCCCTTCGTAGAATGGCTTGAGGATGAGTAAATTATGGGATAATTTCATTTTTGGATGAACTATTCCTTTAAACCATATATAGAGAGAGAGAGAGAGAAACAAATAAAGCCACATAACAATCATGGCTTCAGTCCTTTTTGTGCTGAATAAAAGTGATTTAATAGCCATTTTACAGGGCAGACAATCATGATTCATGACATGATGTGGCCTATGACAAGGTTTTAACAGATGGAAACAGCTAAGGAAATGTGTCACATACAAAAGCTGACAAGACAGCAGATTGTCTGGGGAGAGCCTCAAGGCGGCTCCATGTACCGTTCACACACACAAACACATTTGAGACATGTGGGGCTCTGTTGGGGACCAGTGCTCACTAATGAAGTGAGTGTGTGAGAAAACATGTCTCACACACACACGATTCCCACAAAGACATAATAGAACCAATTCTGTCCACCTTCGGAGGAGTGTTTCAGTGCTCACTTCCTGTCTGGAAGCATGAAATTTTCCATCGTATGATCCCCTATTTTTACTTAGTCCTACTTTAAATTCTCAGCTGACTAATGATGACAAACCTGCACTCCTTTTCCGAAGCGGTTGTGAGTACACTCTTTATCATCCTACCGATGCACGTAAAACGTGTCCCAGATCGAAGTGCAGAAAGAACGTTGTCTTGAGTATGAAGGAAAAGAGTTTTTTTGCACTTTGTCTAAATACAGCCAAGCTTCCATTCAAAGAGAGGAAGTCAGACTGCTTCTGGGGATTTAAAACAAGGGCATTTGGGTTCACATTTCCCCTGCTCCTTTTCTCTATCTCTCTCTCAAGAGGAAAGCATACCCAGCTGTTTGACAAACATTACTAATGAGAATGAAAAACTGCCTTTCTTTTTTTACTCTCTTTCCAGAGTATGTAAAAGCCTGTGGGATATAGGGCCATGCACATTCTGAAGTCTCGCTCTCCCAGGAGAGAACGCAGTGAATCTATAGCAAAGCAAATGACTCCAGTGAGCGTTATGGGGGAGGATGTTGCACTAATACTGATCTGAGAACAGTTCTGTAGCTCTCAGTGGTTAGGAGATAGAGACAATGGGCCCATGTTGAACAAGCTCTTCAAAACAAAAAGCCACAACCACTGATGAATGTCAAGGGCTGATTTTGCTGTTAAAATGTACCGTTGTTAAAAAGGACAGCATATTTGGTTCACTGGCTACTGTTTAAAGGATTAGTTCACTTTCAGATGAAAATTACCCCAAGCTTCACTCACCCTCAAGCCATCCTACGTGTATATGACTTTTTTCTTTCTGATGAACACAATCGGAGTTATATTAATAAATATCCTGACGCATCCGAGCTTTATAATAGCAGTGAATGGGACCAATGAGTATGAGCTGAAGAAAGTGCTTCCATGCACATCCATCCATCATAAACATATTCCACACGGCTCCGGGGCGTTAATAAAGGCCTTCTGAAGTGAAGAGATGCATTCGTGTGGAAAAAAAAATATCCATATTTAACAAGTTTTGAAGTAAAATATCTAGCTTCCGCCAGACCGCCTTCTGTATTCAACTTAAACATAAAAAAATGGAACTGGCATCGCGTCAGTTTAGCTTTTTCCGTAAGTTGAATAGGGAAGGCGTAGGACCTAGCATAAGCTTTTTGAACTGCAAAAGTTTTACACTTTCTTCATAAGTTGAATACGGAATGAGAAAGCTAGATATTTTACCTCATAACTTGTTAAATATGGATTTTTTTTACACAAACGCATCGCTTCGCTTCAGAAGGCCTTTATTAACAACCTGGAGGCGTGTGGAGAACGTTTATGATGGATGGATGTGGATGGAAGCACTTTCTTCAGCTCATTCTCGTGAACCCTGTTCACTGCCATTATAAAGCTCGGATGCGTCAGGATATTTATTAATAGAAAGAAGAAAGTCATATACACCTAGGATGGCTTGAGGGTGAGTAAAGCTTGGGCTAATTTTCATTTGAAAGTGAACTAATCCTTTAAATGGGGTTTCTCTGATTTTATGACAAGTCAAACTTATATTTGTAGCTTAAAAAATTCTGTGGAAAGCTGAACTCTTTTTTTAATTCGTAATAAAAAAATATTTTCGGTATTTTTGGAAATCTTTTAATTTGGTAATTTTGGTAATCTCCACAAGTTCAAAATGTGTTATCTTAATTTATACCTGGAAACAAACATGCTTGAGTATTTTGGGAAAAAATATGAAAAATGAAGAAGATTTTGCACTAAATAGGTCACTAATAAAAATAAGCTTATTGGTAACATTAACCACATGAACTCTTTGTACAGTACGTCAGATATATTTGCTTCCACTGAAGATCAAGATGATCTTTGGATCATTTTAAAATCATGCTGGAGAACATGATCTTCAGGTTTTACACACATTTGTGGAGTTACACTTGTCATACAGAAAAAACAAATTCTCAAACTCAACTTTTAAAATCAATTTGAACTTTAATTGCACTAATTTGTAATGAAAAACCTGAACTCTGGAATGGGGCATGGCTTTATATTAGATGGGAAAAATGTCCCAAATTCAGCCTATATTATTTATGTATAACTAGTTTGGAGAATCTATATCATGGTCTAGCATATGCTTGCAAGAAGTGGTATCATAAATATTTAAAACAAACCCCAGAGTCCATATTTTGCAGGAAATACATAAGCTTGTACTCCAGCCATATATGGGCACTTCTTCAAGCCACTAAACCCCCAAATCTGTCATTGAAGTTGTGGCATAAATTGCTTGTAAAGGGAGTGTGACAGAAAGTTTAATCACCAGCTGATCAAAACACGCACGTCATTGATCACTTCCTCAGAATCATTAGTGAGATGCATAAATATTATTCATAACATAGAGTTTTGGGACATTTTACCAACACTTCTTGATGTTAACGAGTTCATTTAGCATAAAGGAGTTAGAAACAATATTTTTCTGACCATTTTCACAAAGAATTATTATCAGATTATTGTTATTGTCCTGGTCATGCAACTGCCTGTTACCTGCAGAGATGTGCTTTATTTCATTTGAATGTTAATACTCTAAAATGAATATCGTGGTGTATCCAAATCAAAAGTCATTAATGTTTTAATAATTTTATAACAGGTATGCCTTGTCTCTAAAATATATAAATGTAGACAAGAAATAAAAATCTAATTCATTTGCCAAATGAAGTGAATGTAATTGATTAGTGAATATCGTGGTGTATCCAAATCAAAAGTCATTAATGTTTTAAGAATTTTATAACAGGTATGCCTTGTCTCTAAAATATATAAATGTAGACAAGAAATAAAAATCTAATTCATTTGCCAAATGAAGTGAATGTAATTGATTAGTGAGTCCAAGTGTTCAATCTGAGGTCATTCTTCTCTTTTATTTATTTATTTGTTGTTTCTTTATCTCTGTAACCCCATTCACCTATGTACTACCAGACTTTTTAAGAGGACAAAATATAATCGTGTTCGTGTTTATAATGTTGCAGAAATGTTCTTTGTCATTATCCAGATGCGTCTTTCTGTATCTCAGCATCAGGTTCGAGAAGGACGCAAGGTGAATAGGTAGCCAACTCACGTAATGTTTGGACGGATTCCTCCTCTTCTCCACATCCACCACTTTTACATCCAAAACTGTCCGAAACTGCATTGTGAAAACAGAGGCTTCAGAAGCGCCGTTAGTAATCAGATAGCGAATAAATGGACAGTCACGAAGACGTTTGCACGAATAATATCGCCGTTCTTCTTCACAATGAAAGCAAACGAGTGTTGCCCCCCGGCCCGTCAGTTTAATCAGTCCGTTTACTCCCCCTTGACGTGATGTAGATATGAAGATCGAGTAATAAATGATGCAAAACTTATATCCGTCTGCAGGAAACCAACATGCTCGTATCCATTTCTCTCATAGCGCAGAGCGGATTTTCGAACCGCCGCGTTCCAGCTCAATTCGAATCGAGACACCTTCTACAGTGTCATTCTGGAATCCGGATCGGCGCGTCTTCTTTGTGTGGACTACAGTAGTGTCGCTGAAGTCTGGGGGTTCTCCTCAAACGTGAGCGGCGCGCGTCATAAAGGCCGGGGCGCATTCACCGCCAAGTCCATTCGGCAGGAAGCGCGCGCACACACTGGGATATTTGGGCAATGGGGCTGGGCTTCTTGACAAGGGCTCTGTTGCAGTTTAAGAGCCTCTACAGGGGGAAAACGAGTGTTGTGTTATTATTGTATTCCTTCGTAAAAGAGACAATGGCTGGATTTTACAGAGAATGCATTGTTTGTTCCTTTGATTCAGTTTGTTTAAAGGCCAACTGTGAGAGAAAATAATGGAAGAGAGTATCTGTAACAAAACCATGTCATAAGCTAGATATTAACAATCATTTGATGAACGTTACAACAATAAATCACAAGGTCTGTTGCATATCTATTCCATAATCCAAGGACAGTGTGAGACGTGATTTCCGTTACTCATACTGCCAATGAGCATAAATAGACCTGAACGCGCACAGATACAGATGTGCTCACGGACAGTGACGTATCTATTTGCTCACAGTGACACCCTAAGGCCATTGAGTGTAACTACAGTTTTAAACGAGCCATTTGGCTCCAAAATAAAAAATTCGGTCATCACTTACTCACCCTCATTATCATATTGTACGAAAACTGTACGACATTCATCCTTAGAGCACAAAATGTTATTTTCTTTGAAGAATATCCAGGCCACTCTTTTTTATATAATTAAAGTGAATGGGAACTAGGTCTGTCGAGCTCCAATTTTTAAAAGTGCCAGAACAGTAAAAATATTCAGAAGATCACAAATGTTTATGTTAGCCTATTAAAGAGGCAATTTCTGTATTAAGACAATGCTGAAGAAAATATATCTGTATACTTTTCTTATGCTGAACCATAAAAAGCAACAGGTAAAGCAAACAAAGAGCCATTAGATAACTTTAATGATTTATATCAAAAAGGGTTCTGTAACAGATAACATTCTGTCTTCATGATTGCTTTAAACACTTTGCTCATATTTTTATGAATGTATTTAACAAAAAAAAAAAAAAAAAAATGATGCTACAAAACAATATAGTGGGCTTCTGTTGTGCTTATTATGTCACTATTACATTCTAAGAATGTCAGAGCAACTTCCAGCACCTCTCGACTCAGATTTTGGCTGTAGCGCTGCCTCACGCTGGACAAAATATGCAGGACATGGCATCCTTTCTCAGCATCTGCAAAAAAAGCAACATATGAGGAGGGTCCTCTACTCATGTATTTGGATCAGGTTTTATTTTGAAATAATGGCCAGCCACCTGCCTGTATATATTATCCCACTCATTACACAGTTAATTATAAAATAAAATAAAAAAAATAATAAAGCATATATATATATATATATCCCGTTTGTGAACAATTTGTGAAGCCATTGGTTCTTAATACTGTGTGTGGTTACCATGGGTCGCTTGTTTGTTAAACTGCCCAATGTTTTTCAAAAAAATCCACCAGATCCTGCAGATTCTTCAGTTTTCCAGCATCTTTTGCATATTTGAACCCTTTACAGAAGTGACTGTATGATTTTGAGATCCATCTTTTCACACTGAGGACAACTGAGGGACTCAAACACAAGTATTAAAAAAAGGTTCAAATATTCACTGATGCTCCAGAAGGAAACACAATGCCGGGGGATGAAAACAGGATGAAGATGTCCAAATTTTTCTTATTTGTTAAGTAATTCTTTCAATTTTTTTCATTTAGTACTGCCCTATGGAAGCAACAGAAGACACTTGCATGTTTCCCAGAAGACAAATTAAGTACAATTTACCTTGATCTTCAAATTCAAAAGGTTTTCACCAACTGGCTCTAATGCATCGTGTTTCCTTCTGGAGCATCAGTGAATGTTTGAACCTTTTTTATTAGTTGTGTTTGAGTCCCTCAATCCTCCTCAGTGTGAAAAGATAGATCTGAGAATCATACAGTCACTGCTGGAAAGGGTTCAAATATGCAAAAGACGCTGGAAAACTGAAGAATCTGAAGGACCTGGAGGATTTTTCTGAAGAACATCTTTTCAAAACAAACAAGGGACTCATGAACAACCATCACAAAACAAACAAACAGTCGTAGATCATCCAGGTAACCACACAGTATAAAGAATCAAAGGTTCACAAACTTTTGAACGGGGTAATTTTAATAAATTCAGCTATCTTTTTGTCTTGTGGATTATATGTAAACATCCTTTATGCAAAATATCTTACTCAGGACAGTACTAAATAAAAAATAACATGCATTTTGTATTATCTCTCTTATTTTGTTAAAATTATCCACATTTTCACAGATTCTGCAAGTGGTTCACATACTTTTTCTTGCAACTGTGTGTATATATATATATATATATATATATATATATATATATATATATATATATATATATATATATATATATATATATATATTACGGATTCAAATTGAAACCTTTATGTAAAATAAAAAAAAAGACAGATTGCCTGAGACAACCATCAACTACATAGTTACATGCACATTAAACAAAATAATCTGACCTGAAAATGCAGTGCCTGACCAATCAAAATGAAGAATTGTGTAATAATTTTTTTGCATACTAGTATGCAAAAAAAACCTCACATTTTTCCCTTTTCGTATCCTCTCGTAAAACATTCTTGATCGCTGTGTGAAGATCTTTGTCTTGTTCTGTTACCTAAAGCAGCCAAGGTAATGAAAATATAATTACATTTTAAAGTAGTTTTAGAAGTTATATTTATGGTTAAACCACATTAAAGTGCCCCTATTATGCTATTTTTGTTTTGGAGGTCTCCTACAATAGGTTTACATGCATCCAGGGTCAAAAAACACTTTAATTTTATCATAATATATATTGCAGCATCTGAAACTGTTCAATCAAGGATTCGGTCTCTCTAAACTCCTCCTTTCCGAGAGCCTACTCTGCTCTGATTGACCAGATGGCCCAGTCTGTTGTGATTGGTCTATCGCTTTCAGTGCATGTCAGAAACAAAACGCCCATTATCATATCTGAACTTCAGCTCCAGCAGCTTCCTCAGCATTTGTATACATAGTGATATGAACACTTACGATGGCTTCGGTTTTATCGTATCAATTCGAGCCCTTTGGAAGTGCAGGCAAAGTGGATTTGCTTTCACAGCGCAGAAAACAGTGTCTTCCCGACATGCCGACAACACAAACCAAACTCTTCCAGGCCTCAGCTACAACTACAGTGTTTGAGGGTCAAAGTAGACGTTGTTCGCAGGCAGCCAATGAAGACCATAGACTGGCATTATGCAAATCTGTTACAAACCTACGTAGGTTTGAGCAGGTTGTAAGGCTGGAATTACTGACGACTCGTTTCAGGCAGTTCAGAATCAGTTCTTTCTTTTGGGAGACAATAACTCCATTTATCATGCACTTTGAGCTTTGAAACTTTGCAGACCTTTTACATTCACAAACAGCTATATTATTCACTGCATGAAAGGTAACATCTGAAAAATCATAATAGAGGCACATTTAATATTATCCTCTTTTAAAATCCTAGAGGTACAAACCCTATTCAGACCTATAATATGTAGAAAGCATGTGTAGGAAGCGAATATTAGACATTATCCCTGTAATTTTGTTAAGAGCCTCCTGAGGTAACATTAACCACTGCTGCTCTCTCTCATACTGACTAAGAGGTGTCTGTATTAGTGTGCACATACATTGTAGACTTCATCCTGGGTCCGTATTTTGCGAAATATTTGTCCCTCGTCCTGGAGGATGCTCAGGGTCTCTTTCAAGAGTTTTCGAATTTGCGTAGCAAATGACGTTCTGGGCTGATCTGACTCCTTTAGACAAAAAACAAATAAATGATGAGTCACCAAAACAATGAATCACATTTCTGTGATGCACCATTCAAAATTACCATTTCAGTTACTTTTAACAACTAAAGATTCTTAAATGAAATGCATACTTCATGTATGTTCTCATTTGATTACAAACGAATACATCGATAGGCTTCTAATTAGCATACTTCTTTCTCATCACCATATGCTGCTGTCCTTGAATCTCCAGACTAGCAGCATCTCATAAAAGTGTTACAGACGATCACTCCCTCCTGCCATCAAACAGCACAACACATCCTCCCTGCCGTGCCCACAAGTTATTCCTGGCTCTTATATCCTGTTGTACTCCAGCCAAGAGTAGTGACATTGAACAAG
Organism: Ctenopharyngodon idella; assembly: GCF_019924925.1. Lineage (NCBI taxonomy): Eukaryota > Metazoa > Chordata > Actinopteri > Cypriniformes > Xenocyprididae > Ctenopharyngodon > Ctenopharyngodon idella. The sequence goes on from NC_067220.1 coordinate 36,978,283, forward strand.
GACAGTTTACTTTGGTAGATTTCTGCATTCATCTTTTGCATATATATATATGATATTAAGTGTTTAATTTTTTCAGCTTTATTGGGACAGAACAGTGAAAGAGAGGATCTATCTATCTATCTATCTATCTATCATATCTATCTATCAATATCTCTTTCTTTCGAGTGTAATGGAAGTCAAGGTCAGGCCCAGTACCTGTTCTGCTGAAGAACTTTGGATCAGTGGATGTAAGAGGAACTCGACATCATAAGGACGAAACCTGGCCACCTCTTTCTCTAAGATGAACTCCTTAAGGGTGAGAACTGACCGAGACAGCAAATAGTGGAAATGTGATGAACCACCTGCTCTGTAAATAAAATTTAAGAACACAGAAAGCAATGTGTTTTAAAGTACATTTAAATTTTGAGGTCTGAATCAAGACATTAAACTTCTGTTGCTTTTGTTCCCAGACTTGGAACAAAAAAATGCAAGCATATATCACTAGCCACTCAGCATTTTCACTGGCCACAATTTTGACATCGATACCTTGGGGAAAAATTATATATATTTTTTTAATATTATCATAATTTGGCAGCAGGTATATTAGGCTGATATCACTTTAAGACCTGACGCACAGATCCATTTTACTGTTACACATGCGTTTTCTCTCTTAACTGTTTACATTCACTTAAAACATAACTGACTGTGTTTACATGAATACTCACCAAGACCAGCACTGAGACATTATTTTGTGTATATTTGAATGTTTAAGCACAATAAGCAGGGAAAAAGAACTCAATTTAGTACTGAGAGGTGGCTTTATGTGTGCGCACTTTGAGTGTGAGCACAAAATCTGTGGGAATGAGCAAAATTATGCGCAACCCCCACCGAAATTCAAGCCCTTGAACACTAACAATATTCATCCAGAGCAAACTGCACGCTACTGCTGAAATCCACCCGCATTTGGAGGGTTGGCAGGTGTTAATGTCAAGCCCTGTATATATTATTATTATTATATATTTACACTATATTGCCAAAAGTATTGGGACATCCCTCCAAATCATTGAATTCAGGTGTTCCAATCACTTCCATGACCACCGGTGTATAAAATCAAGCACCTAGGCATGCAGACTGCTTCTACAAACATTTGTGAAAGAATGGGTCGCTCTCAGGAGCTCAGTGAATTCAAGCGTGGTGCCGTGATAGGTTGCCACCTGTGCAATAAGTCCATTCCTGAAATTTCCTCGCTACTAAATATTCCACGGTTAACTGTTAGTGGTATCATAACAAAGTGGAAGCAATTGGGAACAACAGCAACTCAGCCATGAAGTGGTAGGCCACGTAAAATCACAGAGCGGGGTCAGCGCATGCTGATGCGCACAGTTCGCAGAAGTCGGCAACTTTCTGCAGAGTCAATAGCTACAGACCTCCAAACTTCATGTGGCCGTCAGATTAGCTTAAGAACAGTGCGTAGAGAGCTTCATGGAATGGGTTTCCATGGCGGAGCAGCTGCATCCAAGCCTTACATCACCAAGTGCAATGCAAAGCGTCGGATGCATTGGTGTAAAGCACGTCGCCACTGGACTCTAGAGCAGTGGAGACGTGTTCTCTGGAGTGACGAATCACTGTCTGGAAATTCGATGGACGAGTCTGGGTTTGGCGGTTGCCAGGACAACGGTACTTGCCTGACTGCATTGTGCCAAGTGTAAAGTTTGGTGGAGGGGGGATTATAGTGTGGGGTTGTTTTTCAGGGGTTGGGCTTGGCCCCTGAGTTCCAGTGAAAGAAACTCTTAATGCTTCAGCATACCAAGACATTTTGGACAATTTCATGCTCCCAACTTTGTGGGAACAGTTTGGGGATGGCCCCTTCCTATTCCAACATGACTGCGCACCAGTACACAAAGCAAGGTCCATAAAGACATGGATGAGCGAGTTTGGTGTGAAGGAACTTGACTGGCCTGCACAGAGTCCTGACCTCAACCCGATAGAACACCTTTGGGATGAATTAGAGCGGAGACTGCGAGCCAGGCCTTCTCGCCAACATCACTGCCTGACCTCACAAATGCGCTTGTAGAAGAATGGTCAAAAATTCCTATAAACACACTCCTAAACCTTGTGGAAAGCCTTCCCAGAAGAGTTGAAGCTGTTATAGCTGCAAAGGGAGGGCCAACTCCATATTAAACCCTACGGATTAAGAATGGGATGTCATTAAAGTTCATGTGCACGTAAAGGCAGGCGTCCCAAAACTTTTGGCAATATAGTGTATATCATGCATATATCTCACATAAAAATGCATGCATTTTTTTCCCTGTAATACTATAAGGTTAATGTCCCTGCAGGTGTAAGATGTAAATTAAGTCATGTAACATAACAGATGCAAATGAGACCTCCATCATTCTGTGTGACTCACTCTGTGGCGCCCAGGTCATCACTCGGCATCTGGAACGGCTGATCATAGCACTTTCTGTACAGCTGAGGCATTTCCAGCATATGTGAGATCTGCACTGCCATCACGGGGTCATTGACTTTATCTACTCACACACACACACACACAAAACAACTACAGAGTGATGATTACAGTAACATAGCCATGAATGTGTTCTGCAAACAAGCTCACTCTAACCGATTAAACAAACATATTATGTGTCATCTAAATCCTTGAACATTTCACTCACAGAAGGAGATGGCCATGATCTCCCTCGCATCCCTGGAGGTTTTGACAGTCCCTCGTACCCTCAGCAGGTCTCCGATCTCCAGCACGGTGCTCTTCCTTTCAGCCTCCTTCAGTCGTTTGAGTTCATCTTCAATGTTAAAGCCTCTGGAGGATCCGCTAGGATCTCTGTCTATTGACATTATCACTGGATTAGTACTCCTACTAGATTAATATCCATTACACATCAGATGTTCTACAACATCTACAGCGGGTTTGCTTCAAATTATTTTTAAAAGTAATTTTAAAGAGATTGTACTAAGAAAGAGCAGTAGTGAAAACATTATTTTCACTATAGGAATTTACATAATTTCGAGGCTTTTAAATCACAATTATAAAATTGTTTGATACATTACTGTTCAAAAGTTTGGGGTCAACAAATTTTTAAAAATAAATTAATACTTTTATTCAGGAAGAATGCAATTGATCAAAAATGACAGTAACACTTATTTTTTAAAACTTTCTATTCAAAGAATACTGAAAAAATTATGATATCCACAAAAACATTAAGCAGCAATGTTGTTTAATATTTAATAAAACAGCAATGTTTTCAACATTGACAATAATAAGAAATACTTCTTGATCATCAAATAATCATTGGAATGATTTCTGAAGGATCATGTGACACTGAAGACTGGAGTAATGATGCTGAAAATTCAGCTTTAACATCACAGGAATAAATTATATTTTAAAATATATTCACATTATTTACATTGTAATAATATTTCAGAATATTACTATTTTTACTGTATTTTTATCAAATAAATGCTTCGGCAAGCATAAGAGACTTTAAAAATCTTACTAACCCCAAATTTGTGAACAGTAGCATAGATTCAAAATACATATTTCTGTAATTGTACTCAATTGGTGTGAATTTTTATTGTCTTAATGTTACTAATGTAGGGTCACAGACAATTTTTGCAACTTACATTTAGTTGGTTCTCCTTGATCCTTCCATTTCTCATCTTTCCAACAAAGACAATTTATGACACCAGTACTATCATCCACTATGTGTTAAAGGAGAACAGACACGCAATAGTAAGACCAGGTGCAACATGTGCCCGTTTTTGAGGGCAATATTGGCTCACTTGGTTCCCAAAGCAAGGTAAGACATGACCAAAGGAAAAAATACTAGTCAAGTGGTAAAGTTTATAAAGGAACCAAGAAAATTTGAAACAGAACTGTATTATGCAAAATACAGCTCAATAAAAGGCTAAAATAAAAAGTTGATGTTTCTATGACATCAAAAAAAGTAGTCTGCAGAAATAATGTTTTTCCAGACCTCCATAACAGTAGAAATCGTCTCTCTCCCGCTTGTAAACAACCGTTCCCAGTACATCCACCTGGAAGAGTGGGTGATTCTTGTAGAAATAAACTCCTACAAGACATCATGTGTCAAATCTGGGAGCTTTTTTGGTAACAGTAAAAATACAGGTCCATCTTATCTATGCATTATCTATCTTCTCTATTTTAAAAACAGCAGCTATCAACAAGTAGCTGACAAATATCCTAATGTGAACACTTTCCTACTTATGCAAAACATTATGTTGCGGTACAACAAAGTTTATGTACAAAGTTAGTTTAGTTAGTTAGAGATACATCCAATAAACAAAAATCAAAGGGGCCAATGGTTAACTGTTTTATTTTACGTTACCAGGTACTTGTCTGGACTCTTTCATCTGAAGGATGTCAGTAATGTAGAGTCTGGAATAGGCGGAGAACACGGGGTCCAGACCCCACAGCATAGACGGCGGCTCATCGGCATCAGCACCTCCGGGATTCACCGCCATCACACATCGCTGACAACACAAAGTTAAGCACCGAACAATAAAATACCGCGAAACACAACAGGGAATCTCCGTGCTTCTGACGTGATCTTGGTTAAACTTGTTTTACTTGATGATACGGCAATAGAAACTAAGAAACGCTACGGTCTGTTTAACCCACGGTGTCATGTTTGTGTTTTTCCGCTTTTTGCGCAGTTGACTCACTGCGCACATTGGAAGGAACTACGCTTTGCTCATGAATATTAATTTGCTTACGTGACTGGACGCTCAAGGAAGATTAGCAAGCAAATTTGTCAGAGCCATTCTCCAAGAACACATACAAATACATATAAACAAATAATGTACATGTTTTACATTGTTTCATATTATAGATATTTAAGGCCCATATAGAGTATAATTATAATAGTATAAAAAATTGTTTTAGATGAAAAAAGATTGTTAGATTACAGATGCTTTATCCTTTATTTCTAATTGTCAATCTCCTTCAATTCATAGAAACAAAATGATTATCAAGGCTCGCGTATGGTTTAGCCAGGAGGGGGCGCCATGCATCTAGTGAAAGCAGATCTCGGTGAAAGAGCTCCAAAGTTTATGACAGAAAAGTCACATACAGTGAGGTTTACGCATCTCCTACAACATAGTATGTTGCATTGAATTTTCAGAAGAGAGGCAGATCTTGTCTCTAAGTTTAGTATTGTAAGGAAAACATTTGTTCCCTGACCGGGAATCGAACCCGGGCCGCGGCGGTGAGAGCGCCGAATCCTAACCACTAGACCACCAGGGAGCGCTGGGCAACACTGCGCTCGTGCGTGCTTTGAGCTACTCAAACGGAATGATGTTTTTGAATGTTAGATATTTCTGACACATATCTTTATATAAAAATGCTCTCAAAGAATGAATACTTAAATACTTGCATAAAGTATGACAATCACCTCGACCAAAAAGTTTGATCATTGTCCAAAATGTCATGTAAGACCTTCGTTCATCTTTGGAACACAAATTAAGATATTTTTGATGAAATCCAATTGCTCAGTGAGACCTGCAATCCTCTCTCAAGATCCATAAAGGTACTAAAAACATATTTAAATCAGTTCATGTGTGTACAGTGGTTCCACCTTAATATTCTAAAGCGACGAGAATATTTTTGTGCACCAAAAGTTATTTTGTTTTTTTGTTGCTATATAGTATTAAGGTAGAACCACTGTACTCACATGAACTGATTTAAATATGTTTTTAGTCCCTTTATGGATCTTGAGAGAGGAAGTACCATTGCTGGCGATGTAGGCCTCACTGAGCCATCAGATTTCATCAAAAATATCTTAATTTGTGTTCCGAAGATGAATGAAGGTCTTAGGGGTGTAGAACGACATGAGGGTGAGTAATTAATGACATTATTTTCATTTTTGGGTGAACTAACCCTTTGTGTTCTAAAGATGAATGAAGGTCTTACAGGTGTGGAACAACGTGAGGGTGAGTAATTAATGAAAGAAATTTCATTTTTGGGTGAACTAACCCTTTAACTGGAGCACTAGTACATTAGACTCTGGTCTTGTGAAACACTGTAAAGTAAGATTACAATGTCGGGTTATTTTTCCTCTTTACCATCCACATGAGTCTTGAAATATGGGCTAGAGATCTTTCCTTCTGAAAAGCTTGCTGGTCTTGGCTAGTTGTCTCCCAAGCTAGTGCCCAAATCCTCCTTTAACAGACCAGTTTGACCAATCCAGGGAACCAGAGAAGCCCTTTTTTTTTTTTTTTTTTTTTTTTTTTTTTAACAGCATTATATACTTAATCCTTTTCTTGATTTAAATCTAAACCTGTTTATGTGCACTAAAATGTCCTGAGTCAGACCTGTGAAGTACTGCTGACTCATCCTACCTTTCAGATTCTTTTGTAAAACTGTCCTATTATTCCAGAGAGTTGTCGCAATCTGTGTCATGTCACTGTAAGATCGTAAACAGTGATAGAAGACTGATATTTGCAATAAGAGTTATAGCCGCATCTGGTGCTAGAAGAGTGCATTGAAATTGGCCATAAATGCAGCTGTCAGATATTGATGTGAACTCACTGACCCAAACCCTCAGACAAAGCCATCCACATTGTGCAATACTGTTAAAATTATCATCACTGTATGATCTAATAAGTCGGACTGACTGAGAAAACTAGTGCTGATGAGAAACACACACACAGCAGATAAGTTATCATTAAGGTGTATAGTATCTATGTTTTATTGTTATTAGTACCATTATGAGCTCTTTTAGAGACAGTAAACACTACTGCTTAATACTGATCTGAAACCTTGTCGCTATAGCCAAACTTCTGACAATAAGACAAAATACAAAAAAAAAAAAAAAAAAGTGTTCTTTAGCATGTAACTATTTTAAGGTTGTCATGGACGATAGCTTTACATACATTCTCGAACTGTGTGAAGTAGCCATCATAGTCCATAACCTGACCTTTGGACAGAAGAGTTAGGGAAGATTAACAGTCAATACAAAGAAAAGGTCAAAGAGTAACTGTTCACGTATTGATCACATTTTCCAGAAGTGCAAAGCAGTCCATTTGTTCTCTATTTAGCAGTAGGTTTTGTCTATGTCAAGCTGACCCACTTGAAATACTGTTTTAGGCAAGATGCAAACGTTTTCAGATGCATTATGAGCAATGTTCTAAGAAGGAACAGTTCACAATTTTCATTCCTTACCCTCATGTAAAGTTTTCTTTTGGTCTCCATGGAACATAAACAGTTAATTCTCCATAAAAACCATCATAAAAGAACTGTAAAAGTCATCCATTTGATTATATACATTATCAAAAGTCTTCTGAAGTCAACCAAATAATATGACAGAAACCTAATAACTTTGATTTACAGTTCAAACCTTCCTCTTTTAATCACTGTTTAACTACTAAATAGTGAGTGCTTTTTTGTTGAGTCACTAAACTGAGTGTTTTTGTATAGGTCTACAAAACATGAAATTAATCATTTAATGTAAGTCCTGTGACAGGTATCTGTCCCTGTTGGAGGTTTGTCCTATCCCAGCAGTACCCTTTGGAGTCTGTCTGCGGGGACGCTGTTCTCCTCCTCTCCTGACTCTGCGTCGCTCTGTGGGTTTGAGCTGCAGGGAGAGGAACACTGCGGGGAACAGAGGTAATGCATGAGCGGCAGGCGGTACTTCCCACAGAAATCCACAAACTTGATGTGCCTCACACATGAGTCGAAGTAAACACCTGAAGGGCATGATGTGGAGAAGTGTCAAGAGGTGGACAAATATTCAAAATGTCAAAGACAAAGATAAATATCTGCTTTTTGTCAACTTATAAAGTAATAATAGCATTATTATTTTGGCATAATACTGATTATCACAAAAAAGAATCTGTCCTTTTCTTTAAAAAAGCAAAAATTTGTCAATGGGGCAAATCTGTAAATGTTAAAATTCTCAGTTTCAATCACAAATCAGTTTAGTCACAGTTTAGTCAACTCTTTTCCTGCCAGCACTCTTTTAAAAAAGTTGCCAGCCACTACCAGCATTTTTGGTAATTTTTTTTTTTTTATCTGAACATGCAATTTATCAAAAGAAAACTTTTATTCTAGCTTCATGCATTCTTTTTTTTTTTATCAACAATTGAATGTTAAGTTTCATAAAAAAGCAACATTTCGAACAAAAAGCTGAGAAAAGCAATGCTTTTATCGATTGTGCTTGCACTTTGATCCGGAGATTCTCAGAAGACGCATAATAGCACCCCCTTCCGTATAACAGTGAAAACACAGAAAGCCAGAAAGCCATATTCACATGCAAACAAGAAAAAAAAAAGTGCGTACGCAAAATGTCTGCGCATTTGTACGTATATGAGACATTTTCCATGCGAACACCAGAAAGTTGAGTCTGCACAAAAAAATTGTCATGTACACATGAAAGTTTCACGTAAAACACTGAAATGTTTCACGTGAGCATGCAGAGGTTTCTAACTTTGTCTCGTTCGCATGCAAAAGTCAGATTGTTATTTTTGCAAAGATCCCATTTGCAGTGTCATATAATCTTTTCTTTGTAAAGTTATATCAACTTTTACAATTTTGTCACCAGTGTTGGGCTAAAGTTACTTTTAAAGGTAATGCATTACAATATTCCGTTACTCCCTAAAACAGTAACTGTGTTACTTACTTTTTATGGAAAGTAATGCGTTACATTACTTTTCTGTTATTTTTTCTCATCTGGGCTGGGCTGTTTGTTTGTTTTTGGCAAATGTAATGGCTCTTTCACACCAAAAATGAAATGAATAAGCCTCAGGCTGAAGAAAATGCAAATTCACACCTGTACAGTAGGGGGCGCAGCTCAAACAAACAAGCCTTTCAGCTGTGCTGCCATTCTGGATTGAAGAAGAATAGGACGCAGGAGAAGTAAATAAGGCCCTGTCTCAAATGGCACACTTCTATGCACTTTTGGTCTTGTGGACTTACAATGGCTGCCGCGTGCACGTGTCTGTCCACGAGACCAGAGGGTGTCCCATTTGTCAATTTTAGGCTTCAGAAGGGTGCTCGCGAGCGCCCCCTTTGCGGCCGATATGTGCCCTCGATGCGCACTTTTGCTGAGCCCGCACTGGTGCTTCTTCCCGACAGTCAAAGCGACGTTACATCACGAAAGTGTGGACTCGTAGGAAGGCCGTGAGTGTTTAGGGTGCCATTTGGGACAGGGCCTAAGTAAATGCCTGCTCACATTTAGTATAGAACTAGTCTAGAATAACCAATCATGTTCACACAGCGAACGCAACACCTCTGCACTTACTCACGATTTCTCACAACATGGGCAATAAATTAGAAAACAAAGTAACTTGCTTTACTTATTTGAAAAAGTAATTTATGTATTTTGTTGTAAATTTAAAAGAAATGCGTTACTTTATAAGTTACTTGAAAAAAGTAATTAACTCGCATTACTTGTAATGTGTTACCCCCAACACTGTTTGTCACCATGAAAACACAAAAGACAATACAAGTTAACACGACAGTAAAAATAATTTTAAGTTAAACTGCCTGACAGCTCAAACACAAGTGTTAACAGAGCAATAGGTGTAAGTGCATTTTTAAAATTAGCACAATTGAGCACATTTTTTAGCTCAAAAATTGTCCCATTCACTTCCATTGTAAGTGCCCCACTGTAATGTTGATTTTTGCTTTTTTTTTTTTTTTTTTAAAGAAAATAAGGGACAAGTTATGTTTAATGTTGAAATAATTAAATAATGTTTTTGTACTAATCAAAATTCTGTCAATTGAGTTTAACAGGTACTGAACCCAGAATATTCCTTTAATTAATGCATCATATTGTTTAAAGCAGTGTTATCCTTGCAAGATTTAGATTCGATAAGACCGTTTTCCTAAATAAGTCACTTTTTCACTGATTATACAGTCTTATTGTGCTCCCCTACCTGCACACTTTGGATTTGGACATTCGCTAGCCAGGTTTAAATAATGGATCAGATTGGATGGTAGGTCACACGAGCGGAACGGAAGGTTCTGGGACTTGATCGTGCGCCCTGCTAGCTCCATCAGGGATGGAGGGTCGTAGGTCATGTCCTTGATGAAGCGCACAACAAGAGGATTTCCACGGAGACTGAGCTCCTGCAAATGGATGAGGCTGAGGATCTCACGAGGAAGGAAGGTCAGCAGGTTGTTGTGGAGACTGAGAGAGAGCAGGGAGTGTAGTCTGCAACGAGAGAAATCAGATGATAACATTAAAAACCACCTCACTGCTTTGACTTTACAACATACAGTAAGAGTATAAGTAGCAAAAGATCTCACTTGTTGAGCTGGGGTGGTATGCTTTGGATGCGATTGTCACACAGAACCAGGTATCTCAGACTGGTGAGGTTAGCCAACTCAGGTGGGATGGAGGAGATGAGGTTCCCTCCCAAATACAGCATCTCTAGACTGTAGCAGAGGTCAAAAGTTAAAGACCCATGAAATTAAAAAAAAAGTTTTGTAGCTTTTAGTTTGTGTTAGCTTTGAGTCTAGCTATATGCTAGCATTTACTCCTGGGTCATTGACGAATAATGTTTTGAAGTTTCATTAAGTGTTAACAATGAGATTATGTGGTTTTTATAATCAATTAACACTGCTTTTGTCATTTTTTTTACAAGATGGACAAAATTTGTCACCAAAAAAGTAATTTAGTTTAACCAAAATTACGGTTCTACGTTATTTTCAAACAGTGCTAACAGGCTGATATCTAGCTAGCTAGCAAAAGGACAATCAAACATTTTATATTTAGTACAAGTTTTTAAAATATTACAACATTTTTCATGTTTTATAGCAGTTGTACCGAATGACCTGATGTTTCGGGACATGCGTATGAGCAAGTGAAAAAATTTTCAAATAGTTAACAGAAAGTTAGTTAATTTGCTTCATGACCATGTGGTCCTTTGCAGGTGCCTGAATTATGTCACATGATATTGACCACATGACTTGATCCAAAATGGTCCCTTTATATTACTCCAAATGACATCAATGAAATTCATTTTTCTGGACATTCTTTCTCATAACAAAGCAATGACTTCTACACATAATTTTAATAACATTTTGCACTATGTTGATATATGATGTTATAGAATCATGCCAGAATAAAAAATATATACATTACATTTTAAGATATTTTAATCACAAATGAAATGGCTGTATTAGCCTTTGGACGGTTAAACCGAATGACCTTTTGCCACTTAAACATTTTTAAAATACCTTTATATGTAGCAAAATATAAATAAGACCTTTTGGATTCAATAAAAGAGATCTAGTTGTACTGCCTTACATACTTTGGATGTCATATCTTTGTTTTTTAATATTATTATGGCCTTTGGACAAAAAAAATGACCCGTCACTTCATTGACCCTCTACAAGTTGACAAAACAGACTTTTATCAGATTTACAAACTTAAAATGCTCAGTCTTTCTCTTCTTGGAAAATTGCCCCAAAATCACTGTATTGTAGAGGTGATCACAATGAGGACAAAACCATTTACAAAGGAAAAACAGTGTCCCACCAATAGGAGGAAGATCAAAGTTCATCGAAATACAGAGAAGTAAAAAATTTAGCAATGTCATGATGAAACGGGAATCTAATTTTAGCTTTCTAGGTTTGAATGACAGGAGAGATCATTAACTTCAGAGTAAACAGTCTGTTATGTCATGTTTAATTATTTGTCTAAGAGTACTTAACTTAAGTTCTTTCATTCTATTGGTTAGTTTTTACCTGAAACCAGCAACAGTCCATGGTTTTGATCGGGTCAGACCTGAGTCTGTCTGCTCAACAGCCCTCAACAGATAGATAGAGTATAAAGTTTCTCAATCTCTCTCTCTCTCTCTCTCTCTCATTATTATCTCTTATTATTATAGGGTCGTCGTCTTAAAGGGCAGTTCCCAGGTCAGCTGTGGACTGAGAGCCATTTCCCACACAGAACACTGCTCTAATCAGCTGCTTAGTTTGCCCTTAAGCAGAAGAAACAAACTCATACCTGGTCAGGTTCTCTATTTCTGAAGGGATGTTCTTCAATCTGTTTCCTCCAAGTGACAGGGACTGTAGTGTGGTCATTTTTAGAAACTGCGTGGGAATATCCTCAAACCTGTTTCCACTCATATTCAGAGTTTCTACCTGCATGCTTCCAAACTCCTTAGGGAACGATGACTCATTCAGAAGATTGTTCTTTGCTACAAACGTCTTTAGTTTTGTTAGTCGCATAAAGTCATCTGGTATGACCGTGAGCGCATTATTGCTCATATCCAGATATTCCAGGTTGGATAGAAAACAAACGGAAGGTGGAAGAAGTAATAAACGATTGTAAGTGAGATGCAGCTGCTGGATTTGATTTCTTTTACTTTCCGTGAGATGATCCAAGTTCAAGTCTTCCAGATTCATACGTGATAATTGTAAAACAGCACACTTGTCGTCCATGCTTGGGAAACGAGCCATATGGATTATTTAATAAAGGAAAATAACAATATAGGAATAAAATAAAGTATCACACTTTTAATGGTGGAGAAATCTAAAAAAAAAAATATATATATATATATATATATCGCTTCGAGTTATAATCCATACACTTATTACACTTAAAGTGTCCGAGGTGCGCGCTCCTGTCCTAAGACTAGTGGTTTTATCTGTACTAGAATGCGCGTGTCACGCCTCCTGCAGTCAGTGGTTGGTCATCCACACATGATGCACTGCAAGTTTGCTCCGTCTCATAAGTCAAAATTATGCAACCCTCACGTTTAGTTTGAGTGCCTGGTTTACATAAAAACCTGTTGGCAATCAGTAGATCTGCTTTTATTAAAGATTAGTGATTGCATTAAATGCATAAAGCATAAAGCTATTGTCCACATGTAGATGGTGAGACAATGAAAAGGTATTTGACTTTGAGGGACAGTACTCTTTTTATTGGCATGAGCATGCCAGGGCTTACTGTAGTCATAACAGTTCCTGTAGTTATATTGATATATTTATATATACGTATTTATGGGAGAGTGGGGTAAGATGAGCCAGCGGGTTGACCCCTTACACTTTCATTGGTAAGCTGGGTAGTTTTTTGCAAAATGGCAGCTATGGGGCAAAGTGAGAAAAATGCTGTGAGGTAAATTGATTTAGCGGTTCAGCTTACCCCATATGGCACTGAAGGTTATGTGGTACTACTCATTTGTCCTGCATAGTTACATACTGTATTAATGACGGACCATTATTCTAAAGTTTTACCAGTTTATTTGATAGGGACAGTGTTCAAGTGCACTAAATCCTTCTCTGATTAGAACCACAAAATGCTTTGCACCAGATTATAATCATATATATTTTTCACTTATAGTCCCTAATGGCCTAACATGTTCGACATTGCAGAAAAGCTACCAAGAATCTTTTGAATAAAATGTTTATTAGTTTCAGTGACATTTATTATTATTCAAATTCAGTTTTTATTTAGTTTTATTCAACAAACTCTGTTTAGTCTGTTTTTGAGAAGAACACATTTTTTTTCAAAATGCAAACAATGAAATATATTGAAATTTAAACTTCCTTTGGATGGTTTTATATGTTGTTTAAGTTAATCTTAAGAAAAGAAATGTGAATATTTGTAAAAGGAAAACTGATTATTCAATTAGTTTTTAAAAAGGTAAATTATCTTTAAAATTTCACATGGGTTTGATTCAGATACAGTTAGATTGTCAGTTTACACCCAGATGGTGCAACTTACCCTTAACTGGGGGCAAATTGAGCCACAGAAACACTTTTTTATTTTTTTATTAGGAAGCCATGTTTTTCAAACCCTTTGTCAGTGATGTATTCCGATCATTTAAATTGATAGGAAACATCCTGAAATGCTTTCAGGATACTTTCATTGTATGTCTGCCTCATTTTCCCTTATCTTGTGGACCACTTAAGTAAAAAATGGCTCATCTTACCCCACTCTCCCCTATGTAGTTATATTCGTCAATATATACGTCACAATCAGACATGCCCATTCGGCAGCTGTGATGCCTGATTACTAGATTAAATTTGGCCCTTTTTTTTTAAAGACTATTGCTTTATAGTTTTATTGATTGATTGCCCGTTAAGGTTAATAAATAACAGATCAAATAGAAAACAATATGATTTAGAGAAGTTTGAGATGATTTATAAACATGCTAAAAAATGATCTTAAACCAGCCTAAGCTGGTCTCAGCCAGTTTAAAATGGTCTCCCAGCCTGCTCAGATGAAAAATGGCCAAAACAACAAGTAAACAGACCAGATGTTGCATAGTTTGTGTCAGCACTTTATTAATGCAAAGTCATCACAAAATAATAGGCATTTATGCTGACATTGTCCAAAAACCTTGAAAGGCAATGGAAATTCTACACTGTACATGAGATATTTGGGGGGGTTAAGATGTTTATGAATGAACAGTTTAAGATGAACTATGAACCTCCTGCCTAGAAACATCAAAAGTACACTGAATGTGTACATTACAAAAGGTTTGCAGTAATTTAACACTACAAGTACAAATCATACATACTCTCTTATATTATCCCCAAACAAATAAAAAAAGACTATAACAAATAATAAAACAGAACACACCTTTGACTTCAATAATTAATATAATAAACTAAATAAAATTATGAAACTTTCTCTTTCCATTCAAACACAGGTTGACTGAAGTTGAAATTGGACAATGTTCATTATTCCTCTTGAACTGCTCCTCAAACCTCTTTAGTTGCCAATTTCATCTTCTCCACAGTTTCCTATGGGGGCAAAACAATTCCAAAGTCACACATTTTATTTGCTTTAGGTCCATAATGGCCCAGTCAAATACAACAGACAGGTAAAAACAGTACAGAAAAATGCACATGCCATCACACTTAATCAATAGTGCCTTCTTAGAAGAACATTATGTAATTTGTCAACACTTGAAAGCTCAAGTTTACAGCATTATACTCTGTACCAACCTGATGTTTATTGAGTTCAGCCACTCGCTGAGTCCACTCCTCTTCCGTCATCTCCTGATTATTTCCCTCCATTTCCTCAAGAGCAGGTAACTTATTTGTACCTGTAGAGAGAGAGAGAAGACAGAAAGTCAGACCACATTCCACAGAAAAATGTAATTTTATCCAGCTTTGCTGTCCATATCCCAGCCTTTGCAGAAAAAACAACAGCAATATCTCAGGTCAGAGTTTTGGCTCACCATCACAAATAACAGCGGTGCAAACCCAGTTCCCGCAGGCACAAACGCAGCTGTTACATTCCACCTGAGTCTCAGCACCATCCTCGTACGTCTCATCCTCTAAGGCGCACTCTGAAAACATGCAACAGCACTCAACACACAGGCTATATGTTCATACATAGGTCTGTTTATATATTATACTGTGCGGTATATGCCAGGGAAAGTGGGCTGAGTGGTCTTACTCCTCTCTGGAGGGTTGAATCCAGGCCTGAGGCAGTTGAGAAACTCATCAAAGCTCAGTTTCCAGTCAGCATTCTCATCAGACAGCTCGATGAGGGCATCCACACACAGACTCCTGTAGAACACACCACTGTTTTTAATATTTTATTGCATCCATTTTATTGCAGTTACCCATTAAGAAAAAAGTCTCAGCACTACTTCAGTTTCTCATTGGCCCTGCTTACAGCTGGTATTAAGATGCGTTTTGTTCAGATCACAGGTAGCCGACGATAAATTCAGGTGTAAACAGGGTGTAAAACATTTTGAGCTTGTCCACTTTCGACCACTTCCAGAGGTAGTTGAAAACGCTTTCGAACCGGATTGCTTTCATAGTGTAAATGCTTATGTGGTTGAATGTGTTCGAACAGCCACTAAAGTCCGCCTACTGACCTAATGCGTAAACATTATGGGAAGCGTGCTAGCTAGATGAGATTTAAACTTTGTAGACTGAAGACCCAAGTTTGGTTTGAAGACAAGAAACATACCAAGCACAATGTTCTCTCACCATTCCTGATTTCCAACACGCACTCAAAGCGTTCGGCGTAAATATGTAAACAATCCGACCCTCTCCATTGACTTTGTATTGCGTGAAGCTGCCTCTTTGTCATTTCTGTCATGTCTAAAAGCTGCTATGTGACAGGGTGTACAGCAAACAAGCTAAAAAAAGCAAGCATTTAAGGACACAAAAGTGGACACAGGCAATACACCCACTAGAGAGGAACATAATCTGCGACAAGACATTCATTATTTTTAACCATGTTGAAAGATTATTTCACCACCCTATGTGAACCTGCACACAAAGGCATAGTGAGTGTCAGGATGCCACAATTTACCCATTCTTCCTGCTGATGCTTCACATCTTATTGCCTGTATCCACTTTTCTCTCCTTAAAGGCTGGTTTTTACGGTTCGGTAGCTTATAAAAACTTAGTTCTGGGTTTTTTAGCTTGTTTGCTGTACATCCTGTCACACAGCAGCTTTTGGGCATTGATTTGTCTTTTGTTAGAAGCAAGAAATGACAAGCAATACAAAGTCAATGGAGAGGGTTGGATTGTTTCTATTTTTCATAGTGATCTTCCATGTTAAAATGTGTTACAGTTTGGACTGTAATGGACTATGTAATTAAAGGGTTAGTTCACCCAAAAATGTTACTGTCGTAACACTTTCAGTGCTCAGAAAGCTACTAAAGACATATTTAAAACAGTTCATGTGACTACAGTGGTTCAACCTTAATGTTATGAAGCAACGAAAATACTTTTTGTGCGCCAAAAAAACAAAATAACGACTTTATTAAATAATATCTAGTGATGGGCGATTTCAAAACACTGCTTCATGAAGCTTCGAAGCTTTATGAATCTTTTGTTTCGATTCAGTGGTTCGGAGCGCTTATAAAACTGCCAAAGTCACGCCCCCCAGTGGTGAACCATTGAAATTTCGAAACACTTATGACATAACGAAGCCTCGTTTACTGAAATCACGTGATTTTGGCAGTTTGATACACGCTCCGAACCACTGATTCGAAACAAAAGATTTGTAAAGCTTCATGAAGCAGTGTTTGAAATCGCCCATCACTAGATATTGTTGAATAAAGTCGTAATTTTGTTTTTTGACGCACAAAAAGTATTCTCGTCGCTTCATAACATTAAGGTTGAACCACTGTAGTCACATGAACTGTTTTAAATACGTCTTTAGTAGCTTTCTGGGCATTGAAAGTGTTAATTATCTTGCTGTCAATGCAGGCCTCACTGAGCCATCGGATTTTATCAAAAATATCTTAATTTGTGTTCTGAAGATGAACGAAGGTCTTACGGTGTGGAACGACATGAGGGTGAGTAGTTAATGACAGAATTTTTGGGTGAACTAACCCTTTAATGTGTAAAATAGCCAAGCATATATTTTAAGCAATTCTGCATTTGTAATACAATCTGCATACGTGCATACATTGGCCATTGGCCAACCTCATCTCTAGATATCAGTATCGGCATTGACCTTCCAAAGAACTCGTTTCGTATACTCAATTTTGCGCCTGTTCCTATTGGCCAAAATGTTAAAAATGTAATACAATTTAAATGCTAAATGCACAAAATAAATACAGCTGTATATAAAGCCAAAATCTTGTTTTGTCTTGTCTTATTGTGTGAGCATACTGAAAGACTTGCTTTGCGCAGCTGTCAGAGGACAGTGGGGTCATAATCATTACGTTTTATAGACTAGCCCAGAGATATATCAGAGAGATTTTCAGAATCTTCAGAAAGACATTATCAGAAATGGCTGTAAAGAGTATTGACACAGATAGTGATAAAGATGGATAAAGACAGTATTCATGTTAATAAAACTCACAACTGTCTTCAAAATGTCTCTATCTGATTTGTGCAGGTCAAATGATAAAAAACATGACTGTGTGTCATACTGAGATGGAGATAAACTAACAAGGACAATAGGACATTATAAACATGTTAGAGTATGTCAGTATGACATCTATTATGAATGTTATGTCTGAATGCATGAGAGAATCCTTTAAAGATGCAATGTTAAACTAAACTAACATGATGGTGCACTTTATCCACTGTAAAAGCCATTTACCTCAAAAGAAATATGCTTAAAATTATCTACATGCACATGAAACTTAATGACAAGCCAAATACAAGTCACTTCATTTTGGTTACCAATTTAGTAAAGATATAGGCTACACATAAAACTTTATATTTGTGTCATCTCACATAAGGAATGTAATGAAGCGAATTAATGGGGATTGTTGCATTCAGTATATGACACTTTGGGTTTAGTAAGATTTTAAGAAATTAATACTTTTATTCAGCAAGGACACTGACACTGATCAGTAGTGACAGTAAAGACATTTTTAATGTTACAAAAGATTTCTCTTTCACATAAATACTGCTCTTTTTAACTATAAAATAATAAGAATGATTTCTGAACACTGAAGACTGGAGTAATGATGCTGAAAATTCAGCTTTGCCTCACAGGAATAAATTACATTTGAAAATATATTAAAGTAGAAAACAGTTATTTTAAATTGGAATGATATTTAACAATATTGCTGTTTTTACTGTATTTTTGATCAAATAAATCCAGCCTTTTTGAACAAGAGACTTTCAAAAACATCTTATCGACCCCAGCTTCTGAACAGCAGTGTGCAATATTGCACTTTATAAAAAAAGAGACTTTGTTATGAATATGGGGGTGTGTGTGTGACCTGAGCAGGCGGTTGTTCTCCTCCTCAGCGTAAGGAGAGGTGATATTTATTGCAGTCTCATTATGCTGAATGAACTTCAGGAATTCTGTTGAATCCAGCTGAGCGTCTCCATTATCATAGTTCTGAGTAACAAAAAAGACAGACATGCATATATGAAGGCATATGCTTTGCATTCAATGAATCAATATGTTTAAACACACAGACCTGGAAATATTTGAGCAGGACATCTGAGAAGTTGGATCCTTTAGAAAACCAGCCATCAGGCTCCACCTCAGACTGCAACCATTGAATCACATGACTCCTCAACTCATTGCGGTCCGTAAGGTAACAAACAACTAAATAATAAAACACAACATTACAATTATACATCTGAAAACTAAAATAATTCATGCCCTTTCTGAACATATTTAGCAGCATCTTAGACCCTTGAATAGTTAATGATTAAAATGAAAATATGATCATGTGATTTTAATCACCATCTACTTTTGATCATTTTAGGTCCTATTTCTCATACTCATGCTCATTATTTAAGCCTGAGTATTGGACATTGGATGGTGGTCTCTAACAATAAAAAGGCATAATTCCACATTTTTAATGAAATGTTTAATGATAATCAATTCTCAAACAGACGTGTGTTTACTCACTTGGGCTGTTGGTGATCTTTTCCTTTTTTTTCTCTAAATAAGAAGACACAGAAATCAGGTCAGTGACGTTCATCGACAGCTGAAAACAGGAGCTGCTTTTTGTGCGAAGTTCTTAAAATGTCTTTCATATTTATGTATTCAAATGTGGAAAATTGTGGTGACATGTCTGAGAGGAAATGGCTGCTATTATTTAAATAGCACCCAAAACTAGGTTACAGTGAGATTTCGTGTAACAACATCCGCATGCACATCTACAGTTTTGTGGTGAAGCATCTACACACACTAGTCATTGAAACGGAAAGGTCCGTAATCTTTATGGTAACATTCCATTAATGCATCATGCTATGTAAACACTATGAACTATAAACATAAATGTTGAATGGAAAACACACCCACATACACACTTACCTTCACAATGTCCATGATGGGCCACCTGCACTTTGAGTCCAGTGAGACAGGCATCACGATGCAGCTCACAGTGATTACGGTACGTCTTCCCATTACTGCCGCAGACTGGACGCTTATGGGGTTTACATTGCTAATCAAAACACACACATTAAAATAAATGTACATTCATGATATCTATGTCGTTTATGTCAGTGGTTCTTGACTCAAAAAATGGGTCACATGTCTGTTATGATAGGACAGGAGGTAAAAAAAACAGTGCTAAATGCAAATAATAATATGCCTATCAACCATATACTGCATATTTGGATAGCAAAATCAACTTTTAAAATTGAGGTGAAAACATTTCAGTGTTTTGTAGTTTATGTAAAAGGCTGTGTCCAATTTAAAGTGCTCTTTATTTCATGACCAATTTAGAGCCTAGTTTAATCACGTAAAACATCTTCCCCTGGTTTCACAGACAAGGCTAAAGCTAGTCCCAGATTAAAATGCATGTTTGAGCTGTTTTAACTGAAAGAAACTTGTACTGACATACCTTAAAATATATCAGTGCCATTGTTTTGTCTCAAGATGCACACAATAAATGTTTTTCTCTAGGGTATGTTTATGAAAGGTACTTAAATGTTCTAACTGAACTAAGGCCTAATCCTGGCTTAATCTAAGCCCTGTCTGTGAAACCGGGCCCTAGTCTGTTTATAAAACATTTCAGAGAACCATAAAGAGTGGCTACTTTTAATTGATTTTTCCCTGCAAGTTAACATAATTGCATAAATTACACTATATAGAAGAGAGAAAGGAGATTTTTTATTGAGGGAAGGGCAGTGGTAACTTAAGGAGCCTTTGAACTCCTATGGGCTCCTTTGGTATGGTATCCTTATGTTTTTTGGGCTAGTTTTTTGACTAATTTTAACTGGGCAATGGACTGTTTTAAGCAGTCAACATGATTTTGGCAAGTAAGAAATGTTCCTGTCTGAAAACATAGTGCTAACCCTAAACATAACTTTTCCTAAAATCTGAGGGAAATGTTAGATGAATAACACTGCTGTAGAAGCACCTATTTTTAAGCCTAAACTTGACATAAGCTCTAAATTTGTCCCTCAAATCTAGTTGGGTTGATTGGAACGTTTTTCCAGGATCAACAAAGATGTTGATAAAGGGAAAATGTTGTGAAATCACGTTCACCGTTTTGGGCAGATCTGGCAACCCTGATGAGAAAGGTAGCATGTGTTTGAGTGGGTATTTTCAGGGTCGCGGTGAATGTGTGGCTGAATACACATCTCTGACTCACCTCTACGCACAGACAGGTTGGTTCTCCTTTCTCTGTGATAGCGCATTCTCTTCCAGCTCCACAGAACACATTCGCACAAACTTTACTTTTACTCCTCACCTCCTGCACACAACACACAAAAATTAAAGAAATGTGTGTATTTACTCCAAACAGGACTTTGGCTCCAACTAGTGGGGAAGAAGGGGAAACGCTTCAAAAATGAGTTATAATAATATACGTTTATGCTGAAGGACATATAGTTTTAGTAGCCTACTCTTTAGTAACACTTAAGTTAGTCCTAATATTAAACACCAAACCCTAAATACTAATCCCCTTTTTATCGCACATGCAGGTTTTAGACTTAACCACAAGATGGCAGCGTATACTTCATATCTTGTACTCTTGTCCTGTTTTCACCTAAATAAACAGAACTCGCTCACTCACTCCCCACAGACATTGCTGCCCTTTTATTGTGCGGTGTGATTGGTGCAGACTGAAGTGAAAGCCGTACTGACACAACTCCAGATGGGTGCCAGACCTGTTGACCTTTGCCATCTAATAAAGAGGGTGAGTAACAAAGAGTCTGCCCATGACAATACACCAGCGCATGCTGTCACTCACTCAAACACATATTAACATAAAAGAAGCACCTCATGTCTGCAAGACAGATGGCGCACACACTCCCACACACATACAAACCATCTCTGCAACATCTGTGAATGCTATATATTAAAACAATTAAAAAAGGTAATTGCGACTTATCTCAAAGTTCTGACTTTTTTTTCTTGCAATTGCGAGTTTATCTCTCACAATTCGGAATTGCAAGATATAAAGTCAGAATGGTGAGATAAAAAAGTATGAAAATATGTTCCAAAATATGTTTGTTTCATTTTTAAGCACCAGATCTTTTTAACTTGTACCAATTCGCAGTCTTTCACCTCTGTCAATTAGGTTAGTTAGTTAGTTAGTTAGTTAGGTAGTTAGTGCAACCAAATAAGACCAAAAATGGAACACTGGTAATATCCTTGACAATATAATAGGCTATAATATAATATAATATAATATAATATAATATAATATGTAAGCAATAAGCGGAGCGCCAGCAACCCATTCAGCCGTGACTTATTCACGATACAGCACTAGCCTCAAGTACCTTATTGCTTTTATAAAACGGTTACCACACAATACAAATATTAAAGCCAAAAATATGTATCAATGCAACTTAAACGAAGTAAACTGTCACTAAAAGCCTTCCTTCCTCCGGAAAAAATAGTCCCGGACCGTGAACAGCAACAGAAGTTACATTATTACGTCTTTATGAGTGTGTCACCTGAAGGAAAATGCTAATCTGAATGCAGGTAATAAACTCGCTCACTCGATCTCTTTCTCATAATACTCTTCTAGTTCTACATAATACAGTAAGTTTCAATGAACAATATTAGCTGAGAACAAACAGTTTACGTTGCTAAGAGTGGTTGCTGTGGGTGTTGTGTAGTGGTACACAGAACTGTTGGGTGAAGAAGTCATAGCCGTGTTTTATTGCCACAACTATATATATAGCAGAAGTATGCAAGTGCATACTTGCTGGCTCAATTCAGACTGCATCAGAATGTACAGGAAGATGCCGTAATAGTTGGATAAATGTTAACATGCAACCTTAGGACATCTGTCCATTTCTCAATGTCCTGTGACCCTTAACTCTGACCTTTAACATCTCACTGGGAAGATTGTGGAAGACAATAGGATGGTATTGGAATTTGGAAGTGAGGCTTATGTAGGGTGGAGCAGCCTAATGTGAGCTGACAGATGCTTTTCTTGCTTTTTATCTCACAAGTGGGAATGTGTACACGTGCAATGAATATTTCATATAAAATGTGCAATGAGTGGCAATAATAACATTTCATTTGGGGAATGCGTCAGAGTTTTCCGGTGGTTAGTGTGTGCGTGTGTGTATGCGTATGTAAATATGTTTACCAGTGATGACTCAGAGTTTACAGTTAACAGACCAAAGTTAACCATATACCTCACAAGATACAAGTTTTTTGACTGGGTCTGATTTAAGATATTTCAATGGCTCTTATATATGGCTCTTTTAAAATATAGAAAGCAGCTTATTCAATTCATCTTCTATCTAACTTTTTTACGCTATGCCTATAATAAGTGTTTATATTCGGACTATTTTAGACCAAGCGAGATGTCAACCACTGTGGAGTAGCCCAGTACCTGTGTGACTCGTCATGTACATAAACAGAGAGAAGTAGTTCTAGCTACAATGTTCTTCAAGATGCATGCAGTTTTGTAAATAAACTGAAACTAAAAAATTGTAAAAAAAATTGAACTGACCCCAACTGTAGTGTATTACATTTGTTTAAGGTACAATCAAACTGATTTAGTATATCAGTACAGTCAGTGTTCCGTTTCCCCCACTGCTATGAATGAGGAAATGAAAGTTAAACATATTAATATTAGCAAAAATGCAAAGAGAGAGAGAGAGAGAGAGAGAGCGCCGAGATACTGAGGAATTCACACCCTAACAGATGGTGCCTTGAGTCCAGACACCAGAAGAGTCACAGATTCCACCGCAGATTAAACAGAACATTAACACCAATGAAATGAGCTGAACGGAAACTCCTTTCACACACACATACAACCACCAACAGGCTGTATAGAAGACACACAAACACCAGGCTTTGACCTAAAACTAGAGGGCAGACAGCACATTCCTCACATTCCAGAGTGTGTCAGCTGAGATGGTCTGATGAGATCAGAGCAGACAGACTCTGTAAGATGACACCACAGCATTAGTGAACTATAAACTCACGGTCCTAACCATGAAATAAACCCTATTGCCTGTTCTCATTCTGGCTTTTGTTTTGATGCAGTCTGTGCCTGTTTTACACACACAATCCGTATGCACTGCAGTACCTGCCCGCGTCAGAGAATTCACACTGGACACACATGCGATCTGGCAATGCGTTGCAGAAGCAGTGCAGATTCAACAGTGCAGCCATCATTTATTTTTGCTGTGCTGCCAGAATCAAAGTGATGGGTCATTGTTTGTTCATGGTCAAAATTAATACGGAATGACACAAACATGTTGTAATTTCACCTTAAAGGCACAATGTGTAATATTTTTGGATTAAAATATCCAAAAACCACTAGAACAATGTTATATATTTTGTTGACTTGTGTACTTACATTATCCCAAATGTTTCCAAGAATGTTTAAATCCAGAGAAATAAGCAATTTTAACCAGGACACACATCGTGTCTGTGCGTCGCCTATCAATCACATCACCCGCGTTACCCTAGGTTTCCGGTTTTATTTTGTTGAAACCATGGAAACGCCAAAAACGCTTTAATATATTATATGTTTTATTAGACAAGGGAACAACTGTTTGGATACATTTATAGATAGAAAACTAATCATTGTTATATAGCTCAACACGTTTAGTCTTATTGTTTGAATCTCGATTTCTTGATTATATTAATATGGATCTAGCTTAGGTGCGCAACAAGTATCTCATAGCAGTCACCGAGCGAACGCGCAGAGTAACGTTATAACAATTTTCAACACACTCAAATGTATCTAATATGATAAAACAGCGCTGCTTTACCCCACATACGCTTGACTGGAAGAAGCGGAAGCGGCGACTGTGGCATAATAAAAGTTCCGCTGCTCTCGAGCCCTGTGTCGCGCTCATCTCTCATTAGCAATCGCTCCAGGGGTTCAGCTCCTACAGCAACGTTAATAATCTCATCCATGATCATGATTTCTGCCCGAGTCCCATCGGATTCTTTTCCCCTGGCTGTGAGGTGAAGACGACATCTCCCATGATTCCGTGCTTAATCTCGGCATCATCAAGCTTTGCCTTTGTTTTGAATAGGCGACCTCTAGTGGCAAAAATGTTACATATTGTGCCTTTAAATGCATATAATTAAAGTCTACTATTTCACAGTCAAAATATGATTTTCTGTCCTGGGTAAAGCCAGGAAAACTACACCTTACCTCACATTTTGAAAAGGCAATGCAATGGATGGCACTGATTTCATCATGGAGGTGGGAAAAGAGTTTAGTATGGCCCACAAGATTTCTTGTATAAAGATTTTAAAGTGCCCCTATTATGCTTTTTCAGATATTACTTTTCATGCAGTGTGTAATACCAGCCTATGGTCTTCGTCTTCCAAAGGATGAGGACTCGTGCTTGAAATAATGCAGTAAAAATGTCGGAATACTTGATTCTGATTGGTCAATCGCACCATCCAGCGGTATGTTATTCCTCGATAACAACCACTGAAAACTGATAACACAGGCACATCCGGTTAGCTGTCACTGAAGTCAGCGCTTTACACGTTTTTTCCTCGTGGAAGTAAGTTTTGCGTCTGGTGAGCTAATAAAATATTAAAACCCAAAACTAGATTTTACATAGTTTACTGTACCGGCTGGATGTACATTATCCCTTACCTATCAAATGCTGAGGAAGCCTCCAGAGCTGAAATTCAGATATAATGGGCGTTTTGTTTCCGACACACGCTGTAAGTGATAGACCAATCACAACATACTGGGCCATCTGACCAATCAGTGCAAAGTAGGCTCTCAGAAAGTTTAGAGAGACTGGATCCTTTATTAAACCATTTCAGACAGAAAAGCACAATGAGCCCATGCTGCTTCGGCACCGCATACGGATCATGTGTGAAACGGGCGTCAGACACACCAACCTTGCCTTGTATGGATGATCTTAACACGTGTTTCACATTCATTAACACCCATAAGGGAACCACAGAGAAAAAACCACTACTACAAAAACACAAACATCTGCTTATCCACATTTTAACCACTTAAACCAATTTGATAACCCAGGCATGAAACAACACAAATATGCATCAAAGACAAGATGCAAGACAAAATTTGGTCACTTCGTCAATGGTAGAAGTTTTTTAGGCCTTATGCTAAATATTCTGAATTGCGTGCTATGTCTCTACTTTGCAACACTGCAATAATGTTTCATTGCAACAATCTTCAGTAAGTGCTAAAACACAATCTAACAGTGTTTGATCCTGTGTGTTTGCAGCAGAATCTGCAGCATTTGTAAGAAACATTGTCAAATGTGTCAAAACCCAGCGCTGACAAATATAAAAATGGCACTTAAAAAAAGAAAAAGACAGACAGAAAAAAAAGAAGCAATTTAGTCTGTTCTCAATTCATAAACACATTTTTGAAAACCTGAGTTATACTACTAAATCATTCAGGCTAAATCTCAGGGCTTTGGTATATCGATAAATCCATATTTCTATTCTCTCAGACTTCCATACATATTGATCATTATTACTGCAATATTAGTAAAGTCTTACTTTCTAGTTCTGCTGAGCACTTAAACACATGTCTAAAGTCCTACTTTCTAGTTCTGCTGAGCACTTAAACACATGTCTACAGTCATCAAGTCAACAGTAAACAAAGAGAGTGTTGAAGAAAGGTTCATAGATGGGACCAGATTGTCTTATGTTTTATAAACAACCAAATAACTTGCAAAACCCTCTCAGAAGACCTTAGCCACCCGCCTAGCAATCACCTTTTGCACAGGCACCACTGGTTGAATTCTCTACTGAAAGAAATGTCGCTCTTTATTTATACTCACAGGCCACCATCCAGACGCCCATTAGATTAGTACCCTGCAGTAGCAGAATGCAAATGATCTGATATAACACTGTGTTATCTATAGTTGCTGTATTTTTGAGCAAAGCATTTAAGCCCCCCTCTGCCTCAGGGGGCCTAGATCACATACTTTTGTCTGCCTGGATGTTTGTCCATATGGTCACATGCTAGTATAAATGTGTTTATTATGTTAGAGGAACTGGCAAATGAAATATAGGCTATTAAACGTCTGTGCATACATGGTGAGTTCAAGTAAATTACGCCACTTTTTGACATTGACATGACTGTCAAAAGTGTCCCAATTTACTTGAATTTACCTTACCTTTAGCATGATGACATAAACATGCTCCTCCCTAGTCTAGTCCCTAGTCACGCCCACGGACCGCTAGCTGAACGTCTGATGCATATGATACACTTAACTAGAAACACTTTAGGATTTTCGAAGTCGTCATCTGGTTGGTTGAACTCAACATGATGTCCGGGAGATGTGTGTGTTACGTTCTTTAAAGGGTTAGTTCACCCAAAAATGAAAATTGTCATTAATTACTCACCCTCGTTCTACACCCGTAAGACCTTCGTTCATCTTTGGAACACAAATTAAGATATTTTGGCTCAGCGAGGCCTCTATTGCCAGCAGACGTATTTAAAACAGTTCATGTGAATACAGTGGTTCAACCTTAATGTTATGAAGCGACGAGAATACTTTTTGTGCGGCAAAAAAACAAAATAACGACTTTATTCCACAATATCTAGTGAAGGGCGATTTCAAAACACTGCTTCATGAAGCTTCGAAGCTTTACGAATCTTTTGTTTCGAATCAGCGGTTCAGAGCGTGTATCAAACTGCCCCCAAGTCACGCCCCCCAGTGGTGAACCACTGAAATTTCGAAACACTTATGACGTAACAAAGCCTCGTTTACTGAAATCAAGTGACTTTGGCAGTTTGATGGAAGAAGAAGAAGGACGTGAAAGAAGAAAGCCGTTGTGATTACAACTGTGACAATGAGCACTTACCAGGATCAGCTAAATGCTGGATTTTCAAAAGTATGTGAAGTTCGCGGCTCCATTGTTGCAGTAAACTTGCACAATGTTCTTGAATGAATAATCTACTAGATGCACGCCAGTCTGTTACTGTAGGGACATCAACTTTACATTTTCCCTAAACATGACGCAGAACAAAACGAACTGTGATTGGTTGTGTTACATGTCAGTCAAACGTCCTCTTGGGCAGTCCTTGGCCAATGAAAGCTGCTGCCGTCAATCTGAAGGTCTGGCTACGTGAGACTATAGCTCCAGTGTAATTGGGCTACTTTAACACCGTTGCTGCGGGTTGTTTTTCATGTCCGAGGGTTGAAGCAATCCCAAATAATATATTTAGCTGCTGGAATACGAATTTTATCAGGGGAACCCTGGCAAAAACGTGGATTTTACCTCTCGGAACGCGCCGGGGGACCCCTCTGAAATGCAATTGGGCTAGTTTTGGGTAGCAATTGGGCAACCCTGACTAGCTCCTCCCTAACTTTTGTTAAACCTGCATAGTGGAAACAATAGGTCTAATCGAGTTTGATGCAACAATGGAAAATCTGTAAAGATGGAAAAGTGTATAAATCATACACTACAATTCAAAAGCTTGGGGTTTTTGAAAGAAAACATTTCAAAAATCTTACAGGCACCCAACTTTCCAAAAGATCATTCTGTTCCAGATGGTACCTGTGAAGTCATCTCTAAAAATATACCCTCCACACAACTATTCTTACTAAACTCTAGAGCTCCGGTGTGTGAGAACTGTTGTTTGGTTCCTAATGAAAAGGCACAAGGTCATTCGTCCTGATGATGTGCAGATGTTACAGGCCTCTAGGCGCCCACATGAAAAGACCAGCACATCTGCCATGTCTAACTATGTCAACACTGCACAAGACCAGAGGACTGATCACATGCCAGAGCTTCAAATGTAATAGTTACGCGCACACACGTGTTTGTGACAGACAGAATGGCTGTGCCTTTGCATCTGTGTGAAGTAATAGTGTTAAAATGCCCTTATCCCACCCAGGTGGTAACGTCTGCTGTTGTTTTGCTTTCCATTACTCCACAGACCAATTACTTTGCTTTTACCTGCCAAGACAAACAGCAGCTGTTCATGCCCAGACAACTTTAGCTTACATCTGACGCCCTCGCTGCTGGGTTAAAAGTCAGAAAAAAAGGTGCTTCAGGGCTTCTGAAGTTACAGTAACTTCAAACTATCACAGTGAGAAAACAATAGAAAGTAGAAAAACATTAAAAAGCACTGGCCATTTTTTAAAGACATTTCCTTTATCCCTAAAACACAGCACAATGCAATGCCCTTACAAAATAAAATTTAAAAAAAGGTTCAATGGGGTTCTGTCTGTCTGAAATGATTAGACAAAAAAAACAAAACAAAACAAAAAAAATTTTATCCTCTGATGGATTTATGGCTGTAGTTATTTGCAGTTATTCATGTTGACAATATCCAAAGATAGAAAATATACAAAAGTGCTCTGTTCAACTCTTAAAGTCACCTTTTCTTCTATTAGAAAATGTTGTCCAAAGAATTCAGGAAGCTTTCTGTCTTACCTCTGCGTAACAGCAGACAACGAAGAGGACAATGAATGGAGAAAGTATCCTAATAATCTGCGGAAAGTCACAAAAATATAAGAACAAATATATCAGATGTATCATTACACATATAAGGTCTGATTCATAAAGCTTGAAGACTTACCATTATCAGCAGATGAGAGGACAAAAGGAGAGATGAGAGGAGCTGCTGCACGGACAGAGTAAGAACTGAAGGACAACATTACAGACTTCTGGAGAGATCCAGTGATTCACCCTCCCCCAGACCCCCACCCCCAAACACACACACACACACACACACACACACACATAGTGTTTGTTTCACTATATTAGTGAGGACATTGTATAGACTTCTATTGATTTTTATATCAGGTTAATGATATTTTCTATGGCCTAACTAACCCAACCCCTAAATATTACCCTCACTGAAACATGCAAAACACTAGATTTAAATAAAAACATGTTTTGGCAGATTTATAAGCCTTTTTAACTAGCGAGGACCAGTAAAATGTCCTCACTAGTCTGTTGTCATAATATTTCACTATGTAAGTATGGACATTTGGCCCTCACAAGTATAGCCTTACCTGTACACACACATACACATACACGCACTGGGTTTTCATGTTTTATGGGGACTTTCCATAGACATGATGCCTTGTATACTGTACAAACTACATATTCTATCCCCAATCCCAAACCTACCCATTACAGAAAACTTTCTGCATTTTTACATTTAAAAAAAAAACATCATTCTGTATGATTTATAAGCTGTTTTCCTCATGGGGACAAAAACATAATGTCCCCTTCAGGTCAAAAGTTACTAGTATCACTATCTTTGTGGGGACATTTGGTCAACACATACACACACACCATTCTTAAGAGTCAGTACAACTTTATTGGCATGATTTATATGGATTACAACTGCCAAACTATTTCAGTAAACAGGTCAATACAATAGAAATAGAATTTGCATATACATGTGGGTAACTTTATAATTCATTAAAAGTTACATTTAAAATTCAGAATTTAAACTAATAAATTAATGTTTAAAGGAACACTCAACTTTTTTTTGAAAATAGGCTCATTTTCCAACTCCCCTAGAGTTAAACAGTTGAGTTTTACCGTTTTCGAATCCATTCAGCCGATCTCCGGGTCTGGCGGTATCACTTTTAGCATAGCTTAGCATAGTTCATTGAATCTGATTAGACCGTTAGCATCTCGTTAAAAAATGACCAAAGAGTTTCAATATTTTTCCTATTTAAAACTTGACTCTTCTGTAGTTACATCGTGTACTAAGACCGACGGAAAATGAAAAGTTGTGATTTTAACGAGATGCTAACGGTCTAATCAGATTCAAAGAACTATGCTAAGCTATGCTAAAAGTGGTACCGCCAGACCCAGAGATCGGCTGAATGGATTCGAAAACGGTAAAATTCAACTGTTTAACTCTACTGGAGTTGGAAAATGAGCCTATTTTCAAAAAAAGTGGAGTGTTATTTTAAGGATTAAAAATTCCTATATTATGCTAATCATGCTTAATTATGCAAATGTTTTGCCTTTATAATAAAAAATGTAACTTTCTGCTAGAGGTCTTATAATTGTGGAAGAAATGTATATTTGAATATACACAAACTTCTTCAATCTGTCCAGTAATCATGCTGTTCTATACATGTATGACTTTCTTTTCTCTCTGAAACACAAATGAAGATATTTAATGTTGGTAACCAAACATTTTAGGTGACTATTGACTTCCATTGTATGGACAAAAAAACAGACATTTCTCAAAATATCTTCTTTTATGTTCCACAGAAGAAAAAGTCAAATAGGTTTGGAACGACATGGAGTAAATGATGACAGAATCATCATTTTTGGGGTGAACCTTTTATATATTTATAAAATTATATATATATATATATATATATATATATATATATATATATATACATATATGTAACTGCATCCATTACTGATTTAATGCAACAGCGCCTTCTGCTGGATTATCATGACAAGTGAAAACAAAACAATACTGATTTTTATTTCAGCAGATTTTATAATAATTGTCTGCATTGCATGTTAGAAAAAAAAAGTCTTTTGCTAGTGCTTGCACTTATAACTGCATTAAGACATATCTACCATTTCGTATGTCTCTAAATTAATGGGTTTCTTCGGCGGTGAGGAATCCCTAAACCACTCATAGTAAACTGAGTTTACCCTCTCTTTGTAACTTTTATGATTTTGTCTTTTCTTCGTCTTTTCAGAGACCTGAAAATAAAGGCAAAGCACAATTGAATAACCTTTTTGCAAATATAGATACTAAATAGAGGGTTGAGGTTTGACAGCAGCACAGAGGTGTGAGTTCTCAAAATTCATACCTCATTTAAAGAGACATCTGCGTTTGCGACCTTTTAGAAAGAGACAATAACCAATTAATAATCAGTCTCCCTGTTTGTCTATATATAAATGCATTGCTGTCCTTTGCATTTGCCACAGTTATGTGAATATAATATATAAAAATATTTTACCTCATCTCGAGTTTTCAATAAAAATAAGCAGATAATGAATACCAGAAGAAAAACAAAACACCAAAGCACAGTCAACACGACCACTGTTGAAATGCTGGCTAGTTTCGACCAACTGTGAGACTGCGCAGGACCTACAAAAAATAAAATAATAATAATAATAATAATAATTTAGACATATTTTAATGTCTGCTCTGTATTTTTAAAGCCACTATTACTTTTCCTCTTGAAGCTAGATTTTATTCCATGTTGTTCATAACAGCACTGAAGACTTCTAATTTCAAAATTAAAGTTTCACTTTAGTTCAAAGTAATCACAGTCTCAACTCACCTGTACTATTAGAGGAAAGATTGGAACCCATTGTTATCCACTCATCTGCTGAATTCAAGATGGCATACTACAAAGTAGTATTAGAGTAGTATTATAGATTGGTGAGAATACTTCTGCTCTGGTGTTTCCTCTTATAAAACTAGATAAAATCTTCTCTGTGATTAAATCAATGAAGACGGACAGTAAAACTCACCCTCTGATATCGACTAGTTGATAAGCCTTGCAGCTGCAGCGCGAGTCTGTTTGTTATGCCGCATTGTGGTGGCCTATTCTCACATTTCCTACCAGCAGCCTCACACAGGAAATGCTCTTCAAATTTTCACACCTTCAGAATTCACTGTAGAAAAACGTAATTATAAATAAAACAAGAAGCAAAACTAAAACAATACTAAAACAAAAAAACTAAGTAGCCTAATACCACATGGCTTTGCTGTTCTAGTGTTACAAAAGTATTTATTTACTTTTATAGTTGCAGTGAGCATTGAAGTCTAACGATGTTCAAGTTCAGGAAAGAAGGATGTGGGACCGGCAAACGGTCAACGTAAAACTTTAATCACAAAATAAACAAACAACAAAACGAAAGCAAAGCAGCAGCCCCTCATGGACGACTGCCGCATATAAACAGGCCTGGTCCTCTCTAGTCTTCGTCACTCCTCCTTCTGTCCTTCCGGAGCTCCTCCATGGGACTCGAGACCAGTATGCGTTCAAGTCACGTTGGAAATATCATATTTATGAGCTGAACGCACATGAACGCCACCAAAAAGTCATAAACATGAGTGGGTAGCTCGGGATTATCTTTAAGCCCCAGGAGTTGGGAGCATGTCAGTGAAAAGAATAGGCCTACCACAATATTTACAGGTACTTATGCTGCCTTCACGCGCTCTCAGAATTATCGTAAATATGAGTTTCCTAGGTAAAAATTGCACATGAACTCCCTCCCATTTCGTAATCACGACTTCAGAAGTGGGAATTATCAAATTGCCCATAGCACATGAAGGCAGCCAGCAGTGACCTTTATTAGGCTTTTTTATTTACAACAAAATAAGCTAATTGCCAGCACAAAATATAATTGTAGTATAACAATATAATATGTAACTATAAAGCCTTTTAAATTAATTAAAAACATAAAAAAGCAAAACACACCTGATGCACATTCTTTATTCCTAATTTCAACAAGTGGAGTTTAAAAATCTTGGTGTATTTTTGTGTAGTTAATTAATAGAAGGTACACCGCCATCTTGCTCCAACGAAAGTGACTTGAACGCACCTGACGTCGTAAACACAACTTCCCAGCTCCTACTTACGATCTTTCCAGGAGGACTTGAACGCAACATCATTAAACTTGCGCCACCGCACTCTTATTAATTAATCAGATACTGTATAGTTTTCACATGTCCAAAACAACATCTTTACCCTTTCAAACCTTAGCCTATTTGCCGATATTTCTTTTTTGTTCTCATACTGTTTTATAACGGAATTAAAATAGTTCACCAAATGACCACAAGAGAGCAGCAGACGTGTTCTGAGTCTCGACTGGAGCTTACAAAAGGGACTGTGGAAGTACCATGGTGCAATTATGTATCAGG
Source organism: Ctenopharyngodon idella (assembly GCF_019924925.1). NCBI lineage: Eukaryota > Metazoa > Chordata > Actinopteri > Cypriniformes > Xenocyprididae > Ctenopharyngodon > Ctenopharyngodon idella. The sequence continues at coordinate 37,011,904 of NC_067220.1, forward strand.
AGGTAGTACTCTGAATTATTATCATATTCATGCAGTTTGGATGCTTTAAATAGTAGTTTGTTTCTGATGGTTTTAAGTACTTTTATCCTTGTTGATTTGCATGTAAAACGTAATTAACAATAACTTTGAAGGCAAAAAGATACCCATGAAGTAAGCTAAATCTAATGAAAGCTCCCTTCTGGAGATGTTCTCAGCTGGGGAAAAAATAAATCAATGTAATCTATAAATAAAAAATGGAAATATTTATATATCTGTATATTATAGATTACATATGAAAATTCAATGCAAAAAAAGTAATTTAAAAATTACTTTATTCATGTTTACTCTATAATCCATAATAATCATATATGCATGTATATGTATGTATGTATATATATATATATATATATATATATATATATATATATGTATGTGTGTGTGTGTGTGTGTGTGTATACACATATATATATATAGAGAGAGAGAGAGGTGTGTGTTATGTATGCATGTATATATATATATATACATATATATGTATGTGTGTTTAATATTATTAATAGATTGTATATATGAATATTCTACTAAATAAAAATCATATCCACTTAGAGTTAAATGTGTGTGTGAGAGAGATCTCTATATGTCAACTTGTTTGTGTTGAGGGTGTGAATTATAACACTGTGATATTAATAAATACTGGCAGACAGTCTTGTTGACCACACATGACCTTTTATTGGCTATATCCACAGGTTTCAACTGACAATCATTTCTGCAGTAAAGGACTACAAATTAGTAAAAAACAAAAGTGTTTTGTTTTTTCAAGAAATCATAAATGATGTGTAAAAGAGAAAAAAAAAAAGGCCAGAAGGCCTTGAAGTTACTTATCAGAACAATTTGCCATTGAAAACCACAGTTAAGTACCAATAATCAATCAGATTTACTCTCATATCCTGAAATCTGATATGTTCTTTTATGATTTGGCAAACTGTTGATCACTGTCTGCTCAAACTCTGTGACTACAGTGAAATGTAGAACCAGTCCTCTGCCGTAACCCTTGTGCTGGTGTGCATCACTGGGGCTGTTTCGATTTGAATTTTGCAGATATTGAAAGCAAGCTTGTCTAGGAAGTAATCTCATGCTCTTATCTTATCAGTAACAACCCTCACCGTTTCATTGTTGTTTCCACAAACCAGCTCTCAGAAAAAAAGACAGTGAAGAACTGTTTATCAGAGACACAAAACAGAGGAGACAAACCCTTTAATGACTGCTGTTAAACATCTGCTTTGTGAATAAACAGTGCCATCCTTCACATTAGTACAGTAACTAGGAGGCAAAATGATAACCGTTCCTCTGTTTGTCAGGGTTGTCTTACTTCTGCCATTTTTATTTGACCTACTTTATGACCTTTGCTGTTTACGTGTGAAATTTACAGTCTGCCCAAGCATCTTGTGTTTTAGCCATTAAATAATGGTCAGTGTGATTTTGCCAAGTAAGACGTTCCTGGGTCAACATATTTTGTTGATCCTGGAACAGCATTCCTGTCCGAAAATGTAGTCCTAACCATATCCCTACCCTTAAACCTAACCCTACCCATAGCTTATCCCTAAAATCAGAGGGAAATTATAGGTAAATAACACTAAGCACCTAACCCTGGTTGTAAGCCTAAACTTGACATAAACTGTAAACTTGTCCCTCAAATCTGATTGGTTGATTGAAATGTTGATCCAGGAACATGTACTTGGCGAAATCACCTTCACATACAATATATAGCCACTAAAAAGTACAGAAAATTTGCCTTTCGATTCTAGTTCCAGTCACTTCTTTGGGTTCTGGAAAAGTTTATCTTCTCTTCATGGCAACAACATAAAATGAAACAATTTTACATTCGAAACCAAATTAATATGAAACCATTAGCAGGGTAGAGGAGAAAAGAAATGAAAAAAATGCAGGTAGTTTTAACTCTTTTGACATACCTGTTATCATAAACACTCATTTGACGTGAAATGAAGATTTTTTTATAAGTTTCGGTAAATTATGTGTTATGACTTTGGTAGAACTGTGGATGTTTTACAAACAAAGGGACAATTTAATTGGCCAGGAGTAATAATTACAATAAATAATAAATCATTGGAAGCTGAAACTCTTACATGACATTTTTTTCTTCTATATATCATACTAAATTCTAAGGCATAGTTTAAAACAAAAGACATGTCTCTGCTACAAATGGTAAGTCAATAAAGGGGCGAAATGCTTCTGTTCTTGCCCATTAATATATTTTGAATTTAAATGAAGCATCATGGAGGGCAAAAGTGTGAAAATGTTGTTCCCAACAACATCAAGTATGTCAGACTGCCTGTGGTGACATGTCATGTAATGTTGTTTTATTGTCTCTTGTTGAACAATACTTTGTGCTGATTGGGCATGATCTTTATCATCATCATCATGGCTGCATGCGCAGAGAGACTAGAAAGAATGTGGCCTACAATCTTTTCTATGGCTAATGCAATTATTATTACAGTTATTGCTAGAGACACTCTAACCTATTATGGTTTATGAAATCAAGAGACTCCTAATGTAAGTTACTGAAACGAGAAACAAGGTATTATGTTTAACGTTTATCAGCGGTGGTCTTTCTTTTAAATAAATAGTCTATATTTTGCTAGTATGCCATGATGAACGACTGTGCAACGAAACTATCAGCATGTTTCACCTCACACATACACCTATCCATTACAGTACCATTCACATACAAATCAAAATAAGATTGATTATTTATCATCATGTGTGGTTGAAATCGTTGAGGTGAAAAGGATGATGCCCTGACAGTTTTTCTTATCAGAATAATAACAAAATATCACATACAACATTCAGCTAATGGCTAATCCAAAAATGTAAACATCAGAATCTCACCTTCGATAAGTAAAATTCTGGATAGAAAATGTTACTTTTAAAAAACAGCACGTTTTTGCTAAATAAGTTCCCCCAACTCCTCCCGACGTAGATCTAGCTGCTGCAGATCTCTAACTTTGGTTTGTTAACTGTTTGATATAAACAGTACAAAAAATACTGCTGTATAAAAAAATGAATCAAGCTCTCAAGTTTCCTCATGAAAATTGCACAGCATTATTTTTTTTTTCAATTGTTTTCTTCCTCAAAATTACAAGCTGGTATTATAAATGTCGTCGCAGTTGCCTAAAGGCACCTCTTTCATTCTCTCACTCGTTGTTACTTTCTACGCTTTTCCCAAAACTACAATTTATACTGCTGCTCTTCCAATCCAGTTCTATATTATTTATACCGTCAAATCATCTGACCTTGCCCGACTGCTGGCCTTGCTCAGGCTGCTGAGCGGTCGCGTGTCTTCTATCGTCTCGCTGGCTTCCACGTCGGCTTCGACGGCCATCTCGTCCTCATCTTCATCCCTTCGTAGAACTCCCGCCGCTACACTCGGTCCTATCACGGTCGTCTGGGCGTAGGAGGGCAGCGTTTCATCGTACACCTTAGACACGTCTTTTTTAGGTGTGGTCGGCTCGTCCAATTTCTCCTCAAATGGCTCGTACGGAGCCGGCAGCCGGCCAGCCTCCATCCCCCCTACCTCAGTCAGGGGGAAGAAGTGCGACGTGGCTCTGTCCTCCTCTAGCAACTTGTAGCCTTTGGCTTTCTGGATGGAGGAGGCTGCTATGGAAGGCAAGGCCTTCTCGGCTGCCCCTGGTCCCTCGACTTGCGGCCGCACCGGTTTACGGAACACACAGTGGATCTTTTTCAAGCCTAAATGGCTGATTTCCACAAAGTTGAGGAAAAGCGAGACACAGGCCACGGCTAACATGAAGATGATGAAAACGGTTTTCTCTGTAGGTCTTGAGACGAAGCAGTCAACCGTGTTTGGGCACGGCCAACGGCTGCACTTGTACAGCGGCAGAATTCGGAAGCCATACAAGTAGTACTGGCCCACCACGAAGCCTACCTCAAAGAGAGTCTTGAAGATAATGTGGCAGATATAGGTCCTCAAGAGAGTGCCCTCTAGACGAAACTTCTTGCTGCCCTTTGTGCTCGTCTCTTTGGCCGTACGGACGCTTCCCTGATCGGGCGCGAGCGGCAGCCTCTCCTCGTTCATCTCTTGCTGCCTGTTGAGCTCAGCCTCCTCCCGTTCCTTGCGCTTCTCCTCCATGTGTACATGGTGGACAGCATGGCCCACGTACACCAAAGAGGGTGTGGAAACAAAGATGATCTGGAGTACCCACAGGCGAATGTGCGAGATGGGGAATGCCTCGTCGTAGCAAACGTTCTCGCAACCCGGCTGCTGCGTGTTGCACACGTAATCCGATTGCTCGTCGCCCCACACGAACTCCGCGGCTGTGCCCAAGATGAGGATTCGAAAGATGAAGAGGACCGTGAGCCACACCCTACCGATTACCGTCGAATGCTCATTTACTTCCTCGAGGATGTTGCCCAAGAAACTCCAGTCACCCATGGTTGACTGTCAGCACTGCGGAACAAACAAAAGAGATGTTTGAAAGCAGGCAGAGATGCGAAAATGTTTTTGTACTGAAATTTGGGAAACTACAACTCAAGTTACACTTCATGATTTTAGATTGTCCCAAAACAATGTACTGTTGTAAAGGTCATTTCGTTTATGATAGAATTTGTTTACAGCATCAGTACCATCTGATAATTATCTAGAGTTTGAAAGATAATCAAATCAAACAATGACACTGTACATGTTTCCACCCCAGTCTAGCAAAACAAGCCAAACAAGTCACAAAACAACGCTAAAAAAAAGGAGTCAAAATTCTCTACAACTGAATCAAATGCATAGCTTTATGTTCTATATAGAACAAACCGCAATATAGGTAAACAGTATAAAATGGGCAACTTGCCACAGTAAGAGCTCCAGAGTATGTGTGTTCCCCCTTCTCTTGGCACACTGTGGTGTGAAGTGAACTTTTTGCTCTCTGGTTCCCACCTATGGCCTCCAATCCTTGTCGCCCGAGTGAGCAGAAGTGAATGAATCCAGTCTGATGGTTGGTTTTTAGTTTGCTGCAATATTTAAGCTGGGAGCCAGACAGCCTTTATTCAGAGGGCGACGCATGGTGACGCGTAACACAATAGGATTCACAAACACAAATGGGAATGTATGTGACACTGGCATTGGGAAAACGGCAATTTTAAAAGTGTAAACTTGACATGGTGCTAATTAAAACATGATTATTAGTTTCACTACACTGTCACTTGAGTTTGAACTAGCAGTGTTATCATTCATCTATCTTTGGTCACAGTTCTCAGAAACATTTCTTTAACTTACAGGAAGTGAGCACTGACGTGATAAGGTGGGCTTTTCATAAAAGAAAACCATCATTTGTTCACATGTACATTTTTACTCCAAAATGCACCAGGCTAATGTTATGCTAAATGCTAAAACCATCAGAGAAAGTGGTCTCATTGTTATTTTTTGAAGGCTATAATAGCTTAAAAGCTAGCAACAGGCTAGTTTGTAAAAATAGCAACAAACTATTATATGGTTCTTTAAACTTCACTTTTTCAAAATACCAACCCCAATCCCAAGCAAACATTTAAATGTTCCTTTTTATAGGGTGAATTCAGGGTGATTGAGACACTTTTTGCCATTTAGATCACTGGGAAAAAGTGTCCCAATCAACCTGAATTCACCCTATATATTTAGAGTTTATGATATCTGGTTGATTGGGACACTTTTTCCCAGTCATCTAAATGGCAAAAAGTGTCTCAATCAACCAGATATCATAAACTCTAAATATATAGGGTGAATTCAGGTTGATTGGGACACTTTTTCCCAGTCATCTAAATGGCAAAAAGTGTCTCAATCAACCTGCATTCACCCTATATATTTAGAGTTTATGATATCTGGTTGATAACACTACTAGTGATATCAAACTTAATCAAGAGAAATTAGTCTTATTTGTATTTATTTATTCATTTGTATTTCATGTGACATCATAACGCATCAGGGCATGACTAAAAAACACCATGTTATCATGAAATTGATGATAGTTCCCTATGGTAAACTGGTGCCAGATTTATTTTTTGCATTACAAGTCATGAAAGGGGGCATGCATTTGGATTTAAAACAAAATGTAAATATATAACTTTTAAAACAGTAGGTCAAGCAAAGTTTTACACATGCTTCTTGACTCAAATGTATCAAGTCTAATTAGTCAGAACCACAACCAATAATCCCTCTCTAAACAATGCTTTAGCTCGTGTGGGCCATTTTTTATCCAACTGGAATGTGCTCTTGAAATGACATCATGGACTAAGCATTGCCATTGGCTGATACTAAAGAATGATGTTCAGTGGGTGGGTGGTTATGTGAATGTTTGGAGGGCGGAGGCAGGGCATTTGCATGTATGCAAAATTGTTTTCATATTAAACACTACTAAGTCCTCTTGAATGAATCCCAAGTAGGTGTTAAAACATCTATTGCTATTATACAAGTCTAACAGGATAACCCCAATGACCCTGTTCCATTTACTAAAGATAGAATGCACTAAAAATACCCCTCAACTATAATTTTAACAAAAGAAAATAACTGAATCAACAGTGAAGGATCTGAGATTAGGACTGAGATGCTTCAGTGACTGGATTGATCGCACCGTATTATACAAGTACATGGGAATTTTCCCGATTTCTGCTATTACTTAAGACCATCTCAAGCCTTAGCTGGTTTAAGCTGGTCGACAATCTAGTCTCCCAGTCTGACAAGTGCCCCAAACCCCTCTAAAACCAGTAAAAACAAGGCTCGGAGAAAAGCCGAGACCAGCAGGTTTTAAGCATCTACTGACCAGTTTGGCAACTGATGTAGCCTGACAATAAATAAACCATGTATTCTATCCTTACCTTTGCAAGGCTCACCTAGTACATGTCTAAAGTCAACTCTTACATGGGGTTTTCAAACAGAGCCCTACACAAGTAGCTCAACACCATCTGCACAGAGTACACAAAAAGTTGGAGCAGACAGTCCTCATGTTAGCTTGAACCTGGAGCCTTCATTTAAAGGTGCTACTTGTTGATATTGCTGGCGCTGGCAGCCTAAGCCAACAGCAGAGTGGTGAATGGGTGTTGGGATTTCAAACAAAGGCATGATGTCATTATGAAGTCCGCTGTGTCTATTAAACGTGCGCATTGAGGCATGATCCCAGATTGTGCGAATGAAGCAGGCCCCAGGCTATGGCTAAGCATTGGACCATCCCTCAAACAAAGTTATCTTACAGGGATCTGCCTACATGCTGTTACACCACGTTTCCTGCTCCTGAGGGACAATTTAGCTGACTGCCATAAAACTAAGTAGGATACAGTGAAAGGGTAGCATTAGCATATAGGTAGCAGTAGGGGAAAAAGTAGGGGGAAACACATACTGTATGCTCTCAATCTCAGTACACAAAAACTGTACGAATCTGTTGGATAACTAAGGCAAAATGAGTGCGACAGTGTAGGTGTACCTAAAATGATTGAGTCTTTATCTCACTTGGAATTTGTTAAGTTCTGAATTACTAAAAAAGTATTGCTTTTCCAGCCATAGTCCTACAGCCATGTTTTATCTAAGAACCCACTTGCTGAAATGCTGGTCTACACATGTTTTTGTTGGTCTAGCTCAGGGGTGTTCAAACCTGCTCCAGGAGGGCCACTGTCCTGCAGAGTTTAGCTCCAACCATAATTAAATGCCTGAACCAGCTAATCAAGCTATTCAGACTCACTAGAAACTTTCAGGCAAGTGTCTTGGAACAGATTGGTGCTAAAGTGTGCAGGACGTTGGCCTGCCAGAAACAGGATTGGACACCCCTGGTCTAGCTGGTGGACTTACAAACCACTTACATCATCTTTTAATTACTGGTGGTTGACCAAGGAAGTCGTGCTAGTTAAGTTAGTTTGGAAAATCAGTTCACTTCATCCCATTTTGGAAGGCAACATCCAAAACACAACTTATATTGGCCTTTCCAGCTGGACTACACATTTGTACAGAATAGATGTACCTCATGGGGTTATTTAATGTCTTTGTGAGAAATATTAACTCAATCTACTAGATTTAGTTTAAAAGTAGGTTTGATTTCTAAATATTGCTCCAGACTCAGAGAACTCCTGCATGGTTTGACAGTGGTGCCTATCCTCTTGTTCTTCTGTGGTAATCCCCATTAATCCCTATTCCAGCGCCAGCCATTTGATGGATCCAATGTGTGTCTCTCTTCTCTGTTCTTTGTGCATACCAGAGATACCAGCTACAATAAGGAGGATTTACCTGATTCAGTTCACTTCCATTCCACGTGGGAGACTGAAGAGTGAATGAAGCCATATTACATTAAATTTTAGAATTATTTCATCATATCTCTGTGTGCCACTTTCTAGAGCAGCAGAACTGCTTGGAATACAATGGAGAACACTCTTGGCGTATCTTAACTGCTGGGTTTGGTTGACCCATTGTTAGAGCTGACAAACTTCCAGTTAATAAAGATTAGCTCTTTATGGAAATCTAATATTGGGCCTTCACTGGGACATTGTCCAATCTTTCTTGGTTTCTGGATAATAAAATCCTAAACATCCATAAGTGTGGCTAAATGATAACCTCCAAGACCCGGAATGTACCGGAAGACAAGGTGTCCACATACATAGCATTAGGGTTTAAAATAGTTATTTTCCTGGAAGTATTGTAACAAACATCTATCTAACCACACCCTTACCAAGAGTCCAAGCTTTCCATGGCCTTTAATGCACCACCTATGATACTGAATTGGCAGGAGAAAGGGTGGAGAAAAGGTGATCAATTGTTCTGTCCAATCTCAAAGGAAATGGATATGAGACTTCCTGTGTGTGTACACGTTGGTTAGGGTACAGCAAGAGGAAAGAAAGGCCTATGGCAATACAATAGAAAGACGGAAGGTAGAGTGGTCACAAGTCACAAAGAGACGCTAAAAGAAAAGTAAAGAACATGGAATGTCAAATGAGGTTAAAAAGGGGGAAATCGTCAATTCAAACCAGAGTTCATTGAGGTTTTGTGTCCATTTTTTTTTTTTTTTTGTTCATACATCACTTAAAGGGATAGTTCACCCAAAAATGAAAATTATCCCAGATTTACTCACCCTCAAGCCATCCTAGGTGTATATGACTATCTTCTTTCAGACGAACACAATAGGAGATATATTTAAAAATATCCTTAGTCCTCCAAGGTTTATAATGGTAGTGAATGGGGGCCCGCATTTTGAACAACAACAAAAAATGCATTAATCCATAATAAAAGTAATCCATATGGCTCCAGTGGGTTAATTAAGGCCTTTTGAAGCAAAGCGAGGCATTTTTGTAAGAAAAATATTCATATTTAAAACTATTTAAACTCAAATAACTAGTTTCCGGTGGACAACCGTACGCATACTGTGCAACTCGACTTGCGCCAAATGAGTAACCCGTGACATGATGTATGACGTAGGATGTAGGATTATCATAAGCTTACAAAATCGCATCGCTTTGCTTCAAAAGGCCTTTATTAATCCACTTGAGCTGTATGGATTACTTTGATTATGGATGGATGCATTTTTTTTTTTTGTTCAAAATGCAGGCCCCCATTCACAACCATTATAAACCTTGGAGGACTAAGGATATTTTTAAATATATCTCCGACTGTGTTCATCTGAAAGAAGATAGTCATATACACCTAGGATGGCTTGAGGATCAGTAAATCATGGGATAATTTTCATTTTTTGGGTGAACTAACCTTTTAAAGTCAATATGAAATGAAAATTCACTGTATCTGTTTTCGAAATGCCTGTTCTGATCTTATTGTGAGAAATTGATGCATATTTCATTATTTAAAAAAAAAAAGACCTGATAATTCTTAAATTAAGCGTCATAACTTGACCTTCAAGTGAAACGACAGACTTCTCTCTAGTGACATATGCCAGACTTCCATCATTTGGTCAATGAAACCAAAGGTCAATAAAATGTTAATGCATGGCTCAAATTCTACATCTAATGTAAATGTACATTAGCTTTGAAGAATCCAAGATTGTGCTGAGTCTTCGAAAATGATTCTAGTTAATTTTGAAATCTACATATGAAGAACAAGACACCGAGTATAGGAACTCTACTAACCAAAGAAATGCATGCAACAGTCATTGGTGTGTAGGAACGTCTGCTGTCTGGCTCTTTCTCTCAGCCAGGATTCTGTCAGGGTGTAGTCAGACAGTCTTCTAACACCAGGTCGTAGAAGGGTCCACTCTCTCTCAGGTGATAACCCTGATGCACAGGGTGTCTTTATCACTTACTAGCGTTCTGCAGTTTTGCAGCTCCCTATAAAAAGAGATAGAGGTGATTTTATGCATCATGATTAGTTTCACACTCCCATGTATCATATGTGCAAAAAAAAAAAAAAAAAAAAAAAGGCACACAGACAATTAAACAATATTTTGATGGTCCCCTTTAGACATTCTGTTACCTATGTTGCACATACATGTCAACTAACTCTCATTAGAGTATTGGTTGAGTATGACTGTTAGGGTTAGTAGAATAAGTTGACATGCATAACTTGTAGTCAGTATAATATCTGTTGGGGAGCATCAAAATAAAGTGTAAGCAAATATTATGTAAACAGTCTACTAATACTCTAATGAGAGGTAGTTAACATGTATGTGCAAAGTTTCTTATGGTCAACAGGATGTCTAATGCGGACATCAAAGTAAAGTGTTACCCATATTTTTACCACAAGTTCCTGTCCTAGCTGCCATTTTCATTTATGTTTTAGGCGACCACAAAGACATGAGATCCGTTTTTATTTTTCCATGCAAGAAAAATTTGACTAAACTATTCACACATGCAAGAAAAATAGCTCAGTTGTGAGAAAAGCTCTAGTATCATTTGTTCGCAGATGTCCGCACGATTTTTTTTAAACCTCTGCCCCCATAATCTTAAAGCTGAATGTCAGATCTGAAAGGAGTCCAAGGTATCAGCACAACCATTGTGATGAATACAAATTTCGATAAAGATTTTTGCTGAGTGTGAAAAGCCGCCATCTTTTCTCCATTGTTTCCAAAGGGTGAACAAGAAAATAAGCTTTCACACCAGAACACAAGAGGAGACGGAGACAGACACCAAGAGGTTGTTCTGCTTGTTTTGTCTATTTAGAAAAAAGCCAGCAAAATCACTTTAAACGCTGCAAATGTTTTGTTTGGCTTTTGAGAATGTTTGCAGAGGCCTTTTGCGTAATAATCCGCTCAGCTGTTAGGACAACAATAAAGGTCAATATGAGTGACAGAAGCATAAAAGCAATAAATAAAGGAAAAGTTTGTCTTTTCATGCGTGATCATCAGGTGGATTAACGCTGTCTAGGTGGGTAAAATGTGAGGGGTCAGGGCAGGTCACCATCCTTACAATGGTCCATGCAATGATTTCCAATGGTTGAAATACATCTGATATTACTATTTACCACTTAAAGTGCCATTGTCTTCTTAAAGAATTAGTTCACTTCAGAATCAAATTTCCTGATAATTTACTCACTCCCATGTCATCCAAGGTGTTTATGTCTTTCTTTCTTCAGTCGAAAAAGAAATTAAGGTTTTTGAGGTAAACATTCCAGGATTTTTCTCCATATAGTGGACTTTACTGGGATACAACAGGTTGAAGGTCCAAATTGCAGTTTCGGTGCAGCTTCAAAGGGCTCTACACGATCCCAGAGGAGAAATAAGGGTCTTGTCTACACGACGTAGGCGGAAGTACCGAGCAAGTGTTTACAAAGTGAACGTGCAAAGACTAAGTTAAACAGTAAAACAACAATGTCGGACGATTTTGAAGTTGGAGGAGAAAATGAGATGGCGTTTTTCTCCCTACCGCGGTACTTCCGCCTACATCATGCGTGACCTTTCCAACATGATTATGTAATGCGTGGCGCATCGCAGAGCTAGTGCAAGATGAGCATTTGTGGTTAAAAAGTATATACATTTTTGTATATACACGATTGTTTCGCTAGATAAGACCTTATTCCTCGTCTGGGATCGTGTAGAGCCCTTTGAAGCTGCATTTAAACTGCAATTTGAACCTTCCACCCATTGGTAGCCATTGAAGTCCACTATATGGAGAAAGATCCTGGAATGTTTTCCTCAAAAAACATAATTTCTTTGAGAAAAACAGGAGGAAAGACATAAACATCTTGGATGACATGGGGGTGAGTAAATTATCAGGAAATTTTAATTCTGAAGTGAACTAACCCTTTAAAAAAAAAAAAAAAGTTTAATGAATACATGTAGGTATGAGCAGAGCTGAGAAAAACCACAGTTGACCTTTAGCTGTTTGAGCAATATACAGCCTTGGTCCATATTATCATTTATACCCCTTCACTGACCTTGTTTCAGACTTAGGTGTGGTGTGGTTTGGGCACATGGACGATTCTCTTCACACGATCCTGTGGCCGGGCTAAATGAAGAGAAAGGCATTTTATCACTGTCCATATGACCAGGGCTGATGAGAGAGTGCCGTGAGTCACAGCGGTGTTGATGACAACTTCAAGTGCCACAGTCACACTTTACCTTGAGTGATTCATGCAAACACAGCAGCTCTGTTAAGGGAACACAAGCAACATTGGTTTGTATTATAGGATGTGTTTATTAAGGCAAGCCTCACTCTTACTATTGCTCATATTAAGGCCAGTTCACACTGCACTGTCAGATGCATTCTAACGCCGACAGTCACCAGATTACAGTACGTCACTTCTCAGACATTTAAACTCCGATTCAGCATGTTTCAATCTGTGAAAATAAGCTCCGACAGATGCCAACAGACTCAGACTGTGGTAACACACTGATCCAACAAAACTTGATGAAGTTTTTGTTGCTGTCTGTCAGTGCAGTGTGAATTGGCATTTACAATTAGAGATTAAAACCTTTTTGGCCATTAAAGGGTTAGTTCACCCAAAAATGAAAACTATTCTGGCTCTTCCAAGCTTTATAATGGGAGTGAATGGTACCTTAGATTTTGAAGCCCAAAAAAGTGCATCCATCCATCATAAAAGTAATCCATACAGCTCCATGGGGTTAATAAAGGCCTTCTGAAGTGAAGTGATGAGTTTTTGTAAGAAAAATATCCATATTTATAACTTTATAAACTATAATCACTGGCTTCCGGTAACGGCTGTATGCAAGTTGAATTCCAGTGGAAGAGTGACCTCTGTAACTCCGATTGTGTTTGGCAAAAAGAGAAGAAAGTCGTATACATCTAGGATGGCTTGAGGGTGAGTAAATTATGGGATAATTTTAAATTTTAGGTGAACTAAACCTTTAAGAAACGACCTAGAAACAACCTAGAAATAACTTGAACCACAGTGGCAACCAGTGTTGGGGGTAATGCATTAGAAGTAACTTGAGTTACGTAATCAGATTACTTTTAGTTAAGTAACGCATTACGTTTTCAATTTACAACAAAATATCTAAGTTACTTTTTCACATTTATTGACTGACAGCTCTCCTGTCCCCATGTTGAAAGAAATAAAGTTCAGAGGTGTTGTGTGCGCTGTGTGAACATGATGGTTATTATAGTTCTAGACTAAATGTGAACATGCATTTACTCATCTCACTTGCACGAAAACATTTAGTATTCCTCAAAATGAATATGAGTGAATGAGTGAAATGCAATCTTATAATTTTACGCAAATGTAATAATTAAATATATTAAATTACACAAATATATTTGATGTATTTAATCTCACTTTATTAACCAATGTCTTTGCTGCTGACCTTCAATGATCCAATTCAGCTGTACTAATGGGCAAAATTACTTTAGATTAGATATAGAAATGAGTGTTAAAAAATTCCTTCTCTTGTATCCTATTCTTCTTTAATCCAGAATGGCAGCACAGCTGAAAGGTTTGTTCAAGCTGTGCTCTCTACTGTACAGGCGTAAATATGCATTTCCTTCAGCCTGAGGCTTATTCATTTCACTTTTGGTGTGAAAGGGCCTTAACATTTGCCAAAATATAACTTTTTTGTTGTTATTAAAAAAACAAACAAGCAAGCCCTGCCCAGGTGAGAAAAATTAACGCACAAGTAACGTAACACATTACTTTTCAGTAACTAAGTAACGCAATTAGTTACTTTTTAGGGAGTAACGCAATATTGTAATGCATTACTTTTAAAAGTAACTTTCTCCAACACTGGTGGCAACAACCAAGAACACTCTAGCGACTGCACAGCAATGCTCTGGCAACCACCCACAATGCCATAGCAGCATGGCCCACAATTTTTGCAAGAACAAGCACATTACATTCTTTATAATACTTTTCTGGTTCTTATACTAATTAATGTTTTATTGATCAGAGATCACAATCCTGAGACTGATGACACTAGATTTCACTGTGAGCATCAGAAACACAAACTAAACTCGACTGATGCAACAGTGGCCCAAAGCTAGCCTGGTCACATGGTGGGTCTCTTCAATGTCCCATTGCCAATACCATGTCTGAGGAAGCGTCATGTGCCTACATCACTCATATAAAAGTGAAGGATTATAAAAGAGATGTTTGTTGTCGAGCTGGTAGTGTGCCATCTCACTTTTTTAAAAGGTTGTGAGGGAGGCAGTGAGAAGCATTGTAATTGTAATAGCTTTGATGGATGAGTAAAGGCCACATGTTCTGTTAGAGACAGAGCTGGATTTATGCATAGGCATTCTAGGCACGTGGGGGCAATTACAATGAGGAGAAATATTAATTATTATTTCACTCTAATGGTAAATAAAACTTTAAGACATTTACTATATAAATTAACAAAAATTAAAATATCGTTCTGAAACTATCTCCATTTCGTCTTTTTCCCCCCATAAATCATTATTATTGGTCAACCTTTATGTCTGTCTATGGGTTTTGCAAATATTTAACCAATGAAACGTATTTAAAAGAGCTTGTGACTAAACCTCATAACTCCACTGTATTCTTAAACTTACCGTCAAAACTCATACGAGAACGAAGTGTCGCACGCAGTTTAGATCGTCTTTGCTTGTTTGCAAATGCAAAGGTAAATGAAGAACTGTTTGTTTGAATAAGTACAGCGTTTTCTTTACTGAAGAAACACGATATAAAGGCTAATGTATTTGAGGAGCGGAGAATAGTGACTTAATCTAGCATTTGTTGTCGTCGTCACAGCCAATACAGTCTTAAATAGCATGTCTGTACTAGCAATTCGTCTTATAACATGAGATTTAGGCCAAATGAAAACTGAGTTTTCACAAAAGTTTACTGTAGCCCGCATAGCTACAGTAAACTTTATAACCTGTAAGTTGATGAAAGCGTAATGTGGTGCACTTACCGCCTCAGATGCGGCCGTTCTAATGGCTGTCAAAACACGTAAAGATATGTCCGACATTCGCTAGTCAAAATACTCGTAACTCAATTTGAGCTTGATTTTAGAGACCCAAATGCACTTTAAATAGCGTAGCGGACATTGAAGTCATGTTGATACTTGATGGCTTGATTATACTGACGATAAACTGATTATAAACAATAATCAGCTTGAAAATATGCTTCAAATGATCTCCATACAAAGTTTTACTTTACTTACACACTACCATTTAAAAGCGTGGGGTCAGGAAATACTTTTTTTTTTCTGCAAGGATGCATTAAATTGATCAAAAGTGACAGACATTTATGTTTCAAATTGTTTCTTTTTCAAATAAATTATGTTTTAGGCACCAATTCAGCATTTTAGAATGATTTCTGAAGGATCACATGACACTGAAGACTGAAGTAATGGTGATGATGGAAATTCAGCTTTGCCAACCCATCACAATTTTGAACCTAAAAAAAAAATTGCTATAAAATACTAC
Source organism: Ctenopharyngodon idella (assembly GCF_019924925.1). NCBI lineage: Eukaryota > Metazoa > Chordata > Actinopteri > Cypriniformes > Xenocyprididae > Ctenopharyngodon > Ctenopharyngodon idella. The sequence continues at coordinate 37,027,699 of NC_067220.1, forward strand.
TGTATAATGGATGATTATAACCTTTCTAAAAGAGTGCATGCTATTTTTATGATAAATCTGAGGAATAAAACTTCAATAATATCTGATTACTTGGTTATGCTTGAGTCAGAGGCACATATTAAAAAAATTTGAAAGCAAAGTCGTCGCATGAAACTTCTAGAGCTCAAAATAATTACCAGGAGACCATAAGCCTGAGTCGAATCCCCATTGTTTCTCAATACAATCTCACTTTCCTTCCTGATGATGAGATATTCCTCCAACTAAAATAGAGTGGCAGTGAAGCATTGTGAGAGGAGAGGGGAAAGAGGAGGAGAAGGAGGAGTAGAAGGAGGTGGAGAAGGAAAGGGAGGGAGGGAAAGGAGGTGGTACGGATCTGTTGGTATTTCTTAACATGCCCTTTAAATATGAGGGCACTTCCAGATCGTTCATGACGGTGGTCGGCCTGCTAGCAGCTGTTTCTGATTATCAGCACGTCTGTAATCTGTCGTCCCCTTGAAGAGGACCAGGACTCATCTAAAGAAAGATTAAATTGATTTGTTTATTTTACACTAGATGTATCAGGAGTATTCATTCTTGGGTGGAAAGAACAGAGGTGACCATCTATAAAGACATTCATCTTTCCTTTCTCAAACCTAGCAAGGATTGCGGACACAACTGCAGTGATTCATCCATCAATTCAAGCTTTATCGTTGAAGGAGACAGATTTCTTTTTGTCAACCGGGGTAATAAAGAGTCCATTTTCACCATCGGTCTGTGGATTATACTGACAACAAGTGAAAGAGAAGCCATCTGTCTGCAAACGGCCTTGCGTCCGCAACTCGACCCTGTCAGAAAAAAGGAGAGTTCAATCACCTGTATCCTGCTGAGGTGTCAACGTACCTGCTTCAACTCTTCAACATCCACACCAGTAAGAAAGCATCAACAGTCTGACTCTATTCCAGATTGTTCAGTCTGGACCTTTGATCTGAGACACTCGACCTCAGGCGTTAATCACAGAGAACATACGAACAGAACCACATATCAAAGTGAAGCTTCTGCTGAAGCTCGGAGGACTCTGAGGCTCTGTGACTGTCAGACCGCCTAGTGGTTCTGGCAACTAATCCCACATCCTAAAAGAAGAAGAGGCAGCAAGTGTTCTCAGGTAAAGAGACAGCCAAGCCTTTACCTATCAGTCTACAGAGAGACAAACACACCTGTCTGATCTTTAACAGACACCTGTCGGATCCACAACTGTTAAAGGTATGGAAACAGTTACAGATTTACATACACACATTTTATTCATTTACAGTATATACACTCACATTTAATCTTAGCAAAAGACTGGACCCAGTATGTATAGCTTCCTGAATTTATTCTGAGTCTAAAGATTTGGGGAAAATTTTTGGTATGTATTTAAATTCTGAATATGAAATGCAATAGTTGCTTCACTGATCTAATTTAATCTAACATTACAGACTTTGGCTGCTGATCAATATTTAGACTCTCTAATAAATTAACATGCTGGGAACTAATAGGAAAAGCCTGATGAATAAACGGTCATGATGATTCCCAGGAGAGCATCTTTGATTACATAGACACACACACACATTGGGAACCTTGAACGGACTTGTGAGGGAGGATCCGATGACAAAACTCAATCTCTAAAGCTTAGCCTCCTTTTGCTGTTCTTAGTTTCTAGATGTCATCAAGATATTTCAGTCACGCTGTCAGCTGCATTAAATTGCTGATCACACTCTTATGCATACACACCCATTCTTCTGGAAACACGCCTGCAGCTCATCTTCTGGTAGATTTGTTTTTTGACTGTAAACCAGACACTGTCCATCTGTTCAGGGGTATAAGAGCAGACAGAGAAGCCAATCATGCAAAAGAATCAGTATAAGATGGATATCAACTATATAATGATTTGGAAACTTCAGGATTTCCAAATTTTGGATTCAGGATTGTTTGAATCCTAAAAACAAACCATAAATATTAGCACAAATAAAGAGGAAAAAGGTTATATGGGTAAAATTCAGTAGTGAGAGCAGTAATCTAAGATCATATCAGTTTTAAAGGGTTAGTTCACCCAAAAATGAAAATTCTGTCATTAATTACTCACCCTCATGTCGTTCCACACCCGTAAGACCTTTGTTCATCTGTGAAACACAAATTAAGATATTTTTGATAAAATTCAATGGCTCAGTGAGGCCTGCATTGCCAGCAAGATAATTAACACTTTGTGTGCCAAAAAACAAAAATAACGACTCTATTCAACAATATCTAGTGATGGGCGATTTCAAAACACTGCTTCATGAAGCTTCAAAGCTTTACGAATCTTTTGTTTCGAATCAGTGGTTCGGAGCATGTATCAAACTGCCAAAGTCACCTGATTTCAGTAAACGAGGCTTCATTACGTCATAAGTGTTTCGAAATTTCAGTGGTTCACCACTGGGGGGCGTGACTTTGGCAGTTTGATACACGCTCCGAAACACTGATTCGAAACAAAAGATTCGTAAAGCTTCGAAATTACTTGCCAAATTATTTGCAGCTTAGCAGAATACAAACACAAACTTTTTACAATAAAAAATAATCAAAATAAATAAATAAACAAATAATAAATAAACAAGTAAAAAAATAAATAAAAACAAACAAAAAATAAATAAAAAACTAATAAATAAATACAAATTAAAAACAAACAATAAAAATAAAAACAACTAAATAAAACAAACAAACAAACAAGTAAATAAAAACAATAAAATGCATACATGGACAGTCACGTTAGATTTCTCACTGAAACTAAAAGAGAAAGAAGAAAGGTCATTGGTTACCTTGTGTGAGATTTATCTTTTTCTCTGTCACTTAAACAAGCAGGATAAAGTACAGTCAGCCTGACACTATCACAGAGTGATACCAGACCATTCCTAACCACAATGTCTGGATTCTTTTTGCAATAATGACTTAATTTGTTTCATTAAAAATAAATTTTTACTGCATTTTATAGATTTAGAATCTCCATTTGCCTTGCTACTGACGTTGAATTCCACATCTAGCAGGCTTTCTTTATTGTGCCGTCTGCCACAGTGCTGACTCAAACACAGACAGGACAAACAGAGGCCGGAAGAGCATGGTTCTCTTCTTGGTGGCTGTTTGTGCGGCTGTTTAGTAGCTCCTATCTCCAGATGCCCCTGCCGCAAAAAAAAACTCCCACATTGTTCTCCTTTCCTCGGGTAAACAAGTGGAGAAGGGAGTAGGTCTCACCACCTTCCTCCTGAAAGTTTCACTGACACAGAAATAGTGCTGAGAAATGTTCACATACAGTAGATTGTTGATGTACAGTTTGTTGACCCATGACCCACTTCTTGAATGACCTAAAACATCCCTGCAACAAAACCCACAGGTAAATGTCTGGTTTGCATAAGCTTCAATTATGTTGATATAGACAGATAATTTATTTTACTTACTTTGAATTAAACTAGCATTAAGGCTCAACTAATGCATTAAAGGCACAATATGTAAGATTTTTGGATTCAATTATCCAAAAACCACTAGAATATTTTGTTGACTTGCATACTTACATTATCCCAAATGTTTCCAACAATGTTTAAATCCAGAGAAATTTTACCAAATTGTAACCCAAGCAATTTTAACCAGGACATGGACCATGTCCGTGCGTCGCCTATCAATGACATGCCCACGTTATCCTCGATTTCCGGTTTTATTTTTTTAGGAACCATGGAAACACCAAAAATGCTTTAATACATATTTAAAACAGTTCATGTGAGTACAGTGGTTCAACCTTAATATTATAAAGCGACGAGAATACTTTTTGTGCGCCAAAAAAACCCAAAATAACGACTTTTCAACAATATCTAGTGATGGGCGATTTCAAAACACTGCTTCATGAAGCTTTACGAATCTTTTGTTTCGAATCAGTGGTTCGAAGCACCAAAGTTACGCGATTTCAATAAACGAGGCTTTGTTTACATGATCCGAACCACTGATTCGAAACAAAAGATTCGTAAAGCTTCAAAGCTTCATGAAGCAGTGTTTTGAAATCGGCCGTCACTAGATATTGTTGAATAAAGTCATTATTTTGTTTTTTTGGCGCACAAAAAGTATTCTCGTCACTTCATAACATTAAGGTTGAACCACTGTAGTCACATGAACTGTTTTAAATACGTCTTTAATACCTTTCTGGGCATTTGAAAGTGTTAATTGTCTTGCTGGCAATAGAGGCCTCAATGAGCCATCGGATTTCATCAAAAATATCTTAATTTGTGTTCTGAAGATGAACGAAAGTCTTACAGGTGTAGAACGACATGAAGGTGAGTAATAAATGACATTATTTTCATTTTTGGGTGAACTAACCCTTGAAGTACACCCTAAGTTTAACAATTGAAAATTTAACAGCACATTTCAATGTTTACGGCTCTCTGATATTAATGGTCACATGACATGCAGGTAAAATATCAAAATCAAAAATAAATTAATTATTATAAAAAATTACAAATAAAATAAATAAATCTAACATTATATTGACATTTTTACTGAATTCACACACAGTCATTAAATCTGCCGTTAACCTCTTTGGCCACAGTGACTTGAACCCAGCCAGTTTCCTTTCAAGTGCCTTGTAAGAGGGAAATTATATTGTTTAAGATTGTTTCCTTAAAGGGAGGGGAGCGAGACACACTTATAAAGAGACTCCACTACATTCAGTCTGTCTTTAAAAACGTGGTTCCCACATCTGATGCCAAATTGCCCTTCCTGGTATTTGTTAACATTATAATACAGAATTATAATACATGTAGCAAACAGGAAGCAATTGTATAAATTGTGAATATATAACAATAAATCTGAACATATAGTTGCAGAAATATTATTTAAATAAAACTCTATGTAAAGTATTTGTACGGTCAGTTGGTCATAATTGAGAAAGAAGGGTCAAGATCAGGTCTTCTATCACCCTAAAGGGGTTTATTTTAGGATAATGACCAGATGACTGCACATTTTCCACTTATTAATAAATAAAAACCATCTGATTTTAATTTGAATTAAAATTATTTTATTATCTTTCTTATCTTAAGGCCATTAAACAAAAATAGATTTGACCTCTCAATGCATCTATAGAAAACAGATGTCTGTCTATAAAGTATAAAGCTGTATTAATCATTTAAAAGACAATCAAAACAGTCATAAAGCAATAAGTCCATTCTGTGTGTGGTTAGCTTTAGAGAAGCCAGCTGATAAACACTGAAAACCTTCCTCCTTGCATATTCTTAAATAATGTTGGTGGGACATCAAGGTGTTTACACAGAGTGTTTCTGCAATTACATATACATCCAAATACCTTTCAATGCCTACCACAGACAAACTGATCCTTAAACACACACAGTCTTTCCAAGTTCTCATGTTAAAGTACTCATGTGAGTATTTTGGGCTCCCTCTTCCCATAAACCCCCTTGAGGACTGAGACTCTGACGCTAAACTTCACATTAATCCAGAGAGAGAGAGAGAGAGAGAGAGAGGGAGAGGGAGGGAGACAGACAAATAAGGAACATTGTTACACTGAATAATTGGTAATTGGTATATAAGGACAGAACAGAGAGACTAAGTCAAAAATGATACACATGATGTTTGTCCGGCATCACCCTGCCCTAAAGGACAATGGAACTTTTCCCATGACATTTAAACTTGATAAGCTTTAGCAGTTGAGTTGGGACTTAATTCTACTATTTTTAAATACTGTGCTTTAAAAAAAGTCTTTAAAAAAAAAAAACTCTAATTTAATGCAGTATGTTGTTTGGTATTGTATTTAACACATTAATTGGACATTGATGGGGAATGTTACTTTGAGCAAATATCCATCTTTCATTAGAACGATAACAGGAAACGATCAGTCTTCAAATACCCAGAAGAGACAAATGCCACTAAATATCTGCTTCTTTGCTTATTTTTAGCTTTAGGTTCCTTAAATTCTTTTGCCTTCGTTTCCCAGACTCCCAGCAGTTGAGCGTGTGGGAAAAGTTTGTATCGAAGAACAGAAATATACACACACACAAACACAACCTAAATATACAGTCTCTGCATGATTGACATCTTTGTCCTTGTTTTATAATAGCATGAGAAAGCACGAGGCAGTGCAGTATATGATTACACTAACTATTGCTGAAATCACAATAGCATACTTGCAAACTACAAGTATAATTTTTTCCCATATCTTAATATGGCAGAAATAGTAAGACTAAAGTATGCGATTCTGAATCCAGTGTAAGAGGCGCATAGTAACAGACTTCTATGCAGAATGAAGAAAAGGATGGAATTGCATCAAGGTGTCATTTTTACCCCCCAGGTATTTTCAGCATGTTCCTAAATTTTACTACACTATATTTTTATTGATAAATAAATAAAAGTAACTAGTATAAACTAATATATGGGGAATTTCATAGGTCAATAAGACTTCATACGGACACTGGTGTGGATGCAGCATAAAGCAAAAGCAAAAAAAAAAAAAAAACTTAATGATGGTTAATGGTTAATGATGCAATTGAAATACCATATTTGCCACTGTATTAGAGCAGTTAATGAGATAAACTGAGTAGTATTTGGCTCAACATGGAGGTCACCATGGAGGAGGACCACTCTTGCGTAGAATAAAGTAGCTTTTGTAGGCAGCTTTATCAAAAGTACTATTCATTTCTTTGTGTAAAAATCTTTTAGTGCACCTTTAAGTCATTTATCACTTTTAGCTCTTTTTCAGCACACAAATTTCTCATGGGCAACAATACTTAGGCCAGAAACTGTCTATGCAAGTACATGAATGCAAACACATCTAGCTACGCATGTTTTATTTCACATTGTTTCAAAACATGTCAGAGCGCAATTGTTGCCGCTACGTTGAAGTATATAAACTACTTCTATGGCAATTTCAGGTCAAATACTGTCATGGTGGAGAACAAGTTAAAGGGATAGCTCAACCAAAAATTATTAAATCACCATGTTTTTCCAGGCCTGTATAACTTACTTTCTCCTGGGGAACATAAAAAAGATATTTAGAAGAATAATGTTAACCGTTTTGGTTACCATTGACTTCCATTGCATGGACCAAAACAAACAAACATTTCCCAAAATATAATCTTTTTATTCCACAAAAACGTCAGCCATACAGGTTTGAAACAAAACGCAAATGAGTAAAATTGTCCCTTTAAGGATTAGTTCACTTTAAAATGAAAATCACCCCATGATTTACTCACCCTCAAGCCATTCTAGGTGACTTTCTTCTTTCAGACAAATACAATCTGAGCTATATTAATAATATCCATATTTAACACGTTATAAAGTAAAATAACTAGCTTTTGCCAGACTGCCTTCCCTATTCAATTTAGGAAGAAAGTGTAATGCCTCTCGCAGTTCAAACCGCTTATGCTACGTCCTACACCTTCCATATTCAACTTAACAAGTGTAACTGCGTCGTTTTTTTTCTTCCGTAATTTGAATACGGAAGGCAGTCTGGCGGAAGCTAGTTATTTTACTTTATAACTCATTAAATATGGATATTTTTCTTACACAAATGCATCGCTTCGCTTCAGAAGGCCTTTATTAACCCCCGGAGCCGTGTGGAGTATATATTTATGATGGATGGATGCACTTTTTTGAATTTCAAACAGGTAGTTTCCATGCACTGCCATTATAACGCTTAGGAGCATCAGGGTGATTATTAATATAACTCCGATTGTGTTCGTCTGAAAGAAGATAGTCATATACATCTAGGATGGTTTGAGGGTGAGTAAATCATGGGGGAATTTTCATTTTTAAGTGAACTAATCCTTTAAAGTCGACCTGTTTACATCTAGCAACTTCAGTAACAACACTTTTGCCACTTTAAATACTAAGGTTTCACACAACAAGCATGTACAAAAGAAAACATGAAGTATTACAGCATGAAAGTACTTTAGGAAAGGAAAAGTGCTCCCTTCATTTCACACTATCTCTCTTTCTCAGGCTCTTCTGACTAGTCATGGCTGACTGGAGTCTGCTGGGAAACTTTCTAGAAGAAGTCCAGGAACATTCCACCTCGGTAGGAAAGGTGTGGCTCACTATTCTTTTCATCTTCCGGATCCTGGTCCTGGGCACAGCTGCCGAGTCCTCGTGGGGCGACGAGCAGGAAGACTTTACCTGCGATACGGAGCAGCCCGGTTGTGAGAACGTTTGTTACGACCGAGCATTTCCCATTGCGCATATACGCTACTGGGTGCTCCAGATAGTGTTCGTGTCCACACCTTCTCTCATCTATATGGGACATGCAATGCACAGCGTCCGCAGAGCGGAGAAGAGGAGGAAAGAACAGGAAGATGGAACACAAAGAGATGGAGATGGAGAAAAGTACCCAGAAGAAGACAAGGACTCTGAGGAGGAGGACGAAGGTGGAGGTGGGAAGGTGCGATTGAAGGGTGCTTTGCTACAAACGTATGTACTTAGTATCCTCATCCGCACCGTAATGGAGGTGATCTTCATCATAGTCCAGTACCTGATCTATGGAGTCTTCCTCAACGCACTCTACGTGTGTAAGGGTCCTCCGTGTCCGCATCCCGTCAACTGCTACATCTCGAGACCTACGGAGAAGAACGTGTTCATTGTGTTTATGCTGGCGGTAGCCGCCGTCTCTCTACTGCTCAGTGTCGTGGAACTGTATCATTTGGCATGGAAGCAGTGCAAGAGGTGGTTGCAAGAATATAAGACTAACAAACAACGACCGAACACGCCATCCACCATGGCTGCAGTCTCACCAAACTCATCCACGCCAAACCGAGCCTGCACACCACCTCCCGACTTCAACCAGTGCCTGACATCGCCACCATCTTCCCCTACTATACAGACACACGCACACTCGCTTATACATCCAACCTGCCCACCCTTTCATGACCGACTGGCGCGCCAACAAAACTCAGCAAACATGGTTACCGAATGCCACCGAAGTCAAGACTACCTAGGGCTCAACTTCTTGAGCTTCTCACAAGCACCTACAGAGATGCCCAACTCGTGTGCTTCGCCTTCATTTCTAAGCAGCGAATTTGATGAGGACAAGCGAAGGTTTAGCAAGAGCAGCGGGACCAGCAGCCGCATGAGACCGGACGACCTTGCAGTATAGCACTAACCAATCACATATGGAAAAGGGTCGTCTAGTGTGACTTGTCATAAACACGCTACATAATTTTGCACTTGAGCTAACTTATCTATGTTATTGCTGACGAAAAGCCTCAGCCAGAATATCATAAGGAGAATCATTGAACTTTAAAAAGTCAACAAGAAATCAAAATGGAATTCTTCATACATGTTCCTGGTCTTACTACGAACAGTGCGATGGTGCACGTTATTCTAAATAAATAAATACTAATCTTCATAATCGTTATAAATTCTTATCACCTCTGAAATGACTTTCGTTCACTGCATTTTGATTTAGCATTGGAAATTGTGTCTCTGCCTACTTTTCCCTCACAGAATTTGTTGACTTTACCACAATTTCACTTTAAAGTTAACTAATAATGCACTGTTGAGATGATTTTCCACTGACTTTGGATTCCCCCTCCCTTACTGGCAAATGAGAAGTTATAGGTGATTTCTTTACGTTTATGATGTACTTTATAAATTTGCTGATCTGAGCAGCATGTAAAATAGTCTGCTGATAAATGGAAAATAGACGTAGAGCTAACTATCTGACAGACATTTTGCATTTTGAACACTCACTGTGACTGCACAATCCACTTTGATTGTGAAAAAAGACAATGGAGAGAGACAACTGTGACATGTAATATTGCAAAAAGGAAACATTACTGTGAATATGTCATAACAGGCAGAAACAATTCCATCTAATTCAACAAAATCCAATAACTCCAACAGTGAAAGTGTGATTTAAATTGTGAAAATCTGTGGTGAAGAGATCTTCAACTAAATCCAATTGTGCATATTACTGTATGCCTGAAAATATGAAAGAATGTAAAACAATGTTATTTCATTTTCTTTTAACTTGTGTAATTTGTTAACCTATATTTGTAAAAACAGGTTGTTTAATGTTATTAATGGACAATAAAGTAAAGATAAATGTTGCGAAACCTAAAATTGTCAGCATACGATGAATTTGATTTAACAAACATGGGCGATTTCTTTGTAAATGTAATAGTTCTGAAACAATAAATGTTTCAGAACAATACATCCATATAGTAACAGAAAAACCTTACCATAGACCTTATTCAGAGCAGCGCCATACCAGGTATGAAAGCGAGGCCGCGAAGGATAGACTTGACGTGTTTCAATGGCTGTAAAAAGCTGTAGGCTATAAAGCTCCTAGATAATTTATAATTTTCCACAGCTCGTCTACTGAAATTTCTTGTAAACATATTTTTGCAGTGTTTCATCAGCAGAACAATCCAAAAACGCATTAAATAACAGTACAACTCACTGAAGACCCTCACAGACTCGCTTTTATTCCCGTTAAAAATCAAACATGGTGCTGCTGTGTATAAGGTCTATTGTCAAATTACATCCAACAAATAATATCATCGCTACCACAAGATGGCGCAATAACCCTCCACTACAATACCATGCTAGTCAGTGGTGTTGAGCAAGACTTGCTCTCATCAGTGCTCAGTGTAAGCTAATAGGTCATGTGTTGCCATCCTGACACTGAAGTGCTTTACATTTTTGTGCTTGCAGATAAATAGGGCCCAACAAGTGAGCTAGTCTCCTTGCAGCAGCTGCTAAACAATCTCAGCTAAATTTAGCCCTGCAGCGGAGAGCACTCTTCACCATCAGTCTGTGAGGAACATGTGTTGGCTCATAGCACCACAGCAAACATAGAAGAAACAGGAAAAAGCAACAGAGGATGGAATAGTACTGGTCTGCTTCCAGCACAGATTCAAGCCATGGTCAGCCAAGCATGAATTCCCTGTATATTCAAATGAAGAATTGGCATCAGACATCACAAATGGAACTAAAAGGCTAAATATTTCCATTTACAACATGGCTAATATCTGAAATAAGATACACACTGAGACAAATGTAAATTTTAAGCAAGTTTATAACTTTTCTTCAGGGTTTACTGCATCGGCTGCATCACCCAGCATTGGTAAACTTACCCATTTGTCTCCAATATAACAGAAGCATCACATTCAACCCTGTGATTCTAAAAGTGACATTACGTGACGGTCAAGTATGGTAACCGATACTCAGAATTTGTCCTATGCATTTAACCCATCCAAGTTAGTGCACACACATTAGGAGTAGTGAGTAGTGAACACACACACCCGGAGAAGTGGGCAGCCATTTGCTGCAGCGCTCGGGGTTAGGTGCCTTTCTCAAGGGCACCTCAGTTGTGGGTATTGATGGTGGAAGAGAGCGCTGTTCATTCACTCCTTCACCTACATTTTGCTGCCAGTAATGAGAATTGAAAACCCGCAACCTTTGAGTTACAAGTCTGACTCTCTAACCATTAAGCCACGACTGCCCCATATCCATAAGCTGGACATATAGTATCTGTAAATGTAGATGAATTTTAACATCGTAAAATAAATTTAATTATGCTTTAAATTAAATAAAAGTGTTGTTTGCAAGGTTACCATATTAAAACCATTGCTTCAAATTCCACAGATTTTCCAAAACATAAATAACAGAAATTGCATATTCAGTTGGGGACCTGCTGTAAATAAGTACTCACAAATTCATCATTTACCTGATAGTTTTATCCAAAGCAACCTGATGTATGCTTATTACATGTTAAATGCATTGCTCAAAAATGGTCACTGTGGAATTTATATTACAACTTAAAACATTTTAGTACCAGCTGAGATAATAAACACTTGCTACACCAACCCTAAAATGGATTAAATGTTGCATCCCAGCTCAATCCTAAAGGAAACACGATTAAATACAAATCATAACATCACAAAAATCATGTTTTGTTGGCTTTGTGCAACTGGTAGTCAAAAACTTTAAAAAGGAAAGCAAAACCTACACTCCCACTAGGGGGCAGAGGAACACCATTAAGAGCCATGAGATACACACAAAGGCATTGAGACTCTTTATACCAAACAATATATTTTATTTGTCGTCCAACACCACAGCCCAGCCTTAGGAAGTGGTTCAGTACCAAATTCAATGGAGTTACACATGACGAGCATCAACACAGGAGGGGCAGGGACAAGAGGACAACCTATTAGCTTTTTTTCTGTTTTTGTTTTAATAATCATTTGTTTTCTACAAAAAAAAAAACAAAAAAAAAAAAAAAGAAAGAAAAAGCCCACCCTCCAGTAGCTCAGATGTTGTCAGCGCTGCACTGTATAGCTGTACACAGCCAAGCAATTAAAAAAAAAAAAAAAAACTTTACAATGTATTCCGCAGTGGTGGCAAACAGCGACAGTCCTTGTCGAAACAGACACTGATATGCAGACAGTAGCCTGAGCGTCACTGCAGAACTGAGTGCTGGTTTATGGGGTTCAAAAACGCCCCTCCAGAGTCACCCTCACCTGTACCCAGACCAGCTTACAGAAGTTTCTAAAACAGGAACGGGAGACCACACTGCATAAATCTGATTACTGCTCCTACTTACTGTCAAAAGTGTTTTTCTCTACAATTAAAAAAAAAGGAGAAAAGAAAACACTTTATTCTTTACAGTTAATTCTTGTTTGTGCTTTTTTTAATAATACTATGATCTGTATGAGGTCTTAGTTTGGTTTTATCATACACTGGAGTAGCAAAGAAAATTAAATTTAAAATATTCTGTACGCCCCACAGTACACAGTATTTTGTGGTGCTGTTGTGTCACCTATGGTCCACAAACAACCACCTCAATCCCCCCTTTACAAATGAAGATGGAGAAAAAAAAAAAGAAAAAAAAAAAACTATAGAAATCACTGGTAGAATCCCTTTAACAACACAAGTACAGTACACACATATAAAGAGCATTTCCTGTTTGGAGGGAAGTGATGCGATGAGATGTAAACATATAGCCAAGACGGTGCACCTTGTGACAAAATGTTCCTTGACTTTTCCATTTTCATATCTGTTCTTTCAGTTCATGAACTTTTTTTTTTTCTTTTTTCAACAATCTTTCTTGGTTTCCACCCATGTATAAAAGTACAATGAAGCCCCTAAACGTTCATACTTGGTTTGCTGTAGACTTATATGTGGCATCATGCCACGATGTAAAGCAAATATCCTTGACACGAGTCAGTCTTGTAAATTCCATATACATTCCCAAGTTGCCGAAAAAGTCCCTTCCAAACGGTGCCGGACCTGAGCCCAACTTTGAGGAAAGCACAATTGGCTTCTCACACTTTCACCTGTTAAATGACATTACCATTGGAGAAGATTCCCTGTGAACACATCCATGTGTATGTGATGGATACCCATCACTGTGTAAGCTATAAACCTTGTTCTAACCAGGTGTCAGGGTGTGTATGTGCACAAAAATGTCCTGGTTTCCATACATATCTGCTTAAGAACAAAGTTTCTTTTTGTATATCATTACGAAGGTTGTTAATTCACAGGTTACACAGTTTCTCGATTGTTCATAACTGTAGTGTAGGCTCAAAACATTAAATTCCCAGGGTTCCCTGGGCCAGGGTTAAATCCCATGCCCATATCTGCTGCCATTCCTCGAGGCCTCATCTGAGAGGGCATCATCATAGTCTGCTGAGGACCGCTCATCCCTTGTAGTGACATCATCATGTTAGGAGAGCCCACAGGCCCAGGGTGGTTGTACATCGGCCTTTCCTTTCCCTGCATCATTCCAGGGCCTCCCATCATTCCTGGCTGCTGGCCAGGAGACAACATCCTATGCTGTGGCCCCATCATACCCTGACCCATGAAACCTGGGGGTCTCATAGGGTTGTGACCTGGATTACCCATGGGCATGTCCTGTGGTCCCATATGTCCAGGGCCAGGAGGACCACCCATTCCCTGCATGGGGAGGCCCATCCTTGGATTGCTCTCACCCATCATCCCCTGCATTTGGGGAAATCCAGGTGGGCCAGACGGGTGTGGCGGCTTCCCACCAGGGGCGTCCCCACCACGAGGGAAGTAGGACAGAGTCTGGCTGGGCTTCTCAGAAGGGATAATTCGAGAGAGGTCAAACTCAGGGATACCTGACGCACCTGGTCGCATGACCTCGTGTAGATCAGAATCATTAAAGACACCTGGCATGTTATTAAACTCCTGGCCTCCTGGAGTATTAGGTTTACACATACCTGGCTCACCACCAGGTCCATGAGGCATATTGCCCATCCTGCCCAGTGGCCCCCCTTCTCCTTGGAAACCCATCCCATGAGGGAAGCCACCCTGGTGCCCAGGACCATTGTGAGGAAAGGGGACCTGTTGTGGAGGTGACTGTCCAGGGGGGAAGCCCTGTCCTCGGTGAGGAAGACCCATACGTCCCTGTGACATCATCTGGTTGTTGCCCATGCCAGGATCTTGGGAGACTGGGTTCATCATAATACCATGAGGCATCATGCCTGGACCCATAGGCCCAGAGTGAGGAGGCATATTAGGGCCCATGGGATTGGGCGAGGGCATCTGGTTTGGCATGCCATGGGAAAGTGGCTGGGAACCCATAGCGTTCATCCCCATTGGACTCAGGGAAGGCATGGGGCCAGAAGAGTTAGGTGTCATCATTCGAGGATGACCTGGGTGATGGTTCACACCCATACCTATAAAGAGAACAAAAATAGTGATTTAGTGGAAAAGCCCTCCAGGAAATGCCACCATTAATACTATCGCATATTCATTAACAATGGACATTACCGGGCATGCTGTTGTTCATAGATGGCAGGTTTGGTGATCGGGCAGGCGGCGAGTCATCATCAGAGCTGGCCACGGTTTTGATTGCATCATGGTAGAGGGGTGTAGAACTGGGCATGGCGAACTTGGACATGCGGGACATCATGATGGAAAGAGGATTTTGGGATAGCGTTGGCTCTGGGGGCATGGTGTAGGGGCTGCTGGATGGAAGACTTCCTGGCACATTCATACCACCTGGCTGACTAGAGGAACTACTGGAGGGAGGAGCTGAGGGAGGATTACCACCTGAGAACAGGAGAAGGCAGAAGAGGTTAAGAGGAGAGGAGAGTAAGGATGAAGAAAGAAGAGCTTTTACCAATGACCTTTTATTTGACATCTCTTAGCTGCTACAAAACATTACTAAAAAGGTCCTCCTGTAACAGTAGAATTAGCAGGAATAATTGAGACCACATGAAAACAGAAAGAGCCACTTAAAGTTCCTGCATCCACATAAAAATATGGCACAGACTATAAAGTAAACATATATTCATATTTATATATTCATAAGTAAACAATATTCATAATGGTCAAAGACATTTGTGGAGGCAGGAATTTTTATTTTACCTTGGTCTACACTGCCCATCATATTTGGTGACGTCATGCTAAGGGGAGGTTTGTTGTTCTGAGGGATTCCTGGACTTTGCATGGGCGGCTTAGGTGATGACGTCCAGCCAGGGGAGGGGGCAGGGAGCGAGGGTGACTTCATATGGACGGGTGATGCCCCTGCTGAGCCCATCATAGGAGGAGATTTAATGGCTGCTGCTGCTGCTACTGCTGCAGCTGAAGGTCCACTAAGCATACCAGCCAGCTGGGACGGTGTCTGTGGAGACTTGAGGTTACCTGATGGTGAGCCCAGCATTGGAGACTGGACCTGCCGCAGTGTTGGTGACTTTAGCGGATTGACATTGACGTTGGGTGAGTTAGCGGGGCCAGACTGAACATTTAGGTCTGAGGGCTTGCGACTCATATTCCTCTGGCCGGGCGGAGGCCCTGAGCTGTTGGGAGCCTGGTTTGGTGGTAAAGGAGGCATATGACTAAGACGACCATTTCCACCCACATTACCTCTTTGGTCAGGTCCAAAGGGTGGCTCGCCTCTGGGACCTCTTGGATTTCCAGGGCCTTGGGGACCCATGCCAGGGAACTGTCGGTTGGGTCCCATGTTGAGGTCTCCTGCATGGGGCTGGTCAGGGAAAGGAGGCCCCTGCATCATTCTCTGTGAAGCAACCACATTCTCAGGCATTGGACCTCCACCTTGCCTCATCTTCATAATTTCCTCTGGACTAAGATTCATTGGTGGATCTCTCATCTTAGGGGGCATCATCTGAGGGCTAGGGCCCATGTTTACATTGAGGTTTCCAGGCCCCATGCCAAATTCACCCATGTCTCGACCAAGACCTTTCACAAACTCCATTCTTGAGGAGGGGCTCATAGGACCATCACCTGGCATTCTGGGAAACATCATGCCACCTCCATTTCCAGGCTCCATGGGTCTTTGATTACCCATCATTCGATTCATCTCCATCATCATGCCAGGTGTAAGACCCATGCCTGGTTTATCACCCATACTTTGATGGAACATAGCTTCCTGTACAGACTGAGGATTGGGGAATCTTTCCACCCTTCCACCCGGACCTCCAAACATGCCTTGGCCAGGAGGGAATCCCCTCCCATCACCCATTTTGGGCATATCATCAGGCCAGTTCATTCCAGGTCTGGGCATAGCATTGGGCCCTCCATCCATATCAGGGTTCATCATACCTGGGAAGCCAGGCATCCTCTGCATGTGTGGATGCATCCCTCTGGGGCCCATGTTCATCTGGTCAGGGAATGGTTCAGGGCCACCAGGGCCCCACACCTCTCCAGGATTCATCTGGTAGGGTGGCGGTGGGCCTCGCATCATTCCTCTAGGTCCACCCTGATGGAGCATCATGTCTCCCATTGGTCTATGCTGCATTTGTTCCTGCTTGCGCTTCTTCTCCTCATAGAACTCTTGCTGCAATTTTAGCCAGGCCATCTGCTCTGGGGTCATATGGTCTCCATGCTCTCCACCAGGACCTGGATGTGAGTTCATAGGTCCTGGACCTGGTGGAGGGGGTCCAAGATCATCTGGAGAAAAGGGCATGTCTCTAGGACCAGGTGGACCAAAGGGAGGCCCATCTGGACGTGGTCCTCCTGGACCACCTGGCTTCCCAAGGCTTTGTGATTGAGCCATCATGGCTTGGAGAGGCCCTTGTTCTGGTTTCTTAGGTCCTCCTTCCATCATTGCAGAATTGGGTGGAGGTCCAACCATGTTTCCTTGGCCCATGGAAGCCATGTCCTTGTCATCTGGGAAGAGCATACGCTGTATATCACGTAAAGTCTGTAAGGAACGTTCCCGGTGTTCAAGTTGCTCTTGGGAAAGGCCCTCAGGGTTGTCCCCCATGCTAGACATTATTTCATGAGCCAGCTGCTGGTGGTGTTGAGCTGTGAGCTTAGCATCTGCCCCTTTAGGTAGATCTAGGGATGGGAAGCCCTGTTGAGGGCCAGCATTTGGAGGCTGGTTGGAGGCCTGGCTACCAGGTGTCCCTGCAGAGTTGCTACCATCATGGGATCCAGCACCATCCTGTGGGCTACTGCTGGGGAGGCTCTTAGAGTCCATACCAGCTGAAGGTGCATTGTCTGGAGGGAGGCTAGTTGGTTTTGCCCCCTGGGTTGGCTGCTGAGGTTGGGTGGGTTGCGCTTGAGGTTGTTGCTGCTGGCCTGACTGCGCTACTTTAGAGGCTGCTTGGTGGTTCTGATCACTGGAGTGAGATGAGGGCTGTTGCTGGGACGGAACTCCCTGTTTAGTGTCACTTCTGAGGGACCCAATCTGATTGTTCTAAAACAGACAAAACAGACAAAAAAAAAAAAAAAACCACTTACAATGTGTCTGTGAAAATCATGACATTTAGAGCAAACACAATTCAGTGATGTCCTTTCTTACCAGGGGGAGCTGGGGCTTTCCACCCTTGCCGTTAGAGATATTATTCATGTGGTAAGTGATGATGTTGTCTACATGCCCCGTTATGACTGCATCTGCTGCCCTGAGGTAGGAAAAAAAAACAGTCATAGTCAAAGCTTTGCATAACCGCACTGATGAAATATAACTCTTCAATGAGGAGCCTTTAATGTCTAATTTAAAGTATGTCATTTTTTTCATGTAAAACTACATTTTTACTAATCCCAGTTTAATGTGTAAATACAACTCCAAGTCATTTGTTAGTGGATTTTCTTGAAAATTTGAAGAACTCTGAATTTATGGCACTACCATCATTGCTCTGTTCAGGCATCTCAAACAGTCACACACAGCAACATTGGCGCAACCAATTTGAGAACTTTTTTTTGTAATTCTGTTCGGTGATGATAGTGTCAGAAATTACACAATTCAGCTTTATTATTTAGAACACTCTCACCACTTAAACTAATAATGGATTCTGTTAATGTCCATGCAGCTGACCCTATCCACATTCATAACAGTTCTAGAAAAAGATGGACAAATAATCATAAGAATTTGACATTGGGCTCAGTCCCATCTAGTGTGATGTCAGAGCAGTAGTGGCACTGCTCTGTGGGAGACTCTTCTTATGGTCTTCAGAATGTCTGACAAAGTTTCTGACACATCCTGTCACTAATATTTGGCATTCTAATATCTGCCATCTGAGGGTCTAGTTTAAGCAAACATGCTGATGTCAGTGCTCAAACAGTTTCATCTTTTACCACTACTACATTTAGACATTTCTTAGCTCAGCAAAAAGGAAATGCGAAAGAGAGATAGTGATAGTGGGATTTGCTTCTTTGAACTGACAAAACCTTGACAATATGATTTAACAAAACAACTGCATTTTAGCAGTGCACCTGAGGGCACTGCTAAAATGGCATCCATTCACATATTCACAATTATAATAAGACAACAAGCATTATTGATAATGAACAAATAAGGAATTATTTACTTGTTGGCCATCTCTGTGGTGAAGACGTAAACAACCTTTGACCCTGGTTTCTGCCCACTCCCCAGTTCAGACGTTGTGCTCTGTCCTGTATTGTGGGTAGGCGTAGAGGCAGAAAGAGCACCTGGATCTGGCTTTATGTCAGTGGAATTACAGTCTGTGCAAAACATAATAAATGTTAGGTATTCCCATATGGCATTAGCCACAATAAGGTACATTTTGCCAATCATTCTGTTTAGTGATGCCATGCACAGAAAGAATCTGCAGACTTTTTGCATTTTCTAATTTTTGGGTAAAACAACAGAATGCATTTGGAAAAATCTGTTAAAACACATTTGAAAGTACTACACTTTTAACATAATCAACTGAACTAAAATGACGGACTGATAGCTGTGAAAGCATGTATGGTATGTACACAACTTTGTGAATGCTAGCAGTTCCAATTTAATGTGGAAAAATTACAAAGTTCCGTGTGTAGATTCGGCATGAGCCTGGTGATACACTAAGCATGGCAAAACAATGACATTTTTTTTGACTGCAGTACTTTATAAATTACATTAGTAATCATGCAAAGTTCTTCAATTGAATACTGCAAGTTATTTCACATGCTTGATCTGAATGTGAATATTGCATGATAAATCTGTGCCGCCAGGTGACAACAATTACCATCAAGAGTTTCATACCTACATTTTTTAGGTAAAAAATATTTTACAATTTAGATGCACTTTATTACAAAAAAAATAAACAAATAAATAAATTAAATACTGAAACTACATACTGAAGAATCCTGGATCATCTTCATCGCTCTCTCCCCCTGAACACCAATCTGCACCGCTGTAGGGCAACCGTCGCTCTCCAACACATAACCTTTTTGCTCTACTGCCTATTTCTTTAGAGAGACAGAAGAGCATAATTACCATAATGTTCATGAAATGGTCATGAGATTTCTACTGCCATGGAGTACATTGCTACTGAATTGTAGGTTTGTTTCTCAAACACAAAGAGGATAGAGAATATAACAAAATCACCAATGGCAGTGCAGTGCAGTACCAGACTAGTCTTTGTCTTTGAGCAACAGTCCCCTTAAAGTTTTACACCTTCATGAATACATTGTGCACTTCTATTCATTATAAATTCCATATTTGTCTGGAAAGTTCTGTGCTATCCTCTGGCATTCTCTCCTAATGCCATGACCTGACTAATCCGGGCTGTTCTGAAACTTTTAAAATGAGTCTAGGATGGCTTAAAACAAACTTTGGGTAACTTGCAGCCAAAAATACACACATTGCTCTCTTCAGAAAAATAATAAAACTTTTCTTGGACATGTAGAAAGTTCTTAGTCACCATTAAAGTGTCATAAAACCACAGGCCAGTTCACAACAAAGTCGAGTACTCTATACCACATATATTTTACCAATCATTAGATTAAAATGGTTTCAAAACCTCGCAGTAATGCGCACAGCAATTTACAGTTGCATAAAATAAAATGCACAAATACATATACACCACTTCGTAAGTTTAATGCACTGCACATTTTTTTTTTTTTTTTATCTACAACCTAATGCATGAACAGATTGCAAATACTTTCAAGACTGAGATGATCACAATTTTTACCCACTACAATGTTAATTTTTAATGTCAAGAACACCTTGTAAAAACAGATTACAATCATATTTTTAATGGCAATACTTTAATGTGTTTAGATTGTTTAAATCTATGGCCAGTTGTGCAGCCCACCTAAAAAGTTATAGCATCCAGCAGTTAAAGGAAAACCTACAACAACCAACAATACAGCAGACTTCCAATGAGGAGAAGAAAAAAAAAAAATAAATAAATAAATAAATAAATAAAAATCACTGTCAGTGTGAACAAGGTTTATGAAAGAGAATAGCACTATTGTTAGTTTCTATACCACTGGTTAGTTCCCAGACCACAACATCTCACTGAAACTGGGACACAGTCGGGTCAAAAGGGGAGATATAAGACTTCCTGTGTACAGACAACACACACTGCTCAAACAAATGGCAAGAGCAAACTCTTGACAGCTTGAACAAACACAAACACGCACACCAAACTGCCTTACAAGCTGTCTCCCTGTGAGCATACAAGCACATCAGTACACAAAGAAAACCAAACAGGTTGCTTCTGGACAAGCCATATCTGACTTAAACATCAACAGCAGCATTTAAAACACATTTAAACAGTCTTTAATGTTCTTTATGTGCTGCTCCTCAGGCACAAAGAATTAACCATAAAAAATAAAAATGTAAAAAGATTCTCAAACAAAATCATAAAAGAAAAGAAAAAAAAAAAAATGCCTGAGCCTCACACTGAAATATATTTATGCAGAGGCATTAACAACCAGCAGGGGTCCTTCAGACTGTCAAGCACACCAACCTAAAAAAATAAAGAAGAGAGAGAGAGAGAAAGGTGTCTCCCCTCACTCAGCTAACCAAATGGTACGTTCCCTGGCGTTCCCAAACCAGGCCTATCTTGTGATGCTGCCACTAGAAAACATACAGGGCTGTGGATGTCTTCATGCATCACTACAGCCCTCAGTGCAACCCAGAGGCGGCGGGCAAACATGCACATAAACGCATATATGTGAGAGGAAATCCAGCAAAAATGTGTGACCCTTTGGGATATGTGGGTTTGCATCCTGGATCATTAAAATGTCATTCCCAGTGGAGCTTTGCCATATTCTATATCATGACACAAGGATACAGAACTGGGACCAGAACCATATGAAAATGAAAACACAGCACAACATAAAAAGATAAAAAGGTTATTTTTAAACAAGTAAAAAAATAAAAATAAAAAATTAATAATAATAAAAAATACTATGTCCCAATTCTGCACCATTCTACCTAAAATTAGCCTTTATTTAAATTAATTTAATAAAAAAATTAATTGATTTTTGTCCATGTGATTTTTGAATATGGTACAAAAACAAAACTATGTTACAATCTTTCAGTATTTTATCATGTTTATACTTGTATTTGCCTTGTAAAGCTAAAAATATAACAATCATCATGGTTTATTAATTTTTCCTCTGTTATAATTTCATCCAATTATAACGTGATTTATTACAAGGCAGCAACAAAACAACCAGATACTACCAAACTTTCCTCAGTTATCTATTAAAATTGTAAGCAAATTAATTTCCTACTGTGAGAGGGCTGAATAAATGTAGCACTTAAGGGTTAGAGACAATAAACAGCTATTGGTACTTTGCAAGGCTGTAACCACATATTTAAAATCGGAGGTGGTAGTTTAAAAATTTATCATCATCATCATCATCATCATCATCATCAAAAAAAAAAAAAAAAAAAAACGCATTTTGGTTGACCAATACTGTAACTATGGGGATTACAGTGCTAGCATATGGGCCTGAGGTGGGAAAAATATAGTTTCTTGGAAGTTCAGCAGTAACTTTTTAGGCAGAAACCGCTTCATTTCCTGAGAATGTGCCTAATGCTCACTCTGGTAAAAAAGTCCATTCAATGTCAGAACAAGGTGGTAACAGTATCGTTCTGTGCCACAGGATGATCATAATATTCAGAGATACAAAAATATCTGCACACCATGACACCGCTCAATATAATTACCTGACCAAGATAGTAAGACAAGATACTGGAGATGCTTAAAACCACACTATAGGTCATTTAAAACCACAGTGGTTAAATGATCCCTTTATTGAATGACACATTATGAATGCAAGAGCTCTGAATCAGCTTCATAATTCAACTTGTAGTTGGAAAAAATAAACAATTCACATTTTTTTATTACCTTTCTGGTCCCCTTCATTGCTTGGCGTTCCTGTATCCCTTTGTTCGAATGACTCCACTGAAGTGCTTCTCTCTCTCTTAATCTTGCCTTTTGCACCATTGCCTGAACTCAGGCCTTGTCCATTTTTGAGTCCCATACTCCCTATGGAGCCTTGGGGACCTTTGGGTGTGTGGCTTCCACTCAGCGACTTGGGGTCACAAGGAGACGACTGTGATTGGCTGCCGGCGCCCCCCTGCTTTCCCTGGTTGGGCAGTTTGGAGTCCATCTGTGCGGCGCTGGAGGGGGACATCACGGGTGGCGACCTCACCATGGCCTCCTGCTTGGATTTCGGACTGCTGAGAAAAGCGAAAAGAAAAGTCTGTGAGAATAGCCCAGGGCACACGTGGATTGTCAAGATCTCTGATTTCAGAACTAATAAAACATTGGTACTGCTAAACGAATACATAAATCAGTGTTTCTCAACTCCAGTCCTGGGGACGCACCTACCAGAATGATTTAGATGTCTCGCTAATTAAAACACCTGATTCAACTCATCAGATTCTTAGTGTGTCGAATACATCCACTTATATGCTTATATGGACAAAGTCATGCAGATATCAATGCAGCACCGCCTGAATAAAACGTAGATATGGATGTTTTTACTAATGAAACATGAAGACAAACACATGATTACGACAATATATGGTTTGTCTGCTCTTGTGACGCTGTGACTCAATCTCACAGCGCTTGTAAAGATGGAGCAGCATTTACTGCGATCAAGCCGCTCTGAACACTCTGAGTTATGAATTTATAACTGACAGATTGTAACTCATTCACATTACCTTGAATCAAGACAACAAAATGCCTTCACTCAATAGTTTCACATGTTGCAGTATCAGGAATACAATATAAGATCTTAAAGAACAAAGAGCACTAAGTGTTTCTGCAGTTTCCACTTTGTCGGTGGAAAAGAAGTGGAGTCTTAAGTCATAACCATTACCTTCCCTCACTTTGGTAAAGAACCCACCAAAACACAGAGGCCAGAGTGAAAAAAAACACAAAAAAGACAATTGAGTCATATCTTAGCAGCTGACCAGCCGATTGCAGCCACCACACCCTGAAAACATGCCATTCAATAATAGGAGGAAAATCTTGACGTGTATCGGTGACGCAATTACAGTACTCTCGCTGACCTTATGTCCTAGCCCTGTTCTTTGTTGACAGAGTGCCAGGTTAATATTTAATCAAAACTCGTCAAATCAGATCTCCCACAAGCTAGCCTCCATCCATACCCAAAGCAACAGGTCCACAGTGTCTGGTTACATGCCAACTGTAAAGAAACCAGGGGAAACTATTTACACGCCAACAGTAAGTGCTGGTCATTGCTGGACACCTTTGAGTTTGGCAGTAAAACTCATATTCCTTGTTCATTGCCACCATTTTGGATTTTGAATGTGTACTTGAAAGCACAAACTGCTTTCCAAAGTTACCAGTTACACAGGCCCTGGCCGTGTTTCAGAGCTCTGCACACTATAATGCAAAATATCTTCCAACATTCAGAGAAAATCCAAACGCCTTGGACAGCAGCTGCAAACATATACAAAATGGGGTGTGATCAGGCTGTGCGCCATAACGTTCACTGAAGGACTCCCAGGAGCCCCTCTGCCGACGCCTTAACCAGCTCCAGATCTATGAATCAGCAAGAGCAGCCATTTTGGAACCAATGTCCAGCAGGGCGGGATGTATAAGCTCTGGCTGAGCTGAAGTGGGTCAGTTTCTCATATGCTCAATGAGGTTCTGGAAGCTTTCCAGGTCCAGCTCTGCCTTTAGGGCACAGTTTCCCCTGCACTTCAGCCGCAGTTACTTCAGCTTGCGCTGGTTTCCTGTCCACAAGAGACAGCTCAATGGATATAAGCAGAGGGGGAATTGCAAGTAAGTGGGCAGCAAATGATTCGCTGGTGTGGTTCATCTCTATTAAAAAGAAATTAAAATAACAACAACAACTCATATGCTTAAGAATAGTTTAATATAAGATCACTGTGAATTAATTGTATCTACATTTGTTCTACTGTATTAAAACTGTTTATTAACATATTTACTCAGGCAATGCTATAAAACTAGGGATGAAACAAAAAACTATTGTGATACTTTATTAACATTAGGGATGTTCAAAACTAAACAAAATCAACTAGTCAAAGTGTTCAAAACAAATCTAGATAGACACATCCACTAGTCAGTTGTTGGACAGCTAGTCGACTGTGGTGACATTCTTGTTGTTTATTTCTTCAAGTAATTGATAAATTCCAATAAAAATGTCAAATACTGTTTTCAGCATCATTGAAAATACAAGTTAATCCATATATTTCCCAATGCTCTCTTCACTCACTTCTATACATTTTCACATGCCACACTGCACAAACCAAACAATCTTTATTAATTATAGCATTTTATTATTAATTTTTAACATTTTGTCATTGCATTGCTATATGCAATACCATTCAAAAGATCGTGGTTTGTAAGATTTTTAAAAGGTTTGGAAAGGAGTATCTTATGCTCACCAATGCTGCTTTTATTTGATCAAAAAAAGTAAAAAGAAGAAAGAAAAAAGTAAAAAAAAAAAAAAAAAAAAAAAAAAAAAAAGTAATATTGTGAAACATTACAAATTAAAATAACAGTTTTCTATTTAAATATATTTTAATATGTAATTTATTCCTGTGATGTCAAAGCTGAATTTTCAGTATCATTACTCCAGTCTTCAGTGTCACATGATCCTTCAGAAATCATCAATATGCAGATTTGCAGCTCAAGAAACATTTCTTATTATCAATTTGTGATACTTTGTGATAATTTGAGACATAACTGTGATACTTTTTTTTTCAGGATTTGTTTGGTGAATAGAAAGTTCATAGTTCATGAAATAAACTTTTTGAAACACTATAATTGTCTTTACTGTCACTTTTGATCAATTTAATGCATCCTTGCTGAATAAAAGTATTAAATTTTATTTATTTATTTATTTATTTATTTTTTAAAGTAACCATTTCAAACTTTTGATCTGTAGTGTATGTATACACATATAAAAGTTCCATTTCGAGGAATAATACATACAGTACATGTACATGCATGTAGGATTCTCTCACCTCTGAGTGTTAGCCGATGGAGAGTTCCTCACTTTGGGGTTGCTGGAATGCATTGACGTCAGTCCCAGTGCGACAGAGGCAGGAGCAGTAGAGTGCTGGTGGGGACTGGGGGTGTGTGTATGTGTGTGGGAGTGTGTATGTGTAGTGGTGGGCGTAGCTTTGGCCCGGGTGCTCCGGGGCCCGGTATTGGGGGTTGCGACAGGGCTGCTGCAGTCCTGGCCCTCTTCTTGCCGTTCTTTGGCTCTCTCCTTCCTGCCTGAAGCGTTTCCTGTGGTTCCGGTAGCTGCGGTGGTAGCCGTGGCTGCTGCTGCTGGTCTCTCCTCCTGCACCTCCAGCATTCTCTGTGTGGGCTTGTCTGGAGTCTCCCCGAGGAGCCCTCACAGCCCCTGGCCACACTAAACACAAACAAACAGAGAACAGTTAGTTAATACCATGAAAGCAAGCAAACATTTACCTTTGGTTGACTTCAATTATTTCAATATCAAAATAGAAAAGATTAAGAAAAAAAAAAAAAAAAGTCAAAATACAACATCCAAAAATCAAACTAAACCACATCCATAAATAAATAAATAAATAAATAAATAACTGACAAACTTTCAAAAAAAATCAAAATGCAACAGGTCAAGAAAAATATCAAAATGTTAAACATTTAGAAAAAAAACAAAAACAAATGAAACATTCAAAATAATGAGGGTGCCAAAAATGGGTGTTAAAATGATTAGAAATTAAAAAAAAAAAAAAAAAAAAAAAAAAAAAAATCTAAATACAAGACACTACAACAAACCAACAGTTTAAGAGCAATTTTGTATTTGTTTACTTTTCAATAAAAAAAAAATTAAAAAAAAGTGAAAATACACCATGTTCAGAAAAACGTCAAAACACGATTAGCCTATGTCTCAATGATAATATACACTAACGATTGTGACCAAAAGTTTGGGGTCGTTAAGATTTTTTAAAAATGTTTTTGAAAAGTGTCTTATGATCATCAAGGATGCACTTATTTGATCAAAAATACAGTAAAGGCAATAATATTGTAAATTATTACAATTTAAAATGGTTTATATTTTATTCTATTTTATTCCTGTGATGCAAAGCTGAATTTTCAGCATCATTACTCCAATCTTCAGTGTCACATGATCATTCAGAAATCAAATCATTCTAATATTACGATTTGCTGCTCAAATTTATGGAAATGTGATACTTTTTTTTCAGCATTCTTTGATGAATAGAAAGTTTAAACAGAAAACAGCATTTATTTGAAATAGTAAAAACATTCATAATTTTGCTAAAGATCTGTACCTTTTGATCCATTTAATATGTCCTTCCTGAATAGAAGTATTAGATTCTTCCCAAAAAAATGAATGGCAGTGTATTTTAAATCTACTTATCTCCCTGCATTGCCACACCTAAACTAGCTCTAGAGAAGTAACCAACTTCAGGTCACATGTTTACTTGTTTGTCCACCTGTGCAGACATGTTCCATAAGAGTTCTGAATAACCTCAAGTGTCTATGAACATTCACACCAAATTACTACCCCATGAAATCCACAGAACATTCAAATCACATCCAAGACAAATGTTCTCAAAAAATACCGGTCATGCCAAGAATACAAAAACATTATAAAAAACACTGCACATTTGCCAAAACACTGAAATTCAAGGTGAGAAAATGTGGAACTGTGAATCTGCCAGGCAGTGGCCATCATCCAAAACTGACTGAAGAGTCAGACTGAAGGCCACCAAAATAATGATTTGCTGAAAACAAGAAGTCATGTAACATCTCGGATGGAGGCGTGTGATAGACCGAAAACAGTTTGCTGGAGGATTTTGTTGTCTGAACCAGAACATCACACTAAGAACACATTAACAGGAAGGAGAACCATCATGTTTTAAAGACAAGTCTCTGTAATAGGACTGGAAAACTTAAAAATCCAAGCAAAATGGATGGAACCAAGGACGGAAAGTTGGAGGACTCAAATAACCAACTGGACAATACTTTGAAACATTCAGGAAAAGTCAGTCTCAGATGAAATCTGTAGATGATGTACTTCAATTTGAAAAGTTTTTTCTCTAAAGTATTTCAGTATTCAGTATTTTTTTCTAAAGAAAATTTATATTTTTATTCAACAAGGTTGCATTAATTTGATCAAAAGGTATATTAAAGACACAAGTTACAAAAGATGTCTATTTCAAGTAACACTGATTGGAGTAATGATGCTGAAAATTTAGCTTTGCCATCACAGGAATAAATTACATTTTACAGATAAAATATTACAAATGCCCATTTTCTATCACAATATTACTGTTTTTACTGTATTTTGATCAAATGGTAAGGAGACTTCTTAATTCTTTTTAAAAATCTTACTGACCCCAATCTTTTGAACAGTAACCCGAATCAGACCCCCACGGTATATCAGAAATTTAAAAAGTACAGATTACAAGAGTGAGAAACATGTACCACTTCAAAAACTCAACTGATAACAGACTAGTACAAATCTTTTCACTCTGCAATAACCTACAAAAATCACAGGAATGAGAATGATTGCATTTGTCTTTCAGGATGTGCTAGTGCTTCTGTGTGTGAATGAGATTGTGTTAACATGTCGTGGCCTTCTGCTGTTACGCAAACGCTAGCTTTCATAAGATATGAGAACCCTCTCAAAAAGCTGCAGTGTCAGACTGTGTTGTCATCCAGAAAATATTCAGGGCAGCTTCCAAAACACTCAAATGATGCAATCATCTCACATATTCCCTCCCAGCCTAACAGTGAGAACTGAAAGACAGCACTAACTCAACACTAAACCTAAAGCTTTTATGAAGCTTCTCAGAAAAAAGGGCAAATGTTTATTATAATATAATAGTTTATTATAATGCAGGTAAATTCCAAATAAAACATTCCTAGTCATAGTTTACCATTTTTAAACACCATCTAAACGCAGTCGCAATCCATCTTAACCTTCTTTAAACAAATAAAACAACAACATATGCCACTAATATGTAATATGATTTAATATTAGGGCTCTATATTTGCATTTGTAAGTTAAAATAATGCGTGTGAATGTGAAAAATTATTTGGGCGCATCAGTGACATGATTGAAACTTAATATCATCAGAATAAAAACTCCTTAATGCATTTAACGATACAAATTGCTTCACACACTTATTGGCTGCTTTTCATTCCTTTCTATTCATGTCAACAGAGAAAGCAAGCATACATATGCTGTTAAGCATTAACGCTTGTTATCGATTTATTAAAATTATGAAAGTGTTAACGTTTTTTTTTTTTTTTTTTTTTTTTTTTAACAGAGCAAAAAGCAAATCACACTACCATTTAAGTGTTTGAGGTTGGTATGTTTTTGAAAAAAGTCTCTTATGCTCACCAAGGCTATATTTATTTGATCAAAAATACAGTAAAAACAGTAATATTGTGAAACATTACAATTAAAAATAACTGTTTTCTATTTATTCTTGTGATGCCAAAGCTGAATTTTCAGCATCATTACTCCAGTCTTCAGTGTCACATGATCCTTTAGAAATCACTGAAATGTGCTGTATGTTTGTTTTTTGTTTTTTTGTGACTGTACTAAAGCATAAAAATACCATATGTTTGCAGAGATTTAGGAAACATGCCAAGTTTGCTTTCTTGTTTCTCTAAAACAAAACAAAGCTACAGCAAGTTATTCTACTTTGAAATGTGCGTTCTGTGTCGAAATGTCAGTTTTTGTTTTGGTGTGTGTGATCCCGCCCACTGCCGATTTACCCAATAGTATTCTGACACCCCGGGTTGCCAGTTGTTGGAAAATACAGCGTGTTGCAGCCATGCAATCAAGCAAACGAACTGGGTCAAAGATCTGTTGCATGTCCTCAATCTGGCAACCCATGTGAGCGTCAAGTCTGAAGATGAGGAACGCAACAATATTGTGACCCGTCTCAACGGCTAGCTGTCAATATTACATACTGTACCTTTTTCCATGGGTTGATTCCTAAAAGAGATATTTTACTGTCAGTATTCTTTGTTGAAAAGTTCAAAATAACAGAATTTATAATATTATAAATACTGCCACTTTTGATCAGTTTAATGCATCCTTGCTGAATTAATTTCTTTCAAAGAAAACAAGCATAGAGCTCTGTTTAATATCAAAAAGTAAAAAGGAAACACAGAATGAGAAATGAACACGTCAAATGAGGCAGCCATTTCATTTTTTTGTCATTTAAAGCTGGTGGTTTCCTTGCATGGCCCCTCTCTCTCCTCCTGAACCCACACTTGCATACTGACATTCTCAGATTTCACCGTTTGCAGTGTGAGAGGCCGCCAGGCCGGTGTGCTGCTCTAATGGCGTACAGCGGCAGCAGCATGGCCGTCAAGCCTTCTTCAGCCTGCCACAGACATTTCTCTTCATGCACGCACACCCACCAACACCGTTGCCAAGGCAACCCCAACCGACAGGCCCTGGATCTACAACAGCCTCAAAAACACACGCGCACCCACCAATCTGCTTGAAGAGTTAGAACACGTGCACTTAAAGGTACAGACAGATACTTGCACACACAGTTTTACTACATTTCTGTAGTCTAAAGGCTTTCAAGAGACACAGAGGAATTTCTCTTTGAAACAGCATCCACAGACAAATTTTGAAACATGAACATTTTTTTAAAATGCAAAAAAAAAAAAAAAAAAAAAAAAAACACAAACCCTGTTAAACTCAATGCCCGATTGCGAGTCTAAGAAGCCTGTGATGAGGTTTGAACTTGTGGGCTAGAAACGGGTGAAGAGAATGCATGTTGTGCATTCAAGCTCAGACTTTTCCACTTCCTTCTCAGAAATGGACAAACATTCCAGAATGCGCTTACACTTCCTGTCCAGCCTTGAGTGAGTGGGGACAAGAAAGAGGTGAAAACAGTGGCCAGCGCGATGAGATATCCGGTTAAATCTGAAGAATCACAACTTCAACAATGCAGGCTGAAAATATTCATACTTTAATATATTGTAAACAAAATAAAAAAAATTATAAATAAATAAAATCATTTAACTACATACATTTTCTTATTATTAGTAGTATAACATATATATACACACACACACTTGTATATAACACAAAAGAAAGAAAGAAAGGAAGAAAGAAAAACAGAAAAGAGAAAGCAAGAGAAAGAGAAAGCGAGAAAGAAAGAGAAGAGAAAGCAAGAGAAAGAGAAAGAAAGACAGAAAAGAGAAAGCAAGAGAAAGAGAGAAAGACAGAAGAGAAAGCAAGAGAAAGAGAAAGAGAGAAAGACAGAAGAGAAAGCAAGAGAAAGAGAAAGAGAAAGAAAAGAGAAAGCAAGAGAAAGAGAAAGCAAGAGAAAGACAGAAAAGAGAAAGCAAGAGAGGTTTAACACATCTTTAATATGAAAACAATTGATTACAATTACATTACATTCTTAATTATATAAATAATACAATAAAAAAATGCCAAAGCAAGCAAGAGAAAGAAAGACAGAAAAGAGAAAGAGAAAGAGAAAGAGAGAAAGACAGAAAAGAGAAAGCAAAAGGAGAAAGCGAGAAAGAAAAAGTGAAAAAGAAAGAAAGAAAGAAAGAAAAAAGAAAAAGAAGAGAAAGCGAGAAAGAAAAAGCAAGAAAGAAAGAAAAGAAAGAAAGAAGAGAAAGCAAAAGCGAGAAAGAAAGAAGAAGAGAAAGCGAAAGAAACAAAGTGAGAAAACGAGAAAGATAAAGAAAGAGAAAGCGAGAAAGAAAAAGTGAGAACGAAAAACCGAAAGAAAGCGAAAAAAGCGAGAGATAGAAACCAAGAAAGAAAGACAAAGTGAAAGAGAAAGCAAGAAAGAAAAAGTGAGAAAGAAAGCGAGAAAACAAGAGAAGAGAAAGCAATAGAAAAAAGAGAAAGCGAGAAAGACAATTGAGAACGAAAGGACCGAAAGTGAAAAAGAAACAATGCGAGAGAGAAAAAGCACCAGAAAGCGAGAAAGAAAACCAAAGAAACAAACAAAGCCAGAAAGCAAGAAAGAAAGAAAAGAGAAAGCATGAGAAAAAAAAGAAAGTGAGAAAGAAAAAGTGAGAAAGAAAAAGTGAGAAAGAAAAAGTGAGAAAGAAAAAGTGAGAACAAAAAAGTGAGAACAAAAAAGTGAGAACAAAAAACCGAAAGTGAAAAAGAAAATGCGAGAGAGAAAGAAAGCGAGAAAGAAAGACACAAAGCGAAAAAGAAAGCAAGAGAAAAAGCGAGAACGAAGAACGCAAGAAAGAAAGCGAAAAATAAAGAAAGCGAGGAAGCAAGCAAGACAGAAAGAAAGAAAGCAAGCTTCGACTGTATCGCGCAGTGCTACAAGTAGATCAAGCCCGTTCACTGTATATTTCCACAATCCATTACCTCAAAACTGGCACAGCAATATCAAGGATACATGGCAGGGCGCTCGGGATGCGGCCGGCCGGCGGTTCTGCTACAGGGCATCATCAGGAACGCAAACAGGCAAATAGAAAAATAGCAGGAGGTGCGTCGTGCACACAGACAGCAGAGCTGGACGCCACAGAGCCGTGAGGCTTAAATGACTATATGAACTGTGTAATGGGCTGTTTACGGCAGAGGTCCTGCCACCCTTATTCAGTTAAAGCAAAGCTTCCTAAACTGCATTTCCATTTTGCATGGCTCAAGGGCTGTATACTCCCACTTATAAATCATAAAGAGAGTGTGCATGTGTGTAGGAGACGTGTGGGCCCGACCACTCGCGTGCAGCATCATGGTGAAAAGGATTTTTTATATTTTTTCCCTCACACAGACAAAAAGAGCTGCTATAACCTTGAAAGCCATTGCCTTTGGGTGGAAAAAAATAAATAAACACATGCACACACTTAAGTTGTCGTTTAATGCTAGCTGTGGTTTTCCGTACCCAAATCCTAGTCTTTACCAATATAGACGTTGTACGAAACTGGTATTATATTGCTCTTAGATGTAGCTTCTGTTAATATAATAAAGACAGCTAAAGAGACAGCTAGCATGATTTACAGCTAGATATAGCAGCCAGAACAAACAGTCGACATAAAATCCATCAATCTGAACCGTTCAGAGTTAGATGGTTATGGAGAAATGTTTTCATTCCTTATAAAAAGGACAGACATATGCAAATCCCATTTATAACGCACAAATGATTGAGTCTAAACTGACCGTCTGCTTTGGCTGACTGCCTGCAGTGACAAAGACGCAAACAAGCAGATCTGCCTGTAAATTGTAGATTATTGACTAACTGCAGGGCCGTCGCAGACTGACTAGACATTCATGCATCTGACAGACACTTTTACACAAAACGACTAGCATTGCATTCAAACTATACATTTGAATGCGTGAATCGAACTCACGACCTTCACACTGCTAGCACCAGACTCAAGCTACAGGGATGCTTCAATGACTGCGTTTACATGTGCACTAATAATGCAATTTTCCACTGTTTTAATCTACTTACGTCAAATGCAAAACACATTTCTATGGACGTATTGGATATTATTCGTTGCCGTGCTGAAAATTGCAATGCCAATGTAACACTGCCATTGCATGAAGATACGGAGCAGAGGCTGGCAGCGAGTTGTGTTGACAGTTCAGCGATTCGTAGTAGAGCTGCACGATTAATCGTAAAAAGATTGTGATCTCGAATCAAACACCCATGCGATCTTATTTTATGACAACAATTTGCCCGTGTCTATTAAACCTTAACCAAAATCATACCGGAATATTCAAATCTGTGTTTGTGTTGCCACACTGAGCTAGAGAGAGCAGTTTTGAGCCACACAATAGTTATTTTTGGGTTAGAAATATTCAAATTATCACAGAAGTACTGAGATAACAGTTTAAATTTAGGATATAAACACTGATGTCTACGAAGTAGACCTTAAATACCCGGATGATGCACTAAATTAACAGAAAAAGCGAAGTGTGGAACGCTAGACACTTTATGCACTCAACTGTCGCAGCTTTAATTACGTAGCGGAGGGGGAGAGGCTATTAGGCTGCATTTACACTGCAAGTCTTAATGCACAGATCCGATCTTTTGACCATATCTGATTTTTTTGGACCACGTGCTTACATTTCTTTTAAAAGTGACCTGTATCCGATGTCTCCATTTTACACTGCACTTGGCAAAACGAACCAAAAAGAGCATATATGACATCACAAATCAATTTTGATGGTACACTGAGTTTAATTTATTGACATGAATTCATATAGAAACCCATTTAATGCAATAGTTACATCCCTACATCAAAATAATACAAATTCTTCATTACAGTACGTACGCAGCTCCGCTGGAAGCGTGCGAGTGGAATAATACTCGGGTAGATATTTGTTAAACATGTCACAGCTTCTGGGTTCGAATCCACCGTCCTATACTAGGTTTTAGTCATTAAAAACAAATGCGTTCATCAGTGATTGTATATCAAGGGCAGGTATAAGTTTGTGTGCTTTTTATTTTGTGGTTTCAATGGAACAAATGGGTAGTCTCCACAATGGGACTGAAGCACGCGTCTGTGCACGAGCCGTCGTCACTGACAACAGTGGCAACGAGCACTCAGTGTGATTTCAAGAGCAACACATTTCAATATTAGATCGCCTTTTATTTAACACAAACAAATGAAATGAATACTTTGCCAGTCAACTAGAGATGTTCCGTTTGTTATAGGTATGTCTGTACCGCGAAATATTAAAAAAAACCCTCACTTTTCAACGACTCAGGTGTCGCATTTACAGGGGAATATCTGATCTGTCCGCTTACACTGCAGGCGCAAAAAAATAAATAAATAAATAAATAAATAAATTATCGGAATTGGGTCACTTGAACCATGCGGTGTAAATGGGGCCTTAGACTTCGATGTTGAATGACAAAATAACCTTACACGGGACAATCGGGATCTCTATTTGAAACCAAAAAAAAAAAAAAAATTGTGATTCTCATTTCATCCAGAATCGAGGAGCCAAATGATGGGAAAAATAAAGTTAATTCTTGAAGTTGTGTGCACAGCATGTGTCATCTGTGTATGTTCAAGCACGTGATTAATTGGATGGGAGGCTCGCTGCAATGGAGTGTTGTCAAAAGTCGGTACTGAAATTTTAAAAATGTGATGCTTTGAGCACTGTTGAGTGGATTCGTAAACAACTCTGATTGGCCATTGCGTTCATGCTCTCATCAGATATGTCTGTGATTGGCAACAATGATCAACGCACGGGAGCGTTTGAAAGCACACAGAAGTGTTTGAAAGCGGAAACGTTTGAAAGCAGCCGTCTATCAGCAGACCCGTCCGCTGATAAACGCCTGCTTTCTAACGCTCCCGTGTGTATCGGTGCAAACGCTTGACGAAGAGCGTCATTGAGGTCTATTTACAACATATTTTTGAAGCGTTGATCATTGTAGCCAATCACAGACGTATCTGATGAGTGTGTAAACACAATGGCCAATCAGAGATGTTTACGAATCCACTCAACAGCGTTCAAAGCATCACATTTTTAAAACTGGTACTGAAGTCGGTACTTTTGACAATTCCACTACAATGTTCTGTTTATTCATCAACAGAAAACAGCAGACTAAAAGATCAATTCTTGGGATTTAGGAAGAATCGATATCAGCTCATAAAAATGAAAATCGATTAAAATAGAGATATCAATATTTTTTTACCCAGCCCTTGGGTTTACATGCCTGTTTATAACAATTAAAATTGGCATACACCATTTTAATGCGTTTATGGTTGCTAGGATTATGAGCTTAATTCCACTAGTTTGATCGAAGTATTCTGTTTACATGAAGTTACATGAGGGTGCATGTAAATGCACTCATTGTATAGACACTTCTGAGACAAATCAGTAAAGATCATATTGTAGTGTGTTTGAAAGCAAACAAGGTGAATAAATAATTTCTGGCTTTGAGCAGTCAAACCTTTCTCAGCTTACACTGTGATTCTAGATAGATTGAGAATCACTTATTTTTAACGATTCTCTTATGATTCTGAATAGACAACTAAACAAAATAACATGTCATTTTAACATGCATCCTTCAAAGGACGCAGACTTCATAGGTCACACCTTCGAAGTCAGAGAAGGTCAAACTGAGCATTGTTAAATGGGACGGTCTAGCCAACGAAGGATCACTCGTTGCCTAGCAATTGTGACAGCTTCCGTTGACGAGCGGCAGGAACGTTTCTACTGGACTTTTTTGAAAGTTCAACTGTCTGAAAACAAAACAGGGTTCACAACTTATCTAAACATTTTCACCCTGGTCCATTTAAGTACATAATAAAGAATATAAACTACTGGTTCACACTCCGATTAACATGGAAACTCAACACCAACGTGGAAAAAGACAGGATTTATCACATCATACCTGGTTATGATATGGTTTTACATCACAGAGCTGCTGCAGAGATTTACAGAAACAGGTCCACCATAAATATGGCACACTTATGAACTGATAAGTGACTTCATGTAATTAGTCTATTTATCAGTCAGGAGGAGGACGTAGTCCTGCACCTGCAGATCTTTCTTCCAGCAGAGATCTGCTCTAACACCTGACTGTAATTTATAAGTGATAAAGTGAACCAAAGACCCTGATTAGCTCTTTCAGGTGCGCGTTTAATTACAGCCGCAGCTCAAGTCTGCAAGAAGGCAGATCTCCAGAAGCTCTGATCTATTCTATGTACATAACACCTTTTTTTTTAAAAAAAATCTAACAATATTTACAAATAAAACAATTAAAAGGTGGACTATATGCTCAATTAGGGATGTCAACAGTACTGGTATCTGTGTAACAAGTTCAAGAAAAAAATTAAGAGAACGCACTTACTGCTCTTCGCTAGGTAACTTTAATAACATAATACGATTTAATAAGTAGATTTAATAAGTCCTCTACAATCTAACATGAAACAAAACTAATTTTAATTACAGGTCTCCTTCTCAGTCAAACCAATCAGTATTAAACAATCAGCATTAAATAAATCCTTACTAAAATCATTTACAGCCAATAATCATGCAGTGAACACTACGCTAATAATTTAATTATTGCTTGAAGGCTAGTAGGCTACATTGCATTGTTTAATTGTTTAAAGAGGAATGTGTGTTCATTTAGCATATTAGTTTTTGTGGTATTAAAATGACCAGAATCAATCAAATTTACCCACAACTGCATGGTTAAAATCAAATGAAAGTGAGCCTATAAGCAAATGACAAGCATGGTTGAGATGTGTACACTCATTCTTACAGATAAAGGGATTCGTTGGTCATAAACCAGCATTATTAGCTAAAAGTAAATTAATTGGGGGTTTTCATTACATTGAACTTTATTTCGGGGGCGTTCACTATTATTTGAAAATTTCTTCAGAGCCAAACAAATAAATTCTGAATTATAATTATTGATTTTGGGAGCCATAAAGAGACCCAGAAACTTTTTGGTGCACAGAGCCATTGTATTACAGCATCCAGCCCAGTTGTTTTAGTGCCCAGATACATCTGAGGAATGCTATACGCTCCTACAGACCATACTGGAAAACGGCCCCAGTGTACAAATGCCTAAATGTCTAATGCCTCAAACAGCAATCCAGACTGCCTCAGCCTCATCCACGTGTGGTGCATCCGTTCCTCAAACTGACTATTTAACTGTATCTAAAGTTGGTTCACAGGTTCATGTCTGGTGAACAGGGTCCAAGGATCTGAACCTAAACAAGCCTACTGTTCTGCAAAACTATTTCTTTAAAAGACCAATAGAGGTCCCATCTATGTTTAAAAAAAAAAGTCCACCTGTGTGAATGAAGGTCATGAACAATGGCTAAAATGATCACCACATATTTTGAACCAGTTGAGGATGTGTGGTCCACAAATAACCCAACTCAGCAGACTCCAAACCATCACTGAACATCAACTGTCCAGAACAGTTGCCAGTTGTAACATGATTAGGGTCAGTAAGTGTTTTTTAAAGAAATGAATACTTTTATTCTGCAAGGATGCATTCATTTGATCAACAGTAAAAGTAAAGAACAATTCAGGATGCACTTTGCCGAAAACCGAAAATAATAATTGAAAATAAATGTTGTAATAATCAATTAATCAAACTTAATTTTAGCTACTTGAGTGCTGATTATTAAATGAGTTGTACAAACATTTAAACTGCACATAAGGTAGTTTTTAGATCAAAACGTGCCATCTGAGAAGCTTTAATTAAACGTCTGTTTCGTTCACTGATTTAGGCCCGAAACCGAAAATAACTTCAATTCAATTCAATTCAATTCACATTTATTTGTATAGCGCTTTTCACAATACATATCGTTTCAAAGCAGCTTTACAGAGAATGCATGTCAACATTACAATTTGGAGAATGCAGTTAGCTAATAATGTAATAATTTAGGCAATTAATATACAATCACTGTTAGCAATTTAATTGAAGGTAGAAGTAAAGAGCTCCTGGAAAAATGAATTACATATTAACAATAATTAGGATATATAGAAACTTCAGCCAAAGTTTCGGTGCATCCCTAGTAAAGACATTTATAATATAACAAATGATCAATTTCATAAATGTTCTTTTTCATAAATGTTGAACTTTCTATTCAAAGATTCCTTAAAAAAAAAAAAAAAAAAAAAGTGAAGCAGCACAACTGGTTTCTACTATTTCTTGAGCAGCAAATCAGCATATTAGAATGATTTCTGAATGAAAACTAAAAATTCTGATTTGTCATCACAGTAATAAATATTACTTTAACATATATTAAAATAGAAAACAGTTCTTTTAAATTGTAATAATATTTCACAAAATTACTGTTGTTACTGTATTTCTGATCAAATAAATGCAGCCTTGGTAAGCATAAGACACTTCTTTCAAAAACATAAAAAAAAAAAAAGCCTTACAGACCCTAAACTCTTGAACAGTGCTGTATATGAAACCCATAAATACATCACAGCTGTTGTTTGACACAGGCATGAAAATAAGATATGTAAGCTGCACTCACCATGTCCCTCTTTGTCACGATATAGCTGTGGCCATGACTGCACTGACTGCAACAGAACACCACCAACCACACAACGATCTGAGAGCGAGAGAAACAGAGAATACACATTTATTAAACACACTCAGAGGGCCACTGTAACACCGCTGATGAAATGCTTTAAGAGGCAAGAGTAGTGTGTTAAAGCCAAATCTGCAGAATGGACTGAGGTAAAGGCTTGATTAATAATAGATGGGTGAAATAGATTTTGATTGAATGACACTTGTTTGAAATGTGTATCATTATATTGAACCTTTAGAATCGTTGAGCATGTCAAACCCTCTCCCACACTCACTCTATATGCTGTAATATACCATTATGAAGCCTGTGAAAGGAATATTTCAACCAAATCACCATTTACTCACTCATGTCATTTAATACCTGTATGATTCCTCTTTTTTCAAGTAAAACCCTGCCATCAGAAGTAGCTCTGTAGCTCAAGATGTAAAGCTCCGGGTTTGACATCAAATGACAGTAAATGTGACTGTTTTTTATATATATATATATATGAAAAAGAAAATGACATTTGAAAGTGGATACCAAGAATTTAAATTAATTTTAACCTTTCTTTTTTACTTCTTTTTTTTTGTCACACACTACAGTTCAAATGTTTGGGGTCAGTATGGTTTTCTTGTTTTTGAAAGAAAGTAATACATTTATTCAGCAAGAATGCATAAAATTGGTCTAAAATAAAAAAAGATTTTTATAACGTTACAAATGATTTCAGTCACTCAGTTTAGGGTCCAATTCTCACTATTAACTAACTCTTTACTACAACTTTTGCCTCAAACTCCTAATTACTGCTTATTAATAGTTAGTAAGGTAGTTGTTAAGTTTAGGTATTGGGTAGGATTAAGGGATGTAGAATATGGTCATGCATAATAAGGCAATATGTGCTTTATAAGTACTAATAAACAGCTAATATCCTAGTAATATGCATGCTAATAATTAACTAGTTAATGAGAATTGGACCCTAAACTAAAGTGTTACCAAGATTTCTATTTCAAAACATGAGCATTTATTTGAACTTTCTATTCATCAAAGAATCCTGAAAAACCATTATCATGGTTTCCACAAAAATTAAAAGTTTTCAACATCGATAATTATAAGAAATATTACTTGAGCAGCAAACCAGCATATTAGAATGATTTCTGAAGGATCATGTGACACTGAAGACTGGACTAATGATGCTGAAAATTCAGCTTTGCCATCACAGAAATAAATTACACTTATAAAAATTATTTATAAAAATTAGAGAAGTTACTTTAAATTGTAATATTACACAATATTACTGTTTCTACTGTATTTTGATACAAATCTTACAGATCCTAAACTTTTGTACAGTGAAAAAAGTAATTTGGACCATTTTTTGGTGACTTTTTGTCCTTTTTGGAGCTTGTTGGCTAGGAGACACTACATGCTTCCAATGCAATGAAATGAGCAGCATGAACATCCTTCAAAATATTTCACTTTAAATTCAAATGGAACACGAGGTTTGCATTGCAAACGTGTTTGACTTTGCTGGCAAGCTAAAGTTTGACAGTATCTTTGAGTGTGTTATTGTAAAAAACCAAAACAAACAAACAAACAAACAAACACACACACACACACACACACACACACATACACACACACACACAATAACATGTAAAGTAGACACATATAGATGCACTGACCAGGTGAGAGGCTCTTCTATTCCAAATGTGATTAAGTTAGCAAGCTTGTACCTTTCAATTTAAAAGTAGGTGAATGATTGAAAGCGAAAGAGAAAGTGCGAGTCTGTGTGGGTGTCCCCAAATTTAATAAACTCAGAAATAAGACATGAAAGAATGTTATCAAAGGTTTTAAGCACTGATGCAAACACATCTCCCACAGTTAAAAACTGAGCTTCAAAGCCCACAATCAGACAAAGAGCAGACGAATACAATGGTGTAAAGCAATGATGCATTGTTTTGTTTAAAAGTGACACTCTAAATCCCATCAGAAGTGTCCTCATCTAATGAGGTCACTTCCTACTCCAAACAGGAGCTGATCAACATCCAGTTTCCTCTTTCCCCAAAGTGGTTAAAAGAATCTTCCTGCATCTGGTTCATTGTCATTGCCAAGTCCAGTGAAGCCTATGTTGATTATTATGACATTTTATTATTTGTACAACCTTTAACTGGAAAGTGGCAAAGGTGGGTGGTATTGTGAACTAAAGTTTCCTGCGCGCTAGCATGCTCTATTCAACAGGCCTCGTCTCCCACATATGTGGGTTTTTAATAAATGTGAGCAACAATATAAAAAAGGCATATAGTTGGGTCAGCAGAATATTACACCAAATCAAACCAGAAGAAACTGTGCATCTCCACATGAGAACCATTTCTGTGCTGTTTCTAACAGTGAAATTATTTCTCCTGATGTGACATCAATTGGCCATATCATCGGAGGAAGTCACATTCAGTACAAGCTCCAATGTGATGTTGAGCCACTACCAGAGCCCGAACGGCTGCAGAATTCAGATTATTCTATGGTCACCGCACAGTGTGACTTGGATGTGTTTAGGACAGAGAGAGTGAGAGACAGACGTCGATTGCAAAGGCAGATTCTGTGTATGAGATAAACATCAACACAATGTTTAATATTTCTCCTACACATACAAACACATATGAAACAATTTTAACTTTCCAGACCAGGAAAAAAAAAAAAAAAACGTAATTAAAAGGAATAGTACTGAATAGGATGGTAATTATAGGAATAGTAATGGGGTGTTTACTCACTCTCATGTAGTTTCTAATTCATAAGTCTGTTTTCTTCTGTGGAACACAGAACAAGAACCTTTTAAGGAATGTTCAGGCAAAAAAAATAAATAAATAAAATAAAATAAAATAAAATAAAATAAAATCCCTGCCTACGGCCAGAGATGCTGCTCCAACATCCCTGTGTCCTTAAA
Source organism: Ctenopharyngodon idella (assembly GCF_019924925.1). Classification (NCBI taxonomy): domain Eukaryota; kingdom Metazoa; phylum Chordata; class Actinopteri; order Cypriniformes; family Xenocyprididae; genus Ctenopharyngodon; species Ctenopharyngodon idella. The sequence continues at coordinate 37,069,309 of NC_067220.1, forward strand.
TAGGAAAAGCAATTTGGAGAATGCATAGATGGAAACTAAAACTAAACGAAACAATTAAATCATCATCAAATAAAAATAAGCAAATAACTGTACTGTGCAAACTAGGGGTGGGAAAAGGAAAAAAGATTCTCCGATGCATCACGATTCTCTCGTCAATGATTCTGGATTGATTCTGAAAATTTCAGTTCTGAAACAGCTGCAGTCTGCTTAACTTCAATTCCACACACATACACAAACACAAACACAAAAAACCCTCGAACCATCCATAAAATAGTCTTCCATAAAGTTTGAAAAGGTTGAAGAAAATTACAAGAGCAATCGCGGGCTTTATTGCATATGATATATGCATTGTGAGAAACGCGTGCTTTGCTTGATGATGTTACACTTTCTTACAATGTGTGGTCTCGCCCGCCGGTATTCCAGCATTTTCTGTTTCCAAATGCTCTACGAAGGCATCATTCATGCCATTTGCAACGCAGTAAGCCTATTTCAATACACAAAACTCACTGACAGACAGCTGCTTTCAAAAGCTCACGTGCGCTGTATGCGACTCCGAGTGAATGCACTTCCATCTCAAAATGCTTTTATGACGCTTAATTAATGCAAAGAGTAAGTTATGTCTTAAGAAATTAAACAGACAGGATAAAACATCTGAATTCAGCCTATTAGATCCACCGCCTGTATATGATGTCATCAGAAATGGACTGCTCTTGACTGGAAAGTATTCAGAAACTTAAAGCACTTGGTTTATTGCTTGTAATATATTTTTGTTCCTCTTTATTATTTTCTATTTGCTTGTCTGTTTAGAAGCTATTTAGCATTTATAATTTATTTAATTTGTAATTATTTTTTAAAAAGTAGCTACTTATAATTACACGAGTAGTTAAATAAGAAAAGAACAAATAAATTTAACATCTGAAGTCTAATTAAATCTAATTAAAGTAATTTTAGAATCGGATTGTGACTCCCAGAATCCGGATCATGAGGTGCCTAAAGATTTCCACCCCTAGTGCAAACTGTCTAATATCTAAGTATAGCAAGCTTTCAGCATGTTAAGTCCTGTCAGTTAAAAAAAAAAAAAAAAAAAACATTTAGTCAACTATCCCCTAATCAAATAGTCAGTTTAGTAAGTCTAGTTGTCCATTGTGATCAATTACCATTCACACACACACACAATTTTCAGTCTTCTAATGCAATACAAAAGCAAACCAACAGACAAAAAAAAAAAAAAAACTGAACATTCCCGCTTCAGCATTTAGTACATCATGTGGCTGAGTTATTAATGGAAGTTTTCATTATGGGGTGATTGCTCCTTTATATCCGCTATGAAAGCATAAACAACACTTATAACTTTTTAACAATCTCGCAAAACACAAAACATTTACGACTTTTCCGCGCCTTCCCTTGTTTTCTGTCAATCACTTCAAGGCTTTCCTCATTCAGCACCTAAAAACATCCTTCAACCCGCCCGTGTCTACGCCCAGGGTTATGTTATTGTCAATCTTTATAACAGTTTTATAGTTATGTGCTAATTAAAGGCTTACAAAATTTGTATCCGCACCGAGCAAGGTGACGGCAGACACGCACACAGAGGTGCTAACAAACACATGACGTGCATGAGATGCACCTCAACTGGGTGTCGTCATGAGTCTGTCAGATAATGTTGCCTCAAATTATAGGTTCTTTTGGGTGCGAACACACATACACCCTGCCTTCAATCAGAAGATGGTGACGCAAGCAGACATGGTACGACTTAACCTTTTGCTGCACAGAGCTTTCACAATAGCATTCCACACATGCTCCAACAAACCAGTTTATCTATTCAGAGAAGACTGGTGCAGAAACCTACATGCTTCCCTGCTGCTGGAAGGCAATGGTTCCGTCTCTGTCCAGTGCTGTAGAACAAAAATAAACCTTGCTCTCACTGCCAATCTGAACCTGAGTGTACTGTACCTGTCTGGCCCTCACAAAGGACGTAGAACACTCTAGAAACGTATATAGGGCCAGCAGGGTTCAATCTAGAAAGCAAAAAATGTATTGTATCAAAGATAGGAAATCTGATCAAACTCTTTTCAAACACAGACTCTGAGAACCACACAAAACTAATGTTCGTACAGTCAGTGTTTTGTATTGACAGCGATATTTCACTGATTCTTTAGGACTGGAGCAAATGCTAATAAACTAGGACAAATAAAATGAAAGAAGTCTCTTATGCTCATCAAGGCTCCTTTTATTTGATCAAGAATACAGTAAAAACTGTAATATTGTGAAATGTTATTACAATAATAAACAGCTTCTCTGTTTTAATATATGTATTCCTGGGAGGCAAAGCTGAATTTTCAGCATCATTACTCCAGTCCTCAGTGTCACATGATCCTTCAGAAATCATTCTTTAGAATAGAGTAGAATAGAATAGAATAGAATAGAATAGAATAGAATAGCTGATTTGCTGCTGAAGAAACATTTATTATTATCAATGATGAAATCAGTTGGGCTAGTGTTGGACAATATGCTCTATAGTCATGCTGTCACTTTATTTGATCATTAAATTTACTCATTTACTCATGATTTATAATTATTTACTTCGTTTAGTTATCGCGGCAAATATATAATTTTGTGAGCAAAGATGGAGTTGGTGATGAACCCAAAAGGCACACCCATGGATATTACGCATACAACTTTGCACCAGAGTTATGCCGGTGAAGGTGTCTCAATCCAGAGTCAATTATTTCCTGAAAGTGAAAGCAAAAACTGACCGAGCTTTTAGCATCTGGCGCTGCACGGCACATTCATTCTCTCAGACACAACAAGAGTTAAGTGCTGATAATGGTATATCTACCATCTTAATTTATAGGCTTAATATTTCTCTTGTGGACCATACATTAATGACAGTGGAGAAAAAAAAAAAAAAAAAAAAAAAGAAGAAATCAATATTTCTTGTTAAACAAGTTTTTTCCCCTCCAAGTCTGTGGGAAGCTGATTTTGATTTATCGATGATTGATTATTGTGCAGTGTTTGGACCTAAAGACTGTAATTAGGCCTAAATAATTTCATAATTTAATAATTTGTAATTGTATTGTTATTAGTGTTATTAGAGTCATTAAAATTTTTGTTAATGTGCTATGGAAACAAAAAATGCTGACAAACAACGGTGCCGTTTTTTGCTTTGCTTAACAACTGTATAAGAATGATGCGTTTCTTTTATAACAAGCACTCTTGACAATTTATGAATAGATCACCTTGCAATTCAATTTTGATGTGGGATGTAGATTCGTAGTGTGTATTTAAAAACAATTTCATTAAAACAACTTGAGCAGTAAACTGTCCTCATTTACATGTCGAATCAGCAGTTCGGAGCGCCAAAGTCACGTGATTTCAGCAGTTTGGCGGTTTGACACGCAATCCGAATTATGATTCGACACAAAAGATTCATTACGCTCCAAAGCTTCATGAAGCAGTGTTTTGAAATCGGCCATCACTATACAGGTGCTGGTCATATAATTAGAATATCATCAAAAAGTTCATTTTTTTATTATAAATTATTTTTAAAAATGAAACTTTCATATATTCTAGATTCCCTACATGTAAAGTAAAACATTTCAAAAGTTTTTTTTTTTTAATTTTGATGATTAGAGCGTACAGCTCATGAAAGTCCAAAATCCAGTATTTCAAAATATTAGAATATTTCCTAAAATCAATCAAAAAATGGATTTGCAAAACAGAAAAGTTAAAGTTCTTTAAAGTATGTTCTTTTGTGCACTCAATACTTGATCGGCAGGACATATTACAGCAAATGACTTGCTCCTAGCACAAATTACTGCATCAGTGAAGTGTGGCATGGAAGTGATCAGCCTGTGGCACTGCTGAGGCACTATTGAGCCTTCAGATCATCTGTATATTGTTGGATCGACTGTTTCTCATCTTTCTCTTGAAAATATCCCATAGATTCAGGTCAGGCATATTGGCTGGCCAATAAAGCACAGTAATATCATGCTCAGCAAACCACTTGGAAGTGGTTTTTGCACTGTGGGCAGGTGCTAAAGTTCTGCTGGAAAAGGAAATCAGCATCTCCATAAAGCTTGTCAGCAGATGGAAGCATAAAGTGCTTCAAAATCTCCTGGAAGATGGCTGCATTGACTTTGCACTTGATAAAACACAATGGACCAACACCAGCAGACGTCACAGCCCCCCTAAATCATTACTGACTTCAGAAACTTCACACTAGACTTCAAGCAGCTTGGATTCTGTGCCTCTCCAGTCTTCCTTCAGACTCTGGGACCATGATTTCAACATGAAATGCAAAATTTACTTTTATCTGAAAAGAGGACTTTCGACCACTGTTCACTGTCCAGTTCTTTTTCTCCTTAGCCCAGGTAAGATGCTTCTGACGTTGTCTCTGGTTCAGAAGTGGCTTGGTAGTCCTTTTCCTGAAGATGTCTGAGTGTGGTGACTCTTGATGCGCTGACTCCGGCTTCATTCTACTCATTGTGAAGCTCTCCCAAGTGTTTGAATCGGCTTTACTTGACAGTATTCTCAAGCTTGCGGTCATCCCTGTTGCTTGTGCACCTTTGCCTACCCAATTTCTTCCTTCCAGTCAACTTTGCATTTAATATGCTTTGATACATCACTCTGTAAACAGCCACCCCATTCAGTAATGACCTTCTGTAACTTACTCTCTTTGTGGAGGGTGTCAATGATTGTCTCCTGGACCATTGCCAAGTCAGCAGTCTTCCCCATTAGTGTGGTTTCAAAAAACAAAAGATACCCGGATTTTATACTGTAGGGATGGTCATTTAATGAAACTCAAATGTAAATATTCTAATATTTTGAGATACTGGATTTTGGACTTTCATTAGCTGTACGCTCTAATCAACAAATTTACAAAAAAAAAAAACTTTTGAAATGTTTTACTTTACATGTAGGGAATCTAGAATATATGAAAGTTTCATTTTTTAAAATAATTTACAATAAAAAAAATGAACTTTTTCACGATATTCTAATTATATGACCAGCACCTGTATAAGTCATTATTTTGTTTTTTTTGGCGCACCAAAAATGTTCTCGTCACTTTATAATATTAATATTAAGGCACTGTACTCACATGAACTGATTTAAATATGTTTTTAGTACATTAATGGATCTTGAGGGAGGAAATGTCATTGCTGGCTATGCAGGCCTCACTGAGCCATCGGATTTCAACAAAAATATCTTAATTTGTGTTCCGAAGATGAACGAAGGTCTTACGGGTGTGGAACAGCATGAGGGTGAGTAATTAATGACATTATTTTCATTTTTTGGTGAACTAACCCTTTAACCTGTTAGTGTTCCACTGTACTGCCCGTGGTACACATACCTTTTAGAAGAGACCAAAACCATCCATATACTCCAAATGGTTCAAGAACAGTATGCAATTTACTCAAAAGGTGATTTGCTCGATTTTGATCGCTTCCATAGACATCAGTGTTTATATCTGAACTGTAAACTTTTATTTATTTATTTATTTATTTTCAATTGAACTCAAAAAGACCCAGCCTGAAAAACACCATTCTACACAATACCCACACATGCTGTTTGAATGTTCAAATGCCCATTTCTATCATTCTATCTATGTGTCTGTTTCCTCCACAGCACCTGAACATTTTCCAAACGCATTACCCGTAAACTGTGCAGGCCTGGGCTGAACCCAGCGAACTTAAACAGTAGACAAATGTTCAGTGACTCTATCCATTCTCCTCCTCATTCTCTCTAAATGCAGCGCTGCACTCTTGGCCGTGTATGTTCCTTTGTTCAGTGGAGTGTCTGTGTCTGTCTAGTGAAGTGAGCTCTCCTGATCTGAGACCACCGCTGGCATGGATCACACTCGCTCCTGTGTGTATGTGTGTCTGTGGTAGAAGGCTCTCCTGCTTGGCTACCAGAGTTGGCATGGCGTTCCCACTCCCTAAATGCAAGACTAAACTTCTGTTTCTGTGTGTGTGTGTGTGTGTTGTTGGCATGGTGCTGCAGGCTTCTACAGGCCGCCAAAGGCCTGGCGCCATGGTGACATGATGTCAGACGACCAGCTGGTGAGAAGGGTGATGTGCACTGGCACGTAAGTGTGTGCACGTGCATGCATGCATTCACACACAACTGGAGAAAATGAGCATGCTCGCACACACACATAATACAATACTTCATGTGCACAATGTACAGATGGCCAATACACATTTTCAAAATTGACTAGTCAATCGGTCTTAAAGCACTGAATAATTGGCTATTGCAACCTTACAAATGTGCAGTTAAAAAATGATTTGTTTTATGCTATGTCATCGTATAAAGCTATTTTCATGGCAAGAACCGTAAAACCATAAAAATAAAAATATTTTAAAGGATAAATAAATATTTTAAAGGAGATAAAGGATGGACAAACAGAATAAATATTTTACTCAGAGAAAGATAAAAACCTTGTCTGATGATATTACAAGCTGTACAGTAGCATAAAATAACACAAAAGATGATATTTGAATAAATGTGTGTTTTTTTTGGACCCCAATTATTTTTATTTGTACGGACCAAAAAAACAAAAAAAACAAAACAAAAAAAAAAAGTTAATGGGACCTGATTAGGCCAATTATTTTGAGATCTGCAGAGGAAAATAATAATAATTCAGGTCAGTAAATGATGACAATTTTCATTTTTGGGTGAACTATCCCTTTAACAATTTGATCATCATGACCCATACCCTACAGATAGTACTATGGATAATATGAGTTACTTCACATTAACTAGCAAAAACACTTGTAATTTGCAATTGTTTCATATAGATTCCAGATTTTTAGGGCACACACACACACACACAAAAACACAGACAGACATCCAACAAAATGACACTGTTAAATTCGGGTCCATTTAGCAGGCTGGCACACAGGCCCCCCACATACACTTATGAACTGGCACACAGATGCGCTGGCCCAAACTGCTCTTGGCTTGGTGGGTATAAGCTGGCACAGCTGGACCTCTCCATATCACACAGAGGCTGAAACTGTGAACACATACACCGTAAATGACACAGCTTTAGGTCAGCAGTACACACCCCACTAGAACCATATTCTTGCAAGAGGACTGAAAGAACTCTGTCTTGTAAGCACATGACATTAACTCTAAAGGAGAAAATGAGAATGAGGGAAGTAGGAAGATAAGGCAAAAGCCAGTTAGAAACCTTATTAACACCTTTCTTCTGTACACTCAAGTATGGCCAATTTGGTAAGCATGGCATGGGAGCAATGATGGATGATTTTTCATAGAAATAAAAACCATTTAGTTTAGTTCAACGGACGCTACAATTATAAACTGAAAGCGTCCGCTCTGCTCCATACAGAACGACTTGCAGAGTCACAGCCCAGTGCAGCAGGAGTTAAGATTTCACTTATCACGTGACAAGAGTAAGAAGAGACGACTGACAAGACCATCCTGAGCGTCATTGACAAATATCTTACCTTGTAAAATGTGCGGTCAGTACCGCCACCCCCTATACACCAAGTGCAGGAGTGTGACTGTAAATTCGAAAATCATAAATTCAAGCATGCTTGCTTTCAAAACACTGCATATTAATAGCGGCAGCCTAATGTCCACAAAATTATATACAATATCCCCCACCTATACAATGTCAACTCTCATACATAACACAAAAGCTTCAGGTCATGCGTTTTCTATTTCAACCATTTACGTTCACTTAAGACATAACCAAATGCGTTTACGTGAATACTCACCGAGATGGACATTTTGACAATTTTGTGTGTATTTGACAGTTAAGTCCAATAAGTCCAATAAGTTGTGAAAAGGAACTCAATTTGGAACGTGGAAGCTCTTTGAGAGAAGGCTTTGTTGTGCGCTGTGGGTATGAGAGCAAAGAAAACAGTCTCTCAAAGAGCACACAAGTACTACTGAATGAAATAAAATCGCTTGCATTTAAAAAAAAAGTATGTGTAAATAGTATGAATATGGGTAGCATAAATGAAAGTTCAGACACTACATCTGCCAGCGTCAGTTCACTGCCATTCACAACTTCTCTACCCAGGGCTCACAAAATGTCAAAATCCCTAGTAGCCCTTCGGGCGGGCACTTGAGATTTTGGTAGCCCGAAAAGAATTTAACTAGCCAGAATAAAAAAATACTTTTATGTAGAAATTTGGACTGGAGTCGAAATATCAATCAAAAACAAAAACACAAACAAAAACACATATGTATTTGGTTCTAACTGAACTGAAATTATGAATTTGAAAATTTTGAAAATCTGAAATTTCCTGTCTTTTTTTGGATAAGCAGAACCGAAATACCGTAAATACCATAAATCCATGTGCCTCTTAACATTTTCACACACACCCCTCAACGATTTTCACAATTTTCTCCACTGCACATGCAATGCCTTTCATTCAGCAACAAAAGATTAAATGTAAGGTAAAAGTTCTTTGGCAAAATTACATTTCCTTCATAGTCTAAACAATCTTAAACTGTCACTGTTTCCATTATTGCAGCTTACAACACAAACACACGACACTATATATGATCAACCCAAGCTATGAATGGATATTGGCTTTATTAGTTTACTGTCATATACACAACACGTTTCACAGAGTTGCATAAGTTATTTAACAATATTTCATTTGTGTTCCTTTATGTTTTATTTAATGACCACTAGGCGTATGTTTTCCTTGATTGATTTTTCTCTGAAGAATTGCAAATGAAAATTGAATTATTGTAACATAGAAATAAGGGGCTTTCGCACTGAATAGTTCTAGGAACTAGCCACTAGGATAGTTCCCCGAGAGCTAATTTCTCCCCCAGGCCATGTTCCTGGTTGTCTTTGCACCGGGAATAGGAGCTGTGAAGCGGCCAACAGCGGCTTCTTTAAGCGCGGCATTTACAAACGCTAAAAACCTGTGGATGGAAGACGCCGTGATCGGAGCTGTGTTTGTTGTGTGTCGAGGGCTTCGTGATAATGGAGATGGAATGTAAACGCATAATTTACACAACTGAAAGAGCAAAAAGCAGGGCTAAGAGACGAAATCTCCTATGACAACTTTCAGTATTACATATCATTGAGGCAGAGAAAAGAACAACCCTGCAGACAACAGGTAAATGCAGTTATCACTGTTTTCCATCTCATGAAGTAAATGTTTACACAGCTTTTTAAAAATGCCGGGCGCTGGTGTTTGACATGCCTTTGACCAATCAACGATGACGTGTTTTTGTAGGCAAAACCCGGAAGCGAGTTAGCATTTTAGGACTTCCAGTTCCATCGCCCCGAAGTCAATGGGTTTTTTAATGGGTTTTTGCTAAATCGCCTGAAATAAGGTCTGTGGTTAACAAAGCCTCTAAATATTTTCACGTTTTGATCTATGACATAAAACACACCACTTATAGCCCGCTTGTGATTTTTTAAACCTTTAATGCGTCTTAAAAACGGCGGTTGCTAACAAGTTGCTAAAAGGGACTACTTCCTTTGGCGGGGACTTTAGACGTCATCATGACAAACGGGACATTTGGACAGCATTTCTCATGAAAAAGCGGATAAGTATTCATACACAGCGCAGATCATAATCAGCGAGCATGTTTTTAAATAAAGTTGTTTTTTAAAGTTAAAGTTTTTTTGGTGACGTTGATCCGCGACCATGGTGTGCTGTAGTCCGTTTATAGCCTACTGTTAGCTTTTTACATCTGACGACTTTATTTAGGCTTCAAAATGTATAAATGTTGTGTTAACTTGTAAAGATTATCTTGATAGACAAAATGTGTAAGTGTCACAACCCTCTGTTAAACACAGAGCTTATTTTTTTTATGATTTTCCAAAAGTCTATGGGAAAAATGCATAGGCTTTCGATCGAGGGAACCCGTGGGCCGCCAACTTCCGGGTTGACCTACAAAAACACATCATCTCTGAGGTACTCTATAGTGCTGGTTTAGACCCTACTCTGAAGTAGGAGCTAATTTAGTTCGCCCAAAAGGAGTTCCTAGAACTGAAATCGTTCCTGAGGTGTGAACACGACAAAATCCAGGTACTTCAGCCAATAGTTCTAGGAACTATGAAAAGGTTCCTCTGAAGTGAAAGCCCCTATAATGATACTATGTTGTTGAAAAGATTGTTTGAGAAGCTGTTTTATTTCTATACATGACAGACTCTCTCTCTCTCTCTCTCTCTCAACACAGATTTGAATGTTCCTCTGTGATCGAACTTGTAAAAGGCTTAGGCTAATAGACATAGCCGGATAATTTTCATTTAGGAATAAGATCGCATGGGTGTTTGGATCGAGATAGCAATCTTTTAACAATTAATCTTGCAACTTTAGTTAGAGTGGTTCTTGACTCAATGCACTGACCAACAGAAACCTATTGAAAAGTACTAAAAGTATTAAGGAATCAGAACCAGAATCATTAAATCGCTTGAGATTCCCATCCCCACTCTCTAGCATTCACCTGACACTCAAAAATCCATGGTGAATAAGGAAGCGAAGACAGACAACAGGGTTGGGGGCAGTGTCCACATGAATCAATGTTACTTCATAGTCCCACTGCACATTATCATAAACGATATGCAAACAACCACATGAACTTCACGCAGCGTCTGTGCAGAAGGTGAAGGAGCATCCCCGACCTTAATACCTAATTCCAAAATTAAGCCTGGCAAAATAGTAAGCGCTCCAAGATTAACAGAGCAGTATGGTTTCGCGCAGAGATTAAAAGAGCCTTTTTCGTTAAAGCTGCTCTGGATGACAGCTGTGAGGGTGGACAGATGGTGCACTGGCCTGTAGGGGAGAAGCCAGCGAGACTGTGTCAGGACAGGGTTACTTGGTCACCAGTGAGAAACCGTGAGACCAAAAAGCTTATAGCTGCAGCGCAGCACCCAGCGGCCATGATTAGCATTTAATGACGCTTGCATACTGAGAACACTACTCTCTGAGACAAATACGGTTATGTACAAGAGAGCCCTAAAATGTCTTGAGACTGCTAATACAAATACTGTTTCCATTAAGTAAGAAATAAAAACATTTTTGAAAAATTTATATTGATATGAAAACTACAATGCTAATGCTGTTGTAAGTCAAAGAAAGAAAAATAAAAGTTTGCATCAATCTAGGACTATTTTGATATATATTGCTAATAAATATCCAGATAAACATTGCAAAAAACAAATACTTATTGCTAATATATGACAAATGTTAATCAAAAAGTTGGGGTTGAGTATGTCTAGGATGTTTTTTAAATTTTTTTTACACTGATATAAAAAGGTTCTCAGTTAAAATGCTAGAGCTTTGATCGTATGCGTGCACTTTACCACTGTATAAATGTGGTTAGCAGGAGTTTGAAGCTCTTGCTCTTCATTCGCTTGAGGCTACAATTTGGCTAACAGAGTTGGTGAACTGCAGGTCGATTTAATGCTGCTAGATTCTGTCTGAAAACAGACAATGATTACACTATTACACAACACAACACTTCTAATCTGCAAATTTAATCTACAAATTAAATTTCAAGGCAATTTCTGAACTGTTTAATAGATATACTCCCAAGCACCTTACCAGCAAACCAACTATAATACAGTAAAAGGTAAAGACTAAAGAAAATCACTTACAAAAACGTACTACAGCAGGACCATGACAATATCAGACATTACTTTAATTTATACTATAGTAGTGACTTATTATTACTACCATATTCATGCACCTAGTCATTTACAACCCTACTGAAAAAAAAAAAAAAAAAAGCTAGTTGGCTGATTTTAGAAGGTTTTTTGACCACTTTTTAAAGCTGATCTTAAACCAACTAAGACAAGCTACTCTGCGATAGCATTTTTGCATTTTATAGAATGGTATAAAACGAATAAATAAATAAAAAAAATGTAAAAACAAAAACAAAAATGCAATGGTAATACTATACATTTTGATAGCACTATGAGGTAAATAAAAAATGTAAATACAAGTACAAGCTTCTGCTTTGTCTAACATAAACTGAATTAGATTACAATGAGTTCAATCTATGCCAGTCTACAAGACAGTAATGCATCTTAGGCCCAGTTTACAACTTCAGTCTCTGGTGATCCGATCGATTACAAGTGGTCAGACCTACATACCCAGTGTCCAAAATGTTTTGTGATCCAAACCATAGTGTACACTAAGGAGGCTTTCACACTGGGTTTGTTTGCCGCGGTCTGAGCCCGGGTGCGATTGTTCCCGGTGCCCCCCACAGCGTTGGTCTGGTTTCACACTCAACTTGATTCTATCGAACCCTGGTGCATTTGAGTTCATCTTACGTCATCACAAACGTGTACCGCACATGACGGAACGCGGGTCAGTAAAGTGGGTTTTTAATTATTTTGGTGCTATTATGTGCAGCAGAGTAAACGACACTTGGGTTTCCTGTATGTGCGTTGCATGTAGACGGTTTCCGCTGCTTGTAAGCAGCCTATTTTGAGGAGACAGCTGACTGCCATTCATTTGCCGCTCTGACTGCACTCACAAAGCGCGAATACACTGCAGGCTCACTCTTGCTCGAATCCAACAGTATCATCTCTTACATGTGTTTTATTGAAGTAAATACATTCTAATCGGCTAAAACGCATGCGCAGATTATTTTACTTCCTGAACAAGTGCGCACCCAAGTCTGTGTTGCTTTCATATTCATGCGGACCGCGGCACAGTTCCAATGCAACCGAACTCAGACCACCTCCTTCAGGTAGTCTCGGGTTCGGTACCCAGGTGCGCACCCAGGGTTCGCATGACAGCTTTCACATTAGCGATTTTTCATGCGAACCGTGCCCCGTTTCGAACTAAACTGCCAGTGTGAAAGCGCTCTAATGCACTCTGAATGATGCAGCCAAGAAAAAAAGCACAGGATCGCTTACTCATCAATCAATCAACCATTGCACTAAAACAATAGTTTTCAAATTTGCCATTTAACACTCAAATTGTAAAACTATAGAAAAGACCATACAATGCACAAGATTTCACAGAAACTCTCCAGTTTGCCTGATATCACCATACATCATGTGAAACAGACTCTCAAACTATCAAAAACCAGAGACACTTTTGTGAGAAAATTCAATCACAAGTGGTCACAGGAGTCACATTTGGGACATATGCTACTACCAGGTAAACAGGGCCTTCATTTAATCAGGAATGCCAACTTAATTTTGATTTCCAATGGTCATGAAAACATTCAGCAATTATAAATAGGGTTGGGTATCATTTGATTTTTAAAGATTACGATTCTGCTTAAAGATTCTGATTTTTATCGATTCCTAATTTCGATACCAGAATAAGGTAAAAAAAAAAAAAAAAACATTTCACTGTAGCTGAAAACAGTGGGCGAGTCTTCTCGTGCTTGAATGGTTTAAAAATCACATTAAAACGCACACACAGGAGCCGATAAGCAGAATCGAAATACACGTTTCTCATCGAATTACAGGTTCTTGGAAATTTAGAACCGGTTCTAAAATGGAACCAGTTCTCGATACCCATCCCTACAGGGCTTTACACTTACATTTCTTTTTAGGAGCACAGTCAAAAATTTAGGAGCACCTTTTGATCAATGACAGAAATTGACCTTCCCATTATGAGGTGATATTTGACTCCTTAAAATGAATTGCTGGGGATTTTTTTTTTTAAACTTTGCAAGGGCATTTTTCTCTAACTTTATTAAATGTCTTATCTTTGGTCGCACTGTAAAGCCCTGCTCTAATTATAAAGCTTGTTTAACAAAAACCTTTTTGACATACAAAGTGCAAAAAAGGATTTACATTGGAAATAATAATTTGATAGTTGGACATTGATAGACAAATAAGGTAGTGTGGACCTTAAAGTTGGCATGAAATGAAAATTTAACCTATTTCCTTATTTGTGAATGATTCAGCTATGCATGAGTTCATTTTTTTTTAATGTAATTTTTAATCAAAAGGTCATAACTTGATCTTCCATTGGAATGACAGACTTCTCTCTGGTGATGTATGCTAGACTTCTCCAATCATTTATTTGGCTTAAACCCCTCCCTTTTTTTTTTTCTTTTAAATCAACTGCAAGCTCGCATTCAGATCTGCCTCCATCCAATAAACACCTGATAGAACCAAGTCCCCACCTTACTTTTCACCCCAATAATCTGTTTCACTTGGATGCTATTCACAATGCAGAAAAAAAAAAGATGTGCCGCTACATAGTGACTTTAAGGGGCAGATTTTAATATGTGTGTAATGCTTTATATTCTCAAAGGTAAATACCTCTCTATGAAAAGCAAAAACAGAGTCTGAACATTTACACATGCAAATCCTATTTCTCCAGGAGAAACCAGCTCTTTTTTGGACAAGCAACCAGCTTGTTTGCTTCCACTTTATGCAAAACAAGCATTTGGGTTTTTGGTCAAAACTTTTCCAATGAACTCAATGTTATATCACATTAACCTACAGGTTAAACTGTGACTATTATAAGCTTTTAAAAACAGGGCTTTAGAAGTTTGTCAGTGATAAATAACACTCACAATTCAGTGAGGTAACCCTGGCAACAAGACAACCAATAAAGAAAAGTATGACCCTCTCTGGTTAAAGGGCAGGATTTCCGCTGTGGCCAGTGGGGTTTATAAAATCCTCCTGCACATTTATCAAAATCACCTTTAATTATGAATTGCAAAGGAAATGCAAACCACAAACTAACATACACAGGCCTAAAAGAGGGGATGGTACTAATCAAAGAGCATGCAAGCAAATGGGCAAGTCTTTGCAAAGAATTCACACAAAAAACCCATTCACAGACAAACAAGCACTATAAACGTTTCTCACCATGCAGGTCCCAGACACACAGAGAGACCATCCAGCTCAAAACACATTAAAGACCATTACATCCGCACAAAGACTGTAGCAATGTTTACAGGTTGCATTCAGCGTGTAGGAGTCCGAGGCTGTACACAGAGAACTAAACTTCCCAAATTCACTTGCACACAAACTTTAATACAGTTCCTTACCTTTAAAAGAACACAAACAACACTAGGTTTAACACTGTCAGACAATAACATTGATATATCTTTCTTACTACTGACTTACACATACCTACTAGGGGTGGAAATTGCCAGAGGCACCACGATACAATATTATCACAATACTTAAGCCACGATTGTGATTTTAAACATTCTGCGATATGCTGAGTATTGCGATAACATACTGTGATAACATATTGCTACAACATATTGTGACAGCATTATTACCTTTTTCAGCTGCAAATGTCCCCAAAGGAAAACTTCGTCCACACATATTTTTATCTAATAGTGTTGTCAAAAGTACCAACCGATTCGTAAACACCTCAATTGTGTTCACGCACTCATCAGATACGTCTGCGACTGGCTACAATGATCAACGCTTCAAAAACATGTTTTAAATAGACAAATGACGCTCTTCACCGAGCGCTTACACAGATACACATGGAACCGTTAGAAAGCAGACTGGACCGCAAATTCAAACACTTCTGTGTCCTTTCAAACGCTCCCGTGCACTGATCATTGTAGCCAATCACAGACATATCTGATGAGCGCGTGTTTACGAATCCGCTCAAAAGCGCTCGTCACATTTTTTAAATTTCAGTACTGATTTGGTATCGCGGTCGGTACTTTTGACAAAACTATTATCTAATAAGATAAAGTTCTCAGTCTGTTCACTTCACATCTTCATATCCATCTCCATCCCTCGTTCAATATTTTCCTTCCTCATGTTTTAGACATTTCAGTGTTTTCACACTCAATTCAATGGATTTGTTTTTTACAAATATCGATACAGCTAACTATAGCGATACTTATTTTCATGATAGTGTATCGATATTCCATCCTCTAGTATCGATAATTTCTCTTTCTTAAATCATGTTTTAAACAGATTTAAAATGACGTTTATTTCATCAAATTCCTGTGTGACAAATGACCTCCTCCTCCGCTGACTCACTGTCTACTAAGCTAACAGTTGCCCATCATATACATACGGCCAATGTCTCAGAAGTATGAAGAAGCGAGCATGGCGGAAAATATAAGAGTGCCTCCAGCTTTCAGAGCCAAAGTGTGGGTGCACTGTGGTTTTAAAAATAAGTCAGGGAGTAATGAATTAGATAAAACAAATTCCGTTTGTAAGCTTTGCCAGGCTACACTAAAATATTCAGGAAACACAACCAACTTGCGTTACCACTCTACACCACGCAGGTGAAATGGCAGCACTGCAACCTCAGCCAAAACATAAGAGTGTAGTAAACACTATGGAGCCAAGCTATGTGGACACGACTGACATAGCAGTGCCCAGTATTTACGAAGAGGTAAAGATAAGTGCAAAAACATCGCTTACCTCTGCAGAGAGAGTGGCCCTGATGTGCGACGCATGGACCTCTAGATTACAGTATGTTACTGTTTACAGCATACTGACTAATTCAGTTTTATGAATGTACTTTATTTTATATGATTTTTGTGGCATCTACATTTTTAATTAGAAATATGCACTTCATACATTTTAGTGTGTTCACGGTTCAGTGACAGTAAAATGCAAATATCTTTGCTAATAAATTGATACCAGAATACCCCAAGTGGCACATAGCAAGTTGTATTTTCAGCTCTATTTTTTATTTATTTTTTGATTTAAACAAAGTAGGCTATTGCAATATATCACGATATGTATCGTATCGCAGTATATCGTGGTGTATCGTATTGAGACCCATGAATTGTGATATCGTATCTTGAGGCCCTAGCCCTAATAAATATGGTTAAGCAGTTTTACAAAGAAAAACCTTACTAACACCCTAATGAACAAGTCAAATGTGACCGTATTCAGTGATGAAATGTAATTATGTGCTGAATCATATTTATATTGTTATAGGAAAATACATAAATTTGCCATTAACAACGCTGTCGATGGCAAATTAATGTATTTTCCCATAACAGAAATATGATTCAGCACATAATTACATTTCATCACTGAATACGGTCACGTTCTAGCAACTTGGATGCTATATGGTGCTACATGGAGTTATTTTCGTTGTGAAATGTAAGGAAGTTTGATTTCAAAAGAGTATATAACCAGTAGCCCATCACCGACCGTATGTAACAGTAATGTAACTGGTTAGCTCTCAGGTAATGATGATGCATGATGTTTTAAGTATCCTTCACCCTCTCATCGCATTAGACACATTTTACTGCTGCTGCTGTCTTATCAATCGTGTTTTATTATGAACGAGTGCGCTGGTAGTGTAGATATGGCATTATATAGACAGCGTCTTTGATTCTAATCACAGCGTGCAGCTGGATTACATTTGTGCGTCAAATTAATACGTTTAATTAACACATAAACATGGACTGAGCGAGAACGTGCATCCTGTACACACAGCTCACTGTGCGCGTGAGAAAGAGAGAGAGATGTGCTGTTTGTAAAATTAGAGTCCAAAAGAAATATTTCAAATTATTATTTCCTGCATCATAAGCACAGAGTTTAGGGTAAAATTATGCAGAATACTCGCAATCGCAAGCTGAAATTCACTCCATGAAAATATTAATACTTGGCGTCCATGTATTGATACAATATCCCCATGCAAAATATCGCAATACTATACGGTGTTTCCCCCACGCCTATTACCCACTGCATTCTTCAAACACCAACTTTTACACCCAGAAAATCATCACCATTCACTCATATACTCACAAGTCAAGTACTTTAAGTAAATTAAAAATCACTCAACTTAGTGCAGGCTACAAATGCACACTTCACAAGATCTCATAGCTGGATTTGCCAAAGTTAGCAAGGTTTGTGAAATTAAATGTTTATTCGATTGAAAGACAAATGATATAAACAAGTATTTGCTGAATGCTAACGTAGATGAGAAAGTATTATAGCATTTTCCCTTATATTACTAACAATAGAAAAGCAAACACTATGTTTTTCATATAGCGTTTACATTATTTAGAGCTCTGTCTAATAATTTATTAGCCAGAACTGTTAAACAGAGACAGTAAACTAATGAAGACGGAGAATGGAAGCTTGAACGCTCAGCCGCTGGTGTTCTCAGCGCTTTCAAAATAAAAGTCCTGCACACACTATAAAAAAAACTTTTCTTTTGTCAAAACAACTTAGATAATTAAGGTTGTTCAGATAGCATAATATTTTGAGTTACTATTGATTAAACCAATCTCTTTCTTTGCATTAACTGACATTTTTAGTTTCACTGAACTCAATTTTAAGGCAACCAGGTTACTTCAATTTAAACCAACAATAACTTTTTACAGTGTATGCTGTCAAAATAAATATCCTGCTTCCTTCCAACACTTCAGCCAAAGCCCATAATTAAAACAAAATGTCAGCTGATATCTCAACTTTGGAGATATATATAGGTCAACCACTACTTCAAATACAAAACTAGTTTCACTTACACATCTAAGTTAATTATGTCTGAGTACTCGTGGTTTCAAAACCAACATGAGAATAATTAGTTTGTAACACAATTCAAAGTTGTAAATGCCTACAGTTATCCTTGAGCAAGAGATGTTGCTAGCATCAGTCACCTCTGGGCATGCCACAACTACAGCCAAACATGTGATACAGAATACTGAGAACATAGGGCTGCACAATTAATCAAATTTCTAATCGCGATTACGATTACGGATCATCCAAAGGCGCGATTATTATTCTGCACGTTTAAGAGGTGTGTTTAGAGCGTGTTACGTCGCGAGAGGCGAATCACGACTACTTCAGAATGTAAAAGGTCTAACCCAGCACAAAAGGAGCTACTAGTGACGTAGGTGTACGCCGATATGTCAAACGCACATGAAAAACACCAGCACCCGCCATTTTTAAAAAGCCGTGTACACAGCCTATATATTTACTCCACAAACTAATTCTACAATCATGAAAACCAGTGATAGGACCTCTCAACCTTTTGCTAAGGAGAAAATCCAGCGCGACTTTGAGCAGACCAAACAAAACATGATTAAGTATTTCTGCTAAGCTAGCGACATTGGGCATCAACCACATAGCAAAAGCTAAAACTTTTTCATATACTGTCTACTTTCTTTGTATAACAGTTCTATCTAATAACATATTAGACAGGACTGTTAAACAGATCGTAAACTAATGAAGACGGAGAATGCGAGCACTGTGTGCTTAGGATCTGTCTGAACTGTTCTTAGCGCCGTCAAAATAAAAGTCTGCCCGGCCATCAAATTAAAAGTAACAACAACACGCGCAGTTTACGTCACTTCAGACCCTAGGGGAACACTAGTTCTTGGGCAACCACACTGGTGACTAGTTCCTATATCTAAGTTCCAAGAACAACCCGATGCAAAAGCCAATTATTATACCATGCATATGTTGACTTTTTATTATTATTTAAAGAAGAAACCAAACCAATGTATAGTTGACATTTTAGGTTTAATGCTATAGAAAAACAATAACATTTCAGAAAGAGTGTTTTCAGCTTGTTTTTTATTTTTATACAAAAATATGGCATGCAGTTGCTTCAAACAATGGTGTAAAGCTATTCAATATATCATTCAATGTAAATTGTGACAATTACAATTTCAAGAGAATAATCGACAATTATGATTTTTGTCATAATCGTGCAGCCCTATGAGAACATCTACCAAATGAGAATGGGACAGATATTAAAAGAGCAAAAAAAAAAAAAAAATTGCATCAGAAGAAACAATCAAATCATTGTTTCCCCATTAACTCTCTCACAAACTCACTTTCAATTAATTGACGTTTAAATGTAGCAAGTAAATTCAACTTGTGCTTTGTAACATCTTTACAGTGAGAATAATCACTGTCAAAAGCAAAAGAAATTTAAGGTGCCATGTCTTATTAGACAGATTAAATTTTCAGAAAAAAAAAAAAAACCCTGAGTGATTCAACTGAGAACTGGTTCACAAAACTGGGCTGAACAATTCATTCACAAAATAGACTGCTCCGGGTTCTCGAGTTAAACTCAATGAAATTATGAGTGTTTAAAAGTTAAAGTTTGGTTTGTTTTACATACAAAAATTTTTATAAGAACTGGAATATAGTGCATGACTACTTTACTTGCTTTTTGTCTCCATTAATTGTAACAGCATGAAAAAAGCCAGAATATTGCTCAAATTTCTCCGGAAGAAAGAAAGTTTGGAATCTTTGGGTGAACTATTCCTTTAAAGAAATAGCAAACCTCTCCTCAATACGCACAGTTTAAGGTATCAATTATGTCTGTAAAACAAACTCAAATCACAAGAATGAGGAACAGCAATGCATACTTAACAGCAAACTCCACTATTAATACATATACAATCAATCAATCCAATTCAAATCTATCTACTGGGCTGTCTTACACCTCAAACAGATTACCAGGGTCTCCCATCATCCAATATGAGGGTCTTGTAAAAGCACAATTGATTTTAAGTACAATAATATTGCAATTCATTCTTAGCAGTATACATAAATCAGAAAGATCCTAAATACATTTCAGATCTGCGTAAAACAAGATGGTATGTGCAATGCAGTACAATTATCTTACCTTGAACACCCCTCAGGTTTCAGAGTCTCCTGTTCTCCCTCATCTGAAGAGCGTGCAAATAATTTCCACTGTAAATAGTGTTTGAATTTGTGTCTGCCTCTTCTCCTGTAGATTAAACCAGTGAGCTCAGGAGATCACAGAGTCTATCCGAACACCTGTGGAGAAAAAAGAAGCCAGAGTCAGACCACAAACCTACACATAACCACAGAAGATCTGAAGATAGAGATAGATGTCTGTTGGTGTGGTAGAGGTTGTTGTGTGATTTTCTTATTTAAACATTTCTTCTTAGGTGTCAGACAGAACTGGTTGCACTGAGATTATGCATAACCCATAAAAGTGAGGATGAGATTTCATGGAAATTTCAGGAATGAAAGCAAAATGAGGAAGCCATTTTTGTTAGCAAGATTCCAAATAATGCCAATGCAGTTCTGCATTATTCGGCAGAAAGAAACCACAATTCAATAAAAAATAAATAAAAAAACAAGCTGTTTTCAAATTTCACAATATGCAATATGCAACCCCTAACTAAGTTTGGAGTTGGGCTTCACTTGCTGCACAGTGACCTAGGACAAATACCGGGCATTATTGCTGAATGCTGTGATGAGGCGAAGCCAAAACGAATAGAACGCTTGCCAGAATAAATCCAAGAAACACAAGAACTTTCCTCCTTTCCAATCGTTCTAACGAACTTCACCACATGCTAATTCTTGACAAAACCAAACCTACGGCAGCAATTACATGACTCACTTTGTGGATAGGTACAACAAGGATTCCATTCTCTAAATACACACACACACACACACACACACACACACACAGACTAGTTAAAGGAACAGGGGAAGAATTCCCTGAGGTTTACTATGGGTTAGTCTACAAGTTCAATTTAGTCTTGGCAAAGTACACTCAAGGTTCAGATCAGAGGAAAACCTGCGTTGCATTAGCACATCTTTGAGTGTGGTAGAGTAAAAATGAACATGCAAAGTGGTGCTTAGGTTCTCAAACACAGTAGTAAAGTAGTTAAGGTCTTATTTAATAAATGCAACAACAAAAAATCATCTGCATCCAAAAGGTCAGTCCTTACCAAGAAAAACACTGTAATTTATTAGCTCTAATAGCATACAGTCAGCAATATAGTACACAATCTGTGTGTGCTTTTACTCTTGACTATAAAAACAAAAATGACCCTATTAATTCCTCATCAATATCTAAATTGTGGTCTTATGCCAAGCCTCAGCAAGTTCACAACACTATATAGGAAGACCAGTCTTTAACGTTCATACATAATGCACTAAAAATCACTTAAGTTCAAACCAGGGTAACCAGAGGTTGTAATACCTATAAATAAAGCATTTAAGGTTATATATTCATGCTTGGCAAACCACACCCAGCAAACATGGGTTTTCCTTTTGAATAATATCACAAATATGCAGAGTATGAGAGTTCCTTGACTGTGACAACCTTCAAAACACAAAATCAAAACTTCCTAAAGGTCATATACAATTGGACAATCTTCCAAATAAGATGTAGTCCTAAAACACCTTGTTTTTTGTCAATTTGTGATAAACCCTGCTGAGTGCAGGCCTGGGCAGAGTGAACTAGCCTCTCTCGGGTAACCCAACACAGATACCTGCACACAGAGGAAGCTAATAGACAACAAATCACCGTTTATATCTGCTGTCGAGTTGCGCATCATGTTTAGCTGGATATACGGTTTCAAAACGAGGGTTTTAGCAACATTGTAAGAAAAGTAAACGGGGTTTGATGTAACAATGGAGAGCTGTAAAAACACGCAGCGGCGGCCTCACGAACTTCCTTGTAACCTGGTGGATTCTCTGAAGAGGACAAAAAACCGAGGAAAGTTGGAGAAGCAAAGAGTTTACAAGAGGAACATAGGTGCTATAAACATGATGCACACGGAAATAAGTGTTTTAAAATGAACTGTTGAGATTTGTTGCGATTAAAAGTAAGTGTGGCAGAATGAAAACCGCGGGGTGGGAAAAACAAGCTTCCTTTAGCATCTCCAGCCATAATGGTATTTGCAAGAAAGTTATACGCGTCTTACTATGAATACATATTGATAAAGAGAAAAAAATACAACACAACCGAGGTAAATTAATAGTGCTTAGTCTATTTAAACGTGATGTTTAAAACCCTATAATCTTATATAAAGCATTCTTTGGGGTTTCCTAAGTATATTTCAATGGGAGCAAGGCCAATCGAGCATGGAAGAAAAGTAGGAACGAAAGCAAAACAAATCTTACCCATGTTGAGCACGGTAACAGCAAATATTCCACACAAAGCACTTTTCCCATTGCATTTGCAACTGGTAAAAAAAAAAAAAAAAAAATCAGGGCTCCGCGAATTCCATTCCCACTGAAAAAAAAAGTGAAGTTATTCCACAAGCGAGCGCGTTCCCCTCATTATAATCCTAGAGGTATCCCATTTTCCAAAAGAAAAATTCAAGAGCATGGATGCCCGAGCCTTCTCGCTAACAAAGGGCTCCTACAATCCAAGGTAAAAACCCAAAGAATCGGTGTAGAAAAAAAAAATCTCAGCTCCAGACTACAAATGGCCAAACGGCTGATCCAAGACGTCCCAAACTTGTGCAGCCCTTTTTTCTCTCTCAAAGAAGTTGTTCCTGTTTCGCCAAAGCTTGGGGGAGGGGAGCTGTTTTATCAAGCTCCTGGCCAAAGAGAGCGAGCGAGAGAGCTTAAAATCCTGCAGGCTGTTGTGTGCTAGAGATCCACTAGAACAAACGTTTTAAATCAAGTCTGCAGTGTATTTGTAGAGCGAGTGATAGGCGTTAAATATAGCAGTGGATCAAATAATAACCGCAGCTGGCTGCACTGACACAAAGATCTTATATGAGAATCAACGTCAGTCCTTATAGACAATATATCGGACCACTTGTAGGACTATGCTTTGTTTGTTAATCGACATTATATGTTTTAGATGCAAAAAGGATACTATATTTCCTTTATCATTTGGACTGCTCTCCTTTACAGTGGTTGGGAAAAGCCGCTATATTTTAATGGTGAAAAGTGTGCGGTTGGAAAAACACAGAGGGGTGTCCGATTTCGCGCAACGGGGCTTCACGAGCAATGCTTTCTCCCCAAAACGTGCTAGTCACAGCCTTTCCTTATGAAACACAAGTGATTAAAATAGCTCACGGCACTAACATGGCTTCCCCCATCAGAAATGAGCGAGCGCCGCTAATGTGCGCTCGCCTCCCCCCGCTTTGATCCGGCCGGATGGTTTAGTCCATATTGTAATAAGTAGCAATTCTAGGTCAGGTTGACTTGCTATTGAATATAGTGTGACTGACGGTGGACATCGATTCAAGCGACTGTGCTCCGAATCCACCCGCTATGAGTTGTCGTTCAGATATAGGTAATGCTATACAACACAAGGAAGAGCTCACTAATGTAGTGGTGTACTGTTGATTTGTTGAGAGTGAGACATGAGAGAAGGACTCTAAATATGACACACACACACACACACATATATGACTGGTCTGGAACCATGTATATGAGTGGAGTAGAGTGTTCTGCAATTACTCAGGTTTAGCTCCACTGTAGGATTTAACAACACACATTAGAGAGAGAAACCCTGCTCTGAGTGGTCATGGAGCATCACAAACCACCAGCACTCCAGATGAGATCACACAACTTCCATGTGTTTACTGTAATACAATAATAAAAATCATTCTGTCTGGACACTATGCTCACATCTCAATAAGCATATGTCAAATGAGTATGATGAGACTGAACATGCAATATTCATAACATCCATGCTTTGAAAGTACAGCATAAATGAGTATCAGCATTTTAATAAACACACTACCGCTATAAATACTTTACAGCTTAATTAATATATGTGACCCTGGACCACAAAACCAGTCATAACCAGTCCATATTTTGAAATTGAGATTGATACATCATCTGAAAGCTGAATAAATAAGCTTGGCAATATTGACAATATTTGGCTGAGATAAGACTATTTGAAAATCTGGAATCTGAGGGTGCAAAAAAATCAAAATATTGAGAAAATCGCCTTTAAAGTTGTCCAAATGAAGTCCTTAGCAACGCATATCCACTCACAAAAATACATTTTTGATATATTTATGGTAGGAAATTTACAAAATATCTTCATGGAACATGATCTTTACTTAATATCGTAATGCTTTTTGGCATAAAAAAAAAATCAGTAATTTTGACCCATACAATGTATTGTTGGCTATTTCTACAAATATATCCGTGTGACTTATGACTGGTTTTGTGGTCCTGGGTCACATATAATTATTGTATTGTTTTGCAATGTTATTTTTAATGCAAAATATGTTTTCCTATTTTATTTTCCTTTTGATTGTGGGGTCAAATATGACATGTTCTTGATAGGTTTTACCAAAACACACATAGCAACGAATAGTAATATACACTCTAAAAATGCTGGGTTAGAAACAGCCCAAGTTAGGTTGAAAATGGACAAACCCAGCGGTTGAGTTAAATGTTTGCGCAACCTGTTGGGTAGTTTTATTTAACCCAACTATTGTTTAAAAATTACTATATGGCTGGCTTAAAATGAACCCAGAATAAGCTGGAAATGTACATTAATAAATTAATATTAACATTAATTAATAAATGTTCATTTATTAAATATATTTATAAATGTTAATTTCAAACATATTTTGGGTTCATTTTAAGCAAGCAATACAGTAATTTTTAAACAATAGTTGGGTTAAATAAAACTACCCAACAGGTTGGGCAAACATTTAACCCAACCGCTGCACTGTAAAAAAGAATTGTTGGTTTAACTTAAAAAAGTAAGTTACCTGGTTGCCTTAAAATTTTGAGTTCATTGAAATTAAAATTTTGAGTTACAGAAACTCAAAATATTATGTTATCTGAGCCACAATAATTATCTAAGTTGATTTGACAAAAAAATGTTCTGATAACAAATCATGAAAATAATTTTTGACAGCGTGGGTTTGTCCATTTTCAACCCAACTTGGGTTGTTTTTAACCCAGCATTTTTTAGAATGTAGTATTAAGAAATCTGCATTATTCAACGGGGGAAAAAATGTTTTTTGTCTATTTTGAGGGAACATAGTTCATGTAAAACACTAAAATATACCACAGGTCCAACAATCTTTTCCAAAATCTTTTGCTGATCCCCTGTTTAAATGTCATTTGGAGAGACATAATCCTTATATCACCCTGTTCCACTGAGACACTCCGACAACAAAAACTCTTATAGTGGCCAAACAAAAGAGCGGCAGAACACAAAGGATTTCATAAGTATAAGCTGAATGCAAGAGCAGAAATATATTTACTTATTTAAACAACAAGAAATTGCTATTTATTCAAGCCTGAAATAGAGAGCGAGAGTAAACTAAAATACATTTCTCTTAATTTTGACGACAACAAAACAATAACTAGTGTGCGAGTGTGTTGAGTGAGTGAGAGCTCAGAGGTGACAGAATCTGTTGTTCACACTACAGAATATTAAATGCTGAGGAAGAGGAGAGGTGAGACTCATGGGATTAAATGCATTTGCTGGCAATCTAATCCTGAACCGTCACTACCACCAGCAAACCCAAGCGATTACACCGCCCCGTTGGGGGGGGGGCTGGCTAAAAACAACAGTACCAGATTCTCTTTCCATCTGGGGTGTGCTCAATTCCCCGTGATGTTAGCAATTGCTTTCTCGCTTTTTACCCACTGCTGAGTCCCGAACTGGGTCCCCCCAGGTAACAAAGGAGAGGAAAACCGATGATCTGTTGCCTTTTCCTC
Organism: Ctenopharyngodon idella; assembly: GCF_019924925.1. Lineage (NCBI taxonomy): Eukaryota > Metazoa > Chordata > Actinopteri > Cypriniformes > Xenocyprididae > Ctenopharyngodon > Ctenopharyngodon idella. Next base: position 37,095,614 of record NC_067220.1, read on the forward strand.
CAGCAGTGATACGTACAAACAGTGCTTCCCTGCTGATAGAAAGGAAATGTATTAACTCTCTTCCAGGAGAGAAAAAACATGACAGTGTCTTAGTGAAGTATGAAGCTTTTACCTCGCTGCTCTATGAAGGAGAGAACAGGGACAGATGACGCTGTTTACATACATTAGTGTGCTCGAATGAGCTTTCCTGATAACTACCAAACACTGCCATGGAGTCACTGTTGTTTTAGTACCAATGATATACTATTATAGTTTTTATTAATATGTTGAATTCATTTTATTTTTATATTTTCTGCTTTCATTTTAATCTTAGTTTTAGTAATTTTATCCATTTTATTTTATTTTAGTACTTCAGGTTAAACTAAATGAAAATAATAAATGTTGCATTTGCAACTTTAAAATAAAAAAAGATTAAGCTTTATGCTTTATTTTATTTCAATTGACGAAAATGTTTTTTTTTTTTTTTTTTTATGGTTTTGGTTTTAGTTTTAGTTAACAATAATAACAACCCTGCATGGAGTACACTGTAAGTTTTGGATTCAGTATCTTGCTTAGGATGCTGGTCAAAGGTGCGTTTTAGGCCGGAAACACGGTGAACAGGAACAACATTCCAATCAACCAATCAGATTTGAGGAACAAGTTTACAGTTTATAACAAGTTTAAGCTTACAACCAGGGTTAGGTGCTTCTACATTGGTGTAATTCACCTAACATTTCCCTCTGATTTTAAGGATAAGTTATGGGTAATGTTAGGTTTAGGGGTAGGGGTGGGACTAAATTTTCAGACAGGAATGTTGTTCCAGGATCAACAAAACATATTAACCCAGGAACCCAGTCTTACTTGGCAAATCACGGTGACCCAAAAGCACACTCTATGCAAACTTACACTCTAAAAATGCTGGGTTAAAAACCAACCAAGTTGTGTTGAAAATGGACGAATCCAGCGATTGAGTTGTTTTAACTCAGCGGTTGGGTTAAATGTTTGCCCAGTATGCTGGGCAGTTTTATTTAACCCAACTATTGTTTAAAAATGACTATATGGCTGTTTTCAAATGAACACAAAATAGGTTGGAAATTACAACCCGAATTCTGGAAAAGCTGGGACGTTTTTTAAATTTGAATAAAATGAAAACTAAAAGACTTTCAAATCACATGAGCCAATATTTTATTCACAATAGAACATAGATAACATAACAAATGTTTAAACGGAGAAATTTTACACGTTATCCACTAAATGAGCTCATTTCAAATTTGATGCCTGCTACAGGTCTCAAAAAAGTTGTCACAGAAATTTTGAAAAGATTCGGCTGGGAGAACATCTAGCAACTAATTAAGTTAACTGATATCAGGTCTGTAATATGATTAGCTATAAAAGGGATGTCTTAGAGAGGCAGAGTCTCTCAGAAGTAAAGATGGGCAGAGGCTCTCCAATCTGTGAAAGAGTGCGTAAAAAGATTGTGGAAAACAATGTTCCTCAATGTCAAATTGCAAAGGCTTTGCAAATCTCATCTACAGTGCATAACATCATCAAAAGATTCAGTGAAACTGGAGAAATCTCTATGCATAAGGGACAAGGCCGAAGACCTTCATTAAATGCCCGTGGTCTTCGGGCCCTCAGGCGACACTGCATCACTCATCGGCATGATTGTGTCAATGACATTACTAAATGGGCCCAGGAATACTTCCAGAAACCACTGTCGGTAAACACAATTCGCCGTGCCATCTGCAGATGCCAACCAAATCTCTATCATGCAAAAAGGAAGCTATATGTGAACATGGTCCAGAAGCGCCATTGTGTCCTGTTGGCCAAGACTGTTTCAAAGTGGAAAATTGTTCTATGGTCAGACGAGTCCAAATTTGACATTCTTGTTGGAAATCATGGACGCCGTGTCCTCCGGGCTAAAGAGGAGGGTATTATCAGCGTTCAGTTCAAAAGCAAGCATCTCTGATGGTATGGGGGTGCATAAGTGCATACGGTATTATTAAACATATTGATAAATGTTAATTTCCAGCATACTTTGGGTTCATTTTAAGCAAGCAATACAGTAATTTTTAAACAATAATTGAGTTAAAGGGATAGTTCACCCAAAAATGAAAATTTGATGTTTATCTGCTTACCCCCAGGGCATCCAAGATGTAGGTGACTTTGTTTCTGCAGTATTTATATAATTTATATAATTTTTTACCTCTAATACACCACTATGTCCAACTGCCTTGCGCATCCGGTTGGTGAGGTCTGAACACGCTCTGACAACGGAAGTGATGTCTCGCGCCTATACTTCAATGAGTGCGAGACATCACTTCCATTGTCAGAGCGCGTTCAGACCTCACCAACCGGATGCTCAAGGTAGTTGGACATAGTGGTGTATTAGAGGTAAAAAATTATATAAATACTGTTTGGTTTCTCGCACAAACCGATCGTTTCGTGTCTTAGGACATCAATGTGTCGTCACGAGCCGCAGGGTTTAATTTGGATTTGTCTGTGCATGCTTTTTTTACCCTCATAGATGGTGTTACCGTTTCAATGCATTATATGACTGACAGACCGCAACGGTTGGAGTTAAAAATCATCATTTGTGTTCTACTGAAGAAACAAAGTCACTTACATCTTGGATGCCCTAGGGGTGAGCAGATAAACATCCAATTTTCATTTTTGGGTGAACTATCCCTTTAAATAAAACTACCCAGCATGTTGGGCAAACATTTAACCCAACCACTAGGTTAAAACAACCCATTTGCTGGGTTTGTCCATTTTCAACCCAAAAGTGTACTACTTCCCACGCATTACTGTGGAGATAGTTTTAGTTGTTAACTTCAAATATCTGTGCCATTTAAAGTGAATCTGTTTTTAATCAAGTAGCTTGTTAGTTTAATTAACTTGCTCAGCAAGATTCTCTTCTTGAAAGAGAATATTTGCTGTAATAGACTGAATATTGCTGATATCTGTTATAGCGCCCCTTGTGGCAGTGATGTGTCAAATCAAGCTTGTCTAGCTAAAAGCATTCATGTTCATGTCCCTGTTTTGGACCTTACTGTTGATTTGACACCAGTTTTTTTGGATGCTCTTATAATGATGATGATGGGGATGAAGATGTGTTGAAACATAAGCCCTTGAAGCCATATGTCACAGGTGTGTTTAACCATCAAGTGTCACCAGCTGACATCTGGGTGAATGAAAGAGCACAAACAAGATCTGGTGTAGACACACTGATCGCTGTCTTGATCTAGCTGTCAAATATTAACCCTGTAAAGCCTGGCATATGAAGTAATAGTCCAAAAAAATCACTTAAAAAAAAAAATGGAACAGTTTATTGAACTTATAGATAAAGTCTAAACACATTTTAACATGATTTTTCTAAAAAATGATGCATGGATAGTCAAGTTGCTAAGTGTATGACTAACAAATATAAAAGTTATTCTTACATTTACTTTATAAAAAAATTCACAGCAAAAAGACACTTAAACCACAACCTGTTGGTGGATGTTTTTAAATTTACACTATAAGGCCAAAAGGCCTTATAGTGTAAATTTATTTCTTTCTATAAAAATATAAACTATAAATCAGACAACACAAGGCATGTATAAGATTGTATATAACAGGCCTTAGAAATCTGTGTATCAAATAGGAAAAGTAGGCTTTATAAAGTTACATTTTTTATTCAAGAGAGAGTGATGTGAGAGGCAATTACAATCCACAAGCTTTTCAAAATGTTTAGGCAAAATTAACAATAAAACAAAAATGAGGCATAAACGATTCATGAAACAGGAATAATGTAAAAGGTAACATACAAAAATGTCAAAAAAATTGTTAGATAGACAGAAAGTCATTATATGACAACTAGCCCCTATATGTATTTTTTCTACACTATTTTGTTAATGTTTTGTCTATAGTCACCACTTAAATCTTTTTCTTTAACTGTCCCTTTCTGCTCAACCTTCAATCTTCCCTCTCATTTTACTCTTACCTCATTCCCTCAGGGTCAAATATCAACTACAACTGCTTCAGCCACATTAAAATGCATAAATGTGTTTTGAAAAGAACAATTAACATGTCATCAACATGCCACTTAATACCAAACAATTTAATCAAGCACCATAATTTATTCAATAATAGCATATCAAAGCTCTGAATTAAAACAAGAGTTATCAAAATGAATTTGTCTAATTGTTGTTTACAAAATTAAATAATACATTTAACTAACTTGGGCATGAATTAAAAAAAAGAAAAAAAAGAATGTTAATTAGAGAAGAACTGAAATGCTCGATTGATCATGTGTGCAGTGTTTACATTTTTTTTCAGTGCTGCCAGTGTGAGAGAGCTATGATCTCTCTTCAACTTTTGGCTGAAGTTTGAAGGAAAGATTTTTTGGCCGCAGTCATATCCGCCTCAACAGGACAGAAGATCTTTCGACTCTGCACAAACGTCACAGCAAAACAAACTTCCTTCGCTGGGCTCCTTTTTAATTTATTTCTACGATTTTGGCAGCATGCATAGCTTAGTTGCACCATCCATCCTCTCTCTCTCCGTTTCTCTAATGTTTATTTCCTTCTTGCCACTCTACCCTCCTTCTCCTTTCAACCTCTATCTCATTCGTCTCTGTGTAGCGCACTCTGTCACTGTAATAGGAAACATTTCTCTCTATATCCCTGGTAAATGGCTTCAGTTTTACACAAAGAGAGTCGAGAGCAATACCAGCATGCTACATAAATGCCTCATGTGCTCGGTATATACGACATAAACATAATAAGAGGTTGGAGCCATGGTGCAGGAGATAGCGACAGGTTGAGTCTGCTCAGTTGCTGCAGGTTCGAGTCAGACAAGTCAGTTCACTCGGCTGCCATCTTGGTAACGTCTCCAGACAATTCATTTCTATGTAGAAAAGGGAAGTTTCTCTCTTTCAGTTTCAGTCTCTTTCTGCAGTTTTTTTGTCTTCAAATCTCCCTCTTACTCGTTCTGTCTCCTTGACCGTTATACACCCCCTAATACTGATTGGTTACACGTTTGTTGTTGGTGTCGCCCGACTAACTTCCAAACAGTGTTTTTGAAAATCTACTTACCCCACCTTTAATGCAGTTTTTTTTTTTTCTAATGAGGCAGAATTCCCCCAAAAAGTTCCACATAAACTGTACATTAGTTAATGGTATTATAGGAAGTAAATATACATATATTAGTCATTGGCCTTGTACTAAGTGATGCCCTCAGCCCATGAGCTCTCATCCAAGCCATTCGAATACATTCATAGACAAGATGTCTTGTTTTTAACATGGTTGTAATTCTGAAGTTTTAGTGAATATCCAAACAGCTATAGCATTCCAACACCCACACAAGTCTCTCTTGCCCTTTGCCTAAGCCATGAGATGTTATCTTCAACAGAAATGGATGTGCTTGTCCCCCACTAGAAGGTAAGGACTGGACCACCAAGGCTGTGTTGATGGGGGGTTTACACATGTCATCTGTTCAGGCATGCAGGTATCCATTCATTATGTAGCTGTAGTTGTGGATTCTACCTGCACGCCAGCCCCTATACCACATTTCAGATGCAGGTGTCCCCGTCTTCTGCCATCTACCTTTAGAGATACAAATACCTCAACACACTACACTCAAGAGTTTCTATGGACACAAAGAAACATCTAAGCACAATAAACATTTACACAAACTGCATCTTTTCGCTTCCCTCTCATGTTAACCATTGTCTCTCATTGTTAGTGTGTCTCAGAGGGTGTTTACTGTAATGTAGTTGTAGCGTTTTGTGGTTGTCAGGGTGTTTAAGGAGGCCATTGTGGCGTTTGCTAAACAGACTGAGGTTTTCTTCACTCAACAACACATTTATGCCCACATCTTTTCTCTCAGTCAGCAACATGAGAGCAACATTAAGAGCTTTAGTGTTTTTAATAGGTGTCCCTTGATGTTCCCATGGATCTAATACTGCTCCTAATCACTTGGATTTGTTAAATGGTAACCACACACTAGGATTGGGCCAATAGACGATGCCATCGTCCATCGCCGATGGCTGACAGACATCACAATGTTGATATCCTCTAGTAGTTTTATCTAAAGCCAAACGCGCATCATCTGATGCCAATTTGGTAGACATCGCCCAACCCTACCGCACACTAGAGTGCCTAGTGGTTAACGGTCTGGGCTCGCAACCTAAAGTTTGTGAATTTAAACCTTTTAGACTATTGTGTCCCTTATTGGGGTTCTTAACGATGGGTGAAAACATGGAAATATCATGGAATTATAAAATAGTGATTTTCAGATATTGCTGTTATTGTTAACTAAAACTTAAACTATTGGCTAAGTTAAAATTAATAAATAATAGCAAAATATTAATAAACACTATCTTAGTAAATAAGACTAAAATAACACTGCTTGAAAAGCCATGGAAATTTCAATATACACCAATGAGCCAAAACATTATGACCACCTGGCTAATACGCTGTTGGTCCTCTGTGTGCTGCCAAAACAGCACCATCACGCCGAGGCATGGACCCCTGAAGGTGTCCTGTGGTCTCTGGCACCAAGACGTTAGTAGCAGATCCTTCAAGTCCTGTAGGTTGTGGGGTGGAGCAGCCAAACTTGTTGGATCAAACTTGTTGGTCCAGCACATCCCACAGATGCTCAATTGGATTGAGATCTGGGGAATTTGGAGGCCGAGGCAACACCTTGAACTCTTCATCATGTTCCTTAAACCATTCCTGAACAATGTGTGCAGTGTGGCAGGTGCATTATACTGGTGAAAGAGGCACTTCCACCAGGGAACACCATTGTCATGAAGGGGTGTAGCTGGTCTGCAACAATGTTTTGGTAGATAACGTGTCAAATTTACGTCCACATGAATGGCCGGACCCAGGGTTTCCCAGCAGAACATTACCTAGAGCATCAAACTCCCTCCACCGGCTTGTCATCATCCCACAGTGCATCCTGGTGCCATCACTTCTCCAGGTAAACAGCACAGATGTACACGGCCATCTACGTGATGTTAAAGAAAATGGGACTCACCGGACCAGATGACCGTCTTCCACTGCTCCAAGGTCCAGTTCTGACACTTGCGTGCCCACTGTAGGCACTTTCAATGGTGGACGGGGTAATCATAGCCACTCCTCCCATAACCATCATTAAAATTTTGTGTGACTTGTGCCACAGTAAATCTTCTGTTGGCTCGGACCAGGCGGGATAGCCTTCGTTGCCCTTGTGCATTGATAAGCCTTGGGAACCCAACACCCTGTCACCAGTTTGTGGTTTGTGGCTCCTCGGACCACTGTTCGTAAATCCTCACCACTGCTGCCCGGGAGCAACACACAAACCTTGCCATTTCAGAGATACTCTGAGCCAGTCGCCTTGTCATAACAATTTGACCCTTGTCAAAGTCACTTAGATTTTTATTACTGCCCATTTGCCTATTTCTCATGAATCCAACATGTTGATTTTGAGAACTGATTGTTTGTTTACCAGACCTCAATATATGGCCTTGATAGAAGATGATCAACGATATTCACTTCACCTTGACTGGTCATTATGTTTTGGCTCATCAGTGTACAGTATGTAAGTATCAATTTTTATGACTTTTCAGGGCCTGGAAATCATTTGAGGGTAAATGAGTTTATACATTCACGAAAAACGACAGACAGACAGACAAACAGAGATAGATAGGTAGATAGATAGATAGATAGATAGATAGATAGATAGATAGATAGATTTCATATGAAATACGTCAACAGAAAACTCCACTCGTTGAACCATTTATTGAGGTCTTTAAAGCACACTCTGAAAAATGTTGACTTTGTGAAACACAAATGTACATCAATACACATTAGAATCAGTATAAGTGCCTCCCTGCAGATCTAGAACCGGCTCTAGAGAGCCCCTCCACCCCATGGGCAGCGTGACTCAGCAAATCCTGGCAAATAGGCCAGTCAGCACGGCTGCCAGTCAGTCACTAGGTCATCAGGCCAGCCAGCCAACCAGCCAGCAGGATGTCTATATATACTGTGCAGAGCGAGCGTGTTGAGTCTGATAAATAATTGAAGAGCGCATTCATTAGCCTAGATTATTTAGCTTAAACGCTGGCTTCAATCCACCACAATCAGAAGTCATTACCTCACAATGAGCAAGAGGAACATTCAAAGTTACAAGCCAACACCTGCCAATCAAACAGGGAGGAATAGATTGTGCCTGATGCCAGTGGAGGAAAGAAAGAACAGCAGTGTGCACTCAGGGAAACGCTGTTAGAAAAGAAAGCTGTAAGGTTTATGAAGGCATACAGCAAGACTAAAGAAAGATATTCCTCCCAGCCACCCTGAAACCGTCTGCTCTCTGCTGGGCCCCTCGACCTGCTTGGAGGATCGCCAGAACACATACATACAAACACACTGTCAAACCCACAGCACGTCCACAGTTTCTAAAAAACATACACATCAGCTTATTCCAGTACAGAAAGGCATACAGACATACACTCAAACTCTAAACTCATAGACCACATATTTATCACTTTATTTAAAGGGAGTCATATTATGAATAAATCATTATTCATTACGAATGGATCTTTTGACATAGAACGTAAGGGAAAAGAATCCTCCAGAAAAATCTTCTTTACATAGCATGATATTGCTTTAATAAAACAGTTCAATATGTTAATAATTAGTAACTTATACATTAGACACAACATTGCCAGTTCCTACTAAATTTTGTTTGTGAATGAATCAGCGCTGGTAAACGAATTGGTCAATGATTCAATGGCTCATTAATAAACATGGGCTGAATCCGAAATCGCCCCCTATACCCTCAAATAGGGCCTTATTTGAGGTGACAGCCATTTGTAGAGGTGTCCGAAACCATAGTGGATGTTATCGAGTGCACTCATTGTATCCCACATTGCACCACAACAACGAGTGTACACACTCGACAGCTGTCCGAATTCACTCACTCGTTTTCATCCTCTCCTTCAAGTGAACTGTATTAGCGGACTAACGTAGGGAATAGTAATTGAGGGTTTACGGGGCGATTTTGGATTCAGCCACAGTCACTTGTTTTATTCCCGAATTAATCAGTGTTTTGAATGAATCGGTTGAATGAATCATTCAGTGACTCACTCATAAACAGTCACTTGTCGCCATCAATCGGCATAACAAAACCCTCCATTAAAGTCACCATGAAATCAAAATAGAAGTTTTTTGGCTTTTAGCATGAATTTATTAGCCTTTCTGTTATCTATAAGCTAGTGTGCTCCAAAACAATGACAAAATTCTCATTTAGGAGATATAAGCATTCAAAACTTACAGTCTCTCACTTCCACCAATATGGATCAACGATTTGTTTTTGAGCTTCTCATCAGATTTTCTATCCAATCAAATGCTCTCTAGAATCTAAAGCGTCCCGTTCCCTACATCATAAATAGACGCTGAAGCTGCGGCTAAAATCGGTCATTTGTTCACACATTTACTAGTTTCTACATGGTGAATGGCACATATTGCACTATATAGGGAATAGGGAACGATTCAGACAGTGTAAATATACTTTCCATTGAGGCAAATGAAGTGTGGTTTCAAGTTAGTGTCACGTGAACCACCGCAGCGCACACAGTCTGCTCCGGTCCAGAGACACGATAGCACAGAGCGGATCATATCTACAAGTCGGCACAGACCGCAAAACGTATCGGATCCATTTGAATTCTGCACAGAATACTATTTTAAAGTGATATGGAGATTAGGAGGAGAAACAGTTAGAGATTAAGAGGAAACTGCAGCTTTATCGAGCTCAATGCCTCTGGCCGAGCTGTGATATAAATGAAACGTTATTGGCTATTTTAAAAAAGGGAAGGAGCTGTTTGAAATGTCCCGCCCTGTTGCCTTGTTTCAGTGGAAATTACGTCAGCACATTGAATAATGCTGCGCGTTTCAAGCCACTTCAGTGGGCCTTTAATGCACAGACCGTCTGGAACGTGCAAACATTGAAAAGTCACGGAGCTGCATGTTGGACTTTATCGAATGCTAACGCTGCTTGACCGATCAGATTAAAGGACTAGAACTTACTGTTGTATAAATTCTTTTATAATTTCTATTCAATTTTAACAGTTTGTAAGTCACGATTTGTGTGACTTATTGTGTGAATTTGTCTTAATGTATTTCAGGTTTTTCACCCATTTCACATGCAAAGATGTTGCCGGTAATAACAGATATCAAAATGTGCGGTCAAATTAGCGAAATTTGGTGAGCAAAAAATTTTCTATTGCAAATAGTGTAGCGATGTATGAAGTACACACTGAAGTCACTTTTGATACAAGCAGCTTTTTAAGTTGTTCAACGCAACGAATCCTTAAACCTGTTTTGAAATTAGCGTGGGGAAATCTTTTGCCCTCAAGGAAAATTACAGATTGTGGATTCAAATTGAAATTGGATTCGCCCAAATTCGTTGAAATGCAGTAAATGTGCCGCACCTAAAGTCTTAAAGGTACAGCAGCAAAAATCAATGTATTTAATTGGAAAATGTAAATCATGTAAGACTAAATTTAATGTTTTGGTCCAGTAAGTTTCATCTAATATTATAACACAACCACCTAATATTATAACATGACCATTATTTTTAAATCAAAAGTAATTTAATTATTTTTTAATAATTAAAAAAATGCTATTACTCCCTTAAAAACAAGCTCCACAAATGCAGATATGACTTTCTCTTTTTCTTTCTCTTCCACTCATCTCTCTCTCTCTCTCTCTCTCTCTCTCTCTCCTGCAGGTCTCTGTCCTCTTGATAAAGAGCGGTTTGAATATCAATGAGGTTTATTCTCTCCCGGGTCTGCAGCCAGCTGTTATAGAGTGAGCGTCATTCTGCTGCTATTTTGAGGCAAGATACGTAATTAAAAAATCAATACCTTCCGATGAAACCTATTCACTATACACAACCATATTGACCTTGTTAATGCACATCCTGGTTCACTTATATACAAATACTGCTAAACAACATATGTGGCATCAAGAATAACAGAATAAAAATTCTTTTCCCTGCTTCTTTTCTAATAGATCTGTTTTTTTTTTTTAATTCAGATATGTTAAAAGCAATAACTAACACCAAAAAAAGGAGAAAAACAAGTTTTTGTAATAGTATTTCTTATGTGTTTGAGATGGGGAGTAGCACCCCTGCAGATATCCCTGACACTTGAAGCTCGGACGCAATCGTCTGTTTTGACAGCAACAAGACGTGGAGATTTCTGTATGCAAATAAGATGTAAACACACCATCAGGGAGCCATCTGTGTGGCTGGAACTCCCCGTGTGGGCGGGGCTTCTGTAGCCAGGGAGACGGGCAAGCGAATGAAAGTTCCCAGCACCAGTTCGGGTCACCAGTGTAGACCTCTACGAATGTAAACAGAAGTGTTATTACCTCCGTCTTTGCCCGTTTAAGGGCCACACTGACATGGCCGTGAATTAGTGTTCGTTTAGTGCTTACAAATGAGTCGACTGTCTACTACACTCTTCACACACACAATAGGGGGAGCTTGGCTAGGCCCTTGTAATTAACTATCCTAAATGAGGAAGGAAAAATGAGGTTGAAGGTTAATATCTACAAGCTTTGTGTGGATACAACATGCTGTTCCATCAGCAGTGATAGAGGTTGTCCTCTCATTCTGACCTGAGCAGTACTACAGTTTATAAGTTTAAACTTGGGTAACTTAAATACCAATTGAAATGGCTTCTGTGAGACATTTAACTTCTGTAATGTGTTGTATTTGAATGTTCAGTGGGAAATAATGTAGGGTAGGCTTGGATCTGGATTGACTGATTGAAAAGGGGGCGTTCAGCACCAGAATACAGCCATGCTGACTTGAAAATAAGACCATGGCAATTCGCAAAACATTTAATGTAACTGTAATGTGTATTTAAGAGTGAGACAGAATATTTAGTGGGAAATAATTTAAGAATATTAAAATAAAAATAATAATAAATTTGTCATTTTTTTGATCATGAAAAAGGGATTTTATTTTGTTTTTTTGCAGAATAGCTTGTACTGTTGAATTCTGCACAATAAGACAAGGCACATTTATTAAGTAAATAGTTTGGATTTCATATAACCTTTAATTAAATTTCGTTCTTATAGTATTAATACATATTGTATTAAATTAGCACATTTAAAAGCAACAGAAGTTAACCCAAAGTGCACATTTCAGCTATTAAAACAAATATTCAAATAAGAAAGAATTAAAGACAAAATAAAGCTCTGAAAACCTCAGCACGGCATTTCTAGGTATGTAGTTTTGGTGCTCAATTAAAGGGATAGTTCACCCAAACATGAAAAGCCATCCAAGGTATATATGACTTTCTTCTTTCAGATGAATACAATCAGAGATATATTTAATAATATCCTGGCTCTTCCAAGCTATATAATGGGAGTGAATGGGGGGGCCCTATTTTTAAGCCAAAAAAAGTGCATCCATCCATTGTAAAAGTAATCCACACGGCTCCAGGGAGTTAATAAAGGCCTTCTGAAGAGAAATAATGGTTTTTTGTAAGAAAAATATCCATATTTACAACTTTATAATCTAAAATAACTAGTTTCGGGCATATGACCGTACGCATACTGCACAAGTCGACTTGCGCCACAAGAGTAACCCCTGACACAATGTATGACGTAGGATGTAGGATGCGTCTCTCGCAACTTAAACAAATAGGGCTGTGCAAAAACTCAAGTTCCTCTTCTCTTATATTGGATTCCTCCGACATTTCTCTTTAAAATTTCTCGTTTCAGACTCCTAATTTGTGACTAAATATATATTTTAAGTATATCTCTTATTGTGTTCATCTGAAAAAAGATAGTCATATACACCTAGGATGGCTGGAGGGTGAGTAAATCATGGGATAATTTTCATCTTTGGGTGAATTATCGCTCTAAGGACAGAGCTTTTTTTTTTTTTTAGGGAAACACTTTGTGTCTCTATGTGTACATGTTTGTGCTATGGAAGTTTTTGCTGTTAGCACTGGAGCTTGTTTCCGAAACACACAAGCATAGTGTTCCAGCAGCACACCCTCATGGAGGGAACAAGCTAAAAATATCACACACACACACACACACACACACACACACACTTACAAGAAAGGCAAGGCAATCTCTCTTTTACACACACAGAGAGTTCTTTGCCCCCTTTTCAACTACTTAGTGTTGCCACAAATGCCCTCTTAGTACCAAATAACACCCAAACCACAAATGAGTATCATTATTTATTAAAATCATTAGTTCTAGTATAGTAGTAGAAGTATACAGTTCAGTCTTTCACCCTAACCTTCACATATAGCTTTTCTCTCCCTGTCTGAATTAAGCCCAGCACCTTGACTCAACCTTGCCTGCAGCTCCATTCCACCCTAGATCAGCAGATGAACAGTGTAGACCACCAGCATTACATTAATAGTTTAGAATTTAAAGGCTCTATAGTGCCTCATCAAGTTAACTGATTAATTGGCTTTATTTCACTTTATTCTAGACAGAGTTTTCTATCAAGGTGAGATCCTGTAAGCTTTCATATGGTTATTTCATTAGTAAAAGCAGTAGTTCACCCAGAAAAGTAAAATTGTGTCATTATATACTCTCCAACCTGTATGACTTTCTTTCCTCTGTGAAACACAAAAAGAGGTATTTTGCAGAATGCATGAGTTGATCTTTGCTATACAGTGAAAATGGACAGTAAAGGACAAAAAAGTAGTCTGGAACAGACCAAAATGGTCTTAAGTTGTTTCCCTTTTGCATCATGATTAGTCATGAATTGTGCAAGAACCAACCAGAGTTACTGACCTTAAAACAGAAACATTTACGAATTGACAATTTTCCATGACAAACATTGGTTGGTTCCTCACACAAAGCTATATTGTATGACTTCAAATGATTTAGAATATAGTGCCCAAGTCGTATGGACTGCTTTTATGGTGCTTTTTCAGTTTTGCAGCTTAGCAGCATCAATTACTATTTTCATTGTACGGACAAGAGCAGCACAAACATTCTGCTAAACATCTCCTTTTGTGTTCCATAGAAGAGAGAAAGTCATACAGGTTTGGAACAACGTGGGGATGAGTAAAAGATTACAGAAATTAAATAATGTATTTAAATTCCAGATTGTGATGACAAACGATCCGAGCTGTGAACGCAGAAGTTGTGGGATCAAACTCAAGCAGTGTTGACCCAGGAACTGAGAAGTACTATGATTTTAGCCCTATTCTGTCACTGTTCTTCCCTGGAGCGCGACACTTCCCCATGTTCCGCCCCAGGTTGCTCCAGAGGGTCTGTCCTGGCAATTAGTGTACCGAAAGTCACTTTAAATGAGAATGTATGTGCTACAAAGCCGAGTGACTAAACGGATTGCCTGTTTAAAATCCTGACAGACCATACGAGCTTTGGAGTATCATGTTAACATTAAACTTTGCTCATTATATTTTATGCTTTGTATCCATATCTAAATACCAACCCAAGCTCACAGGAAAAAAAATGTGGAGACATTTCAGCAAAATCATTTTACGTTGCTTCTTGCACACTTCATGACACTTTTAAAGTGAAATATCCAGTGAGTAGCAGAAAAAAGTGTTCAGTTTTATCCAAAACAGACAGAATGTCAACATCTTATTCAGTTGGTTGTCCGGTAAGTGGTGCTAAAAGGATAATGGTCTATTGCATTCGAAAATAACATACCACCTACACTAAATCCAATCCTAAACCTAACCGATATAGAAAACATGAGATTAAAACTCATTGGCTGAAGTAACTATGCCAGTTTATCTTGTTTCTACAAGTCTTCGTATTTTCCCAAGCACAGCACAACACAAGTGCAATACTGTACCAGGTGAGCTAACGAACAAGTTTACTACATCAGAAAAGCGATACATATAGAGCTAGTGATGTGAATCAAATGTCAAAATGTATACGTTTGAAAGTAAAAGTGTTAAAAGTGTTTTGAGGTCATAACACAGGGGACACGGTAATGAAAAAAAAGATGAGATGGGACAAAAAATTGTTTCAGTGCTTTTGCTCGCAAAACTATTGTGTTACCCCAAGAAACTTTGCCTTCACTCGCAAAAGATTTAGCAAAAAATATAGTTTTTCATCCCACCTCATAATATTTCATCACAGAAGTTTTGTGAGTGAATGCAAAGTTTCTCTTTTCCAATGAGTCTAGGTTGCAAAATACTACAGCATGAGATTCTGTAAATGTAACGAGCTCAAGACAGAAGGGCAAAGGTTAGGAATATCTCGGAAAAGTCATGGAATTGAGTTTGGAAAACTGGTCTCGGATCAGTGCAATGTTTAAGTGGGGCTGGTACTTTTCCATGCATGATAAAATCACCTCATTGGCCCAAAGCTGTCATCAGAGACGGTGAGCTGTTCCTTACAGCTGGCCTACCTAAAGAGCCCCCTTTTCTCAAAATACACCAACACACACACATAGGACACATATAACACAACCTCATAATGTGCTCGAAGCCCTCGAACCCATTACACTGTGCACACACACTCATAAAGTGACACACACAAACAGTGTTTACATCTAGACTATACCCCCTCCCCTTGAGACCCATTCCACATTCCTTCACCAGACTCCCTGCATTCCTGTTCTACCGAGGAGGGGGTCTGACCGACTTTCCCCCTCTTTCTCTTTCTCTATCTTTCTCCCTTTTTTTCTATCTCTCTCTTGGCCTTTCTTTGTCTTGCCCCTTTCTCCTTCTCTCCCTTAGAGAGAAATGTGTGAGACAGAGAAGTAGATGAGGAGGAGACAAACAACTGGTAAAACAGCAATGATCTGGGTCATCATCTAGAGTTGTCTGATTTAGTTTGAACGTGTTTAAGAAAGATGGCTGCAACAACTGTAAACAGGAAAATACATACACAGCCCCTCTACCAAAATCTAGCAAGCTAACTCCCTGCTTTTGACCATTTTGAAACACTCTCTATGGACAGCAACTCCACATGCCACTCCATACTGGAGACTCAACAAACTATTGATTTCAATAGAGTTTGATGTTAGGATGCATGTGACTAAGCTAATAAGCATGAAAATGCATAGAACACACACAAATATTGGTCCTTTTTTCAATATTTTTTATCACTACTTAATTATAAGTGCATTTATAATCAACATTTCAGACAGCATTTTTTTTTTACTAAGCTCAATTCAGTGCATTATGGGATTGCCTTCTATGTTTCACACTTGGTGACTATGGAGGCAACTTTCTAGGGCTCTGTTTCCACCTGGTATTAAGATGCATTTTGGTTGATCGGATCACAAGTGGATGAGTGAGACACATACCCGTTTCCACAATTTTAGGCCACATCCACACGAAGCCAGAGCTTGCCTTATCCGATCTTTTTTTTTCTCGTCTCAAGAAATATCTGCATACACACGAAACCACTGAAACCGACTCAAAACTATGTAGTATACATGCCAGATCTGTATGTGGCGCTGTAATTCTGCCACAGAGATACACTAAAAGCGGAGAATAAGACTTGGAGCATGCGCATAAACCTTGGACGCTGTATGCAAACTTTAGAAAAGGTTAGAAATAAAGCTTTACTTTAGTAAAGCTAATAGGCTCGGTAGCTTCTGCGGCACGAACAGAAGCATGTAGTCCGCAATTGTTGTTGTTGCTGTTACATGACGTAGCAGTGTCTGATTAGGGTCGAGACGTGGAGTGATGACAAAAAATAGCAGTTTCAGGCTCCCAAAACGCCGGATCCATCTGGACGAAACACGAAAATTTTTTACGTTTACATCTAAACTCGTCTCCGTGTGGACGGGCTCTTAATCTGTCTCTTTTGTCCACTTTCAACCACTTCTGTCCTGATTTCTTCGAAGGGAAGGCCTGTATTTTTTTTAGATCTTTTAATGGACAAAATAAGTTCGCGCAATTTACATATGAACGTGCCTGGAAATGACGGAAAAACATACAGAGAGCATTAGCTTTCATTTCTGTTCTGATAGCCCATGCCAAACGCTGTGAAGAAATCAGGAATGGTGAGAGAACACTGTGCTTGGTACATTTTTCGTCTTCAAACCAAACTTGGGTCAGCTGACAAAGTTTAAATCCCATCTGGCTAGCTCACTTGCCATAATGTTTATGCATTAGGTCAGTAGGCAGAAAGTAAACTGTCTTTTGTGGCTGTTCGAACACATTTGACCACATAAGCGTTTCAACTAAGAAAGCAATCCGGTCGAATGCGTTTTCCACTACCTCTGGAAGTGGTCGAAAGTGGACAAGCTCAAAACGTTTTACACCCCATTTACACCTGTATTTAGCGTCGTCCACTTGTGATCCAATCGACCAAAACACATCTTAGTACCAGGTGTAAACAGGGCCTAGGTGTTGGAACGGAGCAACAGATTCAGCGTGGAGCCACACGTACAGATGTTATGAAAGAAAAGAAGCGCCTGTAGCAGTACTGTCCTCACTGTTTTCTGTCTGTATTTCCCATTTTCTGAAGCTAATTCCAGTGAAGTGTCCTTCTCAGGGAAGCAGCGGTAGACTTTTCCCCTCCCTCTGTCCTCACACACTCTGCTTGTTCACCCAGTCTACAGCCTGATTGTGTGTTCAGCTCAGAGACGCTTTTCTAGAGGCAGACCTGCTGTGTGTGTGTGTGTGTGTGTGTGTCATGAGTCGCTCAAGATGGTTTTGTCTTTGGCTGCACAGAATATTTCATCGGGAATATACACACAAACATAAGCACATACAATTCTAATGCACTAAATTTCACATAAACTACTGTATTTTACAGTAGCACTAAATTTAGTAGAATCAGTACACTTATGGTCTTTGTTAGTAGTTTTGTGCACATTTCCAAAATTTACTAGAGTAGTTTGTTATATTTACTATTGTAATGTACACTTTCATGTTTGATGTAGACATTTAAGCATTTTTTATCCAAAGCAACTTACATTCAAGGTACACATTTTATCAGTTCTTACTCTCTGGAAATCGAACCCATGACCTTGGCGTTGCTAGCATCATGCTCTACCGTAAAAGCTACAGGAAAGCTTCTGACAGAATCCTGAAACAAATTAAATTTGTTGATGTTAAATTCAGTGGTGTATTTAGCCATTTCCATGTTATATTTACTAGTGTAAGTAGCTAAATATACTAGTTCTGTAATTAATTTAGTAGTGTAGTGTACACTTCCATATTACTTTTACTATTGTATTATACAGTACACGTCTGTCTTAGATATACGTTACTGTTCAAAAGTTTGGGGTCAGTACGATTTCTTATTTTTGAATGAAGTCTCTCACGCTCATTAAGGCTGCATTTATTTTTTATCAAAAATACAGTAAAAACAGTAACACTGTGAAAAATTATTGCAAAATAGCTGTTTTCTATTTGAATATTTTAAAATGTAATTTATTTCTGTGATGGCAAAGCATTACTCCAGTCTCCACTGTCACAGGATCGTTCTAATATCCTGATTTGATGCTCAAAAAAAGAAAAAAAAAAAAAAGAAAAATAGTGCTGGTTAATATTTTTTGTGGAAACCATGAATTTTTTTCCAGGATTCTTTGATAAATAGAAAGTTCAAAAGAACAGCTTTTTTTTTTTTTTTTTTTTTTTAATAGAAACCGTTTGTAACATTATAAATGTCTTTACTGTCACTTTTGATCAATGAGTCCTTACTGATTTTTTTTTTTTTTTTAATCTTACTGACCCCAACATTTTAAACGGTAGTAGTAGTGTACTAAACACTACACTTCTGTATTACATGTACTAGACTGAAGTACAGTTCCATTCTATTGTATTTACTAATGTAATGTTTTCGTCCGTGTAACATTTGCATGTGTACCGTAGACTGTAGAGCGGTACTTTCATTTGAAGACGCGGTGCATCGAGATGCGCTAACCGGAGCCGAACACCTTTACCTGTTGCACTCGCGTCTCGCGCATGACACGGCATTTGAGTGGCGCATAGAACACAAAACTGATGGAAGCGGCTCCGGTGAAGAACAGTGTCTGGATCTAAATCCTTCAGACGACACACAGATAATATCTACCTCGCTGTAAGTTACCGAAAGTGAAACCACACACACACGAAACCCATTAGGATAACGGCTCTCTCGCACTATATGACGTGACAGACAGCTAGTTACCCGTTCCGGTTCCGTTCACACACCGCGAATTTTCCGAGAATGCGGTTTTGAGTCCTGAAAATGTACGGGTGTGAGTTGTTACTCTCGTAAATAACCGTACTGTGTGTGAACGTAACCGTATTAAGGATGTAAAAATAGGACTGACAACCGGATTCTGCTGCTGTGCCTTAAAAACGCGGCGCAACGGTCAAATACGTCCGTCTAGCGCTTGTTTACGCAGAAAAGCAACTGAAACTCACCGCGTTCTGTCAACGGCTCCATAGAATTATGTTTACTAGATTACAAGAACTATATTTACTGGAGTGTGTACATTGTCCAGCAGGTCCTGAAGCGGAGAGCTGTGTTGGTATGGTAACAGGAATATCAGCAGAGGGGGGAAGGGAGAAAGGGAAGGAGTTGAGGAGAGGTGAGAGAAGGAGAATGAGGAAAAGAGCAGAGAGACAGGAAAAGCAGAGGTGAGTTGAGTTCTCAGGGCTTCAGCCTGAAATGTCTCTCTTTATTACCAGTGACCACCTCCCATGTCTCACACTATCCCTTATTCTTTCTCTTACATACTATCTCACTCTTGCCTCATCTTCCTCTGACTCTCTGCAGTCACTGTCACTTTTGACCTGATCGCTGTTTGCCTTATACTCCTATTCATGTCCTTTCCATACCAGCCAATGTGTGTGTGTGTGTGTGTGTGTGTGTGCGTGTGTGCGTGTGTGTGTGGTGCTCGATTCCATTCTGAGATACTGAAATGTCTCCTCAGTGCACTATTTCTGTCATCGTACTCCCCTGCTGCAGCGGTAATAAGGAACCGAGCTGTGAACTGTGATTCCAGCTCCCAGCAAAGCTCTAATCCAATCCTACAACAATACTGCACACATGTAAATTGAATACCACCTCTTAATAGGTTTAAATTTCATTTTTATGTAAAATACAACACATGCACAGGCTAACAAACACAGGTTTTGTTTTTTCTAAAAGCCCTCGGCTCTTCAGTAGACAATATGAGCCTTACGCTAACTAACAAAATTGTCTCAACAGCAATGAAGGGCTTTGATATATACCCACTTATGACTGATTAAAAAGATTTTATATATTTTCTTTGCGCTCTCTTATGCACACATGCATAATAAGACCACCTGTCCAAAACAAAAGTGTTTGCGTTCGCCCCAACACTCGATCAAGCTTAGGAGCAACATTATAATTCATTCAGGGGTGTTTTGATATGCTCTGCGTTGACTGACTCAGAAACAGCAGCAGTTGCATTTTCCCCCCACAGTGCTGAATGATAAGTCGAGCCACCAACACACAGCGCTGTCAATCAGAGCCATAATGGCTTACCAGAAGGAAGCCATTTTGAATATGTCACTTTATGCTGCCTTCAAGTCATCCTGGTAAAAAAAGAACAAATTGATAAATGTCATATTTATTTCTCTCATTTACATTTCCTGACAATGATAGGAAGCTTTTGTTTTAGCTCTAATGCAGCATTATAAAAAGCAAATTAGTAAATTTGATTTAGGCCTATATTTTTTTTCTTTTACATTTACTGACAACAATAGGAAGTTTTTTTAGTACTAATGCAACAAAATAAAGAGAAAATGATTCATATTAGGCGCTTTGTGCATTTAATAGTGCTGCCACAGAGAATCATGGGAAATGTAGTTTGGTTGCACAAGCTTGTCAACTTATAAACCAGATGAATGAGTAGTATTTTCTGGCTAGCTTGATTACTATTGTTCATCAACAGTGCTAAAATAGGCATTTAAAGGATTAGTTCACTTTAAAATGAAAATTACCCCAAGCTTTACTCACCCTCAAGCCATCCTAGGTGTATATGACTTTCTTTATAATCTGAGAAATATTAATAAATATCCTGACGCATCCGAGCTTCATAATGGTAGTGAATGGGACCAACGAGTTTGAAGCTCAAGAAAGTGCATCCATCCATCATAAACGTACTCCACACGGCTCCAGGGGTTAATAAAGGCCTTCTGAAGCGAAGCGGTGCATTTTTGTATGAAAAATATCCATATTTATATTTAGTTATAAAGTAAAATATCTAGCTTCTGCCAGACCGCCTTCCGTATTCAACTTACAAAGAAAGTGTAACACCTCTCGCAGTTCAAAACACTTACATCATACGCCTTCCGTATTCAACTTGCGAATAAAGCGTAATTGATGCCACGTCATATACACCTAGGATGGCTTGAGGGTGAGTAAAGCTTGGGGTAATTTTCATTTTAAAGTGAACTAATCCTTTAAACTTAACTGTAGAGTTAGCATTCACCCCTTATGATCAATACCAGCTTCCGCTAATTCACACATTTCCAACTTGGAAAGTCAAGGCTCAAAGAAAATCTCACATTGGTATTTAGGTCATTGTAGTAACATTAAAGTAGACTTATGTTGAAAATATGATCATCTTGACATGACTTGAAGGCAGCATTAAGCACTAACTGCATATATAGAACATAAATAGATGAACGTTTACCGCCCTGACTAGCATTAGCACCATTCATTACACATTAATCAAGAAAGCCATTTACTCTAATTAAACAGCAAAATGGGTTGCTGACCTAAGGAAAAGAGGACAAATATATGCAAAGATTAATTAAATTTCCTGCCATTTTGCAATTTCCATACACATTCTTAAATCTGAAGAATAGGTGTGAGAATGTAGGCTATCTTTAAACCAGATGGTCACTTTGAGCACGAAATGCTATTGAACAGTGACTAAGCAAGTACTTTCAATAACAACAACAGCTCATGAGCTTTAATAAGAAACCAGTTGACCTGCATGTAACTGCAATCCATCATTCGTTAGTTAGAGAATCAATGTGCTGTCACTGTTGGAGTCCGTACTGAAATATGATCGCAACACTGTCAGCGTCTATGGTGG
Source organism: Ctenopharyngodon idella (assembly GCF_019924925.1). NCBI lineage: Eukaryota > Metazoa > Chordata > Actinopteri > Cypriniformes > Xenocyprididae > Ctenopharyngodon > Ctenopharyngodon idella. The sequence goes on from NC_067220.1 coordinate 37,117,604, forward strand.
CTAACGAACACCTCTGAATTCATAGAACATGACTTCTTTCAAGAAATTAAAAAAAATCTTACAGACCAACTTTTGAACGGTAATGTATAAGAAATGTTTAGTAATTTCTGAAATTGATACAACAATTAACAATGATCATTGCATGTTTTTTTTAACATCTGGCTACTGTACAACATGCCGGAAACATGAAATATGAATATGAAATGTTCTCTTTTATTAACATTCTAAAGCCACTAATAAAATATTCCCTTAAATAGTTTTGGCACCAGATAAGATTCCTCAAATTCCTAAATGTCTGGACCCCATTTATCTTATGCTGCTTGAAGAGAGAAAAAAAAAAAAAACAGGACACTCACTTAGATGCTATCCATTCATTCCTGTCCTCTCGTTCTCTTAAGAGTCACAGGTCCTGACAATACAGCCTCTGTTTTATGAGGAAGATCTCAAACCAGCAGAAAGTCACTCCGCAAGAAAACCATCTCAAGCAACGAGTACTCCATCTGAATGCCTGTCTCTGTTTTAGTCTAAACAACAAGGATTTTAGTTTTATATTGCTATTTATATATTTTTTCCACATCACAGAAAAAGCATCTCAGAAATATTCTTTAGAAGTTTTCCTTAGAAATAAATAAATAAATAAATGTTACATTTTTCATTTGAAAAAATCACTGCAAAATATACAGCTATAATGCAATTCCATGACAACTAAAAATTCATAAAACCCTTTCTTTTACTAGAAGACGATGGCATAAACTTCAAAACATTACTGATTTGTGAGCTCCATTTAGGTCTTTTTTGCAATTGTAAGTTAGTTACTCTTACTTGACTACACCGGATGCGAGTGGTGTGATGCGACACGCCAAAAGACAATAGAATAGTTATGAATTTACGCAACTCTTACACCATTTCTGCACCAGATGACATGACAAAACCAAATAGAATCCATAATAATCAGTGATACTGTCTACACTGGATTTGGCACGACATGACACAACAAATTCCTGACAGTAAACTGATGCCCTGTTCTATTTCTGACATACTACAAGTGCTCACGCTACTTCTGACATGAAGAACAAATTGATTTGTGATGGTTGTTTTGAACATACTTCACTAGAAAAAAATGAAATAACTCATTAAACCTGAAAATATTATGCAATCATTTAAGACATTTCTCCTTATATAGAACCTTTTTGGCATAAAGAGTTCTTTAAAATTGAGTCAAGCACCCTAGAGTTCTATTTGGAACCCCATTTAATTATTTTTTTTTCTTTCTAAGAGTGAATCTAATTCCATTGTGAGAAAACAGGCCCAGAGATTTCCCTGTTGGTCACCAACAATCCAACCACCATGTTTGCGTATACCTTGCCTCACACCTGAAATCAATTAAGTCGGCCAACAGGATGAAATACCCTACGAATTTTTGCCACACTAAATGTATGTGTTCAGATTCTTTACACCAGCTCCATCAAATATTGCTTCTCTCCACAGACAGAAAAGTTTGGGCTAAAGCAGTGGACTCAATAAGCTTGCTGAAGAAAAACCGCTACACTGATCTAAAATCAATATAGCAGTTTGTCATAAAATAGCTAAAGATGAAATAAGGGCTTTAATATGTAATGTAGACAATTCAAACAATAAGTCAGACAGTTTTGCTCCAGTTCAGGCTACTTCTCCGGTCTATCCTAAATAGCACTAGCAAATGGGGGATGGGAAAACCTGGAGAGCTGTGAATGAGAGAGAAATCAAGAGAGATGAGGGGAGTTTTAGGGACCGGGTGAGTAATGGATATGGAGAGAGACAGTATGAGGGAGGCGTCATGGAGGAACACTGTTTATGTGTGTTGCACAGTTTGCTCAATCATGTATTTATATGGGAAGAACATGTGTGTTGAGGCCCAGTGGTCTGAAGCCTGATACTGGCCCCCATATGCAGCTGCTCACTCTGTCTGTCTGTCTCTCTCTCATTTGCTATATGACTGCCATTCACAACTATGCTTTCGGGATCACGCAACTGGGTGAATCTCACAAAACCAATTAGAAACACGTAACAGTCAGAATTCAACCCAAAATCAAAAGAAGAAAATATGTTTTGCAAATATTTTGCCATTAAGATTATTTTTGCATTGTGAAATATTAATGAAAACTAAAGCCAACAAGAAATCAAAATTGTCCATATTTCCTTCCTTACTTGGGAACTATTCAGCCATGCATGTTATTCCAAAGGAACAAAAAACATATTCGTAATCTTAATCAAATATGCAGAAATTCATTTTACTGGTGAATTATTTGTTATTTAGTAATTTCCATCATTTCCAATGGGAATTCTCATTACCGGTACTGAAGTATTTTACTTATTTTATTCATAATCTTTAAAGAAAATAGACCACAACTCATTTTACTGGTTATTTATTTATTATTTTGTAATTTCCATTATTCTCAATGTTATTTCTCATTACTGTAATGCAGTATTTAAATTATTTGATTCATAATATTTAATCGAAATACACCACAACTCATTTTACTGGTTATTTATTTATATATTTACTTATTATTTTGCAATTTCCATTATTCGCAATGATGTTTCTAATAATTGTAATACAGTATTTTATGTATTTTTTTTGTAAGTATAAAGTTAGTTCAACAAATACTACCATATTGTATAAATAATTTATTTTAATGTATTTTTTGCATCAAAGTAATGAGCATTTTGGGGGGGAAATGCTTAAAGGAATAGTTCCCCCCAAAAATGAATATCCTGTCATCATTTACTCCCCGTCAAGTTGTTCCAAACCTGTATAAAACCAAGCAGATATCACCCCCCATTGACTAAAAATACTATGGCAGTCAATGGGGGGCGAGATCTGCTTGGTTACAAACATTCTTCCAAATATCTTCCTTTGTGTACAGTACAACAAAGACAATTATACCAGTTTGGAACAACTTCAGTGGGAGTAAATGATGACAGAATTTTCATTTTTGGGTGAACTATCCCTTTAATTCTCATGAAAATACTGTTGCGATGCAAAAACTCTATTTTAACTGAACAAACTGTAATTTCTTATTTTGTTTTTGGTCCAAATGTAGCCGGACACATTCTTGACAGGGTTCGTGCGATTTGCCCAACTGCAGGGCAAAAGAAAATGAAAGACATACTCAAGACAGACAAACAGAGGAAGACAGAGATAAAGCGAGAGAGACAGAGGCTGTAAAACAGAACCCACTTGTTAACAACCATATTACAAACAATCTCTCCACTCATGTAAAAAGAATAAACAGGCTGTATCAGTGGAAAGCGCTTTCTGAATAAGAGCTCATTCAGCATATGAAGTACAGATGTGCTCAGCGAGAGTAAGTGATCACAAAAGAGGAAGACTGTTGACAAGGTGTTGCACAAGGAAGGAGTGGTGGAGGAGAGGAAAGCAAGAGGAGAGGGGAGAGAAAGAGAGCGAGAGAAGGGAGGAAAGCAGCCAAGTTGGCAGGATGAATGGAGAGTGCAGAAGGAGGGTAATGTGGGAGTTTGATAAATTGTGTGCGTTTTCAAGTGTGTGGGTGTTTGTTTTGTGTGTGTGTGTGTGTGTGTGTGTGTGTGTGTTAGTGTCTTGCGGAGGTGTGCACACAAGATACTATTTGTGTGTGTGTGTGTGTGTGCGTGTGTGTGTGTGAGTAGCTTGAGGCTGTAACACAGAGACGGCGCTTCAGCGAGTCTAGCAGCAGAGACGGACAGGAAATGATTTTGCCTCTTCACACTGGTAGAAGCTGCTGGACAGTCTCTCTGTAAACTTGCCTGACTGGTTGCCAAAGTATATATGTGTGTTAGAGGGAGCAAGAGAGAGTACATTTGTGTGGTATGTGATGAGACACCTCCCCTCAAACACACACACACACACACTGTTCACCTATATGTTTGAGCTTATCCTGATGCTGTAACTTTTTAAAAACATAAATATCAAGGCTGTATCACTGTTATTATTAATCATACTTAGGCATTTGAACAAAGCCCTGACCCTGCGTATTAAACTTTAACGTGTAACTCATCCAGCACTGTTTGTGCTACAGGTGTGAATAATATCTCAAACCATGCGGCTTGTTGAGGAGAGGTATGCTATGACTTTACTAAATGGAACATGAATTAACTGATAAAATAGGGGAAGAAATTGCATAGACATACATTGGAGGAGTTATACGTAGGTACTAGAATAGCACAGAGGCTTGGTGGTGGTTAAATGTATTTAGAACTAATATATATATATATATATATATATATATATATATATATAAACAACGCGAATATTACAAAATGTGACATTAAAAAGTGTATAAGTCGCTCGTTTTTCTAAAGTATCACTGTCCAACAGCAACACACCCGCAGGTAAAGTTATAGCGGGAGTCTACGTCTCTCGTGCCTCCTCTCAGTTCATAGAGAATCAACAGAGCCCCTAAAGCGTGCGGTGGGTTTTGTGGGGGTAACTGAGAATGAATGGGGAAAGTCACATGAGAGGAGGCAATGCCTCCATAGAGAACCTCAGGGATGACGTGTTTTTGTAGGCCAACCCGGAAGTTAGCGGCGCACGGGATCCCTCAGTCGAAAGCCAATGCATTTTTCCCATAGACTTTTGGAAGATCGCAAAAAATAAGCTCTGTGTTTAAGAAAGTGTTATGACACTTACACGTTTTGTCTATCAAGATCATCTTTACAAGTTAACACAACATTTATACATTTTGAAGCCTAAATAAAGTCGCGGATCAACGTCACCACCACCAAGCTTCCTCAAACTTTATTTAAAAAGCAACTTTATTTAAAAACATGCTCGCTGATTATGATCTGCGCTGTGTATGAATACTTGTCCGCTTTTTCATGAGAAATGCTGTCCAAATATCCCGTTTGTCATGATGACGTCTAAAGTCCCCGCCAAAGGAAGTAGTCCCTTTTAGCAATTTGTTAGCAACCGCCGTTTTTAAGACACAATAAAGGTTTAAAAAATCACAAGCGGGTTATAACTGGTGTGTTTTATGTCATAGATCAAATCGTGAAAATATTTAGAGGCTTTGTTAACCACAGACCTTATTTCAGGCGATTTAGCAAAAACCCATTCAAAAACCCATTGACTTCAGGGCAACTCGCTTCCGGGTTTTGCCTACAAAACATGTCATCCCTGAGGTACTCTATTACGCTATGATTGGATGTGATTGGTTATGATTGGATTTAATTGGTTCACGCGATAAATCCCGCCTCTTGTTCGTGCACGTTCCGCGGCCGAGTCAGTCTGAATCATACAGTCTATAGTTTGAATGAACAAAATGATGCCGTAAATGGCAAAACTAACTAAAAAGTAAGTAAACAGCTCACCCACTCAGATATTATCGCTTTGTCACGTCAAAATCAAACTTGAAAAGACCTGAACACATGATGACTGCGGGGGTGTTTTAATGAGCAATCAGCTTGGTGAAATCACAGATACATCTTTGTGTCTGTGACAGACAGTGTTTACCGAGCATGACTGATGATCCGAAAACAGGTTGACTTAAAAAGAACAACTGAACATCAATACACAAATAAAATATATTATTTAAATATATCTGTATAGCTTTGCATCACAGAAATAAATTATATTTTAAAGTATATTAAAATAGAAAACCATAATTTTAAATTGTAATAATATTTCACAATATTATTGTTTTTTCTGTATTTATTATGAAATTAATGCAGCCTTAATGAGCATAAGAGACTTTGTTCAAAAACATTAAAAATAGTAATGTTTCCAAACTTTTGACTGGTAGTATTACAGCTAAGGGTTGGGCGGTTCAGATTTCTCAAGGTTCGGTTTATATCAAGGTTTTAGTGTCACGGTTTCGGTACAGTTCGTGCCATGTTCAGTAAAAAATAGGACAATTGTCAAAAAAAGATAAAGAAAATAAAAACAAGTAATCTAACTACTGTTTACAACAAGTGACTGTTTTGTCCATGTTCTTTTGATCATCGCTGTTGTAACGTATTGGGAAACTAGAATGCATATCCATCGACTGAAACATACATTACCCAAATCCTGTTTTCACGTTGTTTTCAACAAACCATATTATAGATGCGTCGTCAGATTTGGGATGAACTGCGGTGCAAGCGCGTGCCGAACCGTGGGTGGAGAACCGAACGGTTCGATTTTTTACAGCGAACCGTCCCACCCCTAATTACAGCATATAATATCCAACAAATCAGAGCATATGGCTGATATGAAGATTAAATAATTGTTCAAAGTTTAGTTTAGCTTAATGTGGTCTTCTGATAATTCTACATTAAATAATAATAATTTAAATAAATTCTGATTCACAAACAGCAGTTTCCATGTGTTCAAAAAGCCCTTTGAGTGTTTGACAGTGATGAAGTGGGATTGATGGAAAGGTAAAAGCTGTCTGTCTTTGGCATGCTAACAAAAAGACACAATATTTGAGATTCAGGTTTGCTTCTGATTTTGTTCTGTTTATACTAAGCAGCTTTTCTTGAAGGATCCTGACATGCTTTCGTGTGTTCGTATTTGTGTGGGTGAAGGTGTGTGTTGTCACAGTTGCACAGCTGGAGGGACAGTGTGTGTGGCTGTAATCCTTCATCATCCCTTGAAAACACACACACACTATCTCCCACTATACCTGCAGTGTGTGTGTGTGTGTGTGTGTGTGTGTGCGTGCTCTGACAGCATCAACACACCTCCGTGGTAAATCAGCAGCAGCTGCGAGCACCGATCACGCGAGTCTGTCATCAAATCAGATGGCGTCACCATGTGTGTACACGGCATGGGCCACAATCCTCGCAGTGGGAGCTTACGCAGAACCAATGACCCTGTAAAACTGGACAAATGAATCAGTGGTCTCAGAGTCTAGTCACCATCAGTTTATAATCCTAGGTGTTCAGTAAATACGGGCTGCTTCTGAAACCTGAACAATGCTGCATTCTTTGCCAGTATATGGAAGTAGGCAAGCTTCAGTTACAACAGATACATCCTTTGCTGCCTATATATTCCACAATCCTGTGTGTAAAGAATAAATAAGTTGTCCAAAATATGTAAATTATTTAATTTCACTTAATTAAATAGTATATGTAATTATATATACAGTACCGGTCAATAGTTTGGAAACATTACTATTTTTAATGTTTTTGAAAGAAGTCTCTTATGTTCATCATCAAGCCTGCATTTATTTGATCAAAAATACAGAAAAAACAGTAATATTGTGAAATATTATTACAATTTAAAATAATGGTTTTCTATTTTTATATACTTTGAAATATAATTTGTTTCTGTGATGCCAAGCTGAATGTTCAGCATCATTACTCCAGTCTTCAGTGTCACATGATCCTTCAGAAATCATTCTAATGCTGATTTATTATCAATGTTGGAAACAGTTGTGCTGCTTAATATTTTTTTGGAACCTGGGATACTTTTTCAGGATTCTTTGATTTAATAAAATGTTTAAAAGCATTTATTCAAAATAGAAAATAGAAATCAACGGTACTGTATGTATGCATGTATGTGTGTGTGTGTGTGTGTGTATGTGTATATATATGGGTGTGTATATATATATATACACACACACACACACTACATATACAAAATTAATTTTTATTTCTTTATTTTTTTATGTAAACATATTTATTTATTCCACAAACCACCCACAGTCCAGTTTAACAATGCAGGCATTGTTGGCACTGATATTGCACCGTGTGAATTGAGTTTATTTATCTATTTATTTAAATTAAATCATTCATTTTCAACCCACAAGATGGGCTATTGCACTGTTAAAATTGTAATCAGAACTTTTCCATTTTTTTTTATCTGCTTGAGCTGTCAATTTGCCTAATTTCATTCATGAATCAGGCAGTAAAACAATGCAAACAGTAAACTACGCTATTTATTTCATACCAAAATGCCTTCATACAAAAAAAAAAAAGCTTCTGTTTTTAGACAGCCATGATTTCTCCACTGAAAAGCCCATACCATAATAAATAACTCTACCCTTCTCACTATTTTAGAATGTATCCAAACTGGAGCCTCTTAGAATCAGATTACACGTTTCACGTCGTTAATAAAAATTCATATAACAGTTTAAGTTAGGCAGATAGTGTGCACAAGAAATCATTTTCTTTCTGTTAATCTCTCTTTCTCTCCCCCCGTCTCTCTCTCTCCTGGCTGTGCTCTGGCTGGGTTGCTATGGGAACAACAGCAGACAGGTTCTCACATCCCCTCCTTCAGATTCTTCCTGGCTCACTCACCATTTATATTCATGCACAGCAGCTCCATAAACACACACACATAAACACATACACAAACATGCAAAAACACGCTTTAAACAAACACGGCGTCACTGAGCATGCACACAAACACACACCCCAGAGACACACACACATACCTATAAACACACTCATAAACACACAATCACACCCCGTGCTCAAACACTATCGATTCTCTCCTGGGGAGGTGTTTGTGTTTGGATGAAGCATTAAACCACACTGGCATTACAATTTCAGACACACAAAGCCAATAAACACCATCGGCTCAATACAAATATGCACGTCGTTTGTGTTTTCGGATGTAATCAGAACTAATGACCGCAAAAATGCACTGAAAAACACACTGATGCCCGCTTTCTCTCATTTTATTGTTCAGGCATGTGATTATTACTCTCAATAATAAAACACACCTGACTAGAAATGAGGAACACCATTGATGATGGAGGGTTTGGGATAATCAAAATTAATACCCAGCAACACCCTTAGCACATTAGTCAACGCACACGCAACAGCAGAGGGATGGATAAATTCCTCCTGCTGTTTTTCAAAATGGGGTTATTAGAATAGAGGAGAGTAAGAAGGCATGTGTGTGAGAGAGATAACAGTTTTTCTTGCTCTTTCTTGAGCTCATTTAGCAGGATAAGCATCGATAGAGAAAGAGGGGGATCTTTTTTTCTCTGAATGGATGGAGGGGAATTGATATGCTGAATAATATTGCCATCTCTCTCGCTTACACTGCGTCTGTGCAATAAGTGAATGGCAAAACGGCTAGAATGCTCATGCTTTAATCAAGAAAGTTGCATGCCTTCAGAGAGTGCAACAGTAGATCTGGAATATCACTAGTCATAAGAATGATTTTAAATGATACATCATAAATTAGATGAAAAATACAGTAAAACCAGTAAATATTCCTTGTGGTCCTTGATTATGATTTAGTGGATTAGTGTATAGTTGCTTTTTGAGCATAAACAACATCTGCAAAGTTACAATGCTCAAAGTTCAATGCAAAGGGAGATATTTTTGTTTACAGAAAGGACTATAACAAACGGCTGGTAGGGACTACAACAAGCTTCTTTCCGGGTTAGTGACATCACAAACCCCAAAATTTACATAAACCCTGCCCCCGGGAAAACGTAACAAAGGGGGCGAGGCCATGTTGGGCTGCTTTAGAGAAGAGGAGGAGTTGTTGTAGTAGAGTGTTGTTGCCATGCTGAACTGCTTCACAAACGAGGGTCAAGTCAGCGCTGGATTTGCACAAAAGATTAAAGTGATAGTTCACCCAAAAATGAAAATTATCACATGATTTACTGACCCTCAAGCCATCCTAGGTGTATATGACAGACAAACACAATCAGAGATATATTTAAAAATATCCTTAGTCCTCCAAGGTTTATAATGGTCGTGAATGGGGGCCCACGTTTTGAAGATAATGCATCCATCCATTAAAAAAAAGTAATCCATACGACTCCATTGGGTTAATAAGTGCCTTCTGAAACTAAGCAATGCGTTTTTGTAAGAAAAATATCCATATTTAAAACTTTATAAACTCAAATAACTAGCTTCCGGCGGACGACCATACGTAGGATGCACAAGTCGACTTGCGCCAAATGAGTAATTCTCTGACGCAATGTATGATGCAGGATGTAGGAGTATTGTAAGCTTAGACGCCTCTCACGGTTCAAACAAATAGGGCTGTGCAACAAATTTAAGCTCCTCTTCTCTTATATTGAAATCCTCCAAAATTTCTCTTTAAAAATGAGAGTTTTAGACTTATAATCCGTGACCAGTGATTTGTTTTGCTCTATCCTCTGTGCCTCCGCATTCGTCATTACATTGTGCATCAGGTCAAAGGATACTCTTTGAATGGTCATCCGCCAGAATCTAGTTATTTGAATTTATATAGTTTTAAATATGGATATTTTTCTCACGAAAATGCATCGCTTCGCTTCAGAAGGCGTTTATTAACCCACTGGAGTCGTATGGATTACTTTTGTTTATGGATGGATGCATTATTTTTTACTTCAGAACGCGGCCCCCCTTTCACAACCATTATAAACCTTGGAGGACTAAGGATATTTTAAAATATATCTCGGATTGTGTTCGTCTGACAGAAGTCAGTCATATACACCTAGGATGGCTTGAGTGTGAGTAAATCATGGGATAATTTTCATTTTTGGGTGAACTAACCCTTTTACATGACGCAACATGCTAGTCGATGAGTTGAATCAACTCCACAGCAACTACATAAATTTATCCACTAACCATTCAGAAACATCCAGATGCATTCTAAAAGTTGTAACTTCTTCCTGAGTCTCTCCATCAGTGTCCGACTCCGGTTTGAACAATGTAAGTTTGAACACTGTTACTGACAATCGTCATTTTGGCTGCGTGAGATTCTCCAGCTTTGTTGTTGTTGAGCAACCGAAGCGTGAGCTGTTAAAGCTCCGCCCTCTTCTGGAAAGTGGGCAGGGAGCAGCAGCTCATTTGCATTTAAAAGGCCAAACACACCCAAATAGGGGGAAATTTAACAAGCTATAATAAATGATGGGGTATTTTGAGCTGAAACTTCACAGACACATTCTGTGGACACCAGAGGCTTTTATTACATCTTGTGAAAGGGGCATAATAGGTCCCCTTTAATATGTTTTTAGAAATCATGATACATTTGTTTCAGAATTCTTTGATGAATAGAAAGTTCAAAAGTTTTTAGTAGTGTATATATTTGCACATATATTTAAATATTTTGCAATAAATAAAATTAATTGTTTGCATACTTATAATCAAAGACTAAGTAGTCATTCTACCATAATTACTGATTCAATTGTCATTCACAATGCTTTGAGTAGTTCTACAGTTATTAGCTGTTGCGTCTTACTGTTTTTTCAGCATCTTGCGCCATGAGTGCCGCTTTTGTCAGAGTTTGAAAAATGTGTTACACACTACTGCGTTAACTGTTACATTCTGTTGCACACCATCCAGCTGTTTTTGAATGCAAGAAATGTCCTGCTTGAAGAGCCCCGAAGCTCAAAAAGCGGATCGCATGAACTGCACTGTATGCACACTCATTAGTAGTCATTATAATCATATATAATTAAACAACAAATGAGTCTATATCATTAATACTATGTGGCTGGATTACATCTGTTTATACTTACATGTATGCATGCATGCATGTAAGCCTTGTTTAAATATGTGCCAGCCCGAGGAGATGGGCTTCCTCTCAAGATTTCTTTCTCATCTACTCAAACATCTTAGTTTTTCCTTGCCTTTTCGCCTTTGGCTAGCTTACTAGAGGTTGATAAGGCACTATTCATTGCAAAGATGCTTTAGAACAACATAGACTGTGAAGAGCGCTATACAAATAAATCGAAGTTGAATAGTCACTGCGCATTAGCATAGAGTTGAACTCTGCTCGCTTCACCAACAGTTGCCGTTGCTCGTGTCACCTCAAATCGCCAGCCTTCACTGCAACTGAACGACTTCCAGACGCTTTGTCGCTGCAAATCGGCATCTAGTATAGTCGTGTCGTTCACTTTTAGAGTAGACGGGGTCTCTCTCTCACCACCCTTCCTACTTTCTTAAATCTCTCTCTCTCACACAAACACACACACACTTCAATCTGAATGTTGATATTGTTCTCAGAATACTAACCAGGCACTGAGCGTCTGTAATAGACAGCACATCACTGCCTCTGAGATTAAGACGGACAGAGAGAAAGAGAGTGTGAGGTGGTTTGAGGTAAATGAAGCTGATTCTGTGCTGAAGCTTGTGCTGTGCTTTATTCCGTCTGTCTGTGTTTCAGCCCGTTACATCAGCCAGGTTTCCTACCTGCACAACAGCACCAGCATATGCCATGTTGTGCACACACCATTAGATAGTAACCGTTAACGAGATTCATTGCTAATAAGAGTCAGCCACTGGATTTGATGAATAGTATGTTAATTTCTCACTTTCACAATCTCTCTGATTTACATGAAAAGCCACAGGAATGGATATGTGTGTAAAGGTCTCGCTGTCTTCCTGCAGTTTCTACAGTCAGGTCTTTGTCCTGAGTGCTGATTGGTCAATCAATATAGTATTCTAGCTGTGAAAAAACACTAGTAAGTGACCATTAAGACATTTATAATGTTACAAGGGTCCATTAGGGTCCAATTCTTACTATTAACTAACTAGTAACTACGACTTGCCTCAATAAACACCTAATTTACTGCTTATTAATAGTTAGTAAGGTAGTTGTTAAGTTTAGGTATTGGGTGGGATTAAAGGATGTAGAATATGGTCATGCAGGGGGGAAAAAAAAGCATTAATATGTGCTTTATAAGTAATAAACAGCCAATATCCTAGTAATATTCATGCTATTATGAAACTAGTTAATAGGAAGAATTAAAGTGTTACCATTCTTTCTATTCATCAAAGATTCTGAAAAAATGTATCACCGTTTCCACAAAAAATTAAGCAGCACAACTGGTTTCATCATTAATAATAATAATAAATGTTTCTTGAGCAGCAAATCAACATATTAGAGTGATTTCTGAAGGATCATGTGACACTGAGGACTGGAGTAACGATGCTGAGAATTCAGCTTTGCCATCACAGAAATAAATTACATTTTAAAATGTATTTAAATAGAAAATAGTTGTCTTGAATTGTAATAATATTTCACAATATTACTGTTTTTACTGTATTTTTAATCAAATAAATGCAGCCTTGGCGAATATAAGAGATTTCTTATAAACATACTTAATTTTTGAACAGGAGTGTAAAGGTTTCTGTAAGTAAAGGTTCTGCCAAAGAATAAATGTAATTGATGTGCTAGGAAGTGCTAGGAATGCTACTAAAAGTTTCTCTTTGAAAATATAATCTAAATATTTTTATTTTGAAAAATTGATCTTAAATTGCCTCATGCAAACATTCAAGGACAGAGTCAATCAATGCAAACACACTAATTCATTCTAAATACAGACATGCAAAAGAGGACAAGTCCATTTCATTCTGTCACACTTTTCCATGTTTAAGTGTTTTCATGCAATTTGTTTGAACAAACAAACAAACAAATAAAAGTCAGTAGCTGCCCCCCTCTCCCTTTCTCTTCTTGTCTTTTCTCCTCTCCTTCTTTTTGTGTCTGCAACATGGAGCCCATCTGGGATGGGCAGCCATCGTTGTCATGGTGACGCTTTCCACCAGGGCATCCGATTGGCCGGTGGACACGAAGCAGTCTCTGTCTGGTTTGGACGCAGCCGTTTGAGTCCTCAGGGACAACAGTGGGGACGGGCGCCTCATGCAATGCAAATATGACACCTTTGAACTGACTGGGTGTTATAATTTTAAATCATTTGAAAAATGAAAATGTGGAGTCTTTATGCGTGAACACCATGGATCCACTTGTAAGCAGCCACGCGTTTAGACCAAAAGTCATTTCACTACCAACGAATGAGGATTCATATACGTATAATTTATGAAACCTTGTAGAAAATGGAAAATGTTCAGTTTTATAGACAGAACCACTAAGTGGATCATGCCTCAGTGAATCACTGTTTTCTTTTTAACCATACAAAATACTTGAGTGAATCATTTTCCTCCTCTTAACTGTAACTCTTTTACGTTATGTTTTTTCCATAAACATTACCAGGCACAGATTCAGGTGCCCACTCTTAAAAATAAAGGTTCTTTATTGGCATCTATGGTTCTATGAAGAACCTTTAACATCCATGAAACCTTTCCATTCCACAAAAGGTTATTTACGGTGGAAAAAGGTTCTTTAGATTATTCAAATGTTTCTCATACTAAAAAAGTTATTTTTTTTTTTTTCAGAAAATAATCACTATTAAAAAACAAAAATGGTTCTTCTAACCCCAAAAATAGTTCTTCTAATGCATCTCTGCGAGAATATCCTTTTTGGGTATAATGTCCTAAAAGCGTTAGTTTACCACAAAAAATGAAAATTCTGAAGGATCATGTGTCATCATTTACTCATCATTCCAAACCATCACGACTTTCTATCTACTCTAAGACACAAAAGGACACATTTTGCAATGACATCATCAGTTACATCGTATGACTTCAGAATCCTTGGAGTATACAACTTTTATGATGCTTTTTTGTGTTTTCTGAGTTTGAAAGTCTGAAACACACACACACACACACACACACCTCAGCTACTAGTGACCTCTCAGCACTGACTCCAGTAGATTGACTGGCCTTTATTCTAGGGGGAGGGATTATGGGCCGTGGTCTACTGCCCAGATTAGCATGATCAGCACATGCTTGCTGTTTTTCATTATCCAGACGGCACAGATCAATACCTCACAGGACAAGCCATCTCTATTAATGATGTTTGCATGATTAACTGCTGAGTGTGATTCTGCCGATTACTGTATGCAAGGAAGAAAATGCCTAACCCACACGCACGGGTCAGTGTTCGGACATCTGTATGCACAATGAGGTCGTGAGTAGTTCAGATATCTTTTCTTATGCTAGTCAATAGTTAGGATTTATAGGGTTAGCTTACCCAAAAAGGACGTTTCTGTCATCATTTACTCACACTCATGTCTTTCCAAACACAGAAGACTTTGATTCATCAACACAAATGAAGATATTTTTAATGAAACCTGATTGATTTCTTTCCCTCCATTGAAAGTACACAAAAAGTTTGTAAAGAAATCCATATGAATCAAGCTATTTACAAACCCGATTCCAAAAAAGTTGGGACACTGTACAAATTGTGAATAAAGAAGGAATGCAATAATTTACAAATCTCATAAACTTATATTTTATTCACAATAGAATATAGATAACATATCAAATGTTGAAAGTGAGACATTTTGAAATGTCATGCCAAATATTGGCTCATTTTGGATTTCACGAGAGCTACACATTCCAAAAAAGTTGGGACAGGTAGCAATAAGAGGCTGGAAAAGTTAAATGTACATATAAGGAACAGCTGGAGGACCAATTTGCAACTTATTAGGTCAATTGGCAACATGATTGGGTATAAAAAGAGCCTCTCAGAGTGGCAGTGTCTCTCAGAAGTCAAGATGGGCAGAGGATCACCAATTCCCCCAGTGCTGCGGCAAAAAATAGTGGAGCAATATCAGAAAGGAGTTTCTCAGAGAAAAATTGCAAAGAGTTTGAAGTTATCATCATCTACAGTGCATAATATCATCCAAAGATTCAGAGAATCTGGAACAATCTCTGTGCGTAAGGGTCAAGGCCGGAAAACCATACTGGATGCCCGTGATCTTCGGGCCCTTAGACGGCACTGCATCACATACAGGAATGCTACTGTAATGGAAATCACAACATGGGCTCAGGAATACTTCCAGAAAACATTGTCAGTGAACACAATCCACCGTGCCATTCGCCGTTGCCGGCTAAAACTCTATAGGTCAAAAAAGAAGCCATATCTAAACATGATCCAGAAGCGCAGGTGTTTTCTCTGGGCCAAGGCTCATTTAAAATGGACTGTGGCAAAGTGGAAAACTGTTCTGTGGTCAGACGAATCAAAATTTTAAGTTCTTTTTGGAAAACTGGGACGCCATGTCATCCGGACTAAAGAGGACAAGGACAACTCAAGTTGTTATCAGCGCTCAGTTCAGAAGCCTGCATCTCTGATGGTATGGGGTTGCATGAGTGCGTGTGGCATGGGCAGCTTACACATCTGGAAAGGCACCATCAATGCTGAAAGGTATATCCAAGTTCTAGAACAACATATGCTTCCATCCAGATGTCGTCTCTTTCAGGGAAGACCTTGCATTTTCCAACATGACAATTCCAGACCACATACTGCATCAATTACAACATCATGGCTGCGTAGAAGAAGGATCCGGGTACTGAAATGGCCAGCCTGCAGTCCAGATCTTTCACCCATAGAAAACATTTGGCGCATCATAAAGAGGAAAATGCGACAAAGAAGACCTAAGACAGTTGAGCAACTAGAAGCCTGTATTAGACAAGAATGGGACAACATTCCTATTCCTAAACTTGAGCAACTTGTCTCCTCAGTCCCCAGACGTTTGCAGACTGTTATAAAAAGAAGAGGGGATGCCACACAGTGGTAAACATGGCCTTGTCCCAACTTTTTTGAGATGTGTTGATGCCATGAAATTTAAAATCAACTTATTTTTCCCGTAAAATGATACATTTTCTCAGTTTAAACATTTGATATGTCATCTATGTTGTATTCTGAATAAAATATTGAAATTTGAAACTTCCACATCATTGCATTCCTTTTTTATTCACAACTTGTACAGGGTCCCAACTTTTTGGGAATCGGGTTTGTAATACAAGTCACATGATCACTTTACATTATGAACAGATTTTATTTAGAATTTTTTGGTAACACTTTATTTTAGGGTCTTTTAACTAGGTACTTATTACCATGCATATTTCTAGAATATTGGCTGTTTATTAGTACTTATTAAGCACATATTAATGCCTTATTCTGCATGACCTTATTCTTAATTTGGAGGATTGGAGGATTTCATTCTTAATCCTACCCAATACCTAAACTTAACAACAAACTTACTAAATTTGGAGTTTATTGAAGAAAAAGTCGTAGTTAATAG